>NC_141147.1:56537075-57162075 GCF_053477565.2 Lygodium microphyllum
CACATCATGATAACTTTTTATGGTTTCTTGGCAAGTTGTAAATACTTTGAATGCCTGATCATTGAGTCGTCTAGTGTAACCGAGCAACCTATTTTCACCCTCGCACACATACTTCAACAAATTTGTGATTCTTGAGAAAGTTGGAGGTCTATTGTTTAAGGGGTCAATTGGCTAGATTCCCCCATCAACCCACATGTCCACATGTTTCAATCCCATTTGCCTATAACTCTGCAAAACTTGAGGGTTGACACTTGTACGCCGGGTTCTTTTGAATAATGGGGTGTATTCAATCTCTACCTCAATATGCAACTCCTTTTTTCCTGTATTCATTTTACTATTAATAAAAACGGGGAGCCTATTTAGTTGTCACAAGAGGTAGAGTGGAGATGCACAGAGAGGCACACAAAGGTGCCAAGGGAAAGGAGGGTGTAAGTAATTCACTCTGTTAATAGCTCAGAGAGTAGGCATGTCCAAGACCTTTTGTATTTTGGATATTTCTATTTTACCTCCAAAAACATTTCCAGAAAACACAAAATTTGACTAGTTGGTTTTTTTTAATATAAAAATTTCCCAAAATATCTTAAAAGGAACTTCTAAAATTGCATTTTCCTTGTTCTTGATTAAAAAATCAATTATCTTGTATCTACTAATCATTTTGCATTGAAAACAAAGCACCACACTTCCATAACTAACTCCTTTTATAATATAAAATTTGGTCAAAAAAGATTTTTTAAATGAGGAGAGAGAAGGAATTTGAGTATATCTTTGTAGATAATATAAAAAAGGTAAAATGAGATTGCAAAAGTGGAGAGAGAAGAGGATTATTTTACTATTCTTCTCTCCTCTTTTCCTTGTTTAAGGAGGAGAGAGGGGAGGGCTAAAAGGCCCATTTGTGAGTTCATCTTTTTCCTAATGAGCATTTTTTGGCATGTAGGACAAGACATTGGATTTGTTCATGGCTTGTACAAGTGTAGAGGGCTTCTATAAGACTCAAGCACAATGGAAGGAGTTGGATCATTGATCAAGAGGTACTAGAGACAAGTGACAAAGGACTTGAAGAAGATAATCACAACAAAGCTAACAACAATGGAGGAGCTATGTAACATTAGGCTTGCAACACTAAATGTTAAGGGTATCAATGTTGATGCCAATCATACTTTGGAGATGGATTGTATCCAATAGCCTTGATACTGTTTATTTGCAGGAACACAAGCTTCACCCTAAGAATGGAGAGGTCTTCCATCATAGGGGTAATATCTATTTCATTGATGGATAGAAAGGCGACCTAAGAAGTTGCATAAGAAAAATTGGGGAGAAGTGACAACCAAAGATAAGTTACAACATAGTTGATGGGAGAATGATGATAATTCAAATGGATTGGAAAGGGGACTTGATGAAGTTGATCAGCATAGATGGCTATAATGATGCCACCCATAGGAGAAGCCAATGGAATTAGATCACTAAAAGGGATTTAGGGATTGTGGTAGGATATTTGAACATGGTAATGAAAGAAGAAGATGCAATGGGGGATTAGCGGTGAAGAATCCAAGGCTTGGAAAGTAGTAGCAAACAAGCATGGCTTGGTGGACATCAAAGAGTACTTGCGATTGGACAAAGGTCAATTAAGCTATAACTCCTTGAGTCACCCAAACTATTGGGCACAAATCAATAGATGGTACTGCACCAAAGGGGGGGAATGGCTACCCCAAATTATTGAGATGATGGTGGACTTCTATTGCATCTTTTTAGGCCATGTGCCAATAATGTTCACTATGAGGTCATTCATTTGCCAAATAATTAAGATGGAACACAAAGGCTGGCGACCAATGCTTGAAAATTTAGAGAGACCACACGACAAGAAATCAAGGACGTTAGTGAATGAGGATCATAAAATTGGTGGCATCTCTTATGTGACTCATATTAAAAATATTACAATGCCATGTGGGATGCCAAATAGTGTCTTATAAATGAAGCTTTTTGAAAGAAGCTTATGTGACATTTTTGCAGATGGGGTTAACAATGTTCCACAAAGCAAGAAAGACTAACTAGTATCTTTAGCTTCAAGTTCAATCTACTAGAGTTGACCATAGAGGATCACCATAGGCATGGTGGAAGGAGCCTTGTATAACATCTACAACTTGTCCTACACCTCTAATGCAGACTTGCAAGAGGTAATAGCTAGAAGAACTTCTTTAGAAATGCATCAAAGTAGTGTTAAACATGCACGAGCATCATCCAACTCCCAAGTAAGCATAGTTTTCTCATAATTTCATGGTCCCAATCTTATGAATAGTACAAAGAATGTGGAGATGAAAAATAGCTCCAAACATCACATAGCATAACCACTTTTGCAAAACCATGATTTCATGATAGCTTTCCATGTAACATAGTTAGGGCCATAGAGTTTATCTCATCAATAGAGCAAAATAGGGTTTATCATCAGTACAACAATAGTAAACACCACCATGCCCATCTAGAATTAGCTGCATATCACCTTTGCCTTTGATCAAATGAAGAGTTGTCACCTATGAGTATTTGCCCATGCAAATGTCATGTATGGGCAATGCCATTTGAAGAAGAAGTCATGTGGTAGAAAGCATCACTATCTATGATCCACTCACAAAGTTGTAGGGCCATCATTGCCACATCACAAGTCATATGTGTTAGATCCTCAATCATATCCAAATGAAGGAAGGATACTAATGAAGGAGCAACCACTCCTCTTCATGCCTTAAAATTCTTCTCCTTCTTGATGTCCTTCTTCTCATTCTCAAGGAAATCTTTCCTCCAATGATCCACCTTGCCACAAATGTGACAATAAGACTCCTTATCTTTTTCCTTTTTAGTCTTCTCAACCTTCTTCTCTTTTTTTTTCTTCTTCCTATCCTTCCCCTTCTTTTGGGAAGAATGACCTGTCAAAGCCTCTGGCTTTCGAGCGTTCTAATCATTGAGTTTTTCTCTTGATCCAACAACATCAGAACCAACTCCTCCCACTTAAGGGTCCTTATTTTTTCTTGAAGCAATCAAGAAAGAACAAAATGCATTGAATCAGGGCATTGATTGCGAGAGAAGAGTTACTACCATGTCCTTTGAGGTAAGTACCTTCCTTGCATTTTAGGCTTACATCTACAATTGTCAAAGCTTATTGGCATGCTCCCACATGGAAGTAGACTTATTAGGATTCAATGTATGCATTGGTATATCCAAAGACACCTGCTTCATCACAATCGTCCAATTATACAATTGATCCAGCCTCGACCATATCTCCCGAGCAATAGTCAAATGCTCACAATGTGGGCTATCATAGTTTGGTGTGTATGGGATGTGGGGATTCAACTTGTCCCAATGTGCTGAACCTTCATTAACTCAATGTGGGCTATCACAATTAGTGTGTATGAGAGAAATAAAAACAAATGGATGTGGGCATTCAACTTGTCCCAATGTGCATGAACCTTTTCTAACTCAACTTTCTTATTTGCAAAAAGCTTGCATGTATCACAAGCTAAAGGATGGTCTATGGTATCATTTATAATCTCTGCTAAATCATAAGACTCCAAGATGGCAAGCATCATCACGCACTACCAAAAGGTGATAGTTTTCCCCATCAAGTTTATAATCTTATGTAAGAGTCAATAACAATAGGACCTTAGAATCCATAATAGCCTATAGTTCCATGTTAGCCTTGGAAGACATCTAGACTTGGAAAACCTCCACAAAAACAAGGGTAGTCCCCTTTGACTCCAAAAAAAAAAAAAGCTGACTAGGGCTTCCTTCATACCCTCACCATGTATAAGAATAGGAGGCCTTGAGTAATTGACAAGATTGAGCCATTAAGCCCTCCAAATAGAGAAGATATGGCTAATCTAAAATATGAATGGTTAGTTAACGTAAACCATAGTGGTAGATTGGTATATATAGCTTGTTGAAGGAATAGAGAATTTGTTGTTTAAATAGATGTTCCTTTTGAAAACACATGAATTAGGGTAGGAAAGCCAAGTTGAAACAAAACTGTCTTAATGAAAATGGAGTACAAAACAAGGTACCATAGGATTTCTTTCTTCTATTTTTCATTCAAAAATGTCATAAAATCTCATTTTCAATCTTGTTTTAAGATTAGGATAATCAATATATATATTGATTTTCTTATTTATATGGATTGAAACATTTGAAGTCTCATATTTCTTGGAGAGAAAATGATAGAAGCATATAGATTCAGATCATATTTTTTATGAAATTCCTTCTATTTCTTGAGAACAAATGTGCTAGAAAAATTTCACTTATTATATTTGCATATAGATGACTGTAATTTTCGGTTGCTTGTGTGCATCTTCTGAAAGCATTAGAGAAGTACTTGATCAATTTTAGGAAGTGAATGACATCACAATAATTGCTACAAAGTTTTATTTCAATGGTAGTTGTGAAGGGTTGAAGAGTTGAAACTACATGCAACCATGGTCAATAGCATTGTCTAGATCTAAAGACTAAATAGTGTGTATCAAAACTAATCTTGATGACCTCTAGGTGATGACCCACCTCTAGAACTAGAGCCAGCATCACTATATCCGCTTGCATAGTGCCCAAACTGGGCAATTCCTAACCCTAGACTTAGCATTCTGGTTATGATGTTAGCACTCTCTGTCAAAGTGACGAAACTACCCATAGTAATGGCATGCACCATCTCTATGTGGACTAGAACATCAAGTAAGATCTCCGTCTACCTCTAAGCATAAAGTTTCCATAACCAAAAGAGCTATGACCATATGCAAAGCTATCTCCACGACCATATGAAGATCCTCTAGCTTTGGATGAGCTACCACAATCTCTTTGATGATAGAATACACTATCCAAACTAGCATTTTCCCCATTGGTAGATGCATTAAGGCCCAACTTAATTTCTTCCTTAAGCAACAAAGTCACCAACTTTCAAAGTCATGCATAGAGCTACCTCTCACAATGATAGAGGTGTTAGGGGACTTATATGTAGGTCCAAGTCCATTCAAAGTAACATAAACCAAATCATCATCATCCACATGTGCATTTATGGATTGAAATCATCACATCCTCTTACTCATGAGTAGGAATAACCAATGAAAATAGTTGATCCATTGATAGATTTCATCAATTTTTCCAAAATCAAATAACGTATTGGATAAAAAACATATTAAAATCATCAAAAAGTTGAAGGGAGTGAGCCCTGAAGTGGAAGCATGGGAGCGAAAGAAAGAGTATTCACCCTCTTAGATGGTGGGAGGTTGAGACCTCAAATAAGAAATGTTTGTAAAATGGCAAAAAGATGCTACACATGTTACATCTCCACCTTTTATACTTACCCTAGACTAAGGCATTTATGCTTTATTACATTGGACCAGACTCTCAACAACTGAAAGAACAAAAGTACTATCATATTGCATTACTCATCTTGCAAGTATGATGCTTTATAGTAGTTGGGTTGTTCCACTCTCCTCATTGTGCATATGGGATTCAAGACATCTCTTCCTATAGCATAGATAATTTTTCATTTCTCAACACCCCCCCTCAAATGATGAGTTCCTACACTTGCTGGATTTTGCCCCCCCCTACATGATAACATGGCCCGAGAGACTAGCTCATAGGCAGCCTAGTCAATTTAAAGCTTGAAACTTTACATCTTTGGTAAGGGTTTTGTTTTACAAAGCAAATCCACAATGGGAAAGATAATTTCTTCAAAACAATCTGTCAGAGTTGTTGTTGATGGTGGCGGAAACATCTTCCTCTTCTTCTTCTCTTTCATTCATGAACTGATTCTAGTGGTTACCATTCTGCATCTGTTGTGCTATTTTACGGTGGGAATATTCACTGGTTATATGGCCAATCTTACCACAAGAATGACATGTCATTTTATCTTTGTTGTCAGTGTTGAATCCTCGACCTCTTCCTTTGGATCTAGCAGCTCCTTTGGTGTATAAGAGATTTTCCCTAGATGATGGAACACCATCTTTTGTATTCTTGTTCTTTTGTTTATTCTCTTCATCAAGAAGAGAGTTCTCAATATCTTTAAGTGAGAGACTTGGGACATTACTTAGGGTGGACACAAGATTCTCATATGGATCCTTATTTGAACTTGCAAGCAATACGGCTATTGCTTCATCTTCATCAATATTCTTCTTAAGAGTTGCAAGCTCTTGTTAATGTGTATGGTCATAGAAGCACTGTCTTTTATATCTAGTTTATAAAATAGCATGAGTAATTTTACCTTTGAATTCTTTGCTTGGGTACTAAACATCATGTCAAGTTCCTCCCAAGCAGTTCTAGCATATCTGATGCCAGAGATATGATGTAGCATATCATCACTTGGTCCCCAGGCAATGATGCATAGAGCCTTGTTGTTCATCTTTTTCCACTCCTTTCTTCTTCAAAATCTTCTTCAAAATCCTCAAACAGGTCCCACAAGTCCTTTTGCATAAGGTGGTACATGGTCTTCTCTTTCCAGGCATGAAAGCTTTCTCCATTGAACTTGGCTGTTTTCTCAAGTCTAGACATTTTGAAGGAGGTCTTACCACGAGTGTACTCGGGCAGTGCTTGTAGCTCAGTGATTAGAACCACTATTGATAGCTTCAGTGAGAGGAACCATTGATAAGTGTCAAGCTTTTGAGGTTTTGGCTATGGGGTCTTTAGGATTTCTGATAGACCTGACTGGTTTTTTTTATCACAGCAGCCTGTAGAGGCAACCAATTGGTGAGTCCTTTGATGGGGAGTAAGCTCATTACCTCTTTGATTGCCCTATGCTCGAAGAGGGAATCACGGCATGTGCATGCAACAACAACAGTACGATCAGAGGAGGCACAGTTCTGGACAGCAAGTGTGAATTTTTGCAATGCTGTCTTATAGAGGGGCTAATATTGAGTTGTGATGTAATACAGAGAAGTGCTTTGTGGTGTAAAGGATATGTCTAGAAGGAAGATTCAGTAGATACTTTACCTGGTTTGGGAGATCCAGAGGCTCCAAGCTAGGTAGGTACTATTGGCTATGGCTGCTATAAAGTGTCAAGTGAAGATAGAGACGAAAAGTGAGGTCATAAGCTAGCATTGAGATGGACTAAAGTTGAGAAGGCTTGAGAGAGCAGAGAGGAGAGATAGATTGAGCTAGGCCATGCTCAATTGATCTCTGATACCATGTCAAAAGAGCAGATCTAAAGCATAGCTATGGTGGTTTGAAGAGGTAGAGTGAACTCATGAAGACATAGAGTTGAAGATAGAATGTCATATAAGTGAATTAGGTTCCAATATTGATTAGCTTGGACTCACAAACACACTCTTGTGTGGTTGGAAAATGACTCAGACTCTTGTGTGGTTGGAAAATGAATTAGGTTCCAATATTGATTAGCTTGGACTCATAAACACACTCTTGTGTGGTTGGAAAATGAATCAAACTACTGAAAGAACAAAAGTACTATCATATTGCATTACTCATCTTGCAAGTACAATGCTTTATAGTAGTTGGGTTGTTCTACTCTCCTCATTGTGAATATGGGATTTAGGACATCTCTTCCTAGAGCATATATCATTTGTCATTTCTCAACATAACCCACCTCAATGTGATTCGTCTTCGTATGGAATATCGGAGTCTTTGGCCAACTGAATAGCACTCATAGAGTTTGAATACAATGTAGGGACCACATCAGTAATACCAAGGTCTAATGACCTAACCAGAGAGCCTCCTTATAAGTGTCAATGGTTACAACATACTCTACCTCTATAGATAGGGCCATACATTTCTACACCTTAGACATGAAACAACACCTCCATCAAAGGTGAAGACATAGCCAAAGGTAGACTTCCTAATATCTACATGTCCTATATAATCATAGTTAGTGTATCCCATGATTCCTGTATCCTGCCCATCATAAAAGACACACATAGTTGTTATGCCCTTCAAGTACCACATGATACCCACGGTGGCATCCTAATGCCATCTGCCAGGTATAGCCATATAGCGTGCCACAACTCCCATTGCAAATGCTATGTCAAGATGAGTGGCTATCATGGCATACATCGAATTGCCCACTATAGATGCATAAGGGATCTTGGCCTTTTGCTCATCAAAATTGGCCTAACTAACCTTCATCTGAGAAGGTAAAGGATAACCAATAGGCTTCGCATCCTATAGATGAAACCACTCAAGGACCTTCTAGATTTACTCTTTTTGTCACAAGTAAAGGAGTCCCTTAGAGTGATCATGCGTATTGTGCATCCCCAGAATATGTGAGGCCTATCCCATGTCTTTTATCTCAAAGCTCTTCTTGAACTGACTTTTCAAGGCATCCAACTTATCATGAGCACTCCTAGCAATCAACATATCATCCACGTAGAGGATCAAAATCATAAGGTTGCCATCATGAGCCTTCTTTTTGTATAAACATGAATCCATATCAGTGCGAGAATATCCCTATGAATGCATTGTGAAAATACGTGGATCTAGAGCATGGCTATGGTGGATGGAACACAAAGAGACTATTCATGATGACATAGACTGAAGATACCAACTATTACTCGAGTGAATTAGGTTCCAAGATGGAAGCTTGGACTCATAAACACAATCTTGAGTATGAGACTGACAATGACCAAGACACTAAAACTGAAATGGGAAGGCATCATGATATTGTATTCATCATATGTTTGTAAAAGTGGTAGTCAAGTACAATGCTTTATAGTTGTTGGATGGGTAGCAGTTTCCCTTTCTGTGTATATGGGATTCAGTCTACCTGCATGTCCTAAGCCTCAGAACTCCCAACTAGAAAGTACAAAGTGCATAGAGGCTTTAGTGAGAGCAACACCTGAAAAGTGTGGGCACACCATAAACATGGCAAAACACCAAAGGCTATCGCAGAAAAGGCTAAGTGCGAATACCACAAACATGGTGGACATCTAGAGGCTGTAAGAGGGGCCTCACAAAGTGTACAGAGGCTGTAGTACAAGGCTACATGAGGAGTTTACAAGCTTCTGACAGGAGCATTTTGGGCTAGGCAATACAAGGCTAAAAAAGTCAGTAAAAATTTGGGTCAAGGACCATGAGGTCCTTGCGGTTTTCAACATTTCTTTTTACATAGATCTTCAATTCATTGCATATCTTCTTGTCAATGTAGTCCAGCTTGCTCTTTTTGATCTTGTACTTGTTCTTTACTTTGCTTGCAGCTTCAGTGTCTTCATGGTTGATCTTCTTTTTCTTCTTCTTCTTCTTCTCCACCACTTTGCTTGCATTGTTATTTTGGTCCTTTTCTTCATGGTCCTCTTTTTCTTGGTTTTATTTGCTTGCATTAGTCTTCATGTCCATGTCCCCCTCAAGCAAAGGTATCATCTTTCAGGCAGTGGAAATGACTTCAATCACTTGCACTATCTTCAAGATAGGAGTCATTTCTTCAAATAGTGATAGCACTTGAATGCTCACAACTCCATCATTCCCTGCAGGTAAGACAAGCACATCTTCTATGGGCTTGAAATGAGCAGCAAGAGTAATGTTACTCTTCAAACAAGATATCCATTTAAAAGTATTCATGCTTGGTACTCTCATTAGTGAGGATCAACTTAAAAAGGCTAAGAGTAACCAGCAATGGCCTGATCTAGAGTGTGTCAAAGGACACAAAACAATAGTGTGAAGGCTCACTTTGTATGTAGTATGAAGAGATACTATGATGATTGTTGCTTGCACTCTTGTTGAACTTGAGTGCTTCTATCCTTCCAAATCCAAATCTTCTCTTGCAAGTTGATCTTGCTAAACCTTTAGATCTTAATGGTTAGAGGCTTGAGTGTTGTAGCAGATCTTTGAGTGGCAAAGATTGAGATAAGAGAATGTAGTGGAAAATGAGCTTGAGACTATAGCAATGAAGAACTTGGTGTTGATGTCGTCTCCAACTCTTCCAAAGTCTTCACAAATTTTCCAAAAATCTCCAAAGATCTCCAAGAACTTCCCCTCCTTGATTTGTGGATTTGCTAGAAACTTCAGTGCCAGGGTGGTTATGCTTTGGCTTAGTTGGCAGGAGAGAGAAACTGAAGGAAAGATGAAGCTTTGATATTGTGGCTATGGAGTCTCTGCAACTTGGGTTCTAACCCGACTGATAAACCAGCTCATGAAGATGATTGATGTAGCAATTCAAGGCAATACTTAGTGGGGAGAGAGCTTGTAAGCTTCAAATGCCCTATATGAGCAGGGTAAGGCATAGCATAGATGGGCTCCATGAACTATATAACCAAACTGCCTTTCTGAAATGGCGACAATTGACGAATTGCACAATGCCAGACTCAAGGCGCACCAATTTTGGGGTCTATGGTAATAGGCATAGGTGCCCTAGGTTAGGAAAGATTTTTGTAGAAGAAAGCATGAGGAAATATAGACTGTAGAAGGAGATCAAGAAGCTCCAAGATAGGTGGGTGTAGGCTGGCTATGGCTGCCAAGTAGAGAGTGTGTGATTCAAGTGAGGAGATGAAGTTAGATACTCAACCTAAGCTTGGACTGAGCTGGAGAGGGACTCGGAGAGCAAGGAAGAGCTAAGCTGAGTTGCTCAACTGGGCTCTGATACCATGTGAAAATATGCGATCTAGAGCATGGCTATGGCAAATTGAGCACAAAGAGACTGTTCATGATGACATAGACTAAAGAGACCAACTATTACTCAAGTGAATTAGGTTCCAAGATGGAAGCTTGGAATCATAAACACAATCTTGAGTATGAGACTAACAATGACCAAGGCACTAATAACTAAAATGGGAAAGCATCATGATATTGCATTCATCATATGTTGTAAAAGTGGTAGTCAAGTACAATGCTTTATAGTTGTTGGATGGGTAGAAATTTCCCTTTCTATGCATATGGGATTCAATCTACCTGCATCTCCTAAGCCCAGAACTGCCTCATACAAAGAGGCCATAGTGGGTGTGATTGCAAATATCTCAACATGCATAAAGGCATCAAACTTGTGATACCATTCCCTAGGTGGATGCTTAAGACCATAAAGACTCTTCCTCAATTTGCATACTAGGTGTTCCTTGCTAGGTTCTGCAAAACTCTTAAACTACTCCATGTAAATCTCATCATGCAAGTCCCTATGAAGAAAAGTTGTCTTGAAATCCATCTGATAAACATCTAAGTCAAGGTGAGCAACCAAAGCTAGTACCAAGCATAGGGTAGTCATCTTTACAACATGACAAAATACTTCATCAAAGTCCACACCACGTTCTTGCTTGAAGTCTTAGCAACTAATTTGGCCTTGTATCCTAGCTTGGGGTATCTAGAGATACTTTTCAACTCGTATACCCACTTGCATAGCAAATCAAGCTTGCCACTAGACAAAGGAACCAAATCCCACATATGATTTTTCTACAGTGAGTCATACTTTGATTGCATGGCCCTCTCCCATTGTCACCTCTATGCATGGCCTCATCATAAGTAAGAGGCTCACTAGTATCTATCACTATATCATAATCCATAGAGGGCTCAAACTGCACAGGATATTGTCTATCCATAGTAGACCACCTCACAGTTGGCTATGGGACATATAAATCTTGTGGAGCATCAAGGACCTAGGCCACTAGAGCATCAACTATTGTGACAAGTTGTCTAGTTGGTTGTACAGTAGAAGGAGGCTCCTCTTGAAGTATCACCATGCATACCTCAACAACATAATCAGATTGCTTATGCATTTTCTCATCATGGAAAACAACATCATGGTTGTGGATAATCTTTCAAGCCTGGGGATCCCATAGGTGATAGCCCATCTCACCTGCATCACCATAACCAAGAAAGATGCATTTCCTGGACTTAGGATCCATCTTATTGTATTTATCCTTGGAAACATGGTAGAAAGCCTCACAACAATCAAAGACACACAAATAAGCATGCGATGGAGGTTTTTTAGACTATACCTCCTCTGCAACTTGATAGTCAAGAGTAGTACATGGGGACCAATTTATCAAGTGTACGACAATAGTAACTGTCTCAACCCAAAATGCTATGGTAAGCTTACCTAGCTAAGCATATTGCAAACTCGCTCCAGAATTGTCCTATTTATGTGCTCAACCATATCATTCTTGGGTGGGGTGTACAAGGCGGTCAACTAATGCTTAATACCCCTCTCATCACAAAAATTCTCAAAGGCTTTAGAGACATACTCACCCCCATTATCTGACCTTAAGCATTTCAGACTATACGCATACTAGTTCTCAATCAAAGCAAGCCAACACTAAAATGTAGCCAAGACTTTCAATTTCTACTTGATAGGATATGCTTAGACCTTATGCGTATAGTCATCAATGAAGGTAACAAGATACTTTGCACCATCTAACAGCAATTGGCAGGCATGGGACCACATACATCTAAATGAAAAGAGTCAATGGCTCACCCATGTGTGTCATCCAAGACTTTTTATGCGTATTACATGTTTGCCTGCCATATAAACAATTATCACAAGGCTCAAAGCACTTATAGTCAAGGGGCGGAAGATACTGCAAATGAGTAAGCATTTTCATTCCTTTTAAGGATATATGCCCAAGGTGGTGATGCCACAGAGATATACCTTGAATTGCATCCACTACCAAAATAAATTGACCTAGATACAAGCAAGGGGTAGAGAGTATTGGACTTAACAACATGTGCAATGGTGAGATTTCTAATGGTAATCTTCCATGAGGAATCACCAAAAGAAACTACATAACTTGCATAATCCAAAGTGCTAGCAAAGATAAGGCTCTTTGTGAGAGCTGGTACATGATGTATATCATGAAGAGTAAACAAAAAACTTAAACCAAATTACAGTTGGATGTCACCAATACCAACTATCTCCAATGCTAGGTCATTATCCAAATGGACAAATCCAATCATATGGCGATATGAGTGAAACCATTCTCTATGAGGGGGTCAAATGAAAGGAAGCCCTTGAATCTATCAACCAACATTGAGTATACTCTGTCAAAGCATCAGTCAATTGTGAAGTGTCAAGAGAAGAAGTTGCAAGTATGAAATGATTATCAGAATTAGTTTGCACAATTTTTAACCCTGGTGTAAAGAAAGTAAAAGAAAATCAAAAGATGCATGGCAAAGAGGAAAAAGGCAACCCAATGGAAAAATAGGAGGAAAAAGGCCAAAAGGCACAAAAGCAACGTTAAAAGTCGAGGGCGAGTGCAAAAAGGAAAATGACATTTTTTAAGAAAAAGTGTACCCTAAATTTTTGTAAAAAAGCACTAGGCTCCCTCCTATGCAATTTGTAAATGTAGACGAACATGGGTGAAGAAAAAATTTAAATAGGAAGGGAATAGGGAAAGAGGACCTATGCTAAAATGATTGGTCATGTAAAAAAGGGATGGGCACCCAAGGAGGAGGTACGGCATGCATAAAAGGAAAAAAGTGAATGAAGAAGCTCATTTTTGTGTGTGGCCAAAACTAGCTCTCTTCTTCTTCTTCTTCTTCTTGCTTGTGCTTGTGCTTGAGAGAGGGAGTGTGAGGGAGTGAGTGTATGAGGGTGAGGGACCGTGGTGAAGAAGCTCTCCATCTTCTCCTCTCTTCTTCTTTTGCTTCTCTTCTCTTGTAGCTTGGAGCTTAGAGCTTGAGGATCGAGCTGCTTGAGCTTGCACCAAGGATTGTGGAGCTATCAAAGAGTTTGTGGGGGAGGCAACTTGATCGAGCATGAAGGTAAGCTCACTACACTCGTGGGTGTGAGAGTGTGCATGGCTATGTGAGAGATAGCCATTACACTTGACTTGAAATACTTGAAACAATAAGCACTCCATGGGTCTTGGTGATCGAACATGAGCTTCCACATTTTGGTTCCATTTCCAAGACCAATGACTTCAAGCTTTGAGTGCTTGTGCACTCGAAATCGAGCGTTGAAGTAGGGTTTGCCCCAAATCATTGCTTGAGATAGGTAGGAAGTGAGGGAGTCAGAGGGTGTTCGATCTCCTTTACAAGTAAGTTTTTTGGGTTTTAATATTTAGGTGAGTAGGCCGGAGTAAAGTAGGTGTTTGCTTTGTGTTTTGGATGCATTAAGCTATGAAGAAACAAGGAAAATAAGGGAAACAAATTGTAGGGTTACTACTATTAAAACAAGGTAAAACATGGAGAAACAAGGAAAAGAAGGGAAACAAATAGTAGGGTTATTGCTATTAAAACAAGGTAAAACATGGAGAAAAAGGGCTTAAATGCATTAAGGGAGCAAAGAGAGAGAAGGGGGAAGTAAAAGAGCAAGAGACAAGAGGTTTAAGAGGTCAAGAAGAGGGGGCGAGAGCTCATTTGTGTGTATTCATTCAAGAGAGAGAGCTTGAGAGTGAGAGAGAGAGAGAGAGAGAGCTATAGGGTAGGAGCACAAATTTTCTCATCGATTTATATTCTTGCATCCCCGAGCCCTACAGCTATGCTTTGAGCATCATTTGATTCTTATTGATCATAGTTAAGACCCTAGTTGCAATATTAGAGTAGCTGCTTGGAGTATTTAAGCGATTTTTCATCATTCTGAATCCCTGTCTAGGCACTTGGATGCATCTATGTACTTGGACAAGTCTGAGACTCAAACTCAGACCTTGAACTTCATTTGATCTTGGACGGCTAAGCATTCGGCCTTGAATGGCCAAGGCATCACGTTCAGACGGGCACTGACTCAGACTCTGATGTTGGAGTTTGCAACTTGGACACTGTAACTTGGACAAGTACATAGAATAACATTTCTAGCACATCAAACCCATCCCAGGACCGATAGAGTTTAAGTCTAAGCTAAACAACACCCCCTAGGTATCTAGACACATAATAGAGTGGCTCATAGAGCCGATAGACTCAAGAATCACAACGTGGCAGTCCAAAAACAATTGCAATCACTGACCATTAGTCATTTATCCTGCCAGAGATCCAAATTAGGTAACACCAAACTTGCTATCCCTTAGACCACACATCTAGAATGCAATAGAGACTAGAATAGACCATCAAGAGTGGCCATCACCCATACAAAGAAGCTATAATTAGATGAAACTAATTGAAAAGAGTGTGATTTTTATTGCTTCTATTGAACTTGCACATTGTATCACTTAAACACTTGGAGTGCACCAGAAAAGTAGAAAGCCTGATTTTGCACAGTGCACATCGATAAGCACCACTCAAGCGTCTTAGTGCATGTAACATTGAGGATTGTTTTGAATAACAAGGAACTCACACGAGATAACATAAGGCAACAAACCCACTAGTAGGAGGAGACTTCCAAACACATTAGACGAGTGACCAAGAAAACCAATCCCTGAATACTGAGAGGCTTGAGTCATCGAGCCACTTAGGGAGCAACAAAGATTGACACGATTAGGAATGTAGCTTTACCCGATATGATCAACTTGATTGATACCCTAGTTGCTTAGAAAACTGCCGATATGCCACCAATAGCTTGTAAACCACTATGAACTGCGAAAAAAAATGGTGCATCATGGTAGACCGGCTAAGGAGATCATAGCCAATCTTGAGGAAGAGAGAAAGTTGGTAAGAAAAGTGATGCAAAGCATAGCTGCCTACAACCAAGAGCAGCAAGCTCAGAAGTTGAGACAATACATAAAAATGTGTGAGATCCAATGTGACTTAGCTCTCACCAAACAATAGAACTATGGCACAACCAAATGCTGAGATGGAGAGAGCATTAGAGGTGGATCTTACACACTGAGAGAGCTTCTTACAAAGTGACTGTTAGATAATACAACTGTAGAGTAGAGTGGAGTAGCCCTAGCAACTACGTTGCTATCAGAGCTAGGAATCACCCCAAACTCTAAGAGCCAAACCAAGATACCTGTGGTTGCTAAGAAACCCAACAAGTATCAGCCCAAAATGACCCATACTGCTTCATAGAAATCCGACAAGTATTAGCCCAAAATGACCCATACAGCTTCATAGAATAGTTTGAGCAAGTATGTGAGGCGAATGGCCTCATGCACCTTACTCAATACACACACAAGTTTTCAGACTTTGCCTAGGAGAAAAAGGACAGACATGGTATACTAGCCTAGATAATGTTGAATGTAATAATTTTAATAACTTCAAGAATCTATTTATCAAGAGATTCTCTGAGGTGGGACTCTTTGACAACCTCATTGTCAGGTTGATGAATGTTAGCCAAAGGGACAAGGAGGATATCCGGGACTGCATCACTCATGTATGGAATCTCTTTAAGAGAATCCCAATGGTAGAATGACCTAACAAAGGAGTGGTCTCCATTGTATTCATAAATGGAATCCGAAGCGAAGAGCTTTACAAGGCCTTGGTGAGCAACTCGAACTTGCAGAGGGACCTGCTAGCTAGGGTCTTCATCAAAGAATCCGTACATATAGATGACTTGCTCAAGGAGAGAAGCTCAAGAGCCACAACTCAAGATAGCACTCCCTCTAGATTCTCAAAGACAGCTACGACCAATAGTGAAAGATCTAGCCAAAGCACACACGACAAGGGAAAGAGTGTCGACCCAAAGCAAGAGTTGGCAGACATGAAGTTGGAGTTGGCTAAGCTTCAAGAGATAATGAGAAGACCGACATGACCTCATGTGAAATGCATGCATTGTAGAGGGAATCACCTTCTAGTAGAGTGTTTGGATCCTAATAGCGGTAGGTGATGCGATGTGTTGCAAATTGCCAAGATGATTTCCATACCCACAATCGTACAATCAGTCGTATTACCTAGGGAATAGGCCGCTGAACTTTGGAAGGGGAGCTCCATTAGCTCTCCTAGCACCCAACGACTCAAATCCAGCTACCCCTAGGATGGACATCAACCCTACAGGGATATCTAGACCACCTGGACCCATTGTGACCCATCCACCAAAGTGACACTTTGTTACATTGCATAGAGGAGCCAAATGAGGATGAACCCTTATGCCTCATATGACAAAGAGGGTAACCCCATCCTGATGTATTTCAAACCAATGCCAATGATGGTGTTAGGCAAGGAAAGAGGTAGAGGTCTAGGAGGATAGAACTAAGAACCCATTGCATGTTGGACTTCTAGTCACCCAAGACATCTCATCTTATGCCCCAAAAGGGAGCAAGCTAATTCGAGACAAGGCCAACCTGAGATGTCCAAAGTGCAGAATCACACACTTGTATGCCTAGCACCCTAGGCGGAAAATCTTCACTAGTTTGGCAATAATTTCATCCATACCATTGGGGTTGTTTGGAGTTGAGACACTTGATGGTGAGGCCATGCAGATTCCGTTGAATGTCATAACTCAAGCACAAACTAAGCAGTCTACTATTTCATTACCCATACCTAGCAACCTTTATGCAGCTTCAATAGGAAAGAAGAGCCATATGAGAAGGAGAAAGAGGGCTGAGGGAAAGGTTACCCTCATGACAGACAATACCACCATAGTACCCAAGGGGAAGCAAGTCATGAATGCAGAAGTAGAAACATCTGCTCCTAAGATAGTAAAAAAGGAGAGTGCCAAGATTGGTGGGGAGTTTCCTGACCTAAGGCACCAAGTGGAAGTAGTAGATAGGGTCAAGGAGTGGGTGAGAGAAGCCCAAGAGCACCTAAAGGATGCTGAACCCATCATTGAAGACAAGATCGATAAGCTCTCTAGCATGAGCATACTAGTCTCGCATACGCAGGTAAGATTGAGAAATGCATCCAATCCCATGTAGCACTACATAGACCAAGCCTAGATGCCACAGCAGGTAGGCAAACTACCCAAAATCACTAGCAAAAGAGTGTAGATCTTGATGAAAAGAAAATGGTTGGCAATCTACTCTCAAGGCATTGATATTAGCTCCTGTGACTCTACCTTTGGGAGAGCTTCTTAGGCAGTACCCAACACTATGGCAAGTGTTGAAGTAGTGGCTAGAAGGACCTAACGAACCAACCTACTTGACCATGACACAGCAACACATATACCAAGCTTAATCCTAAACTTAGTGCCTAAGTCCTTGCACGTAAATGCTTTTTTGGGAAGACACAGAAATGCACATAGTCTTACATGTTGTAGCAATAGGAGATACCATGAGAAAGGGGATCATAGGTATGGGAGTAGAAATCAATGTGCTCAGCCATATAGTCTTACAGGCCAAGGATAACCCATGTGTGGAGACTACAAGGTTTAATGTCGCATTGGCTAACTAGATGAAGGTTAGACCATTTGGAGTACTGAAAGATTAGCTCTTGAAGATAGCAGGAGTTCAGTTCTTAGTGAACTTTATAGTCATGAAGGAAGTGGACTATGACATCCTACTAGGCTGACCCTGGATGCAAAATGCGTGAGTGATAGAAGATTGGGATAACGGTCTAATATTCTTAGGCAATAGATCAAAAGATATGAGAGTTGAGATGGACACTTAGAAGACCATGCTAGTCAACCTAGATGCCATCTTTGTTGTCTTGAAAGGAGACTCATAAGTTAGGATTTTCTACTGGCCACTAACGAAGTATATCCCTTGCCTTGAGGATGAGTGGGATTGGATGCATGTGCTAGCCACCATCGATCTAACATTCTTAGATGATGAGGAGGATTATAAGGAGGCTACGAGGACAACTAATGAGTCCCACAAAGCCACACCATCTCAGTTGCCAAAGAGTAGGACCACACCATTAGTACCACTCTACATGATGGCCAACAGCTCTAACAGTCATCTCTTTTCACATTCCATCTAAAAAATTTGAACTCCAAGGAATTCTTGAATACTTGACAAGAGAGCTAGCTTGTAACCTAGTTGTTGCAAATGTCAAACCCCTCAAGGACCTCATGGAGGAGATGAAGTGGTTATGGACCAAAGTGCATGACTTGAATTTATTGTACAATTGGACACTACTCATGAACAAGAAGAAGGCTGAGAGTGGAAGCCTAGGAAATGACAATCAATCAGAATATGACAATTTTGGATTATGAGTACAAAGAGTCCTACTCTACAAATGAGGAAAGTAAGGAAGAGACTGAGACAATAGAGTACGATACAAATGGTCGAGTGATCAAACAAATACAAGTAAACTCCAAGCCACAAAAAGCCAACGTATTTAGGATCAAAAGAGGAGTCATCAGGATAGAATGCAGCTGTACTTGGTTAGACCAACTAGGTATAATAGACTATGAGCAAGCCGTATTAGTTCAATCTAGTATCGCACCAGTCTTTAGAACTAAATTGACCTCAAAGATGTGACCACTAGGGAAAAATCCTTCTTCTAGCAAAGGTTGTGAGTTTAACTCTGAGTTGGAAGTGAGCTCCAAAAGTGACCTAGAAATATCCCTACCACCTAAGAACAAACGCACCAAGTAGGACCTACCAGTCCACCTAAGGTGTAAGTAGTTGGAGGAAAAGAGGAGGCAGTCAAAGGGGTCAAAAGCTAAAGAACAAAGGAAGCCTCAGGAACTACCAAAGTGCTTTACGAAGTTCAAAAAGGGGGATAGGGTAGTGATCTTGTTGGGAGCTAAGAGGTAAGGACAGTCAAGCAAACCAATAGAAGGGCTTGCTAAGGTTAAGAAAGTTAACTTAGTAGGGGAAGGGGTAAAGCCTCGACCCGTGTTCATAGTAGATGACCTAACTAAGAAAGAGGGGGTTGATCTCATCGCTCTCTTGCAAGAGTACGTGGATGTCTTTGCTTGGTCCTTAGATGAACTAAAAGGAGTATATTCGAGGGTTGTGACTCATAAAATTTCTACTATAACTCCCAATGCAACACTAGTTAAGCAGCGACCATACTACATGAGTCCAAAGCATGCACATGCCATTAAGGAGGAGATAGATAAGTTGTTGAAGGCTGGATAGATAGTTAAGCAGCGACCGTACTATATGAGATAGATAAGTTGTTGAAGGCTGGATTCATCTACAAAATCAAGCACATGAACTACGTGTCACCTATAGTAATTATATTGAAGAAGAATAGAAAGATTTGAGTGTGTGTGAATTATAAAAAGGTCAATGTTGTGACTAAGAGAGACAAATATCCACTACCCTACATGGAGCACAAGCTCAAAAGAGTAGTGGGAAAAGAAGCCTATAGTTTTCTAGACAGCTTCTCAAGCTACAACCAAGTGTAGGTGCACCCTAACAATAGACATAAAACAACATTTGCGACTGAATGGGGTGTATTTTCTTATATAGTCATGCCATTTGGGTTGACAAATGCAATATCTACCTTTCAATGCCTCACGACATACTTAGGCAAGAATTGGAGGTATTTCTTGACGATCTATGTGTCTAGTTCAATTTTGGAGGGAACACCTAGATAAACTTCACGCAGTCTTTGAGTGGTGCATACTATATAATCTCTCCTCGAACCCCTTGAAGTGCCAGTTTAGGGCAAAACACGGATGTATCCTAGGGCACGTAGTGTTTAAGAATGGCATTACCACAGACTTCTCCAAATTTAGAGTCCTTTTGTCAATTTACCACCACCCACAAACTATAAGGGAGTTCAATGCTTCTTGGGACACACATGGTACTATTGACTTCGTTCTAAACTATGCATTAATTGCTAGATCCCTTTACAAATTCTTGATTGTATTTGAGTGAATCAATGAATGTCAATGTGCCTAGAGGAACTAAAGAAGGCTCATATGACCACACCGATATCCTATGAGCCCCATATTGGAACATAACATTTCATGTGTACATTGATGCATCAAAGTTCACTATGGGAGCTGTTTTATGCCAACTTGGTGAACATAATCTCGATTATCTTATGAGCGTTACTAGTAGGAAACTCACGGATATGGATATGAAATACTCCACAATGGAAAGGGAAGGTCTCACTATGGTGTTCACTATAAAGAAGTTCCGTCATTATCTTTTAGCTACGCCCTTTATCTTCTTCCTTGACCACCATCAAACTTTGCTTTTGGCCAGCTCTATAGGCTAGGATAAAATGGATTATTATAAAGATGTGTGTGTGAGCATGAGATGCATGATTTACTTGTTGAAGCACATGGTGGAATTACTAGAGGACACTTCAACAAAGACACTATAGCATGCAATGTCAAGAATCACATAGTGGGGGACTTTGCTTGAGCTGTTGCACCAAACACACACTCTATACACAAGAGGAAGCTCACTCAAGAACACAAGAAGAGAGATGGAGGCCAAAACATTTTCTTGTTGATTTCTTCTTCTTCCACACACTATACAATATACACAAAGTATACAACATAAAGGAAAGTGGCCTTCTAAGTCAAACAGTGCATAACCGACTACACTAATTGACTAGTGCTATATATTTGCCAATTGTAGGTAAGATAGAGGGAATGAGGATGAGGAAGCAGTAGCACTTGCCTACCTGCAAATATTGGTCACTGCCCAGAAGAAACATGCCTTTGATGCACTCATTGATGAGGGAGCTGACTGTAATATTCTTACACATGACCATTGGACCCTCATTGGTTAGCCCAGAGCTGCAGCCTACTAACGCTAAACTCAGCCTATTTGGGGGTCAATCTTACTCACTATTGGAAAAGTGCAAAGTAGCAGTCTTTATTTTGAGACTGAAAGCTTACCAATGATCTTATATGTGTTTCCTAATAGTAAGGCTACTAATAAGAAAATGCTACTAGGATGCACATTCAAGAAACAAGCACAATACAATGTCAATTAAGACACAACATATTCATCTTGCCATTGGCAATGTTCAAATAGTGATGGCTTTGAGCAAGGGCAGCAAGGATCCATCTAAGCTCGAAGTGCCACTGGTAGAGGAACCTAGTGTCAAGCCTAAGGAGGGAGTAAAGGCAACAAATGGATTTGGTTGCCCAAGGCCACGAGTGGCACATGTGTCCGTCACCACCCTCCCAGCTCATCTCCATAAGACAATAAGCCAACTAGGAATGAGAAACTAATTGACCCAAAAGTTACTAAACCCATAGGACTACAACAAGTCCATCGACCAGAACCAAAGCCCTCTACACCAAAATCGAATCAATCTAACACTTCTAGTTCACATCACTAGCAGGATGAACTCTAGTGACTTCCTAGCTAATATCTTGACCTACATGATGCATGCAGGCATTAAATCATATGACATGGACCGCCACACCCACTTAGAGTATAACCCACAATTCTATGATTGCCTCATGAAAAAATAAAGCCCAACCAACTAGCACTTAACACCCTTAACCCTTCATCCTCCAATCTTGGGAAGGATCTTCATCATTCCCTTGGGGGGGAGAGGGGGGTAAGGTTGTGTTAAGGTGGACAAGAAAACATGGCTTGAATCTCTAACCAGATTTCAAAAGTAAAAAATGATAGTTAAAGTGAACTTGTACTTATAGAAATTTTTCATGAATTTCTTGTTGGAATGTGTGGACTGCTTGAAGCAAAAAAATTCATTCTATACTAGAACATTTCACCATTCCATAACATATATTTGTAGTCCTCTTATCTTTTTGCAAAAAGTTATTTCAAGTGAGCTAATAGTGAGCTGTTGAATCGTGACAGGAACCTCAGGCAGCAAGCTTCCATACTTGGAAGAGGAGTATGTTGAGATGGCAAGCTCAACACGTGCGGACATTGATGATGGACCACCTGGCTAGATGAGTCCACACATCTACACTTAACACGTTGGTAGTCATTATGATACTCACATGGCCACTCACTTATCACTTATTATATTTAGTTTGTTACACCTACCTACAGCTGGCAAAAATATAGTGCCAGTCGATTAGTGTAGTCGGTTATGCATTGTTTGACTTAGAAGGCCACTTTCCTTTATGTTGTATCTTATCTATACTTTGTGTACATTGTATAGTGTGTGGAAGAAAAAGAAAAATCAGCAAGAAAACGTTTTGGCCTCCATCTCTCTTCTTGTGTTCTTGAGTGAGCTTCCTCTTGTGTGTACAGTGTGTGTTTGGCACAGTAGCTCAAGCAAGTCCCCCCACCACGTGATTCTTGACATGGTATCAGAGCCACGCCACTGAAAGAGGCTGATTTTGAAGGCTGAAGTGAAGGACAAGAAGCAAGGTTCAAGCAAGCAAGCAACGGGTAAGAAGCTCTCCTATTTTTCCACTCTCTCTCTTGGATAGTGTCTGTGGAGGCACCGGAAGCAAGGTCGAGCAAAAATCTCAAATTGCTGTGAGATTTGGTGTGCGAGCAGATCAATGTATATTTTGCAGATAAGCCCTTTAGGGATTGCCACAGTTATTTTGGGCATCTGAGGCTGTTTCAGGCCCCGTTTTAGAGCCGCAAAGTTACGGACAGCAGTTTCAGGGTACACTATGATTTCGGTTGTATTGACTAAAAGTGGGTGCGTAGGTTACAGATTGCGAATCTGTAATTTTTGAGGTGTTCGCAGGAAGAAAACATAAGGTTTATCTGCAAACAGGTTGCAGATTACAATTACTATTAAGCAATCAATAAAAAAGGTTGCTTGGTGTATTGATGTGCATGTGTTGTGAAAGATTGCAGAAGACTAGCATGTTGTGTTGTATCCTTGTTTGTGATAATGGCAGAGAACAGTGGAAATCCCATTATTGAGAAGCTCAACAAGAAAACAACCTTCATGGAGGTTTCGTGTGACGAACTTCCACATTGGAAAGGGCCTTTATGAATTTGTTTCAAGTGAAGAAAAGGAGCCAGAGCTATGTATCCCTCCGACCGCAGATGAGTTAAAAGCATGGAAAGAGTGGAATGCGAAAGACAAAAAGGTGATGTACTGGCTATCTACAGTCGTTGATAATACTATACTGGGACATATCAGGAATGCAGAAACTTCACATGCAGCTTGGACCATTTTTGAGAGCATGTTTCCAGTAAATACAAAGGCACGAAAGATTCAACTCAAACAAGAGTTGAATGCCTTGAAGAAAGGGAAAATGTATGTCAATGAGTATGTGTTGAAGGTGAGGAGCATTGCAAATGCTTTAGTAGCAATTGATGCAATGCCGGATGATGATGATTTGGTTTCATCCACTCTAAGTGGCCTTAATAATGAGAAGGCATGGAAATCATTTGTTACTTCAGTATATGTACGAAAGCCATTTCGAGATTTTGATGAGTTGATCTCTCTCATGATTACTCAAGAGATCAATATGCAGGGTGATTTGTCTGAAAGAAATGGTGAACAAGTCCAAGCATTTTACTCGAGTTCAGGAAGGGGACGTGGTAGATCCTCTTCAAGAGACTGTGGCATGGGACGTGCTGGCGATAATCAGCAAAATAGGTTCAATCAACAATTTGGTGAAATGCAGGTTTCTGGAGGCAGATGAAACTTTAGAGGCAGGGGGAGCTCTAGAGGAAGAGGTGGATGGCAGAACAGAGGCTCTGGAAATTCTTCTATTATTTGCCATTATTGTGGCAAAACATGACATATTGCAACCAATTGTTACGCTAAGAAGGATGATATTCGCAGTGATAAATTGCAGCAAGGAAACTATGCATCGTCTTCACAACAGAATGAAGACAAAAATGAGCATCTATTTGTTATGCAGCATATGATGAATGCAGTTACAAAAAAGGGGACACATGATGATGTATGGTATGTCAATTCAGGTGTATCTAATCATATGACCAGCCATATTGAATGGTTTGGAGAGATGCAGGACTTACAAAACCCAGGTTATGTGCAGACGGGTGATGATTCACCCAATTTCACACATTGGAAAGGTTTCCTTGTCCTTATATGATGGCTAGACAAAGAGTCTGACAAATGTATTACATGTGCCATCAATTACAAAGAATCTAGTGTCTGTTGGTCAAATGGTAGAGCAGGGGTTGCAGGTCAGATTCAATGCAAAAGGTTGTTTTGTAGAAGACTTTAATGATAAGTGCATGTTGGTCACAAAAGGAAGTAGAGTTGGCCGCATGTTTATTACTTTAGATGCTGGAATTCCTGCAATGGATGCTGCTATGTATGCTAAAGGAAAAGGAGTAGTTGCAGATATTGAAATATGGCATAAACGTATTGGACATGCAAATGTGCAAAGACTGAAATTAATGCAGTCCTGAGGATTGGTTATAGGGTTGCCTTCTTTTAGAGTTACAGAATTGCATAAAGCCTATGAAGCATGCTAGTTTGGTAAGCAAGCAAGACAACCCTTCTTGCATGACAGAGAAGTGAGTAGAAAAATACTTGATGTAGTGCATACAGATGTTTGGGGGCCTACACAGAATGTATCTCTTGGTGGCAGCAAATACTTTTTCACATTTATTGATGACTGTTATGGGTATACTTCATGAAGGAAAAGAGTGATGTGTTTGAGCACTTCAAATCTTTTAAGGGAGCTGTTGAAACAAAAATAGGCTTAAAAGTGAAGTGCTTGAGATTAGATGAAGGGGGAGAGTACCTCTCTAATGAGTTTACTGGCTTCTTGAGGACTCATGGAATAAAGGTGCAATTTACTTGCAGGTATATCCCACAGCAGTATGGTATTGCAGAAAGGAAAAACAGGCATATTGCAAAAGTTGCACTGGCATTAATAGCTGAAAATAATATACCCAAACATTTTTGGTATGAGGCTATCCATACCGCTGTCTACATTATGAACAGAACTCCCACAGCTGCAGTTCATGGGATGACTCCTGAAGAATGCTTTATTGGCAAGAAGCCCGATGTATCACACTTGAAGGTTTTTGGCTGTGTTGCATACGTTCATGTGCCAAATGAGCTACGGAAGAAGCTTGATCCAAAGGCAGAAAAATGTGTTTTTATTGAATACTCTTTAGAGCAAAAAGGGTATCATTGTTATAACCCTGTCACATGTGAGTTTAGAGTGAGCAAGGATGTTATCTTTGATGAGATGGGAAGTTTCTATACACCTGTTGGTAATGTTTTGGATGATGATAATGATCAGGACAGCTATGTGCAGAAAGATAAACAAGAATCACTGAGTCTTAGTGGACCAGAAACATCATCTGGTACTACACCTACAGTGATTCCTTGGTCTGGGAGACTAAGGAGTAGCCCCATATCTTCAGGTGGATCTATAAGTGTTGCAGGAAAGGACAAAGGAAAGAAGAAAGTGCTGGATGGTAATGATGCATCTACCAGTCATTTGGGATTTGATGGAGATTTGTAACATGTCTGCTTGTCCACTTGTGGGATACGTCTTAGCAGCCCATCAGGAGGGGAGTCTAGAAAGCACCACCTGGAACTCGCAAGGAATGTCACAGGGTTTGCGATCTAGGTCTTCTCGAGTCTACCTCGAAGCGGAAGTATCCGGCTATTCCAACTTAGGACCGACCTGAAGTTAAGGTTTCTTTCCTATATCAGCCAAGTCTCTAGGAAGTAGCTAGCGTCGAGCTCCAGAAGAACCACTTTGCATAGGAGCAACAGAGTCGAAGCGGATTTATGTTGCACTTGGTTCATGGAGAATGGGAAATGAGAGAGATGCGAAGCTCAATCTTTCTCCCCATAAGGCATAGTCCCATTCCGCTCCCCTAACATAGCATAAATCGGGATTCTAACTCTACTGACTCTAGGTCTTCACAATCTCATTAATACGTCTTTTGAGAAAATTTCCCAGCTAACCGGGTTCACCCTTCCGTAGGATGGACCCAAGTCACGTCCACCGCACTTTCCTAGGGTTGTTTAGTTATCTAGTTACCTACCACATTATGTTTGACATGCAAAAGCAGCTTTCTTAATTAATCAATTTAAACATAGGCTACTTCGTGCAACTTAGGAACTGTTATAAAAAAAACAATATTAAGCAAGTTCTTTTTTCAAATATCTGATCTTTATTTATCATAGTCTTGGAATACATCAAGTATCTTGCCCGAAGGCTATCCCAGCAATCAACAGGATTGCTACTCCAAGTTTCACCCATAGACTAGTACGCGGGCCTCGAGATCCCATCTCGAGTCACGTCAGCCTCTTGTGCGGGATCCTGAGGCAAGGAATTTACAGCCAGAGCCTCCCCTAGCACCCAAGCGTCCTCCTACTCCAAGCAGCACCCACGGAGAGACCTTTCGCGGTGGGTTCGATCCATATACCCGGCGCGGCTAATAACCCCCTTGGATACGGTCAGGCAAGCAGTCGGAGGTAACTGAACCTGCCTCTCCCTCCATGCTATTAACTTGAAGCATTGAGTGTTTGGCCTTGAATTAGTTCCTTGAGCAAAGAAGTTCAAATAATGTACCTAAGTGTACAATCACGTTCATTTCTGTGGTCGTCTGTACGACCAATTGCTAAGGTGTGATTCCTTCTTCCCGAATGCTCCCAGCATTCGATCCTGGATCGTTCGCGACTTGGCGAGATTCCAAGGGCTTGGCAAGCTAGGTTGCGTGTTTACCCTTTTTCTTTGGGCTAGGGTTTATACCCTATCGACCCCAATCTTCGTTACCTTAGGTCTCCTTGTACAATAGACAAATAGATCTTGGACAACCCTGTTGTCCTCGGTTGGTCGATTTGCTTATTGGCAATTCACAATTTCGCTAAGTTTGACAAATCAGTCCCCAAAAGAGAGAGTTGTACTAGGGCGACTACTCGACTTCTAACTTGTAATTAAATCTCGCCTCCCTTGGCCTAAGATGTAGTAGTAGCATCTTATGGTTTCATTGCAATAGCATTTGATCTTGCAGACTAGTTGCACTAGATAGGTAGCAATGCCTATCTTGAGGAATTACATCCCTTTGTTTGTCGATATTACTAGTATTCGTGTCCTAAGGCCTGGTACCTTCTCGTTACTCACAACATAGAATGATCTAAGTGCGAGATTGTTGGATTAACTCTGCAAGCGCCTATCTTTTCATTTTGATTGTAACTATCACTTCATGCATATTACATCCTATATGCTTTTCATCAAATGAAATATAACTCTTTTCCTTTTCATACATTTACTTATGCATGCAAGTTGCTTACGCATGCAGGTTGTGCTATGTACAGTTACAATGATATTGAAATAAAAACATAATCTTTTCCTCTCCCATGCAAGTCACGCGAAATAGAATGCAGTTGCTTATGCGAAAATATAACCCTTTTATTCCTCTCCATAGCAACTACCTATTCTTTAATTAAACATCCTCCTACAAATCAACCTATTTACGGTCGTCACAAGGGATTTTTTTTATTTCATAAATGCATTGTGTACAACATAACTCATTCTTACCAACGTAAGTTACCCAATGCAAACCTTCCAATGCACAAGAACATCGCAATTTATATTTAACCTATAAGCGAGATGCAACTAGGACATTATTGCATAAGTGCATTTTTTAACACCTGAACCGTATACTAAAAAACGCAACAACCTTTCATCATGATGGTGCAAGAATTATAAGTATCTTGTCATGCAATTTAAAAATCTTCTGAACATTCCTAGATCTTTTTAAAAGGAAGCGTTCTAATAATACAATTAGGTTTTTCCTATGCGAATTTATACTTAATGCACCTATATCATGCGGAAACGAAAGGGTGAATTTGATGGAACCTGAACTTCTGTAGGAGGGGTATTATCGGCTATCCCGCTTCGGGTGGGGACTCCTACATGTGCTCCTCTTACTCCCGCGTGTGCTCCTCTCTTGTGGCGCTTTGGGGCCATCGCAATTGGGGCTAGGGCATGTGGAGAGTGTGCTGAAATTCCCTACAACAGGCAGTCCTTCCCTCCCCCAAGGGAACTCCCTTCATGGACGAATTGCGTCCTCCTGTGGTCTGTGGGTGAAACACCCCCTAGGAAGCTTTTTGTGGAAGCTTCTTTTTTTTCTCTGACAGGGGAGGCGTCCTGCTGATGAAGATGAGATGATGATGATGATGATGATGGCAATGGTTTTGGCAGCCTGACGGTGCTTAGGCCAAGCAAGGGCAAGGCGTGGCACATAGGCGGAGCAGGGGAGGGGTTGGCGGCGCTGAAGACGACCAGGGGGGCAGCGTCTCTAACCACGAGAGGGGGCTCCCCTTTTATCGTGGGGAGGGGGTGGTTTATGGGGGGGGGGAGACGGTTGTTTAACGGCCGTCACCCCTCCACCTAGGGGCCTGCATGCCCTCCTCTCCCTCTCTTAACTCCCTCTCTCTCTCTCTCCTCAACATGCTATCGGCAGGGGAGAGAGAGAGAGAGAAAAAAAAATTGAATTAAATTTAAAAATTTTTAAAGGGGGGCGTTCTTATGCACGGGGGGGAATGCTACATCCTCTCCCTCTTAGAGAAATCGAGATGTCCTCATCTCGAGAAGATCTGGGGGTATTGTTGGTTGAGAGTATTTTCATCCATCCAGGTGGCATCCTCTTCGGGATAATCTTTCCACTAGATGAGGTATTCTCTCAAGGTCCTTGATCTCAAATGCCTCTCCCTAACATCTAGGATTCTATCAGGCCATAGCTCAAGGACTCCTTGGCTAGGCATTACAATTTGCTAATCATCAAGTACATGATTCAGATTAGGTAGATACTTTTTCAATAGGCTAATGTGGAATACATTATGAATCTTTAGAGTTGTGGGTAGTTGTAGTCTGTAAGAATTAGGCCCTAGGCGCTTGATGATCTTATAAGGTCCACAATACCTCGGACTTAGCTTCTTGTACTCTCCCAAGGACAATGAACTCTTTTTAGGGCATACACAGATGAAGACCATATCACCTTCGACGAAGGATCTGTCCTACCGTTTCAAGTCAGTGTAGGCCTTCTGTCTATCCTTGGCAGCTTGGATGTCTTGTCTTATTGATTTAATTTGATCATCCATGTCTTCCAGCATCTGTCTTGAAGCTTCTACCCTCAAAGTTGGATCTGAGAAGTTCAAAGGGGTATGACAATCATGCCCATACAATGCTTGGAAAGTGATCATCTAAATACTCTGTTGGTAAGAAGCATTGTAGGCAAACTCAACCAGGGGTAAGTATTGAATCCACTTTTTGGGTTCGCAACAGCAATATGCCCTAAGCATATCTTCAATGACTTGATTGACTCGTTCTGTTTGACCATCAGTTTGGGGATGATAAGCTGTGCTGAAATAGAGTTGAGTTCCAATAGCCTCAAAGATAGCCCTCCAAAAGTATGATGTGAAAAGAGAGTCACGATCACTAATGATTCTTCTGGGTAACCCATGAAGTTTGAATATTTCCTTGATGAATAACCTTGTGATATCTGAAGCTTTATAGTTCGTCTTGACAGGGATGAGATGTGCGACCTTGATGAGCATATCTACTGCAACCAAAATAGAGTTATTACCTCCCTGAACTTGGGGTAAGCCAACAATAAAGTCCATACTAATGAACTCCCATTTCATTTGTGGAATGTCAAGTGGTTGCAATTTTCCAGGCATTTTAACATGTTCTGTCTTAATGCATTGACAAGACAAACATTCCGTGACATATTTGAGTACGTCTCCCTTGAGCCTTTCCCAAAAATAGCTCTTCCTAACCGTGTTAAGGGTCTTGGCATAACCAGGATGTCCTGAGAAAGGGGAGTCATGGGCTTCCCAAAGTATCTTCTCCTTGAGAGTTTGGCTTGCAGGGATACATAACCTTATCCTAAAGTAGACAAGTCCACTAGTAATGGAGAATTCTTGATACTTCGTCTTTAGCTTCGGGTCTTGATCCTTGATGGGGATCTCCCTTAGCATTTTCTGATAGACTGGGTCATGATATGCCTCTTCTTTTGCTAGCTCAAGAATAGGGTTGTTTGGCATTGATACCTTTGTGGCTAGAGACCTTGTTGTTGATGGATCTTGCAAAATAAGATAATTTAGAAATGCCTTGCAACTGAGTGCATCGGCAACTACATTCTCTTTTCTAGGCCTATATTTGATTTCAAAATCATATTCCTTCCTTTGATACCTGTTCATCTCATAGTGCCCTAACACTTTGATTTTGTCAGCAGAGATCACCCGACATATTTGTTCTGCTTGACTTGCCAACCGCTAACGTGCAAAGTTGCGTTTACGCGAGCTTCCATAAAGATGAACAGCTTCACGATCTTTAAATCCTCGAGCTTGGTATTCCTTCTTTCAGGACACCAGGTGTACAAAGAGCTCATAGTAATGTAAAGGATCCATTGAGTGATCCGATGGTACGCAGATCTAGCAAGGTCAAATACCCTGTTAAAAGATTTGGTTTTGAAGGTTATGCATCTCACCATTATGCTTATATGGTGAAACTAGTTAAGGATGTTGAGCCCACTTGTTTTGAGGATGCTGTTGGTCATGCTCATTGGGATGTAGCAATGGATGAGGAGATGGCTACATTAGAAGCTAATAAGACTTGGGATTTTGTACCCTTACCTAAGGGTAAAAAAGCTATTGGTTGTAAGTGGGTTTACAAAGTCAAGCATAATGCAAATGGTTCAGTTAGCAGATATAAAGCTAGGCTAGTTGCAAAAGGCTATGATCAAACATATGGCATAGATTATGAAGAGACGTTCAGTCTAGTTGCTAGGATGGCAACTGTTAGATGTGTGATTGCCTTGGCAGCAGCCAAAGGTTGGAGTTTGCAGCAAATGGATGTTAAGAATGCCTTCTTGCATGGTGAATTGCAAGAAGAAGTGTATATGGAGCAGCCAACAAGTTATGAGGATTTAGAGCATCCCACATATGTGTGCAGGTTAAAGAAGGCGCTCTATGGGCTGAAGCAAGCACCTAGAGCATGGTCTGACAGGATTGGAGAGTATCTTGTCAATATTGGATTTTGTATTTCTAATGCTGATCACTCACTTTATGTGAGAAAGGGAGATGCAAGTTTGGTCATCATAGTCATCTATGTGGATGACTTGATTATTACAGCTGACAATGACAATGGGATTGCTGAAGTTAAGGACTTCTTGAAGAAGAAGTTTGAGATGAAAGATTTGGGTGAGCTGAGATACTTTCTTGGTATTGAGGTGATCAGATGTGATGATGGTATATGGCTATCCCAAAGGCAGTATGGCTTGAATATGTTATCCAAGTATGGTATGACAGCATGTAAGCCCCTTTCAGTACCATTGGAGCAAAATGTGAACTTGAGTGCTGATGTTGGGGATGTGATAGAAGACCCTACTATGTTTAGGAGGATAGTAGGGAGTTTGATTTACATGATTATCACAAGGCCAAACTTAAGATATGATGTTGGCCTTGTCAGTCAGTTTATGCAGATGCCTAGAAATCCTATTTGGATGCAATTAGACATATATTGAGGTATGTGAAGTCCACTTTACATTATGGACTTTTTTATGAGGCAGGTAAGAACATATAGGTCTTTGGACACACAGATGCAGATTGGGCTGGTAGCATGTCGGACAGAAGATCTACACGTGGATTCATGTTTTCCCTTGGTAGTGCAGCAGTTACATGGAGCTGCAAAAAGCATCCTACAGTTGCTTTATCGAGTACAGAGGCTGAGTATAGAGGTGCTGCTATGGCAGCATGTGAGGTGGTATAGCTGCAAAAGTTATTAGGTGATTTGGACATGCAGGGAGATGGTCTAGTTGCCATTCATTGTGACAACGTAAGCAGCATACAGCTAGCTAGGAATCCAGTGTTCCATGCTAGGACAAAACACATTGAGGTGCACTATCACTTTGTGAGAGAGAAGGTACTTGCATGAGAGATTGACTTGGTATATGTCAGCATACAGGATCAGATAGCTAACATTTTCACAAAGGCATTGGGTGCGGAGAAGCTTCGAAAGTTCTGAAGCTTACTTGGAGTTGCAAAGATAGAATTGAGCTTGAGGGGGAGTGTTGAGATGGCAAGCTTAACACGTGCGGACATTGATGATGGACCACCTGGCTAGATGGATCCGCACATCTACACTTAGCACGTTGGTGGTCATTATGATACTCACATGGCTACTCACTTATCACTGATTATATTTAGTTTGTTATACCTATCTACAACTGGCAAAGACATAGCATCAGTCGATTAGTGTAGTCAGCTATGCACTGTTTAACTTAGTAGGCCACTTTCCTTTATGTTGTATGTTATCTATACTTTGTGTACATTGTATAGTATGTGGAAGAAGAAGAAAAAACCAGCAAGAAAATGTTTTGGCCTCCATCTCTCTTCTTGTGTTCTTGAGTGAGCTTCCTCTTGTGTATACAGTGTGTGTTTGGTGCCATAGCTCAAGCAAGTCCCCCCACCACGTGATTCTTGACAAAAACTAACTCTCTTCTTCTAGTCATACCTATGTTTGTAAGTCTCTTTCAGTTAGTATGATGGAAGAATAATGGAAGAAGAATAACAATGAGGTGAGGCTCGTCTTCCGCTCCACTCTGTCTTTCTCCCTCTCTTCCAACAAGCCAAATTATTGAAGCTCCTTGAAGCGTTGAGTTTATCTATCTAGTGGCCAATAGTGAATAGGTTTTGTCCATCGTGGTAGTATCTAAGAAAAATGGAAATCTGTGAATTTGTGTGGACTTTCGAAAGCTGAATTCCAAGACTAAGAAGGATAATTTCCCAATCCCTTTCACAAACCAACTGTTGGATATAGTGGCAGACCATAAACTTTATTTCCTCTTGGATGGATTTAGTGGATACAATCAAGTCTAGATCGTAGAAGAAGGTTGATCTAAAACAGCCTTCATAACAGAATGGGGAATCTATGCTTACAAAGTGATGCCATTTGGGCTCTGTAGTAATGCTCCTACTACATTCTAAAGAGTGATGATTGTTGCATTCCAAAATCATCTGCATAAATTCATTAAGGTGTACCTAGATGACTTCTATGTCTATAGCCTAATTCGTGAGTATTGGGAACACCTAGAACACTGCTCGAGAGTATGGGATCTCTCTCAAACCCAACAAATGCGTATTTGGAGTCTCGTCAGGAGTTCTTTCACATTATCTCTACACAGGGGATAGCAACAAACTCATGCAAAGATCGAGAAGATCGCAATCTTAATAGCATCAACTAACCTAAAACAGTTGAGGAAATTCCTTGGCCATGTGGGATACTACAGAAGATTCATTGCACACTTTGCAACAAAGGTAGTCCCCTTGCATAAGCTCTGCGGAAAGACACAAAGTTCACATGGACTACTAATTGTGATGAAGCATTCAAAACTCTGAAATAGTGTTTGATTAAAGCATCCATTTTGCAACCTCCTAATTGGACAAAGGAATTCCATGTGCACACACTGATACATCAGTTGAAGGCTTAGGCATGCTCTTATACCAAAAAGGCCTTGCTCGCAAGATATTGGTGGCCAACCCTCCACAAGGATGCCTATGACTACAGCAAACGTTATGATGCTTGTCAACAAATGGGATAGCCTACCAACCATGTCATTGCAACCCATACTTCCCCTAAAGCCATTTGAGAAGTGGGGGATTGACTTTGTGGGCCCCATTGATCCACTAACTAGAAGGAAACACAACAAATACTTCTTGTTATGTATGGACTATGTGACAAAGTGGTGTGAAGCCAAAGCTCTAAAGCGGGAGGATGGCAATAGTGTGGCCCTGTTCCTATATGAGAACATCATCACCCGTTTTGGCAATCCCCTAGAGCTAGTAAATGACAGAGGCACTCACTTTCTTAACAAAATTATAGAAGAAATGACAAAGCTGTACAAGATCCACCATCGTAAGTCCATGCCTTATTACCTCAGAGCCATGGGCCAAGTTGAAGTTACCAATCGCATCCTCTGCTCAATATTGACAAGAATGATTGTCGTACATCACTGCGGTTGGGATGATTGACTTACAGAGGCTCTCTAGGTATACAGAACCTCCCATAAGGTTGGTACGGGATAGACCCCTTTCTAGTTGATGTATGGTATAGAAGCCATCTTCCTTGTTGAGTTAGAGAAACCCTCTCTATGTGTGGGTATCAAAGAATGCTTGGGAGATGATGAGTCCCTACACCATTATTTCTTACATCTAGAATGTCTAGATGAGATTTGCAGGATGGCCCTACGGTACATAGAAGCCACACAAGCTCAAAGAAATACCTATCATGATAGCTTCATCAAGTAGAAGGAGTTTAAGGATGGTGACTTGGTCCTTGCTTATGATTGAAGATCTGGAAAGTTTTTAGGAAAGCTTCAACAATGATGGATGGGCCCCTATAATGGACTTGCCATTAATCCTAATGACTTTGTCCAAGTGCAAATAGTTGATGCTTCTAATGATCCCTTCTTCCTCATTAATGGCTATCGCCTCAAGAAGTGTTACCCTCCCTCGAGATCCTGGCAATCACCGTCGATAGCTCCTTCATTTCTCGTGCATCAGTCCGTACGGCTTAGCCTATTACTATCAATAGCCCTCTTGCTTATCCTGATGAGGTGGCCTTGTTCTGTTAGCCCCTCACAGCCATCTTCCAACCCAATGTTGCTCCCTTTCCATTTGATCTAGCAGAGGTGGCGAGGATGGTTCTGATATATGGTACTCCTACCATTCTTATTTTTGAAAAAAAAAAGCAAAAAGAAACAAAGAGAAAATATATATATTGATTATGGGAGAAAAGGACTTCAACCCCTATCATGCCAACCTATTCTTCAAGAAAAGATAGAAACATCAACTCCCTGGCCTTCCTTCTCGCACCGTGTATGCCGGCACCAAGTGAGATGCACTGTTGCACCATCAATTGCACATAAGGCATACAACCTTTGCAGAAGTGACAGTGAGGATTCAATCAAAGGGGTGTGAGGAACTCAGTTGCCCTCTTGTATTCATCAACAGAGCATGAGATGACAGAAAGGGGGTTGCACATGATTGATTTCCCTTTTATCAAATAACTAAGACGTGAGGATCAAGGGACGTTACGATAATTGGAGACATGTACATTCTCGTTTCCCTATTCACACACAAGACATGCCTCCTCCATCATTAATACACCCACATCCCTCTATTTGGCACACTGCACGATAAGGCTTTTGGCCTTCCTTCTTGCACCTATGCCAAATGGGTTGGAACGCACTGATGCAACATCCAATTGTGCACATTGGCATACTCCCTCTGAACCATTCCTCTTGTCGATTTCTAAACTAGGTATGCACATATAGGACATGCTTCCTCCATCATTAATACACCCACATCCCTCTGTTTGGCGCACTGCAGGATAAGGCTATCTGGCCTTCCTTCTTGCACCTATGCCAAATGGGTTGGAATGCACTGATGTTCACTCCCTCTGAACCATTCCTCTTGTCGATTTCTAAACTAGGTGTGAGATATGGGTTTCAATTATTATCCATTGAGTGACATGAGTCATGGGGCGAGCGATTGATCTATCATTCCAACATGAGCAATTGTCGAGATCAAGTGATGTATACTTCACCCATTGACAATTCACTTTAGCATTCCTCAACAAAGATACCTCCCTGGGTACTGTTGCATGGTCTCTACCATGTTGGATAATTGAAATATGGCGAGCTGTGGTACCTCCTACTGTGATGATTTTGATCCCTCATGTGACAGCAATGGTTCCCCTTGACCATTTATAATTCTTAGGCTAAGTTTTTCTAACCCTACCCCTTCTTTTGTTTACAAGAGTCGATCATGTTTTAAGTGTGGGGATGTACATGTATGTGTGGTGGTCATGTGTTAGGCCCCTTTGATTAGTCAATCCGATCTATTATGGTCTTACATGTAAGGACACATCCCTATGCATCTATTCAACATATCTTCCTAGAAACCTCCCTATTAGATCATTCAAGCATACCATGTCTGAATCTTGGCCTAATGGGGTCCCTTTCCCACCCACCCATCCCATTTCCACCCCATCTTGAGGTCATTCCTTGTCCATTTGACTTTATCCTTTGTTTTACCTGTTTTTCATGTGAATACGTTCTATGTTCACTAGAATTAAAATTGTTGAGATGGCAAGCTCAACATGTGCGGACATTGATGATGGAACGTCTAGCTAGATGGGTCCGCACATCTACACTTACCACGTTGGTGGTCATTATGATACTCACATGGCCACTCACTTATCACTTATTATATTTAGTTTGTTATACCTACCTACAGCTGGCAAAGACATAGCATCAGTTGATTAGTGTAATCGATTATGCACTGTTTGACTTAGTAGGCCACTTTTCTTTATGTTGTATCTTATCTATACTTTGTGTACATTGTATAGTGTGTGGAAGAAGAAGAAGAAACCAACAAGAAAACGTTTTGGCCTACATCTCTCTTCTTGTGTTCTTGAGTGAGCTTCCTCTTGTGTATATATTGTGTTTGGTGCAGCAATTCAAGCAAGTCTCCCCACCACACGATTCTTGACATGGTATCAAAGCCGTGCCACTGAGAGAGGCTGATTTCGAAGGCTGAAGTGAAGGAGAAGAAGCAAGGTTCGAGCAAGCAAGCAACGGGTAAGAAGCTCTCCCACTCTTCCACTCTCTCTCTTGGATAGTGCCTGTGGAGGCACCGGAAGCAGGGTCGAGCAAAAATCTCAGATTGCTGTGAGATTTGGTGTGCGAGCAGATCACTGTATATTTTGCAGAAAGCCCTTTGGGGCTAACCTGCAGTTATTTTGGGCGTCTGAGGCCGTTTCAGGCCCCGTTTTAGAGCTGCAAGGTTGCAGACAGCAGTTTCAGGATACACTGTGATTTCAGCTATATTGGTGGAAAGTACATGCGTAGGTTACAGATTGCGAATCTGTAATTTTTGAGGTGTTTGTAGGAAGAAAATATAAGGTTTATCTGCAAATAGGTTGCAGATTACATGTACTATTGAACAATCAGTGAAAAAGGTTGCTTGGTGTATTGATATGCACGTGTTGTGGAAGATTGTAGAAGACTAGCTTGTTGTGTTATATCCTTGTTTGTGATAGTGGCAAAGAACACTGAAAATCCCATTATTGAGAAGCTTGACAAGAATAACTACCCTTCATGGAAGTTCCGTGTGACAAACTTCCTCATAGGAAAGGGCCTTTATGAATTTGTTTCAGGTGAAGAAAAGGAGCGAGAGCTGGGTATCCCTCCGACTACAGATGAGTTAAAAGCATGGAAAGAGTGGAATGCGAAAGACAAAAAGGTGATGTACTGGCTATCTGCAGTCGTTGATAATACTATGCTGGGACATATCAGGAATGCACAAACTTCACATGCAGCTTGGACAATTTTTGAGAGAATGTTTTCACTAAATACAAAGACACAAAAGATTCAACGCAAACAAGAGTTGAGAATGCCTTGAAGAAAGGGAAAATGTCTGTCAATGAGTATGTGTTGAAGGTGACGAGCATTGCAGATGCTTTAGCAGCGATTGATACAATGTCGGATGATGATGATTTGATTTCATCCACTCTGAGTGGCCTTAACAATGAGAAGGCATGGAAATCATTTGTTACTTCAGTATACGTACGGAAGCCATTTCCAGATTATGATGAGCTGATCTCTCTCATGATTACTCAAGAGATCAATATGCAGGGTGATTCGTCTGAAAGCAATGGTGAACAGGTCCAAACATTTTACTCGAGTTCAGGAAAGGGACGTGGTAGATCCTTTTTGAGAGGCCATGCTATGGGACACGTTGGCGATAACCAACAAAACAGGTTCAATCAACAGTTTGGTGAAATGCAGGTTTCTCGAGGCAGATGAAACTTTAGAGACAAGGGGAGCTCTAGAGAAAGAGGTGGATGGCAGAATAGAGGTTCAAGAAATTCTACTATTGTTTGCCATTATTGTGGCAAAACAGGCCATATTGCAGCCCATTGCTATGCAAAGAAGGATGATATTCGCAGTGGTAAATTGCAACAAGGAAACTATGCATCGTCATCTCGACAAAATGAAGATAAAAATGAGTCTCTGTTTGTTATGCAGCATATGATGAATGGAGTTACAGAAAGGGGACACATGATGATGTATGGTATATCGATTCAGGTGCATATAATCATATGACCAGTCATGTTAAATGGTTTGGAGAGATGCATGACTTACAAAATCCAAGTTATGTGCAGATGGGTGATGATTCATGCCACCCAATTCCACACATTGGAAAGGTTCCCTTGTCCTTGTATGATGGCCAGACAAAGAGTCTGACAGACGTATTACATGTGCCATCAATTACAAAAAATCTAGTGTTTGTTGGCCAAATGGTAGAGTAGGGATTGCAGGTCCGATTCAATGCAAAAGGGATGGAGGGGGAGAGTACCTCTCTAATGAGTTCAGTGGCTTCTTGAGGACTCATGGGATAAAGAGGCAATTTCCTTGCAGGTATACCCCACAGCAAAACGGTGTTGCAGAAAGAAAAAACATGCATATTGCAGAAGTTGCACGTGCATTAATGGTTGAAAAGAATATGCCCAAACATTTTTGTTTTGAGACTGTTCATACTGCTGTTTACATTATGAACAGAACTCCCACTGCTGCAGTTCATGGGATGACTCGTGTACTCGCAAGAAGCCTGATGTATCGCACTTGAAGGTATTTAGCTGTGTTGCATACGTTCATGTGCCAAATGAGCTACCGAAGAAGCTTCATTCCAAGGCAGAAAAATGTGTTTTTATTGGATATTCTTTAGAGCAGAAAGGGTATCGTTGTTATAACCCTGTCACAGGTGAGTTCAGAGTGAGCAGCGATGTTATCTTTGATGAGATGGGAAGTTGGTATACACCTACTGGTGATGTTTTGGATGATGATAATGATCAAGATAGCTATGTGCAGAAAGTTAAACAAGAATCAGGAGTCTTAGTGGACCAGAAACATTATATGGTACTACACTTACAGTGAGCCCTTGATCTGGGAGACTAAGGAGTAGCCCCACATCTTCATGTGGATCTATAAGTGTTGCAGGGAAGGACAAAGGAAAGAAGAAAGTGTTGGATGGTAATGATGCATCTACCAGTCATTTGGGATTGGATGGAGATTCTAGTGGTTTGGAGAGCTTGGATTATGAGCTTGGTATTCCTTCAGTCAGGACACCAGGTGTACAAAGAGCTCATAGTAATGTAAAGGCTCCATTGAGTAATCCAGTGGTACGTAGATCTAGCAGGGTCAGATACCCTGTTAAAATATTTGGTTTTGAAGGTTATGCAACTCACCATTATGCTTATATGGTGAAACTAGTTAAGGATGTTGAGCCTACTTGTTTTGAGGATGTTGTTGGTCATGCTCATTGGGATGCAGCAATGGATTAGGAGATGGCTGCATTAGAAGCCAATAAGACTTGGGATTTGGTACCCTTACCTAAGGGTAAGAAAGCCATTGATTGTAAGTGGGTTTACAAAGTCAAGCATAATGCAGATGGTTCAGTTAGTAGGTATAAAGCTAGGCTATTTGCAAAAGGCTATGCTCAAACATATGGCATAGATTATGAAGAGACATTCAGTCCAGTTGCTAGCATGGCAACTGTTAGATGTGTGATTGCCTTGGCAGCAGCCAAAGGTTGGAGTTTGCAGCAAATGGATGTTAAGAATGCCTTCTTGCATGGTGAATTGCAAGAAGAAGTGTATATGGAGCAGCCAACAAGTTATGAGGATTTAGAGCATCCCACATATGTATGCAGGTTAAAGAAGGTGCTCTATGGGCTGAAGCAAGCACCTAGAGCATGGTTTGACAAGATTGGAGAGTATCTTATCAATATTGGACTTTGTATTTCTGATGTTGATCACTCACTTTATGTGAGAAAGGGAGATGTAGGTTTGGTCATCATAGTCATCTATGTGGATGACTTGATTATTATAGGTGACAGTGACAATGGGATTGTTAAAGTTAAGGACTTCTTGAAGAAGAAGTTTGAGATGAAAGATTTGGGTGAGCTGAGATACTTTCTTGGTATTGAGGTGATCAGATGTGATGATGGTATATGGCTATGCCAAAGGCAGTATGGCTTGGATATGTTATCCAAGTATGGTATGACAGCATGTAAGCCTCTTTCAGTACCATTGGAGCAAAATGTGAAGTTGAGTGCTGATGTTGGGGATGTGATAGAAGACCCTACTATGTTCAGGAGGATAGTAGGGAGTTTGATTTACATGACTATCACAAGGCCAGACTTGAGCTATGTTGTTGGCCTTGTCAGTTAGTTTATGTAGATGCCTAGAAAGCCTCATTTGGATGCAGTTAGACGTATCTTGAGGTACGTGAAGTCCACTTTACATTATGGACTTTTTTATGAGGCAGGTAAGGATGTACATGTCTTTGGATACACAGATGCAGATTGGGCTGGTAGCATGTCAGACAGAAGATCTACAAGTGGATTCATATTTTCCCTTGGTAGTGCAGCAGTTACATGGAGCAGCAAAAAGCAACATACAATTGCTTTATCGTGTACAGAGGCTGAGTATAGAGGTGCTGCTATGGCAGCATGTGAGGTGGTATGGCTGCAAGAGTTATTAGGTGATTTAAAGGTGCAGGGAGATGGTCCAGTTGTCATTCATTGTGACAACATGAGCAACATACAGCTAGCTAGGAATCCAGTGCTCCTTGCTAGGACAAAACACATTGAGGTGCACTACCACTTTGTGAGAGAGAAGGTACTTGCAGGAGAGATTGACTTGGTATATATCAGTACACATGATCAGTTAGCTGACATTTTCACAAAGGCATTGGGTGCAGAGAAGCTTTGAAAGTTCTGAAGCTTACTTGGAGTTGCAAAGATAGAGTTGAGCTTGAGGGGGAGTGTTGAGATGGCAAGCTCAACACGTGAGGACATTGATGATGGACCGCCTGGCTAGATGGGTCCGCACGTCCACACTTAGCACATTGGTGGTCATTATGATACTCACATGGCCACTAACTTATCACTTATTATATTTAGTTTGTTACACCTACCTACAGCTGGCAAAGACATAGCGTCAGTCGATTAGTGTAGTCGGTTATACACTGTTTGACTTAGTAGGCCACTTTCCTTTATGTTGTATGTTATCTATACTTTGTGTACATTGTATAGCGTGTGGGAGAAGAAGAAGAGACCAGCAAGAATACATTTTGGCCTCCATCTCTCTTCTTTTGTTCTTGAGTGAGCTTCCTCTTGTGTATACAGTGTGTGTTTGGTGCAGCAGCTCAAGCAAGTCTCCCCACCATGTGATTCTTGACAAAAATATGACCTTACAGTCTTATTTTTCCCTTTGAATTGGCTACTTTTTCTTTTTATGGTCCTATGTTCTGCCAACAGTTCATGAGTTATTAGTTTTTTAAAAAAGTTCTGTCCATTTAACGTGTTTCCATGTGAACACATCTTCTTCACTTTGGACCAACAATATGATATGCTAGCCCTGACCTACACCTTTCCCTTGACATTTTTCGTTTTTACCACCCATTGTTCCGCTGCACGATTTGTTTGTTATTAATTTTTTCGTATTTTCGAGTATTTTCGCATGTGTTTTTGGCTCTTTTTCATGTGAACCTACTCTAAATACCTCAAAATTCAATTATGATTAGCTAGACATGTCTAACTTGCTTCCTTGCACAATTTTTCTTTTTTCTCTATCATGTTCTGGTCCACTGATTTTATGTTATTAAATTTTATGTGTGTTCTCATGCTTGTTTTATCTATTTTTTCCATGTGAATGTCCCTTAACGCCACTGGACATGCATTCTAACCTGATGACCCATTCCACAAGTTTCCCTAACATTTTTTATTTTTGTTGCACTTCGTTCCAATGCACGAATTTTCTCGTATTAATTTTTGACTTTTTTTTCTTTTGTATTTTTACTATTTTTTCCATGTGAACATACCCTACCACTCTAGAATCATGTTCTCCTTTACCCATCCTATCTGCCACTTTTTTTAGAACATTTTTTGTTTTCACTATTCATTGTTTTGAATGTCAATTTTTTTAAATTAATTTTTCTCCCCCTTTTCGAGTGCATTTTTTTGTTTTTCCCATGCAAATAGATCTTATCTCTATCAAAACTGCAATCTGATGTGACAACTCTGTCTGCCACATCATTCTGGATATTTTTTCTTTTTTTTGCCCTTCGTTTTGGCTAATAGATTTTCTCGTATTAATTCTCATGCATGCTTTCCTTTTTTCCATTTCAGCTTATTTTTTCTTTTCTCTATCCATTCATTAGTGCTTAGTTTATTTGTTATTAATTTTTTTGTTAATTTTTGTTTTGATGTTTCGCATGTTGTTGCGTGAATGCCCACGTTTTCATGAATTTTCACACCTTGACACATTCGAGACGTCGTCCTTTCCCCACGTGTACACCCTATCTGTCCTGTCAACTCCAATGTTGCAAATCCCCCCCCCCCCCCCCCCCGCGGCATGCCCGCATTTGTATGTGAGACAAGGGGGGAATCCTCTTTTTTTAACAAAAAATATATTAAATAAAATTATTTGAAAAATAAAATAAAATCCCAAAATTCCCATTCCCTTCAATCGTCCCCCCCGACACCCCCCTCTCTCTCTCCCTCTTCCTTGCGTTCTTCTTTCTTTTTCCTTCTCTTCTTCCTCCCTCCTCTCCTCCACCCACTTGTTCCTTCCCTCCATCTCCTCCCGCTTTTCTCCTTTCCTCTCTACTTCCTCCTCTCCCACCGCCTCCCTCCTTTTATCCCCTCCTCTTCTTTTTCTCCTTTCTTCCTTACCTCTCCTCCCTCCCGTCGCATGGGTCACTGCTTGCTGTCGTGCCGACCACCACTGCCAGAGATGATTGCTGCCGCCGTGGCATCATGCTACACTACTTGAGTGACCACTGCCACTAGAGATAATCACCACGCTGCCAAGTGCCTAGGAATCACCGCCTACGGAGTTGCCCTGCACACCGCCCTATTGTGGTTCCTCGCTGCCGCCGCTGCACATGCCACGTTGCCCTCCCTCTCGTGCTTCCTGCTTCCACGGCCCCCCCTCCCGTTCGAGACGTCGTCCTTCCCACACATTGACACGTTCGAGATGTCGTCCTTCCCTCGCGCGTACACCTTGTCTCCCATCGTGTCGACTCCACTGTCGCAAATCTCCCCCTCTCGATGCACCCGCGATCATGCACGAGCCAAGGGGGGGAGTCCTCCTTTTTTACAAAACATATATTGAATAAAATTATTTAAAATTTAAAATAAAACCCCAAACTTCCCTTTCCCTCCAACCGTCTCCCCCCCCCCCCCCCCCCCCCGCCGACACCCTCTCTCTCTCTCCTTTGTGTTCTTCTTCCTTTTTCCTTCTCTTCTTCCTTCCTCCTCTCCTCCACCTACCTCTTCCTTGCCTCCATCTCCTCCTGCTTTTCTCCTTCCCTCTCTGCTTCCTCCTCTCCCACTGCCTCCTTCCTGCTTCCTCCCCCTCCTCTTCTTTTTCTCCTTTCTTCCTCACCTCTCCTCCCTCCCACCGATCACTACCTACCTGGCAGACAACCGTCACGCCAGCCACCATCGCTAGAGATGATTACCACCAATGTGGCATCATGCCATGCTACCCGAGTGGCCACTGCCATCGTGGCATCGTGTCGCGCTGCCCAAGTTGCCACTGCCGCTAGAGACAATCGCTACGCCACCAAGCGCTAGGGAATCATTGCCCGCGGAGTTGCCCTGCACACTGCCCTATCGTGGTTCCTCGCCACCGGCACACGTGCCACATTGCCCTCTCTCCAATGCTTCCTCCTCCCCCCCCCCCCAAGGCTAAGTGCCCACCCCCTCTAAAGGTACCCCCCCTCCCAAATTTTAAAACCAAAACTCTAATTTAAACATTTTCAATTTTAAAGAAAAAACAACCACCACATCCTTGTCTCTTATTATATATATATATATATATATATAGATATATATATATAAACCCACACATCTATACATATCTATGTATGTTTTTTTCAAATCAACCACCAACACTACCCACTCACCTAAAAAAATAAACAAATAACACAAAAAACCAAAACTTATAAAATGAAAAACAAAACAACACCACATGGAAAGCCAATTCCTATCAAAAAATTAACACAGTAAATTAAAAAACACAACAAAAATAAACGCACACACCACACAACCCTACACACGCATAATACTTACACAACAAATCCACCAACACCCATTTTTTTAAACGAAAAAGATAAAAGATAAAAGATAAATACACAACCAATCACCTAACCCCCCTCCGTTCCCACCTCCCCCCCCCCCCCCTTTCCCTCATTTCCTTTTTTCTTGTTTCACGCATGAGACCCACTTTTTTACCATCTTGCATGTATTGTATCTCCTAAGGTCTTGCGCGTATTGTATCTCCTAAGGTCTTGTGCGTGTTGTATCTCCTAAGGTCTTGTTCGCATGCAGGGTTTTTTGACCTCATGATCGTGTTTGTGATTGCTATCATTCATGCGTGAGAATGAGCGTGCGGTTTTTCTGTGCGGTGGAGAGCTTGTAGCTCTTCACACCTAGCCAATGCATGCAGTCCCCATGACCGATGTCAGACGGGTTTTAGTCGAAAGGTCGTATCCATCAGGGATCAGAGTTGGAAGCAAGTAGAGGATACGAGATGGAAGAGAAGAAAAAGAATAGACAAGAGGTAAACATGATAAAACACAAAGCACAATGAATCGAATCAATATGTACTAATAGAACGTGAAATCCCTTGTTTGGCACTACTCAGAAGCAATCTCCAATTAGACCTCTCAGAGCTCCCTCGTAGACTAAAAACGTGCATCAAAATATTAACTTCTTCTCTACTGCTTGAAACCCAAATCTGATGGCTCCATTGGCTCCAAAAGGGGGGTAAAACCCTAGGATCAGCACCAGGACACTTGGTCAGGATTCTCCCAAATCACTCCTTCTTCTCCCACTTCAAAGTGTTGTTTGTTGCCTGTCAACTGCGATCGTGATGCGCTCGATTTCTCCCATCTTTCTTTTTCATGAAAAATCCAAAACTGGGTGAAAAAGCAACTTGCTTTTTGTATACCACACTATTCTAGAAGTTTTCCTAGTTTTTTAGGATATTTACAATAAATAATATCTAAAATATAAAAAATATGCTAAAATTATCTAAAAATCTAGTATATTTGAACCATCCATGCCACTGATACTAGCACTAATGACTCAGATCACATTGACTCTCTAGATCAATAAGATAGTTGGATGATGATGCACTCCAAAGTTTTTCACACTATGTCTGCAAAGTGGCATGACATCCACTCCCTTTGAACCTGCACATCCTCCGGTATGTGCCATCGATGCACCACCCAGGTCAAACACCCATAGCGTCAACTTGTCGCTTATCATGCATATAAGAATGCATCGCCCTGGATCATAGATCAAAATACTCAACATCTACATAACTCTTGAACCATACCTAGTACCCCCTCTAGGGTCATAAGGCCTTGGGTGTGCATCATACACTAGAGGCTGTTGAATCTCCATATACATACTATCAATATACCCATCAACAAATACATAGCAACATGTTTGCTCTTTCAAAGTCCAACGCATAGAAATCTTCTTATACATACAATTGCATAGCATATCAAACATAAACTAAGCATCACTTGCATCCAATACATTCTCACCATCACCAAAAATAGTAAAGCAGTCCACATCTTGAAGTATCTTTGAATTGCCCATCAAGGCCTCTAACAAAGCATCCGAAACATTTTCCATTTGTGGAGCATCACATCTAACATCCTCTAAAGGCATGATAACTATATCCTGCAAATCATGTGCATCCAACACTTCATCAATCTCCCTTTGAGTCCTTGCATCAAGTAAAACATGATCTTCACAAACCTTTTCACATGCATTAAGAAAATCTATGGATGCAATGGTTGACTCTTCCACTACAAGATCTTTCAAGGCATTCATGGTTGTCTCAATATTACAATGTAGCTTATATCCCAGTTGTTTGCCCTCTTGCTTGCTATCATGTTTTTACTCCTTCCCAATCTCTTCCATAACGTGCTCGGGAGATGATTGATTTGCAGCTTTAGGCAAATCCATACTTCTTCTTGTCGTTTCCTTAGATATCCCTGCATTATCTTTATCTCTCTTCTGTTTCTCTTCCACAAGTACATTCGTGTTTTTCCCTTTTATTGAATATGCGTCCACTGAATATGCATCTACTGGTGATTCCCAACCAATTATGTGACGAATTTGGCCTACATGAGCCATTTCACTATCATTAACTTTTCTATTTTTAGCTTCAGCTGCATGCAAAGCATGTGTCCATATTGCATCCTTTGGACAATGTATTCTATCCAACTGTAGACCAAAAGTAAAAGCATCTATAGCCGCATAAGCATTTCGGATAGCCAAGTCTTCCAACAACTTCTGGATACCTCCCTTTCCAAAATTCAAAGCAAGAGGCAATCATGTTTCTTGTGCATAGATCTTCCCATCTTTCCAAAAGATGAGTTGTCATGCCAAGGCCTCCCGATAAGCAGCACAATCCTTTCACTCATGCTGCAAACTATCACACCACATACATCTTTTCCCTAGTTTAGGGATTGCTGCCATCCCCTTTCCTCTGGTCCTTTTTCATCCAATTTTGCAAGCTTCAATTGAAGATCCTGCATGCCTTTGACCAATTCATCTAATACATCTTCCCTAACAGTGGAAACAGTGGCTTACTTGATACATCAATTGTTTTGCTCGTAATAATGGGCAAGCTAGAGACATGCAATCTTTCTCTTCTTTTATGTTTTTTCACAAGTGCAGTAACAGCTTCCTTGACATGTCTCCACTCTGTTTTAAGACATATCTCTATAGTCTGATCCTCTAGCAAATCATCAAGCTTCTCTTGAAGCTCAGGATCTGCTGCTTGTAGAAACAATTCAATTTTCTAACTAGTAAGAGCTTGCTATTCTGCAAGTTCTAATAGCTCAAATCGACTCTCAATTTCTCTTAACAATTCTGTAGCCACAGGACCCTTATTGGGTTGTACAACCCACTCCTGAAAAGTCTTGCACGTAATCAAACTGGTGTCTTTAATATAAATTTCTTCCTTGAGTGTCTTCTTGAAAGCTACCCAGTTAGCATCCTGCATGTACAATTCAGTAATTCATGCTTTCAGTTCATGTACATTGATCTGAACAAAATACTCGCTCCACGCAAGTTGAGCCACCCCAAAGAATTCCATCTTTTGAGCATAGGTATGTACATATGCAGATACATTCATGCCATTGAATAACTTCATCTCACACTCAATTGCTTGCAGAGCATTCATCACAACAGTTCTGTTTGAGCAGAAGCCGGCATCACCTGTTGTTGTTGTTGTTGTACCTGCATAAGCATGTTCATATTCTACACTAAGTGCTGCAAAACATCACTGGAAATTGTGCTCAAAGGTTCTCTCATCTTGTCATTTCTTTTGACAATCTTTCAAGTCGGGTTCACCAATGTCAAAGGGGTTTTAGTCGAAAGGTCATATCCACCGAGGATCAAAGATAGAAGGAAGTAGAGGATAGGAGATGGAAAAGAATAAAAAGAATAGACAAGAGATAAATATGATAAAACACAAAACACAATGAATCAAATCAATATGTACTAATAGAACCTAAAATCCCTTGTTTGGCACTACTCAGAAGCAATCTCCAAGCATTAGATCTCCTGGAGCTCCCTTGTAGACCAAAAACGTACATCAAAACATTAACTTTTTCTCTGCTGCTCGAAATCCAAATCTGATGACTCCGTTGGCTCCGAAAGTGCACAATCCAATGGGGCTACGCCTTCCACTTTTGCTTCATCTGCTCCTTCAACACCCGTTGTTTCAGCTAGACATGTGGCTCGAGTACAGCCTCAGCAATCCATCTCTTTTACTACCCCTGAGGGATTGGCTGATTGGTGTACAGGTCGTTCTGATCCCTAGATGATGATGCACTCTAAAGTTTTTCACACTATGTCTGCGTAGTGGCACGATACCAGGTACCATATTTTTGTCCTTTTTAATTTTTACAAAAAAAGATAAAAATATTTTAACATTATCTGAAAACCATAAAAAATTAAATAAAATGTGGATAATTATTTTAAAAATAGAAAAAAATTATACTTTTCTTAAAAATTGGAGCATTTTTTATAAATTAAAAAATCTAATATTTAAAGAAAATAAAAATAAAAAATCACAAAATTTCAATATGTCATATAAATTTATAAAAATTTAAAAATAATTTTATTAAAGCAAGAAAAAATTTGAACATTCAAAAAATCATTCATGATTATGACTTCTTAAAAATACATAAATTTAGAAAATATATTGAAAATGATTTATTCAAAGAAAAAAGAAACAACTTTACCAATAAAAAAATACAAAAATTTACAAAATTGGTTGTTTAAATGCATTTAAAAAATTTCCAAAAAAAAATCTTTTCATATTTTTATTATTTGTAATGTTATTTGGGATTTATTTATGTATTCACAAAAAGAGAAAAACAAACACCAAGATCAATAAAGAAAACAAAACAAAACAAAACCAAACCCAACTTAAAACATATACACATAAATCTATGAAAAAACATTTTTTAAAAGAAAAAAAAACAAAAACGCAATACATAATTACCCAAGTGCCAAACCCTTCTTTGTCCTCATTATTTTTATGTTTGTATTTGATTTTTTCCACCCTACAGGAGGTCAACTACCACTTAGTCAGCCTGTTGTTTGTGTACAAGGATTTTTCTATTTCTTTTGGATTGTTTGAAAGTAGGATTTTGTATGTTAGACCTTGCAAGTATCCACAATCCGCATCATGTTTGTATCTTTCCCTCCTTCACATGCATTGTAACACACATGTAGTTGTAATATATGTGTGTAAGTCACGTCGAATTCTTCATAGGATGTGGAATGCTTGGGGATGTTTGGTCTAGTCCGGTCAATGTGTTGTTGTTGTTATTTTTGTTTTCCCTATTATTTATCTCAGTGGTGTTATGTGTGGGTTTTGCAAGAATCCTTCCTCATTTTCCTGGTTTTGTGTGTGTTGATACTCTAGTGTGGTCTAAATGACAACTTCTTCCACACCCTTACTTGTGATCCAGCATGTACCATTACCGGTTCATGATTATTCTCTTCTCTTGGATGCTAATTGTATTGGAAAGGCTGGCCTTCATCTCTTTGTGGCCTTGAAGTTCTCTCCATTGGATGGAAAGCTCTGTTACTCTTTTCTAGAGACTTACAAAAAACTTTCGGGCTTGGTTTATGGCCATCAGTTTTATTTATCCCATGTTATTTTCAATAAGGCCTTGTTACTGCCTTTTGTAGCTTCCCCTATGCCTAGTGGTACTCATTTATTATCCACTACAAAGATCCTTGCCTTGTTGCAGAAGGAAACCTCTACTCCTTTGGTCGCAAATAAGGTTATCACTAGTTCAGGAGTATCTGGTGGCACATATTTCCTCTCCTTTATGGAAGCAATTATGCCAATTTCTCCAGGACCGCTTTATATCAAGCAAGCCTCCTTCAAAGTGTTTGTCTCGAGAACTCTTCATGGCCTCTATTAGAATTCTGGAAGGGGTTAAGCTTGATTGGATAACCTTTTGTTGGTAAAAATGGATCAACGTTTTCAATGAGTCATGAAAGGTCAACTCAGTACTATGTCCTATGGGGTTTTTCTATAGAAAATCATTCAATTGGCACCTCCCCCATGTGGCATTCATGTGCCTAATCATGTTCCACTTCCGCAGCAGTCTTCTCCACATGTTCCTTCTTCTCCTATGAAGGTCAATTCAAATCTAGTGGACGTATCCCTTGTCAGAATCATTCAAAAGAAGCGTTGCACACAAGGTCTTGATCCTCTACATGCTATGACTCCTATGCTCTGATCCCTGAGGTGTATGGTAGCTCCCTTCCCTCATTCTTGTCCTGTCCCAATCTCTTTGCAGCACAACAGGAAGGACAATTGGATCCACAGATTTCTCCTTCCTTGCAAACGGTACTTTCTAGATCTATGCTGTCACAACTAGTTTTTGGTGTTCAGTCTACTTTGGAGACTTCCATGACTTCATGTCTTTAGACAATCTATGCGGAAGTGTATACTTCATTGCAAGACAAGGTGGATTCTTTGACTTGTCATCTTAGCAAAGCTTTGGCAGACTTAGATTATGAAAAGATTGCTTTGTGTGATATTCATACACAAATGACTATAGCTACAGCTTTGATGGATTCATAGAAGGCCATGATTAAGGAATTAGAAGCTAAGGTTGCCATTTTAGAGGAAGCGAATGCGTCCTTAACCAAAGAGAAGAAGGTCGCTCTTGAAGAAATAATAGAATTAGCTCGTAAGCTTAGTATTTGTGAGGGCCAATTGCAGCATTCTCAAGAAACTATAGAGTCGCAAAAGAAGTTTATTGATGAACTTAATCAAAAAGTTGCTACTCTTTTTGTTCCTCCTCTAGCCCCCATGATGTCTTCTTTGTTGCTTAAGGAAGAGCTAGATCATTTGCAATAGAAGGCTAAACTATGTGATGGATTTTCTGAGTAGGTAGAGTGCCTTCAACAATGTATGAATTGTGTCTAGGAAGATTTTTTCCACTATGTTGAATTGGTGTCACCCCCATCATCCTTCTAGATTGAGTATCAACAATAGCGCTTTACATTGTACATCTCCTTGAGTAATGTGGACTCAGAACCTCCAGAGGATGGGTGGTTGAATATGTGGTCATAGATCTACTCAAAGCAATATTTGACAGATTTGTTGATGAGTTGATCTTTCATGAAGCTCAATTATTATCTTTTATCTATCTTCGAGGAGATCTACACATCCCTAATTTGAGGAGGACATGAACCTTTATGTAGGAGATGTGATTTTGCAGGCACTCATGTATGCCCATTCAGATTAAATGACTTTTGTTGATGGCTTGAAAAATTATCATCACCAGACATTGTGGTGTAAAGGCTACACTTGGTGTCCTCCTTTGAAGGATGATGTTTTGGATCCTTGCCATTGATGGAGTGTCTTTTATAAGACTGATATTCAGTCATTGAGATCCCAACTGTTGAACCATATAGCCAACAGTCCTTTATTCACTGAGGATTTCTTTTTAGCTTTTGATTTTCGATGTTCCATCTATCCATATGATCCTCACAATATCCTATCTTATACCTTAATTTATTATCGATTACCCTTGTATATTGCCATTCTCCAATCTAATCCAAATTGTATCCCTCTTTTATCTTTTACCCTTGCCGTTTTCCCTCAAATTCTAGTTTTTACTACATGCCCATCTATATATCCTCTCCTACTCCTATTGAATCTACTTCTATTGTTCCACCTATGCCTTCTGTTTTTCCAATAGAATCCCTTTAAAAATGTATACTTTCTTTCCTTTCTTTCCCACCCTCATTATCCCTTCAAACATCTTCATTATATGATTTATCTTACCCACCTCTTCACTGTTCTTCTATTATCTCTTTACCATCTCCATCTAATTATATTAACCTTCCTCCATAATCAATGATGGATGCCCCTGTGTATAACAGTGATATCCTCTATCAACAGTAGTGGACATTGAATGATTCTTTGACAAGACCAGTGTTGAATTGGCACATTGAATTGGCATATCATTCCTGGTTCCTAGGACACTTCTGTAGTGCAATGTTCTACTTCTTATCTTCAATTTGCTAGAGCACATGCTTCTTCTTAGGATACTTTGGTACACCTGGCGTCTTTTTTTTTTTTGGTATCTTGCTTTTATGCATCAAAAATCTCACCTGAATACTAGAAAGAGTATTCTGAACTTTATGATTAATCCAAATGAGGATGTGACTGTTGCTCAAATGGATGTCCTGTATTATTTTGCACAAGCTTTTTCTAGTAGGTTTATTATCATGTTGGAAAGGATGTGTTGCTTACAGTTTCTTCAAAATATGCCTCTATATTTTGTGGATGAGAACAAGGATCTGGAACGTCTTAAGTTGAGTATGAAGTTCAAGAAAAAATATCTTCATCCTGCATAGCTAGTGGATACTCTCGTGGATGTATTGATCATTTTTAATGAAAATCTTTCTCCTTGCTCTTCAGTTTTTGGGAGCATTTTCCATTTACACTACATTGTCTTATGTCTATGTGATTTGTGTATATGTTCTATGGTGTATGTGTGGTGTTTTATCCCTCTTGCATGGAGTTGAAGATAAAGATGAAGTTAATCAAGAAGTTGATTGATGGTGGTTCTTGATTCTATCTACGGGATGGATGCTTATGGAAAATGAAAAAAAACCTCTTATATCCTTTATGAGTTTGTTATGCTTTTCTCTTTCTAAGTTGTGATAATGGATAAAGGTGTTTTCCTTTTGTTGCATGCCTTTATTAGATATATGTATGAGTTGGGATTGTGCTTGGATGCTATTTCTTGAAGATGCTGAAGAAGATCAAGTTGAGCTATATTTTAAACTTCTATTCTCTTTTTTCTATGTCGCGGACGCTCCTTGATTAAGTGTGGGGATATATTAAGGGTTGAAATAATTTGATTTTTTGGTAGATTTTTGTTGTTTTTGTGGATTGAATGGTTGATTTTTGATGGATTTTGTATGATGATTAGTTGAATTGGAAGTGTTTGGGAGTGTTTTGGATGAGGTTGATTAGTTTTGAGAAGCTCATTATGTTTTTTAGTGGAGATATAATATTCTAATATGTTCTGTTGATGTTCTCAAAGTGTCTCTGATTAGTTTTGATTGGGTTTGTTGCGCTTTTATTTTGCTTTATTTTCCTTTTGTATGAGAGGGTGGAATAGTGATTGATGGGGTTTGAGAGTGTTTGGAAACTTATTGGTTGATTCTTGATGATTTTGAATTATTTAAGTTGAGCTAAAGCTTCATGTATGGTACTATAGACCCTCTCTTAATTGTCTGTAGAGCCTCTATTTATGTTTTGTTCTACTATGTATGCCTCTGCAAGTGCTATGCGGGATCAATGTGTAACTTGGGAAAGTTTTTCAACCTTTGGAAGAGATGAATAAAAGTTTAAAATAGCTCGAAGAAGTAGCTACTGTGAAGACTCAAGCAAAGACTGAAGTGACAGTGCCACTATTAAGCTACAAAGGGACACTGTAGTGTTCTTAGTGACCTTTCATACCAAACATACCTCTTGGGAGGGGTATCTATGACCAAAGAGGGTTTATGAATTATTATTCTTGATTATTCCATTGTACTATTGAGAGAGCATGTATGTGAGAGAGAGTGTGTGAGAGATAGCCAAATCTATGCAAAACAATGTATCTATGAGTGAGAGATTGTGAGAGAAAGCCATGGAATCTTTGAGGAAGAATACTATGTGATGATTTCCATTCAAACGGGTGTACTCTCTTGTGTCTTTGTGGTCTCTTGATGAATTCTATGAAGAATATGAAGATCATAATCAAAATTGTTCAAGTAAAAGCCGTGGAAAATTTGTTTCTATGAAGCTGCGTGAAGATTTCTTATTCCTGGTGTTCTTTTTCTTGTTGTAGTCATATAAATATGAAAACATGCTTGTTGATGATACAAGATAAATTTTATTGTAGTAGATTCCCTATTTTCTTGCTATTTCGTTTGGGACTCTAGTTGTAGTGGAAATATCAAGCCTGCTTTGCGCAGCTTTTTCAACTCCTCAAATACTCCATCCCTTAGTTCAAAAGGCATACGCCTTACTTTTTATCACACAAGGAAACTACCTTCCTTTAGGGGAATGGTATGAATAGCCAGGCTAGGAGGAATACCTCTCATCTTGTCATAACTCCAAGCAAAGATGTCACGGAATTCTTGAATCAAGGACACATAGTCATTCCTTTCTTCCAAGCAAAGCATGAAAGCTAATTTGATTGGTCGTGAATCGTTCAACGTACCAAGGTCCAACTCAATTACATCCACATCTCTTACCAAAGCCTCTACTGGCTCATTCAAAGTTATTTGATAAATATCCTCTGAAGTGGACCCTTTGTTGGATTCATCACTTGATGACATCTCACTACTAGCTGCATCCTCTAATGTATCTATCTCTATAGAGGATAAAGGAACTCTCTCACTTTGAGGAGATTCAGAGTAGGCATCTACTACTACATGTCTAGTACCTTTACCAAAGATCAACTAACCATAGCGGGTATATCAACCTAGCACCAATCCGCTTATAAGATCCATGGCCTGCCTAGCAATACTTGATAGCTAGGCCACCTCACAAGCCTAATAATCCTAAAGTCCAAGATGCATTCCACATAGGCAACAATCACATGGACTTTAGTAATGCACCCTTCAGGTTATCTTAAACTATCATCACCCATTCGGAGAATCATGGAGGCATCTTTTTTTATTTCTAGACCTAGCCTCTCCATCAATTCCGAACTCATAATGTTGACATAGAATCATGTGCCACTAATATCCCATCAACTTATGTTGCTACCCTTGGACAATGCTTTTCAGCATGCTCAAATCAATCATCTCTTACCCATGCTATGCCCAAGGGCTCCACAATATACCCCATACTACGAAGAATCTTCTTAAACTCTTTATGCATTCCGGGAGACAACTTAATCAACGGCAGGAGGTTTACATCTAGCTAACTTTGCAAAGAGAACTCGCTAAATCAAATTCATGATAGCTAGCACGAGCCCTCTTTTTTCGCCAAACCATTCTCTCCTTTGGTCTTTGAATAGGCTTTGGTGCCTCTTTCTTTAGAATTAGGGTTGTTATTGAGGTAGCTAGCCAAATCAAGCTTAATCAAGGTCCAAAGAAAATCTTTTGAGTTGATACAAGAAAGCAAGCCTTGTATCAAGATGGATGGAGTAGGTAAGGGTTCACAATAACCCAACCCCAACAGTCTGAAAGGAGTGCCAAACAATATGCTATAGGAGCATCAAGAGGAGCATTAGAAAGGTGGAGAATTTGAACAATGTAAGCAAATTATAGAGAATATCTGCCACTGTACTATTTCCACAAGTGTGTGATTCAACAAAGCATTTAGGAATAGCATTGCTAGAGTATACAAATTTGAAATTATTCAATTGGTTTTAGAAGGTAGTAACAAGAGATTAACAGGAAAAATCCAATAGGCAAAGATTATCTCAAAAGCTTCACAAGGAGCAAGCTGAACATAAGCAATGTGAGGTGCCCGCCTATCGGCTTTCCAGGCACTCTTTTAGCGGTCTATCGAGAAACAAATCTAAGCGTCGCTGCCCCGCACTCCCAGGGAATGTTTCGAGTTTTGTCGCCTAGGGTTTCCCGAATCCGCCTTGCAACGGAACGTTCACGACTGAACCCACTAGGATCAACCTGAAATTTGGGTTCCTAGTTGTCAAGGTCTCCTGTTAGCATTCTAGCGTCGGGTATTGGACATCCTACTTTACGCAGAGATACTCGACCCGAAGCAGATCTATGCCGCACTTGGTTCAAAGAGAATGGGAAATGAGAGGGATGCGTTGCTCAACATCTCTGCCCATAGGGCATAGTCCCATTCCGGTCCCCTAAAACGGCATGAATCGAGTTCTAACCTATCAATACCTAAAGGTCGGATGACGATAAAAACTTGTGAGAAGCCTCCCAGTTCTCTGGGACCACCCTGCCATAGGACGGACCCGTCGGGGGTTCCGCCCACCCGCTTCCCTTAATAGCTTTAGTTTTCTAATTAGGTCCTACCACATTTATGTGTGACACTTAAAATCAGCTTCATTAATTAAGCCTTTTAGGGAACAAGGTTCGTTCACGTAAATTATAGCACAAACATGAAAACAGAGCAAAGCAATCTATTGACAAACAAGATCAAACAAGTTCCTTAACTTATCTTCAAGTTAATCTTTGTCTCCCTCCCATACAGGAGAAATTATATTTCGCTTCTGTCCAACAGAACTATCCCTTCTGCCCTGCAGAAGTAACTGGTCCAATTCACATGGCACCAAAACTCAATCCTTTATCTAGAATAGGATCTCCCAACATGCCCAGATGTTGGGGGCCACGGAGGTCTTCAACTCCATTCTTGACCTAGCAAGGGGTGTCCAAAGCTCCAACTGACCCGCAAGCTGTCTAGGAGCGAAACATCATTCCTGTGGTTGGCCTTTTCACCACTCGACCTTCGGCCCATGAATCGAGCAGTGCCCTCTCGGGTTAATACGCGGTGCAACCGTGGAGGTGATCCACCCGTACAATATATCCTTCCTTAATTAAATCCTTTAAGAATCAAGCACAAACAAGGCATTCAGCCTAATAACATTTTCTAAGAAAACATTCCTTTATTCCCATGGCGACTTGTCATCACAGACCCTTGCCATGCATTTGCCATAAATCACAAGCACTTGGAATAATCATCCAAATAATAACTAACAACCAATTGAATGTAAAAACATTTAGGATGTTGTTCGATCAATCAACAAAACCAATTGGATTCTTTCCAAACAATGCATGAATAGACGATATAACATTTCCATCGTATATTTGCTCTCCCCCTTGGGATCTAAGAGCAATACTATGCAAACATGTTCTTAACACTTCCTTCCTTTGGCTAGGGCGTATGTTAAGGGCTCAAACACTATTCATGATGTAAGTTCTATAGGTCACTTACCTTGATCGATAACCCAACCCTGAATTTGGATTGGCAAAAGTCATCGTTATCCAACGGATCTCAAGACATCCTAGCTTTAACCCTTATGATCAATTTCTTGTACTAGCTCTTAGTCAAGTCATGAGGCAACTAGAAATTTATCCTCATATATCAAACATGTTATAGGCATAACGTGTAAATACTTGATAAGATAAGTGCGAGATGATCTCAAGTAATTAGACTCCAATAGGCGGTGCATTGAGCTAGAATCTAGTTTTTCTTAATATTTGGGCTCTTAGGCTAAGTACTTTTGAAGTATCTAGACTTTAAACTAGTACTTCTCCATTCATGATTCTTAATGTCATATTCTTTTAGCAATTATGCTATCTATAACCCTTGACTATACTTTAATCTAGCACTTATATGCCCATTCTTTTAATGTCGTTCTTTTGATGACTATGACATTCATAACGCTTGAATAATTCTTCCTTGTAATTGCTTTACTAGCAAATAAGTCATATGTAACTAGGTGCGATTATCTTCCCTTGATATATGTACTTCATAAACTCCATCTTTCGAGTAGGTGAGATGAAATTTATCCATTCCCCTGACCTATACTCGTGCAATAGTATGGGGCCTAATGTATCTCATACGAAAATCAATGCAAGCATCTATCAATTTGAAAATACATTACTTACGACCGGAACCGCAGTTGGATTGACGGTGATGCCTTTGCTCGAAGCCTTGTTGCTAGTTGCAGGATTGTCATCCGCACGCGACATTCTTCTCTTGGAGGCCATCGTCCACAAATAGACTCAAGAGATTAAGGAGGTAGAATAGATTCAAGATGGGAGAGCGTAAGAGAAGATGGTTAAGTCGAGGATCGAGATAGAGGGAATTGAGCTAATTCTCTTCCTCGCAGCCTCTCGGGGTGACTCTTCTCTCTCTCTCTCTCTCTCTCTCTCTCTCTCTCTCTCTCTCTCTCTCTCTCTCTCTCTCTCTCTCTCTCTCTCTCTCTCAAGCTCTCTTTCAAGCTCTTCCTCATAATCTCTTGGAGGGGTATCCTTCTCTCTACTTCTCTCTTGCAGCCTCTCGGGATCTCCTTATCCTCCTTATGCCTCTCCCATGCCTCATATTTATAGTGAATTAGAGAAGAGGGCTTGTGGTTGAGGAGTGGAGCTCTTTGTGGAGGGGAATCTTGGAAAGATCAGTGATCTGATGCTCAGATCATAAATCTGATGGTTCCATTGGCTCTGAAAGGGGGGTAAAACCCCAAGACACTTACTTAGAAAGCTCTCAGTTCACTCTTTCTTCTTTTCTCTGTTCGAAGTGCTGTCTACTGGCTGTAAACTGCGATCGCGACACGCGCGATTTCGCCAGTCACTTTTCTTTATTTTTCTTTTTATAAAATCTTCAAACTAACTAAAATATCACTTGTTTTTTCTTTTAAATGACATCTAGTTTCTAAAAATCTCCATATCTTTTTTTTTTAAAGGATAATATCCAAAGTATTTAAAATATACTAGTTTTGCCCAAAATCTAAGGTTTTTGGACCTTCCAAACTATACACATGAACTTAGTGATTAATATAACTCATAAGACTCATTCACGTTGTAATCTACGTGAAGGGTAGCTACGGTCTTTGCCAATTCGAGAAAAATATCGAATTTACGACTCTTGATTTTTCTAAATAAAATATTTTAAATTAAATAAAAATTATCGATAATTAATGTTAGTTAGTTTTTACCTTAGTTAGTCTTTAGTTAGTAATCTTACTAACTTATTAATTGACTAACTAACTTACGAACCAACTAACTTTTATTGTGTGGAGATATTACAAGCAAAGAAACAAGCTCAAAGGGAAAGGGTAGCCTGTTACTTGCAAAATTGAATAGGTAGATTATTAGTTAGGACTAGCTAATCAAGCCTATGTTGCAAGTGTCGAGAGCAGCATCCGATTGCTATCTCGATCACCCATAAGAACAAGACTACCTTGCTCATGTCCATGGTAGTCCTCAAAGAGCAAGTCCACACTTGTTGAGAATAAGAAGAATGGTAGACTTTGATGCAAAGAAGGTTTCAAGCCTAGCATTACACTTTTATATGCCTTCAACCAATATGAAAGTTATAGCAAAACCCAAATTTGGTTTTTCCTACCCAAAAAGTCCTTTATTAGTTAAAAGCTACTTAGGATTTGTTGGCCAAAGGCCTTCCCTAGAGGTAGAGCACCATAAAGTAAATATTTCCACATCTAAGGCAGCCTTTCTTAGAGTAGAGTATATAGCTATCACAAAGGGTGAAGATATGTAAGAGAAGAAGAGGATTATATAATATTACTTAAGTATATCTAGCCATAATTTAATAAACCAAGTTAAGTTAAAACAACAAACTAAATGCAATATATATTAATACATTTAAAGGGGATGATTACACAAAGGGTGAAGATATGTAAGGGGAGAGAGGGATTATAAGGGATTACACTATCATAGAATGGAGAACCTTCTAGTGTCAGGTATAATCTGATAAACCAAGATAGGTTTGAAAATGAACAGAGGGAGTCTTAAAGTTACTTAGGGTCCATAGAGATAAAAAATTTGTTAAGAGCAATTGTTGTAGAGAGGTATATTTAACAACCAAGTGTAGAACCTATAGAACTAGAATGTAGAATGATTTTGAGAAAGACTTAGTTATTAGGGAGTATAAAAATGACTATCCTAATGTCATGTGGAAGAGATTAAATAAAGAAGCATTACTTAGTTGAAGAAAAAAAATTAAATCAACTAATAGTATATTACAAAATTACTAATTGAATGATATGTACATGTTTAAACGTCAATAATTTAAAGGAAATTTTTTTAAAGAGAACATTACAAAGTGTTTAAACATAAGCTAGGACATAGAGAGAATCGAGAAGGAAACAACCAGAGGACTAGTGCCTTGGTTAAGGCAACCATGCATGCATACCACCATCAACTACCATCCACGACCATTGTGCGAGGGAAAAGAGGGTTAGGGAAGAAAAAAGGGGAGCTAATATATGTAAACCCTAACAAAAGTCCCATGTGTGGGTAGGTAACAAAAGGGTATCCAAGGTCCTATCTAGAGGAAGGGCCAATAACCCCCCAAAAAAACCACAAATGTGTAACACTTAAGTGGGTTCAAGAAAAAATTACAATTGGAAATACAAATAGGTGCTATAATCATTAAAGTCCTTCAAGGTTGGTATTGACCATGTAGAATTTTTTCCAATCTAAGGAAATTGGGTATGAGAATCATCAAAATGACTACCTAACCAGCCATCAACCCATACTATTGGGATAAAGTGGTCGAGCAATGGTATACCAAGGGACCTAGCCATGCCTTTGATAAAGTCCCAAGGTGCTCATCAAGGTTAATTTTGCAACAATTGTCTAAGATGGAGAAGTTCCAACTTGAGTAGGGGGGGATTAGACATTAGATATGTTGAAATATGTCTCCAAAGACGTGCTTTTTTAAAGCCATTAGGAGCAAACCTTTGCACAAGAAGTTTAATTAGGGTAAGGGCCATTGATGCTAAATTGTTAGAGTATAGGATAGGCCTAATTTGTGTTGACAAAATAACTTTATGGGCATGAGGGTCCATTACTACTTATGTGAATGTATCTAATGCATTTGAATGGCAATTTATCTTTTTTATCAATGGTGCAAATACTCAACCCATATGGAAGACAATGAATTGACATATTTAGAAAGTGAGTAGATTTTGAAATAAAGTGTCCACTATCAAGAAAATGGAATAAATTTTCAAAGAGATCAAATTGTAGAGGTAGGTCAAGATAAATAGAGAATATTGAGGATTTTTTATGGCATAGGAATATAGTGGGGCTAGGCACATTGATTAGGAGCATATCATCATAGAATCTAAAGGTATGCGAGAAATGCTTCAAAATTTCATACCTAATAGATAATGTAAGTCTTTTACAAAATTGATATTCAAAGAAGTTGAGATAAAAATTACACTATAAAGGTGAGCAACTAAATCCCATAGGAATGCCACAGCATTGTCTTTTGGTGATACTAGACAAAGTAATAAACACATTATCAATAATCCAAACATTAAGGTCCATAGCCTGTATTAGAGAAAATGAAAACTAACTATTGATAGCAATATTAGACCATCGTGATTTTTTAGAGCTAGGGTCAATAGTTAGGAAGGCAGTTTTTCTCTATGAAAATGCAAGAGTAAATACATTTCCAATTATAGTAATGAGTCCCAATTCTCCATGGTGTGTGTGTGTGTGTGTGTGTGTGTGTGTGTGTGTGTGTGTGTGTGTGTGTGTGTGTGTGTGTGTGTGTGTGTGTGTGTGTGTGTGTGTGTGTGTGTGTGTGTGTGTGTGTGTGTGTGTGTGTGTGTGTGTGTGTGTGTGTGTGTGTGTGTGTGTGTGTGTGTGTGTGTGTGTGTGTGTGTGTGTGTGTGTGTGTGTGTGTGTGTGTGTGTGGAGAGGGGTTGCACATCATCACTTTACGGGCCTAATGGCCTGCACTTGCATGGGTCCTTGCACACAAAGTGCTAGTACTTCTAGTTGAAAAGGAAGATCTTGTGCTCATTTTGTGTAATCTCCATGCCAAGGAAATAGTGAAGTTGATCTAATTCAATCATATCCAATGGGATGCAAAGCTAACCCATAATATCATCCATCTTGGAAGAATAGAAACTTGTAATAATCAATTATCCATATATTAGATAGTCATGAAACAAATAACTAAATCAACTGAGCACATGTAGAGGTTTGTATCAAAATAAACAATGTGCTTTCTTCAAGTTATAAAGGGCCTTTTGCAAGCAATAGAATTCCTACTCATGTTCAAATATGTTGAATTAATTAGTTCACTTCACATATACACGCTATTAAATCTCCTCATTTAAGAAGGAATTATTGGCATTCATCTAGTAATAGGCTAAGAACAATGGGATACAGCATGGACTAATTTGACCATGTAGGTCATATGAGCCAAGTTCTTTGTGTAGTCAATGCCCTTTTGCTAAACATATTCCTAGTCAACTAAAAAAGCCTCTTCGTGTCCAATGTACCATCTAAGCAAACCTATACATTAAATAGCTACTTCAGTCAAAACCCACCTACTAAAAACATGTGCATTATTCACTCAAAGATCTCATATGTGCTCAATGTAACATAAAAGAAACCTTCACCTAGAAGATCCACACTAATTTGATGACCCATTTATATTGGGGTCTATCCACCAACCAAGAACCAACTATGATTCCTAATAATGGAATTAACCTCCACAATGAAGGGGGTAATAATTTGTACGTTGGCCACTAAACAAGCATTGTAAACCATCCAAGTGAACCTCCACAAAGAAGATCCACTTCATGTGGATGGCTTATCAACATGGAGGTCCATCCATCAAGATTCGAGTGGGATTCTTGGCAAGATCCACTTCATGTGGATGGGTTATCGACATGGAGGTCCATCCATCAAGATTCAAGTGGGATTCTTGGCAAGAGAATCAAGCTCTCCAACATTACCTAAATGGTAAAGGGCCTTTGAAATAGATGGGGTAGGAGAACTATTGCAAAGTGAAATATGTAGGAAACTAGAATCTTGAAACCCAAAAACATACAATATCATAGAACATAAAAAGAAAACAAATTACAAATGAATAGGCAAATATATATGATAGGGCCGAACCTCCCCCGTAAACACATGCTTTGCCATCCTCTAATATGGAATTATGGATTGTATCACTAAATAGCCATATATGAAGTTTTACACAAAAGAAATATGAAACACCTCAAAACGTGAAGTCATATTGGCTCTTGGAGGTTGGTGCAATTGTTGCAAAAATTGTTGCACGTAGAATCACAATGTTTGATGTCACCATTGCATTATGAACATGCCAACATTTCCAAAACTGCTCCTAAATCCTCTAAATCCTAATCTCAAATGACTAAGAAACAAGCCCTTTATATTTTACCTTGTCCACCAATTTTACTGCTCCTAAATCTTCTAAATCCTGATCTCAAATGACTGAGAAACAACCCATTCATATTTACCTTGTCCACCAATTTTACACATGATCCTCTCTCTCTCTCTCTCTCTCTCTCTCTCTCTCTCTCTCTCTCTCTCTCTCTCTCTGTGGCTGATGTGGAATACATTATGAACCTTTAGGTTCTCAGGGAGTTGCAATCTATAAGCATTGGGTCCTAGGCACTTGAGGATCTTGTAGGGTCCACAATACCTTGGACTTAGCTTCTTGCAATCTCCTAAGGATAGGGAACTCTTCTTTGGGCGTACGTGAATGAAGACCGTGTCTCCTTTCTTGAGGGTTCTATCTTGACGTTTCAAATCCGCGTATGCCTTCTGTCTATCCTTGATAGCTTGGATTTCCTGTCTTATTAACTTCATTTGGTCATCCATATCTTCTAGCATCTGCCTTGAGGCTTCAACCCTCAAGGTTGGATCCGAGAAGTTTAAAGGACTTCGATAGTCATGCCCATACAATGCTTGAAAAGGGGTCATCTGAATACTTTGTTGGAAAGAAGCATTGTAGGCAAACTCAACCAGTGGCAAGTATTGAATCCACCGTTTTGGTTCACGGCAGTAGTGTGCCCTTAGCATATCCTCGATGACTTGGTTGACTCGCTCTGTTTGACCATCGGTTTGGGAATGGTAAGCTGTACTAAAACAGAGTTGAGTCCCAATGGCTTCAAAGATAGCTCTCCAGAAGTGATGTAAAGAGAGAATCACGATCACTAATGATTCTTCTGGGCAACCAATGTAGCTTGAATATCTCTTGATGAACAACCTTGCAATGTCTGAGGCTTTATAATTTGTCTTAACAGGAATAAGGTGTGCAACCTTAGTGAGCATATCCACCACAACCATGATGGAGTTGTATCCTCCCTGAACTTGGGGTAGGCCAACAACAAAGTCCATACTGATGAATTCCCATTTCATTTGGGGAATGTCAAGTGGTTCCAACTTTCCTGGCATCCTTAATACGTTGACAAGACAAACACTCAGTAACATATTTGAGAGCATCACCTTTAAGCCTCTCCCAATAGTAGCTCTTTCTGACTGCATTGAGGGTCTTGGCATAGCCAGGATGTCTTGAGAAAGGGGAATCATGAGCTTCCCAAAGTATCTTTTGCTTGAGTGACTAGCTTGCCGGTATACATAACCTCGTTCTATAGTAGACAAGTCCACTATTGATAGAGAATTCTTGATACTTACCCTGTAGCTTCGGGTCTTGATCCTTGATAGGGATCTCCCTTAGCATCTTCTGATAGGTTGAATCATGGCATGCTTCTTCTCTAGCTAGCTTAAGTGTTGGGTTGTTTGGCATGGACACCTTGGTGGCTAGAGATCTAGCTATTGAGGGATCTTGCAAGATTAGAGAATTAAGGAATGCCTTGTGACTGAGTGCATCGGCAACTACATTCTCCTTTCCAGGCCGGTATTTGATTTCAAAATCATACTCCTCCAACACTTCAATCCACCGATGTTGCCTCATGTTGAGCTCGTTCTGGGTAAAGATCCACTTGAGACTTTTATGATCCGTCACTAGGGTAAACTTGTTACCCAACAGGTAGTGTCTCCAAAGCTTGAGGGCATGGATGACAGCTAACAGCTCTAGATCATGGGTAGCATAATTCTTCTCATGGCTCTTCAGTTTCCTTGAAGAGTATGCTACAGGATGACCTTCTTGCATAAGCACACATCCTAGGGCAAGTGTGCTAGCATCAGTTCCTACTTCGAACTCCTTACTGAGGTCCAGAAGTTTCAGGATAGGTGCTGATACCAAACTTTGCTTTAACCTATCAAAGCTAGATTGTTCAGCAGTTGACCATACAATCGATGTTTGCTTCTTCAGTAGATCCATCAGAGGTGCTGCAATCAAAGCATAGTCTTTGATAAAGACCCTATACCATCCTGTCAATCCAAGAAAACTGTGTATTTCTTCAATGAATCCCAGATATTCAATCTGACGTTTGAAGAATACACACTTCTCATCTTGGCATAAAGCTTGTGTACCCTCATTGTCTCAAGGACAATCCGAAGCTGGGGTTCATGATCTTCTTCCTATTTGGAATAGACTAAAGTATCATCGAAGAAGACAAATACGAAGTCATCAAGATATGGCCTAAAGATATCCTGCATTAATCTGTTGAAGGTGGCAGGTGCATTCGCCAGCCCGAATGACATGACTAGGAACTCAAAGTGTCCATATCTTGTGTTGGATGTCGTCTTTGGGATATCTTCTTCCTTGATCCTTATTTGATAGTATCCAGACCTGAGATCAATCTTGGAGAAGATCTTCACACCTTGAAGACAGTCAAGAAGTTCATCTATTCTTGGAATAGGGTACTTGTTCTTAATGGTTGATTGATTCAACCCTCTATAATCAATACACAGCCGAAGCGTTCCATCTTTCTTCTTCTGGAATAGCATTAGAGCTCCCCATGGTGAACTGCTAGGACGGATGTAGCCCTGATCTAACAGTTGCTTGAGTTGCTCCTTCAACTCAATCGCTTCCGGGATGGACATTCTATAAGGTCTCTTTGCAATTGGCATAGCTCCCGGTACTAGCTTGATCTCATGATCAACTTCCCTTGGAGGCGGAAGTTATGTCAGTTCTTCAGGAAATACGTCTGCGTACTCCTTTAGCCATGAAGGTTCTTCACTAGACTCCTGACTCTGATCTAGCTTATGGAGCTTAATCAAGTAGACAGGTAGTCCCTTCCTAACTCCCTTTATAATCCGAGATGCTTTGGCCAATTGAATTTTCGGCTTTCCAACCTCTCCTTGAGTTGTGACCAATTCCCCTTCAGAGTTCCGAAAGGAAACTTGACCCTTTCTACAATGAATGTGGGTGTCACTAGGTTTAAGCCAATCCATTCCGAGCAAACACTCATGGATACCTAGGTTCATGACTCTGAATCTGACCGAAGTCGACTTTCCTCCCAGAAAGAATTGCACCTTAGCAGTTTGCCTGGTACAAGTGACCTCACGACCATTTGCTAATTCTACAAGCAAGGTAGGTGCTTTTATTGTGGCTATTCCTAGTCTTCTTGCACAAGCTGGTGAGATAAAGGAATATGTACTGCCACAATCAATCAAGGTTTTGAAGCCTTTACCTTGATAATCCGATGGTGTCTGAATTACCAAAAACTGGCGATTCGGCCTTTCTTGTGAAGGGCGGCATGGATTGTTGCCCTCTCAAAGTCTGCTTCCATGGTCGGGTCTTCTTCATCGCACATTTCCCTGTTGGCAACACAGGCGGTTCTTCCTCTGCCTTGGGTGGCGGCTCCTTGGCCACGGGCGGTTCCTTGGAAAGGTCCTTGACGTTGTCCTCCGCCAAGTTTGGGACATTGCCTTTTGAAATGACCGGGCTCGTTGCAACGAAAGCAACGGAGATTGCAGCCATTACCTTGGGTAGGGACAAAGTTATTGACATTGTTGGTCCTTGCTTTCTTTCTTTGTCCCCGGTTTTGACCTTGAACTCTCTTCGCCTGGGACCTATATGCTCCTTTGTTCTAATCATTATAAGACCAAGTCTTGTTACTTCTTAGCTTGGCCTACACCTCCTGAATTATGGGTGCAGCTCAAATGAGTGTGTCCTGAAGGTCTATTGGGCGCATTGATTCGAGGCGGGTATTTATAGGTGGATTTAAACCGGCACAAAATTTCGACACCTGTTGTGTCATATCCATTTGTGGCGCATACTTCAGAAGAGAGACGAACTTTGAGTAGTATGCGTCAAGAGTCAGACCCAATTGTTTCAGCTCACAGAACTCATTCATCTTCTGCGTGCGATACACAGGTGGTAGTATCTTCCTTGCACAGCTTTTTTCAGCTTTTCCCAGGTAATGGATCCTTCCAAGATCCCTTGATCTCTGCACCATTGCTTCCACCAAAGCCTGGCTTTGCCAGTGAGCTTCAGCTTTGTGAGCATTGCCTGGTTGGCGGGTGCAGTACCGGCTGCTTCAAAGTAATCTTCCATGGACTCTATCCAAATCTTAGCATCAGCTTGGACAGTCCTTCCTTTCCCGTCAAATTCTGGCAGCTTGATCTGCTTGAGAAGAAACTTCTTCTCCTGAATCACGGCCGTACTTGGTGTAGGGGTCGGATTGGAAACCTGTACTTGGGGTTGTGCCTGAGTAAAGGATTCTTAACGTTAACAACTCGCTAAACGTTTCTTACATTACATATTATGCCCAACTCAGCTTTCAGCCCAAGAAACCTAATCACTTAACTTTTTATCAATACTCATAGACAAGACAATCATCGATAAAAAGAAGTCTTATTTCATTCATATGGGCATAGCCCTTTTGGAGTACAATATTTCTTGGGATGGTAGAGCAAACTGATACATTTAGCTATGGGAACTGGGTAATAGTATGGATTTGGATCATGGATCTTCAGGAATCGATAAGTCATTTGAAGATTAGGGTATCCTTTCCTATGGTACCCATTCTTCTCATAGCATCCCAACACCTTGATCTTGTCGGCGGGGATTATGCGGGTCACTTCCTCGTACACATATGTGTTCAGCTCGACCTTCCGACCTTCGACATGTAAAGTTGTGTTTACGTGAGCCTCAACAAAAATGAACAACTTCAAGATCTTCAGGTCCTCCAACCACTTGATTCTCTTTAGGTTGGTTCGAAGGTACGCAAACCGGTGGGCATCTATGTAATAGATTCCTGAGTCGCCTGTCCATCTCCGTTCCACGTACAGAGGCGATGGATTTTAAATGCGGTCTAGGATGTTCATCATATCAATCCTTCGTCGATAATCCAAGGCATGCATCGCGGTCATAAACATGACCTGGAACACCATGAACCTGTTCCATGCTTCATGACTTTGCAAGACAGCATCAATAAGTAAGGAAATATTCTTAACAACAACATTTGCTTTACTTCTTCTTATTAAGTTTTCTTATAAAGACATATCCTTCATTGGTTCACTCTGATACCAACTGTAACGCGTCCACATGTTCCATTTCAAGACACGTCTTAGCAGTCCATCGAAAAGAGAGTCTAGAAAGCTTCGCCAGGCACTCCCATGGAATGTTACGGGGTTTGCGATCTAGGACTTCCCGCGTCTGCCACGTAGCGGAAGTATTCCGACCGTTCCCACTTAGGATCGACCTGAATCAGGGTTTCCCCTAATGGTCACTTTCCTAAACGATAGCTAGTGTCAAACCCCAAGCGAACTACTTTACACAGAAACGCTAGGGACGAAGTGGATTCATGCTGCACTTGGTTCAAGGAGAATGGGAAACGAGAGGGATGCAAGGCTCAACCTCTGTGCCCATAAGGCATAGTCCCATTCTGTTCCCCTAAAACAACATGAATCAGGATTCTAGTAACCTAAACCCTAGGTCAGCACCCTTGCTATTCATTTCCTTTGAGAAGAGCTCCTTCTGTCGATTTCATTTGAGAAAAGTTCCCGGCCAACCGGGACCATCCATCCGTAGGACGGACCCGTGGCCACATCCACCGCACTTTCCTCAGGGTTGCTTTAGTTGTCTAATTACCTACCACATTTAGTTGGACATGCATCAAGTAGCTTCCTTAATTAGCCAATTAGACACTGGTTCCTTCACGTAATCTCAACACTTGACATAGAAAAATAATGTCAAACAAGTTCCTTTTCAACAGGTTATTTTATTTATCTTTAGAATACATCCATAAAGTCTAGCCCGTAGGCTAATCCATAATCCACCCGAAGGCTATCCATATTCCACCCGAAGTCTATCCAGCAATCCACAGGGATTACTAATCCAAGATTCCGCTCGTAAACTAGTATGCGGGCCTGGAGATCCAATCGCGAGTCACATTGACCTCTTGTGTAGGGCCCGGAAGGCAAGGGATTTACGGCCAGAACCCCCTGCCACCCAAGCGTCCTCCTGCTCTAAGTAGTGCCCAACGGAGAGACCTCTCACGGTGGGTTCGGTCCACGTTCCCGGCACAGCTAACAACCCCCTTGGTTAGGGTCAGGCAGACAGTTGGGGGTAACTAATGCTGCCTCTCCCTTCAGGCCTTCAACCTGAAGCATTAATTAACTTTCCATATTTTAGTTCTTTGAGCAAACAATGCAAACAGTGCTCCTAAACTGTTACAAGCACAATCAATCCAGTGGTCATCTATTTGGCCAACTGCTAAGGAGTGAATCCTTCTCTCTAAATGCATCCAGCATTCGATCCGGGATCAATTGCAACTTGACAAGATCCCCAAGGGTTTGTTTGTTCACCCTTTTGGTCCTTGGGTTAGGGCTATACCCTGTTAACCCAACTTAACCAATACCTTAGGTTTCATAAATTAACAGTAAATCCTGGTGACCATGTCGCTGTAACATGATTGATCCTTTGCTTCCAAGCAAATACCTAACTTCCCTTAACTTGACAATTTTCCCCAAGAAAGGTGATGTAATAGGATGACTACTCATCCTCTTGCGCAAGAACCTGCCAACCTCATTCCAAGGAATGGCAAAACTCTCTTGTGATCAAACCACAAGGCCATGCGATATTGCAACTTGTTGCACAAGTGTCGCATCTATTCCCTGGGATCATTTCACCCATTGAACGACGTTTCCTGGTCAAGGAATTATGTTTAGACAAGAAGCAGGGTTTAGGGTGTCTTCTTACCCAACCCAATCCTAATTGCACTAGGCCAGTCAGTCGGACGATCCTTAGGGTAGAGACCCTAGATCGTTATTTGCATGAGTGTCCAATTAGCCCAAACATTCCGTGAATGTGGGTAGGACCTTTGAGTTTGAGGGTTTCGACTTGGCAACAAGTGCGAAACTAGGCCGAATCCTTATCGTGCTAAACCCTAGTTAGCACTTTGGGTATTTATCGTATCGACTGAACCATGCCTATACGAATCCCTTGCGGGTTAGGTGATTTAGATCATTCTATCTACTTGTCTTGTGACAAGGACGAGCCTTTCCTAGAGATGATAAACTTGATCTAAAGGAGAAAAATAGTTGCAAAATGTCACAATACATGTAGACATGCGATTCATTGCTTCTACGTACCACTAGATTCTCAATGACCCTATCTTTAAAAGTTAAAATGCATGATAATTTGCAGAATAACTTTCATAGGACCTACTAGTACTTACATCAAAGAATCATGCCTACAACCTTTTTGTCTAGGCATTTGAGTTTCATGCTTTGATAAGCCATGCAATCCTTTCTAAATGCCACTGGATGAATTGAAATTTATGCACGACGAAGGTGCAACATGCAACCCTTTCCTAACTACAACGTAGTTAATGAAGTTCATGCAACGTGAATATTGTAAGACTAGTGTTGGTTTATTCCAGTTTGCAAGCACATGCCACATGCAAGTCCATAGAATCATTTTCGTGCTCTGCTATTTCTTTTCGAGTAACATCCTATGGGTGTTAACGACTTTTCCTCATGAATCATTACAAGGAAGATATTGCCTAAAATGCAACATACGCTTATTCCTTCCTTGTCCAGTAAAAAATGCACTTAACAATTTCATTCCTTTGCCCTAAGTAATAGGTGTTTAGACTCATTACTTTGGAATTGTACAAAAAAAAAAGCAACATGCAGCTAATCTCCTAAGATGGACAACTCTGGAAATGCAATGATCCAATTTCATGATATGCACCAATCCTTATCTATCTTTCAAAGAGATAATTTATCGAATGTACTTTTATCGTTGTTACCTAACGATAAGCGAGAAATGCATTATCCTATGCTAGGTGAATTAGAAACATGCATAAGTGTTTTAAAGCATTTCTTTATGTGGAAAATAAATTCGTGGAACCTAGGTTTGTGGATCCGCGGTGATGTCCACGCGAATGTTAGGGGAAGAACCTCCCACAGGTGCGCCTTGCGACTTCTTGGGAGCCATCGTAGGCGTGACTACGGACTTCCGGTTTGCCTTCACCCTTACGCGATCGGTGAATTTCCTCCAGCCTTGGTAAGCAGCCTCAAGGTCTACCCTCCTTTCCCCCCCGTGCGCAGGAAAAACTTCCACCAAAATGGGGTTCTTTAAAAACTCGGGGAGGCTAGTGGGAATGGACTTATGGATGGCTTGTGGGAATGGGGCTTATGGAAGCCCCCTTAGAAGCTTCTTAAAAGAAGCTTCTGATTAATATAGAAACGTGACGGAAAGGAAATGATTGGGGAGGAGGGTGATGGCGTCAAATTGAAGGAGGCGAGGATGATTCACCTATTTGTGGTCTGCCCACACTTAGCAAGGTTCTACTCATGACAACCTCTATACACTTAGTGCTTTCTTTACGGTTGTGATTGAGGAGGGGTATTGAAATCACACCCATGTGACAGCCTCTTTGTATGGAGTAGTAGGGCAAGACTCCTACAGTTTACTAGAGAGAGATGTCTGAAATGCAGGATGCTTGAATCCCATAGCCACAATGGCGAAAAAGGAAACCATCATGAGGCTACAAAGTATTGTACTTTCTTATCATTCAAAGATGGAATACCCTTGTATCTTCTCCTTTCAGTCATAGTCAGTGTCATGCTCAAGATTGTGTTTATGAGTCAAAGCTTCCATCTCGGAACCTAATTCACTTGAGTAACAGTCAATTCTTCTTGTCTATGTCATCATGAGTCTTGTCTTTCTCTTCCATCCGCCATAGCCATGCTCTAGATCCATGCTTCTCAACATCTTTACCCCTAATGCCCACCTCTTTAGTGAGTGAAAATAGAGAGTGAGTGTGTGAGTTAAGAGCATAAGAGGGTGAAGGACATGGATCAAGAAGCCTTCTTCTTCTCTGCTTTTCCTTGAGCTCATCATTTGTATCTTTTCTCCATCATGGCAACAATGGAAGTGAGATCAAAGCTGAATAAGCACACAATGCATCAAGGACACGACTAACCAATACAATGACTACAACATGGTAAGTATAGATAAGTACGTTCTCCTATCATTTTAGCTGTAGATCTTGTGTGTGAGGGCCATGTGAGAGATAGCTGCGAGTGCATAAGTTGAAACTTGAGAAACAATAAGAATGTCCTAAATGCTCCTAGCATCAATATAGAGCGTGATAAATACGTTGAAATTTATTGGATATATTTTGTAGATTTTATTATTATTTTCTTTTTATCACATGATGGTGACCTATTCTCTGTGTATATATGCGACACTAGTCACATTGTACTATGTGAATAGATGGGATTTAATATGTTTTATGTTTCTTTTGAGGAGATTAGTAGCTGAAGTTTATGTTTACCATGTGGTGCCTTTGGTGCATGGAAAGTATTTTGGTGCCATTGGTGCACAAATCATGATTATTATCCAATCTACTCATTATTTATATGTAAGGGACTATGTATTATTTTTGTAACCTTGATATTATGGACGTTACAAGCATGATTTAGGCCTCACTGATAATTAGAGAAAGTAAAGTATTCAAGCTAAGAAAAGAAAAGGCTGAAAATGGACCCATAATACTATTTTGAGTACAAAAAGTAACATAATTTCACAAAATACATGCACGAGGGAGATGCTCACTCATGCATGGAGGGGGATTCTATTCAATGTCGTGTCATGCCTTCTTGTCTCTTTGCTTTTGTAAAATCTTCTCAATTTTTGTTAAATATGGTCAACTTATGGTGAGAGAGTATAACAACAATAAGCTTTAGATATGGATAGAAGTACATAAGTAGATTATGTAATTCTATCCATAAAGAAACTTTTGTTGATTTGGGGCCATTTGTGTTGAAATCAAAAGATCATTTTACTAGTGACAAAGGTGAGTTTATCACCATCTAGAATCCATGACTAGGAACATTTTTCTTGAAATCAAAAGACCATTTGGCTAGTGACAAAGGTGAGTTTTTCACCATCCATTGTCCATGACTAGGAACATTCAAAGAAACCCCTTTTATTTCAAATAGAAAAGGGTTCTATTTCGATATGAAACCTAAGTAATTGTTGGGGAGATCAACTCGACCCCCTAGCGTTTCCTAGTCAATTTTCATCTAGTTTTTGAGGAACTTTATTAGGGGATGGTGCCTATGACATAATCCTGTTAATGTCCTATTCATAAACATATTATTTGAGTGATTAATTCCATCTCTACAAATATATATACCTTTACATATTTGGTCCGTTGTTTGTTTATGGTGAGTTGAGTTCTTTGGAGTTGTGTTCGAGATGGGGCCTACTGAGTGGAGTTCCCTTGCTAGTTCCTTCTACTAATGCAGGCTCCATGCCACCATGTCTTTGACCATCATGAATGGGAAATCCATTAGCATCCATGAAGGCATGACTTTGAAAATATCCTCTTTGGTGGAGCAGCCTTGCATGCCTTTGATCCATATTAAGCTATGGGTATTGGTCAAGATCTAGAGGAAGTCTAGGCACACCACCAATCTAGTTGTGCCACCACTTATGGTGGACTTCAGCCAATTCACCAAGTACCTCTATTTACGTGCCATTAAAATCCACTACCACAAGTCATGCAAGTCGAGTTGACCTGTGCGTGACCTGTGCCGTATAAGCTAGAATCTGGTTAAGTCCACGGACGGCCCCATAGGGTCTAGATGCGCATGGGCCAGCAGGCGCGTGCGAAGCCAGCCTTATGTTGGCAGGCCCTTTTGATCACGTCACCTTGTCATATCTGGTATGACAAAGAGCAGTGGAGCACTCATCCGTCCAGTTAGCAGCAGAAGACAGCTTGATTTCCACCATCTAAGCGCTCCATCGAGGCACGACAAATGTTCGGGCCCCCCTATCATTGCACGGCACTGCCGCACCGGAATCTGCTGGCCGTTGGGACCCTCGCGCTTCGCTGGTTCATGACGCCGCACCAGGGTCCATGACTGTTCTTCTCGGTCTATGCCCCCTTCAACTCACAGTTCCTGCACGTCGTGTGCAGATGGATCGATCTCTCGTCACATCCTCACGTGCCTGACGGAGTAATGCTCGGCTTTCGTCTCACAGGAGCGAGCAATGTAGTCCCGTGATCATCCTTTCAATGCCAGACGGCTGTGTTTCGGACTTAACCGTTTTCGAGATCTGGTCTGCAGTGCGTATGCCGTTAACATACATGCCAGGGATTTCTTGCATGTTGATTCCAGGACTTAAGCAAGCCAGCTCAACACAAAGAGCCCTCCACCAAACGTTCTCTGATTCCAGGCTTTAAGGTGGCCAGTTCAACACAAAGAGCCCTCCACAATTGTATTAATGCGATTTAGCGGAGAACATCATGCCGGATGTCCTTTTGAATCACATTTTGACTCGCTTTGGTAGTGTTGGACTGACTTTGTGGAGTTGTCTTCATGGATGACTTTTGGATTGCCATCAGTCTTTGGAATCCAAATGTGACTTACCTTGCAGTGTTGGACTGACTTTGTGGAGGTTTGTAGATCATGACTTTGCTCTGTACAGGCTCAAAACATCGTTGGCCACACCTTCACAACTGAAGGCACGGTATTACTCTTCTGAGCAATCAACCGATCTAAATGTTGTATTTGTTTACGTCGTTCAAGTATGAGATCGCTCCACATAGCAGAGTTGTGCAACGTTACACATGGTGATGCAGCTTCTTACGTGGAAGCAGCTATGGACAATCAGATAATAATCGGTTCTTGCCGACTGTCAAAGACAGACACTCCAATACGATCAAGGTATAAAGAAGCTGCAGGATATTTTCCTCTCTCTACTTTCTCATATTTGACTCTTTTTCCACTTTTCGCTAGTTTGAATAGCATGGTAAGGTGCATTAGGTTGCTTGTCCAGACCTAAACAGATTGTCTGTGTTTGTAGCACACCTGCCAAGCTGACAGAACCTGATTTGTCACCCTGTTTGAAGTTTGTGGATCATGTGGAGGCTTTGGCAGAAATTCACAAGGAGATTGATTGTGCTTCTGATGAGGCTAAGTCAAGGCTCTATCTTGAACAATCATTTATATTTAGAGGTATGGATGAGATGAAACTGTCCAGGAGAAGTTTATGCCTTGCTCGACAGCATTCCATTTCTGTGCATGAGAAACTTGTTTATGCTGCTTGGCTAAAATATGAGAAAAGAGATGAGGACATCAGTGATCACGCATTGTTGACCTGCAATGGATACACTTTGGAATGCCCTTTAGCAGCACTAGTTGCAGGCTATGCTCCTTCGGTGGCATTTGATCCATGCTCATGTGGGAACCTGATGCAAAGTTCTGAGCCTGAGGTGTGTCAGTGTTCAGCCCAAAATGTTGAAGAAGACATGGTTGTTTTTTGCATTGGCCTAGATAAAGTAGCCTGCAATAGACAGAGTTTGGCTTCTTTATCACATCCCTTTCGAGCGATGCTGTATGGGTGCTTTGTGGAATCTAAAATGTGTGAAGTAGACTTCTCTCACAATGGAATCTCAGCTGCAGGGATGATTGCTGTGGATAAATTCAGCAGGACAGGTAGTTTGAGCCAATTGCCAGGAGATATTCTCCAGGAGGTGTTGAGATTTTCAAACAGGTTTTGCTGTGAGAAGTTGAAAATGGCTTGTGATAAGAGCCTTGCTGCTCTAATAAGAAACTTGCAAGATGCTGTTGCCTTTGTAGACTTTGCACTTGAAGAGAGCGCCCTTGCTCTCATGTTGTCATGCATTCAGTACATGCTTTGGGATCTTCCTCATGCACTGCATAATGCACAAGTCTTTCAGCTTTTCTGCTCTACAGAAGGAAGAAGAAAATTACATTCTGTTGGACATTCATCCTTTGCCCTCTATGCGTTTCTTAGTCAAGTTGCCATGGATGAAGACATTACATCTGATACTACTCTGTCTCTTTTAGAGCAGCTCAGAGATACTGCCATTTTCTGCAGGCAGAAAGCTCTTGCTTCACACCAAATGGGCTGTGCTTTTTTTTCCAGACATCAATACAAGGAGTCCCAGAAACACTTTGAGGCAGCTGCAGAGGAAGGGCATGTGTACTCACTTGCAGGTGTTTCACGGGCAAAATACAAGTGTGGTCATTGCATTTCTGCTTACGAGGATGCAAGCATTCTAATATCTGGCCATAAGCCAATGGGGTGGATGTACCAGGAAAGAGCAATTTACTGCAAAGGTCAGGATAAGCTCTTGAATTTGAATTTAGCAACAGAGTTGGATCCTACATTGACTTTTCCATACAAATACAGAGCTGCGACTTTAATGGTTGAAGGCAAGCTGCTTGCAGCCATTGCTGAGATTAATCGCATTCTGGGTTTCAAGGTTACACCTGACTGTCTTGAATGGCGAGCTTATATTTGTTTAGATCTTCAAGATTATGAAGGAGCCCTCAGGGACATTAGGGCTATTTTAACTCTTGATCCGAGTTATATGCTGTACTCTGGAAGGGTTGCAGCTGGGCATTTGCTGCGTTTGCTTTGGGAACATGTGGATCATTGGACAAGGGCAGATTGTTGGATGCAGCTGTATGAGCGGTGGTCGTGTGTTGATGACATAGGTTCATTGGCTGTTGTACATCAGATGTTAGAGTGTGAACCTGGGAAGGGCCTGCTCTATTTTCGACAATCGCTTCTTCTTCTTCGGTGGGTGTTTTGTGGCATGTGTGTGTGTGCATGTTTAATGCGTCATTTGGTGATTCTTTGAGCTTATTCTTTGTAAACCTAAGTGTTAATTTTGTCACCTTGGTTCCATGTGAACAATGGTTTTGAGTACTATTCTCAATCTTAGGATAATATCATATTTTTCTATTGATATAGAGATTGCCTTGATAAAAATTTAGGAATATTAAAGACATATGCTGTTGTGCTAGCATGCCCAATATTACATTTAACAACTCTTTCATATAGGTTCAGTGCTTGCATGATTTTGTCACTTTGATTTCATCTGCACAAGGGCTCAGAGCACGGTTTGCAATGGCAGGATGATTGGTTTTACTTATTGATACAAATGCCGCCTTGAATCTCTTGCCTTAACATACAAATGTATCGAAGGCACATTTTTTTAATGTGCTAGCATACCTAAGACTATGCTCACCCACTCTCTAACATAGTTCACTACTTGTATCAAGTTTTATACAAATGTTCATGCTTGTAAAAGGTTAAAAAAAAAAGGGATGTGAGAACAAGAGGGCTAAGAGAAGCCACAGAAATAACACGACCAATAAATGTATGCCTAGAGGAAGGATTAAACTAGGTATAATAAATGGATGCTCAAGGAGTGGAGGAGCCTAGTGCAATGTAGCCAAAGTGAAATCATAGGCTTCAAGTAGATAGAAAAGCCACATAGGCCTTTGTGGCTTGGGTTTAGGACTATGATGATGTGTGAAATTAGCACAATGAGTTTACTGTAGTCAAATGGATCTTAGAGAGCAACTGGTTAGTACGAATCACGATACAAACAAACAAGGTGATAGATTTGATCTAAGTAGTATATAATAGTAACCTTGTGGAAGTTTCTTGTGTGTCATAGATGATGTGATTGATCAACAAACGTAGTAGAAATCAGCGTAGATTGTGCGATGGAGGCTAGAAACAAGTGCCAGACTGATGTAGACAGTAATGGGCAGCTTCGGACAAGATGTTCTTTGTGAATAGGATGTGTGTAGTGAAGCTAGAGGGCTTGAAACTTACAAAACGAGATTGAGGGAGAGTGGTGGGCTGCATGTCTACTTATAGAAAGTTTGGGGCACCCAAATTAGGGTTTTGCATATGGGACATAATAACTCTCTAGGATCGCGTTTCTTTTTAAAACAAGAAGGTTTCTTTATTAATTAAGTATGTTTTGGGGTTGTTTAAGTCAGGATAATGCAAAGCTCAACACCTCCTCTCAGGCCCAAAACAAAGCCATTAGAAGTAAGTCATTTTATGTGTATTTTCTTTTATCCCAAGGCCTCCCATCCCAAAGCAGCTAGGGCATCGGGCAAAAGTGCACGTTGGTTGTCTAGTAACCTACCAAGACCACAAAGGCGATGGTTATCTTACCAAGGGAGCCCAAGTGATCACCTTAGAGAGACTAGGGCATTGGACCAAGGGTGTCTCCAGTTTCCCAAGGTCCCACCAAGTCCTGCAAAGGCGGATGGAATCAACAATGGATTTTTTTTCTGGGAGACTTTTTTGAGGACTTTGTTGTGCTTTGTCACAAGATTTAGCATTGAGTGAGGGTCTCAAATTAGTGCGTGTCCCAATGAATCACTGTGCCTCAAAGTATGGGAAATAAGGATGGATGGCTCCACTACCTTCATAAAACAAGTAAAACAAGTAAAACAATCCCACATACTACTTGGATTAGTGCCTAGGGATTACCTAATGGTGTGTGTGTGCCAATCATATGGAGAATATGTGGAGCAATAAGCAAGACGACACGGAAGCAAGCAAGACAAGCAAAGCCAGTATGCAAGTGTAGGGGAAAAACTGCCTTAGGAGATTGCCATGTGCAATGCCAAGAGTATGGTGGATCTAGAGGCGACCACTCCAAGGGTGATCGAAACGGGATAAATGTGCACAGATGCATGTTTACATGAACAAAATGCCAATGCATAGGGTAATGCAAAGGAAGATGCAAGTTTTCATGCTTAGGTAGAATGCGATGCAACTGTGCCACTTGGATAGTGCCCTCGCAAGGGAATTGTTCACTTGCGCAAGCGTCCTTTTACAATCATGTCATCCTGACAGTGTGGAAGAAGTTACAAATGTCCATACTATATAATACAAAATGTTTGAAACAAAATTTGGAAGCATCCTCATTGTCACTATTAAGGGAAGAAGCCGCCTCTTCTCAAAGTGGAAGGAAAAACTATAGACTGTACCCTCTCACCAGCGGATAGTAGAAGGAGAAGTATCCCTTCTGTCCCCAAATGCCAATGTTGATACAGAAAAGAAGTAGCACCCAAAGAAGAAGAGTGAGATACATGTCCAGCTGAAAATGTGTGAAATGAAGTCTCCAAGGTGGCCTCCAAAGAGGCAATGATGAATCTTGTGAAAGAAGTGCCACCAAAAGATGCAACCATGGGAAAGAGTGCTGAACTATCCAAGGTTTGGCTAGGCAGTGGATCTTGTGGAAGCAAATGTGTGCAAGTGAGTGCTATGGACAAATGTGATGGGACTTCCACTACGAAAAGGTAGACATACTAAGAATGTAAGAAAGTAAAAGGAGAAATATGTAGTGAAAAAGAGAAGACAAACTAGAGCGGGCCCTACAAGGATCAAGTGATGTGTAGGTGGAAGGTAGAAAGGAATCACGGTCAGTATCAAGGTGATTTGAACTGGAGGAAGGCTCCATAATTTGTTGGGCCGAACGGTCTCTAGAGAAAGTGGGCTCAAGTGCTTTTTGTTGTAAACTTGAAGAAGAGGGCAACTTGGAGTGGGAAAGGGACTCATCAAGTCGGTCCTCAAGAGAGGCAACACATACCCGCGGATAACTAAAGTCCACAACAATAGGACGGACAGACATTTCTGACAACTCCTCAAGTGAAGAGAGAGCAGAAGAATTAGCTGCCATGTGATTAGTGGGTTTAGCCTTATGTCTCGGCTGTGGAGGGGGGGCGAGAGCACCCACACTAGATGGGCTCGAGACATGAGTCTTGGGTGGATTGCCCTTAGCCTTTAAACGACACTTGTCGTCAAACCAGCCTTTTGACAATGTTGACAATACCGATTTCTTTTTGGTACATTTTGCTACCCGGGTTTGAGTTTTAATTGGGAAGTTCCTTGTGACTCACTAACTTGGTTTGGATATAGTCTGTAGATGTTGTTGAAAGGTTGAGTTTGTTTGTCCTTCCCTTGTTGCCCCTTCTAGGAAGATGCAACTGTCAAAAGATGACGTACCAGCGAGACAGTAGGGTTGGCGGGGAGGAACACAGAGTGAACTCGGCAAACATGGAGAAGAGAAGAGAAGAGAAGAGAGAAGAAACTCTGATGAATGGAATAATGAAGTTCCGAATCATGGAGTGAATGTCATACAAGGGAACAAGGGTGCCGTAGCACAAGGAAGATGATGAAGACAGCCATGAACCACGAACCGCAATGTCCTCCTGAAGGGGTGTGAGGGTAGTGGAGGCTGGAGAGAAGAGGTGACAGACTGAATGAATCAGCCGTGAGGAATGAATGAGAGAGTGACCTATAAATAGGCAAAGCCAGTCTAGGATGACGCCCGTTTTTGGGGTTGCAAACCCTAAATGCAAAATGCAGAAATGCAAAATGCAAACTGCGGGTGAAGGGTTTCTCAACACCCCCTCTCAGGCCCAAAAAAGAGGAACAAGAGAAGAGTGAGGTGGAGATGCAATGCTACATGCTGAAGAATGCTCATGCAGTAGGTGCCACTTGGACAGTGTCCCTCTTGGGGAAATTGTTCACTTGCCCAAGCGCCCTAGTACATAGATGATGAAATCATGCAATGCATAGGGGGTAGAGAATCCCTAAGATCCAAGATTTCCACCGGAAAGGGAACTTGCGGTAAAGACCAGTAGACAGAGTGAACTGGAGAACCCGAAACACAACCTCGAGAGAGAAGCCACTAGCTCAGTGCATCCATGCTGGAAGGTATACAAAGGCCTTGTCACCAAGTCGTGGCTGAACCTCCGAGGTCCCGATCTAGGTGGTACCAAAAGATCCTGGGTATCAGTTGAAGAGATGACTGGTCGAAGACAGCCACCCCAAGAAAGTAGAGGATGGGTGAAGAACTTCATGTGGAGTAGGTTCCCCCTTTGAGGTGGGAGGTGGAGTGGCCCCCGCTGAAGTTGAAGAAGTAGATGCCCCCTCTAAGGACAAAGAAATAACATCCCCCTCTAAAGTAGATAGGGAATCCAAAAACTCATGGATCACGGACTTCGAAATGTCGAATGACGAAGGAAGTGCCGCCGGTCGTGCCAAAGAAGGTATCTAGGGTGCTGAAGAGCTTCCAGAGGTAGCCTCTCGAACCTGAGTAGTGGAGGGTGGGGGTGGGGCTCATAATGAGTAAGAGGTGGGCAATAGTTACTGTCTCTCAGTGGAGCGGATTGAGTAGCCGAAGAAGAGGAAGGAGTCGAACAGCCACTGTCTCTCGAAGGAGCGGATTGACGAGGAGACAGTATCAGACAATCACAGTCTCTCGGTGGAACGGATTGCAGAGCCGTAGGTTGTGGAAGCCACTATACTTGAAAATAAGTGGGAGAAGATTGCCACTGGCATTGCGACGATCTCCAAGAGGTTGTAGCGTCAATCGATCCTCCATGTGCTCGAAAGGACTTAGGGCGCATCAGATGTGTCTTATTGCCTTGAGCATAGTACTTTGATAGCCGATGCAGAACGATCTTTGTGGCCCAGAAAGGAGAGGTGGCACAAGGAGTGTCTAGTGGAAGACGCATATACTCCGGGGGGGTGGGGAGCAAAGGTCGAAGTCAGTGGTGTGTCTGGTGATGCCGCAGTAGAAGCACCCAGTAGTCTGGTCATCTGTTGGTAAAGAAGCCATGGATACGAGTGTGCCTTGCTGAAGAAGGAATAGGTCATCCACCATGAACCACGAACCGCAATGTTCGCCTCAAGGGGTGTGAGGGCAGTGTGAAGCACAAACCGCAATGTCCGCCTCAAAGGGTGGGAGGGTAGTGGAAGGGCCGGAAGTGAGCTGCAAGTGGGAGGAGGATGCAACCAGTAGTAAGAGGTTGCAACCAATAGAAAAATGCAGGTGAGGAGAGAGAAAGACTAAAAGTGCTGGCAGTAGGTGAGAGAAAGACTAAAAACGCAGGCAGGACGGCTGCAGGAGAGAGGAAGACTAAAAACGCAGGCAGCAGGAGAAAAACTAAAAACGCAGGCAAGACAGCTTGTAGGAGAGAGAAAGACTAAAAACTTAGGTAACAAGTGAGAGAAAGACTAAAAACGTAGGAAAAAACAGCAGCAGCAGTCAATATGCTGAAATCAGCTCCGAACAGTGTGTGATAGGCTCGAAACAGGCGCTATACCATTGTAGACAGCAATGGCCAGCTTGGACCACGATGTCCTTTGTGTTTGGGGTGTGGGCAGCAAGCTGAAATACTTGAAATCTGCAAAAACGAGATTGTTTTTTGAATGGAGAGTGATCAGCAACAGTCGTTCTGCTGTAAATAGTTGCAAACTGCGGGTGGAAGGTTGGAAATAGGCGCTAGACTGTAGATGACAGCAAGGGACAGCTGAGACTACGATGTCCTTTGCGAAAGGGGTGTGGGCAGCAAGCTGAAAACACCTGAAACCTGCAAAAACGAGATTTTGATGTAGCGGAAGAAGAAGAGAAGTGGATGCCAAACCCGCCACCGGTCTTTGCCTTCACTGGAGTGGAGGATCTTTGCTACTGTTTGAGCAAAACCGGCTCTAATACCATGCCAAAAGATGACGTATCAGCGAGATAGTAGGGTTGGCGGGGAGGAGCACGGAGTGAACTCGGCAAAAATGGAGAAAAGAAAAGAAGAGAGAAGAAACTCTGATGAATGGAATAATGAAGTTCCGAATCATGGAGTGAATGTGATATAAGGGAACAAGGGTGCCGTAGCACAAGGAAGATGATGAAGATAGCCACGAACCACGAACCGCAATGTCCTCCTAAAGGGGTTTGAGGGTAGTGGAGTGGCTGGAGAGAAGAGGTGACGGACTGAATGAATCAGCCGTGAGGAATGAATGAGAGAGTGACCTATAAATAGGCACAGTCAGTCTAGGATGGTTCCCCTTTTTGGGGACTGCAAACCCTAAAGGCAAAACGCAGAAACGCAAAATGCAAACTGGGGGTGAAGGGTTTCTCAACAGCAACAAGGGCCCCTTTTGTGGAGGATGTTCCATGAAATTGACCGAACAACCGAGTGTAACAGTGGAGTTGACACTTAAATTTATAGAATATGGGCATCCGAGGTTGTGAGATCACCTGCTGCACAAAATGAAAATATTTATGCGGCAGCTTATTAAGGAACCATGTAACTTGATCGTCAGGGGATTTAGAGGTCTCAATGGTTGAGAACTTAGTGAGTAAATGCCAATATTTAGCTAGCTTGAATTTCAAGTCATCCTTACCAGTGATGAAGTTTTGAAGCTCATGATCTAAGGTGATGCGATGGTTAAAATGAGTCTTGTTTGGAAAAGCATGCTTGGCAAATGAGGATGAATGGGAAGCTGGGGGAGGGGTAGATGGGTGGTGTAGAATATGAAGGTGGATAAGGTGGATTTCGTGGAGGAGGGGGGTAGGTAGGAATAGGCTATGAGTGTCCAATGGATGCTAATTGATGTAGATTGCTTGGGAACATGAATGTTTCCATAAGGTGCCGATGGGGGAGGTAGAGGCACCGGGACATGTAAGTCATGCCTAAATGTTGAATGGGGAATGGAAGAATAATTAATTGGGCCACTAGGTAATGCCATGGAGGCAAACTGTGGTATCAAGTGGGGCATACTCGGATATGTTTGGGATGCACTCCCAAAGGAATACCTTGAAAGTGTGTAGGGGGGAGGCCTAGCCTCCATCACGTATATGCTACTCGGTCTCGGAGGGGTTTTAGTCGAAAGGTTGTATCCACTGGGGATCAGAGATAGAAGGAAGTAAATAATAGGAGATGGAAGAGAAGAAAAAAAATAGACAAGATGTATAGAAGATAAAGACAAAGGATAATGAATCAAAGCACTATGTATTGATAGAACTTGAAATTCCTTGTCTAGGACTACTCAGAAGAAATCTCCAAGCATTAGATCTCTTGGAGCTACCTTGTAGCCCAAAAACGTGAATCAAACAATAGCTTATTTTCTGTTGCTCAGACTGCAAATTTAATGGTTCCGTTGGCTCCGAAAGGGAGGTAAAACCCTAGGATGCATAGTTAGAAATCTCCTTGATCACTCCTTCCCCCTGTTCAGAGTGTTGTTTGCTGCCTGTTAACTGCGATCGTGATGCACACGATTTCGCTATCCTTATTTTTGCATGAAATCTCCCAAAATGGCTGAAAAAGCAACTTGCTTTTTGCATGCCACCCTATTCTAAAAGTTTCCTTAGCTTTTTAGGATATTTACAAGAAATAATATCCAAAATATAAAAAATAAGCTAAAATTGTCCAAAACTCCAGTATTTTAAAACCATCCATACTATGGACACTATCACTAATGACTATGATGACATTGTCTCTTTAGATCAATAAGAAAGTCGGATAATCATGCACTCCAAATTTTTTCACACTGTGTTTGCGTAGTGACACCACATCCACCCCCTCTGAATCTGCACATCCTCCGGTACGTGCCAAAATCCTAGTTGTCACCGGATTCTGAGTCCTCCTCATCCTCTACAACCATATCCTTTGCTTCATCTTTCATATCTTCTTGGCTAGCCCTTGTATCATGGCCACTATTTTCTTCCAATTTTGGCAACTCATAGGTAGTAGATTCCCGCCTCTTGAATAATTTGATTCTTTTCCTTGCTATCAGAAGTTTTATGGTTGTCCCATCCAACTCATAATGCATAAGTAGCATTATCAAATACCTGTCTTACCACATAGGGTCTAAACCATCGTTTGGAGACTTTATGCATGACACTATGCTGGTTGTCTAAACTGCTGTCATAAACTAGTACCCAATCCCCATCTTGTATGGTTCTTGGCCTCAATCTATGTCTTTTGTCAAACAGTTTCTTGTTCTGTATCCTTGCTGCCCTTAACTTTGCAACTGTTGCCTCTACATTTTCTGATTTTCTTTCCAACTGTCTAATAATATGTAAGGCCAACAACTCCTCTCGACTACAACTTAATTACAGTAGCAAACAATTAATGCAAACAACTTAATTACAGTAGCAAACAATTAATGCAAATCTGAAAATACAACTTTACCTACTGATCTTGGACAATGCACACCCGATTGGCCCCAAAATTGGCACCCCTTTTGGTATTTCTTTAGCTTTATTGAGAAGAAGTTGATTTATAATGGGATTCTCCCAATCCCTTTCGGTATTCCAACTTCCCTTGCTGTTCAAAATCACCAGAAGTCTTTAATATGATTTGCCTCTTGATTCAGGCAATTAATTGGCCTTCACCCGCTTTGATGGAGATGGAAATGCCCCAAATTAAATTATTTGCTGGTCCCTTCACTTGAATAGGCTAAAAACAATTTCAGTCTTGTTCAATCTAAGACTTGGAGCTTCCAATTTCTAGCACGATTCCCAAAGCTGTTGCTAAACCCTAATTTCTGCTTCAGATTAGGGTTTGCAACAGAGAAATCTGAAATTTCTCAGCCTCCAGGGATCCAAATGCTGAGATCTTCGGAGCAAGGCTATGAAATGGCTGGGAGATGAGAGGGAAAGCTATAGAGAGAGAAAATTCAGAGTTTTGTTGCGAAGAATGACTGAAAATTAGTCAAATGTAGCTGCTACCCTGCCACAACAGCTTGTAGATGCAAAGAACTGAAGAAAATCAGTCATTTACTGCTGCTTCCCTGTCTCAGCAGCTTGTAGATGTTGTCATCTACTGTTAATTGGTCTTCTCCTGCCCTTGGTTGCCTCAGAAGGTCCTCCAATGGCTGCAAATCAGACCAATAGCCTCTCCTCCTCTCTCTCTTGCAAGCTGAATCATAAAAATGCCTCTCTCCAGTCTCTAAAGACGTTTTTCAGTTTTGCATGGGCATTTTGGACAAGCGACAGCCTTCGCAAACGGTTTTTTCAACATTTTTCATAATTAAATATTAAATTTCAGTCTTTAAATATTGAAAATTAATATAATAATTATTTCGATGCCTCGAAAAATAGTCTGATTGGCCAATAATTAAATTGGCTAGGCAACTTCCATTCGCGAGTGTCTTTGCGCCATCTTGACTATCAGATTGGCGTTAGGTACCATTAAACGCCACTTCTCTAGTGTCACCAACTGACACTTACGGCCAAATGGATGACCTAGGCCAACAACTGACACTAGATATCACCAAGTATCTGTGCAGCATAGCTTATAGTAACTTTTGCCTTTGACATCCTGTGATTTCTTCGGGTCTTGGGCTCGTAAATTTACTTTAACCCCAATTGCACCTCACATGTGCAACATTTACTTAATCATGTGATTAAAAATCAATCCACATGTTAAGTGAGGTTTCAAAAATACATGTCCTCATGACAGTAGCACACTCCATGTGATTGTTATCTCTTCTATCACCATAATACGTTTTTGACCGTACATCAATTCAGCATGCATATATCTTGTAACAACGCTATGAGTTGTTCTGTTAGCCCACAAAGCGAAAGGGAGCAATTGTGGCCACCCTTTTACATTCTCTCCATATGCTTTTGTCAATGCCTTCACAATAGGTGGATGACCTCTTTCACTTATGCCATTTCCTTTAGGGTTATAAGTTGAAGTTAAAGCAAGCTTTATTCCCAATCGTGCAAAGAAATCATGAGCTTCATTTGCATCCAGCTCACCCTTGTTTGTTGTAATTTTTCTCACATAGTCGTATTGACAAAAGATCTCTTCTAAGAGAAAAGTATACATTGCATTTGTGTTGTCTTAGTACGTAGAGCTCTCCCTTCTACTTGATTAGTCAAGTCTTCACGGGCAAGTACAAGATATCTCATTTGCCAAAGATCTGTAGGCATCGTGACTAAATCCACCATCCACTTAAAATGAAGAGATAAGGGATATGTGGGTTGCAATCTATCCTGATGTCTTACAGATGAATACATTTGACATGTCGTACATGTTTCCACAAAGTGAGCAACATCCTTATACATACCTTGCATAGCATAAAACTTATCCTTGGAAGTAGCCCACCTAATAAGCCACTCTATAGGGTTAGTGCAACTTGGTAGGAGGAGATTATGAGCTAAGTGAATGAACTGTTAGAAAAAGGGTTTATTCAGCCCAACTCTTCACAATTTTGTTCTCCAGTACTTTTGATGTAGAAAAAGGATTATTTATGTGCATTGACTATCGTGCTTTGAATAAAATCATGATAAAGAATCAGTTTCCGATTCCTTGGATTGATGATGTTATGTATAGATTGCAAGGGCATCTTTTGGGTTGTATGAGTTTATTGTCATGCCTTTTGAACTTATGAATGCTTCTGTCACTTTTAATTGGGTGATCGATCGCATCTTCAGGCCACATAGAGGATTTGTGGGCACCTTCTTTGATGATATGATTGTTTATTCAAAGAATGTGGCACAATATAGAAAGCATTTGGACATTGTGTTCAATGAGCTGCGTAAGCATAGATTCGTTATTAATGACAAGAAAAGTGAAATCTTTTTGCATGAAATCCACTTTTTGGGGCACGTTGTATGAGCTGATGGTATTTGTATAGACCCTATAAAGGTTGAGGCAATATGTCTATGGGCACCTTTGAAGAATATACATGAGATTCGTAGTTTCTTGGGTTTATGTTCGTACTATAGGAAGTATGTACATAGTTTTGCTAAAATTGTATCTCCATTGCATGCTTTGCTAAAGAAGAATGTGCCATTTAGATGGATAGCAGTGAAAATTTTAGCATTTGAAAAGTTAAAGGAAAAGATGACTTCAGATTTTATGCTTGTGTTGCCCGAACTAAGGAAGTAATTTGTGGTTCAATGTGATGCATGTGGAAACAACATTGGGGTTGTTTTAATGTAGGATGACCAAGTCGTGGTTTATGAGAGTCATCTTCTCCATAGTGCACAAAGGAATTCGCAGGTCTATGAGAAAGAGCTCTTGGTTGTAAGTCATGCACTATCTACATGGAAATACTACTTGTTAGGTGTTGATTTCATAATGCGGATGAACCATCAAACATTGAGGTGCTTTTTGACCATGCAAACAAGTTATCAGAGAAACATATGAGGTGGTCAAATTTTCTCTATATATTTCATTTTCAGATTGTATACATTGATGGTAAAAAGAATGTTGTGGCTGATGCACAGTCATATAAAATGGAGATTTCAACTGTTAGTATAGTTTATCACATTGAGTTGGATATCATAAAGGGTCTGGATGTTGCTAATTTGGATTTTGCCAATGTATATGACCAGCTTGGCAATGGCCAAAGGCATGAGCACTTTGTGCTTAGAGATGGTTTTCTGACGATGTATGGACGACGTATCACAAAGTAGTTGAGGCCTAGAGTGATCAGTGAGAGTCATGCTCCTCCTTATGTAGGGGGCATAGAGGGATTGATGCTACAGTCAAAGCATTGAAACATTTCTTTTATTGGCCAGCTTTGAGGCATGATATAGAGCAGCTTGTTAGGACATGGATCATATGTTAGAAGGTGAACTTTGAAGCATGATAGATAAAAGATGACGGGCTTGTTGCTGCCCTTGCCTATTATAGACAGGCCTTGGTAGAACATTGCTATGGATTTTATTTTGAGCTTCCTAGGACACCTATAGGGAATGATAGAATATAAACTATCATTTGCAGGTGTAGCAAATATGCCCATTTCATTCCGGTGAGGAAGAAGATAAAGGGTGATCATAAGGCACACTTGTTTTTGCAGCACATCTTTAAGTATCATGGTATGCCAAAGTTGATCGTTAGTTATCGAGATCCTCAGATGACTAGTTTATTTTGGAAGGGGTTGTTTGAGAATATGGATACCATGCTGAAATTCTTATCATCCTTCCGCGGACAGATGGTTAGTCCAAAGAGGCAAATTCCACAGTATTGGATCTTTTAAGGTGCTATGTATTAGACCATAAGACATAGTGGGAGCAATATTTTCCATTGGTTGAGTTTGCATACAACAATACTGTGCATAGTTTCACTGGCAAAGCGCCATTTGAGGTGGTTGAGGGTGGTAAGAAGGTACCGCTTATCTTGTACACTAAGGATAAAATGTTTGAGGTTGATTGCTATGTGGAAAGCTTGGATGCAACCTATGCAAAGATAAAGTATGTGCTTCAGATGACTCAGGAAAATCAAAAGAAGGCAGTCGATCGTCATAGATGTGCTTTGTAATTTGTAGAGGGCAATTATATATTGCTACATTTTGAAAAGGCAAGGCTAAAAAAGATGAAAGGGAGAGAGAGGTTATATCAGAAGGTGAGTATGAGATACTATGGACCCTTCCAAGTGTTGGAGAAGATCAGTAATGTTGCATATAAGCTGAAATTACCTTCACGTTGGTGGATACAAAATGCCTTTCATGTTAGTTTGTTGAGGCCTTTTCGTGCTGATGTGTTGAAGGATATATCTATTAAAATTCAGCTCGAGGGTGAGGAGCTAGATGAGATCTTGGTACCTGAGCAAATTTTGGCATGTAAGGAAACAAAGGGTAGATGAGGTATTTGGTGAAGTTTTAGAACTATTCACCAATGGATGCTAAATGGATGGAAGAGAATGACTTGGCAGACCATTCTTGGTTGTTGTAGCTTTATGTAGACGCCTTTCAGCTAGATCCAACTTTGGTTCCGAGCTCAGTCAGGTTTAGTATAGTAGGGGTCTAAAGCAGTGCTTGATGCTCAAGGGGGAGGTAGTACTTTCACTTGTCTAGTTGTGGACAGCTCTTGTATGTAGTGGATCTCGAATATATTTGGTATGCATCCAAGGTATTGTGGTGACAATATGTCTACCATAAGGTTGCTACTTAGTGTACTAGTCATGGTGAGATGCATGGAGATAAGTATGGTTGTTATTGCGGCTCTGAAATTATACTTATCCATGAGTTTTTGCATTAGTTTGGGATCAATTTCTGATCAGTCTCCGCTTAGTTCATGAGTAGTTAGAGATTGATTTATGGTCACTTTTTGATCAATTATGCATCAACTTTTGATCAGTTTTTGCACTTAGTTTGTGATCAGTTTGAGATCACATTTGTAGTTGTCAGTGATTAGTTTCAAGATCAACGTATGATCAGTTTGTGCTCAATTTTCAATGGTTTTCAGTTTGTTCCATGGCCAGCAACATGATTAGTGAATGCCATTGACAGTTTCAGCCATGGGTTATACTGAGTATATGCTTTACTGTGGTTAATTGGTTATTAAGTGTTAGTGGTGACACTAGGGACGAGGCATTAATGAATTAATTAATTCCAGTCTAAGGGTCAATTGATGTTGGAGACCACTTGAGGTTGCAAATGGCCTAGCCAATCAAATTGTGGATGGGCATTTTAAATTTTGGGTAGGGTAAAAAAGGACCGAAATTAATTTTTAGAATTAATTAATTAATTGGTTGGAAATTGTTGGAAAATCGGAGCAGAAGGTAACCACTTGGCAAAAATGCCCATACAATGGGAGAGAAGGATGCTTGGGGTTGGCAGAGACTCATTCAATGGATTCAACTTGAGAGAGAGAGAGAGAGAGAGAGAGAGAGAGAGAGAGAGGGGATGGAGATCAGTTCCTTGATCGAAATTCAGACATTAGAGGCAAGCGATAACAACTAGAGACCCTCAGGGGGCAAGTGATAGCAGTATTGTACTCCCCAAGGGTTGGCAATAGCATCAGGAGACTAGCAATTGCAGTTTTCGGACTCCATGTAGCAAGGGATTGCATTTCATATAAGCTGTTGTAGGCAACAAGCAGATTGGAGGGTTTTCTCATTGCGAAGAAACTTTGTTTTCTCTCTCATCTCAGCATTCTCTTACCTTCTTCAGCTTATTCTTTGAATATCTCGCAATTCATAGCCAATTGAATATGTTCTTAGTTAGATTTGGTGGACAATAGTGAGAATTCTGCCGTAAATCCTAATTTTTTGCCAAAAGTAGGGTTTAGCAACCACCTTGAAACCCGTGTCATAAGTCGAAGGCATTGTACGCTAAAATCAGTAGCTGAAATTGAAGGAATTATCAGAGATTTTAGATGCCAACCCATCCCATTCGATTTAAGCCGCATTTGGCCAGTTTGTGGTTCTATTTGTACAAATTTTGGATAAAGATCAAGGGACAATTGGCATGAATTACTTGCTGATTGGTTGTGACAGCAAGAGGCTTTTGGATTAGTAGAGGAGATTGTGAAATCTCAATTGTACTCCATCCAATCGTAATACAAATTAAAGAAATACCGCAAGGGGTGCCAGTTTTGGGGCCAACAGGGTGTTGTGAAGAAATACTTTAAATGTAGAAAACACAAAACCAATTGTACGACAAAGCACAAATTAATAAACACAAAACATAGTTAGGGTTAGGGTAACTCAAAGATAGTAAACACAATGAATAATGAAATGAATGACTACTGAATATATAGTGCTCATGTAACAAACACACTATATAGTGAATGACTACTGAATATATAGTGCTCATGTAACAAACACACTATATAGTGAATACTGAACCTCAAGCTCTTGTACCTTTGGGATCAAGGCAAAGCTTATGAGCTGGAGAGTGTGTCGTAGTTCGAAAGAACCTCGAAACGCAGCAAGGCAGCCTCCGTGTCTCGAACAACAACAAACGTAGCCAAGAAGGTTAGATTTTATGCAAATAAGCAATGAGGAGAGAGAAAGACTTAAAACGTAGGTATCTAAGGGGAGAAATTTTGGGCGACAGTTGGAAGCAATGGATGATTATGCAGGAAGTGTAGGCAACATTTGGAGGAGAGAGAAACTCAGCAAACATAGATTGTAGATGATAGTGACAGGTCCAGGTGATGATGTCGGTAGCAAACGCAAGGGTTTGGCAGTAGGCAATAGATGCAGGGTACCGGGCGATAGTTGCAAGATGAAGATGACAACTACAAGATACGAATGAAGGTTGTGGGAAGCTTTGACCGTGATATCCTCCGCGAACGAGGTGTGGGCAGCAAAGATACGGTTCTTGAAACTTGCGAAAACGAGATTGAGGGAAAATGGTGGGCTACATGCCTATTTATAGAAAGTTTGGGGCACTCAAATTAGGGTTTTGCATGTGGGACATAGTAACTCTCTAGGTTCTCATTTCTTTCAAAATAAGATGGTTTCTTCATTAATTAAGCATGTTTTGGTGTTGTTTAAGTTAAGCTAATGCATTTCTAGCTCAACATGTGTCCAATCTCCAAGATTATAGAAAGTTTGGGGCACTCAAATTAGGGTTTTGCATGTGGAACATAGTAACTCTCTAGGTTCTCATTTCTTTTAAAATAAGATGGTTTCTTCATTAATTAAGCATGTTTTGTGTTGTTTAAGTTAAGCTAATGCATTTCTAGCTCAACATGTGTCCAATCTCCAAGATTATTATTGTAATGTGTGCATTTCAGTTTACGTTCATTTATTAATTGTTGTAATTAAGTGCTTGATCAAGGTTTACTACCCTTTCCGCGAAGAAAGGATGATTTCAGGGGACATGGCCAAGTACTATCCTAATAGAGAATTTGTAGAGCATGGGGAAAGATAAGAGATTTGCATGCATTGATTTTCTTTGATCTTGGTGAACGAGTGAATTTTCTCTCTATAGACATTGCTACCCATCTAGGCATTAGAGAGGATGAGATGATCCTATAGGAGAGCTAGGTATGGTATGCAAGGGGCATGTAGAGCCCATCACACCCATCATTGGAAAGGCTCGCTTGCACATTTAGAGCTACATGGACAACGAAGAGTTCTTCATAGCTCCATTAGAGGGTTGTGATGTATTTTTTGGAATGCCTTGTTGTCATCATGTGCATGCAGTGAATGACATCGATGACAATGTTGTAAATCTTAGCATAAGGGGAAAGCATATACAATAGATGTAAAATTGAAGGGAGAATTTATCATTGTCATATTAGCTTCTACCATTTCAAAAGTAATGAAAAATCATCTTTCAACATACTTGGTTTTTGCAAAGGATAAATATGATAATAAAAATGTTGGAAATGTGTCGAACTTGGATTAGGATTGCATTGCAGTTATGAAAATGCATATTGATTGCTTTTTTCAATAGTTTCGGGACAGCTATCACTTGAAAGACTAGAGGATCATGCCCATAGATTTGAGCTGTTACAAAAGGAGCTAATTCAACACAACTTATTTTTTAATTGTTCTCCAATGTTACTGGTGTAGAAGAAGGATGGTTCATGGTGTATATGCATTGACTATTGCGCACTTAATAATATCACAATTAAGAATCGATTTCCTATTCCTAGGATTAATGATACCATGGATATATTGTAGGGATCAACCATTTTCAGCTGCATAGATTTGAAAAGTGGATACCATGAGATACACATGAGGCTTGAGGATGTGCCTAAGATAACTTTTTGTACATCCTTTGGTCTTTATGAATTTCTTGTTATGCCGTTTGCGCTTATGAATGCTTCTCCCACTTCCAATCAAGAGATGGATAGAATCTGGAGACCACATAGAGCTTTTGTGGGTACATTCTTTGATGACATGATTGTGCATTCAAAGAATGAAGAGGAGCATAAGAAACACTTGGATATAGTGTTAAGTGAGTTGCCTAAGCATCGGCTAGTGATAAATGGCAAGAAAAGTGAGTTCTTTTTGCATGAGATTCACTTTTTGGGACACATTGTATCAGTTGATGGCGTGCTTATGAATCCTGTAAAGATTGAGGTAATATGTTCATGGCCATACTTGTAGAATGTACATGAGGTTTGCATTTTTTGGTCTTATGTTCTTATCATAGATGGTGCATTCATAATTTCGCTAAAATTGCTTCTCCATTGCATGCTTTGCAAAAGAAGGGGATACCTTTTAGATGGACAATAGTGGAAATTTCAGCATTTGAAAAGATGACTTTGGATCTATTGCTTGTATTGCCAAATCTTAGGAAGTCATTTTGGTACAGTGTGATGCATGTGGTAACCACAAAGGGGCTGTTTTGATGCAAGAGAGTTGTGTAGTGGCCTAGGAGAGTGTGTTTTCCATAGTGCATAGAAGGATTTGTAGGTTTATGAACTACTTGCTGTAATTCATGCACTACCCACATGATACTATCTTTTGGGGTCTGATTTTGTAGTGTAGATCTGAGAAGCATATGAGATGGATGAACTTGCTTTCTATGTTTCATTTTTAGACAGTGTACATTAATGGTAAAAAATTGTAGTGGTTGATGCATTGTCTAGAAAGTCTCGGATTTTAGTAGTAACCATGGTTTATCACATTGAGTTGGATGCCATGAAAGATCAATATGCTATTGATTTAGACTTTGCTAATGTTAATAATCAGCTTTGCAAAGGCCAGAGACATGAATACTATGCACTTAGAGATAGCTTTCTTATGATGCATGAAAGATTATGTGTCACAAAGCAATTGAGGCTGAAAATTATGATTGAGGGTCATGTTCCTTTGTATGTAGTGCATAGAAGCATTGATGCTACGTTTAAGATAGTGGAGCGCTTTTATTGGCCAGCTTTGAGACACGATGCTGAGTAGTTTGTGCACACATGCATTTTATTTTAGAAGGTCAAGTATAATAGACAGATTGTTTCAAGATTGTTACATCCTTTGCCTATACGTGATAGGCCTTGGCAAAGGATTGCTATGGATTTTATTTTTAATCTTCCTTGGATACTTATTTGCAATGATGGGATTTGGACTATCATATGCAAGTTCAATGAGTAGGTCTATTTTATTTTTACATGGAAGAAGGTCAAGGTTGATCATATGACATGCATTTTTATGCAACATATCTTTAAGTACCATGGCATGCTTGAGTCTATTTTGAGTGATTGAGACCCCAAGATGACTTGTTTGTTTTGAGAGGGTTTGTTTAAAAACATGGGTGCCATGTTGAAATTTTCTTTGTTATTTCATATGTAGATATATGGTTAGTTTGAAGAAACTAATTTTATAGTCTTGGATCTCTTGAGGTACTATGTTTTAGAGCATAAGCCAATTTGGAAAAAATATTTGCCCTTGGTTGGGTTTACTTACAACAACATGGTGGATAGTTCCTTTGGTAAGGCTCCTTTTGAGATAGTAGAGGGTGGAAAGAAAGTTCTTATTAAGAAATATGGATCTTAAGCAAGGTTAGCTATGGAGGTCGAAAATCATAGACAAGAAGCATGATAACTAAGATTAGATAAGACTCTTACTTAAGTGAATTAGGTTCCAAGATTAATTAACTTGGACTTATAAACACAATCTTGAGTAGAGAAAACATAAATTGAAAGTACAAAGTACAATAGCATTGCATTCAAATGATTGTCAAGTACACTCTTTTATAGTTGTAGAATGATACCACTTTTCGCTCACTATGCCTATGGGATACAAGGCAGCTCTTCTAGATTGTTGTATGTTCCTTGCCTTATTGCTCCATACAAAGAGGCTATCATAGGAGAGTGATTTTATATTTTTTAACACTTATCCTCAATCACAACTGTGAAAGCATGGAGTATACAAAGGCTGTCATGAGTGGAACCTTGCTAAGTGTAGACATGGAAAAACTAACCATATAAAGCTAGAGGTTGTTATAAGGCCTCACTAAGTGTATAGAGATTGTAGTGCAAAAGATTATTTGAGTACAAGGCTTATGATTGGAGTATTAATGCAAGTATATACAAGGCTTAAAAAAGTCAGTCTGAATAGTGGGAAAAGAAGGATTGATGAGGCTTATTCTTCTGCTCTTATGTGTCTTTTTCTTCTTCTTCTTCTTCTTCTTTTTCTTCATGGCCTTCTTCTCCTTTGCAAGTTGCAAGGTAGGCCTTTTGTGATCTTTTCTTGGCATGACGAAATTTTTCAATGTGACCAGTTTTTTTTACAAAAGTCACAAACAATGTCTTTTTTTCTTATACTTGTTGTTAACATAGAGCACCTGTTCTCAAGTGAATTAGGTTCCAAGATTAATTAACCTGGACTTATAAACATAATCTTGAGTAAACAAAGACATAGACTAAAAGTACCAAGTACAATAGCATTGCATTCAAATGATTGTTAAGTACACTCTTTTATAGTTGCAAGGTGGTACCACTTTTTCCTCACTATGCCTATGGGATACAAGGCGACTCTTCTAGACTGTTGTATGTTCCTTGCCTTACTGTTCCATACAAAGAGGCTATCATAGGAGTGTGATTGCATATTTCTCAACAACTCCATTGATCTTCCATACAAAAAACAAATTGATATTCCATATAAAAAACAAGATATTTGAGGTTGATAGATGTGGAAAATATGGATATAACTTGTCAAAAAGTTAAATAGGACTTCAAAGGTTACAAGAGAAACAAAAGAAGGCAGCTAGTCATTGTAATGGGTGATTGGGTATTGCCACATTTTGAAAAGGCTAGGTTGAAAAAGATGAAAGACAAAGAGTGTTCGCATTGAAAGTTGAATATATGCTGTTATGGACCCTTTAGGTATTGGAAAAGATTAGTAATGTTTGTTACAATCTTTTCATGGAGATGTGCCAGAAGACTTGCCTACTAAAATTTAGCTAGAGATTGATGAGTTGGATGAGATTTTGGTACTTGTGCAGATTTTGGTATGTAAAGAAAGGAAAGCAAGAGGTGTAAAGTTTCTAGGTGATACTTAGTGAAGTTTTAGAATTATTCACCAATGGATGTGAAATGGATATAAGAGGGCGACTTGGTAGACCATCCTCAATTGTTACAACTTTACCTCGATGTGATTTAGGAAGAGTTGACCTTGAGTCGGACTCGTTAAGGTTCAACAGAGCAAGAAGTCCAGAGCATTGTGCTTGATGCTCAAGGGGAAGGTAGCAGTTCCATTCCTCTTGAGGTGGACAACTCATGCATATAGTGGATCTTGGATGTGTTCAACGTGCATTCAAGGTAGTGTTTGCTGATAGTAGGTCTGCCATGAGTTCACTATTTAGTATTTAGTATACTAGTCATTGTAGATGGCATGTAGATGGGTATGCTTTTTATTGCAGCTCTAAGACTATATGTTTGAACGTTGCATCATTATTAGTGGTTGTCAGCTGTTTTTTATTGGATAGGAGTGTTATACGATGCCAATGAAAGTATAGCCATGGTTTATACTTAGTTTATGCCACACTATGGTTACATGGTCAAAATACTTGGTTTAGAGTTGATGGATGCATCCCATGTGGTTTTGACAATAGTTATGATTCAATCGTTGCTCTTTCAACCTAGATGCTTGAAGTTGGTTTACGCAATGACAGCCTTGGGGAGGAAACATTTGGAGCATGCATCCCTAAATGTAGCAATTGATCATCAGGTTGCTATCACAAGGCAAATGTGCATCTTTGTGTGAATGAAACCGGAGCATCTTTTCTCTCAATCAAACAAACAGAAGAAGCGAGTTACTCCAATCATACAAAGAAACTTGTTTACTTTCACAGGAACCTTTTGTCTTCTCTCTTAAATCAAAGAATGAGGATGGGAGGTTGAGGTGTCTCTAGATATGATAAATAGAGAAAAGGATGATGATAGATTGCTTGCATCGTATGAAATGCAAGAATAGTTGGAAATTGCTGTCCCACCAAACAATGCAAGTAGTAATGGTGCCATAGATGATCAATGAAGAGGAAGATGATGATGATCATGGTGATGATAATGAGAACGAGGTGGCATCAAAAGTGGGGGCAACGATGGAAGCATGAGAAACTGCTGCAAGGGACTGCACAAACACATACACAGAAGAGAAACATGCAAAAAACAAAGAACTCAAGGGAATGCTTGGGAAATCGAATCCATGTACCAAGGCATATGTACCAAGGGATAAGATAGTCCAAACTCGGACCGTGAGTCACTGGCTATGGGCATTGGCTTCCTCTCTCTAACAGGACCTGCTAGTATGGTGATAACTGAATGACTATGGAGGAGGGACTTGGGAGTGTCTACCTATAAATAGGCCAATTTCATGAACAGGTTGGCCAGCCCCAACTGGGTTCATCATAAATGCTAGTTGGCCAGCACAAAAGATGGTGCCAACAATAGGCAGCCAGTCTGGCAATAAAATAATACAGCCCAACATAAATATGCCTAGACCCACACATGAGATGTCCAATCTGATAACAGGAGGAGGATGATGAATCGAACGAGGAGGGTGCATCATGCCCATGATGGGCAATTGCTCATAACTTTTGTGGTTTGCTTAGTGTGTTTCTAGTGTCTATTGTGTATCTTGTAGCCTTTATGGTGACTTGGATTTAAAGAATCACTTATAGTTGCTCATGTAGACTCTTAAGCCTCGAGTCTTGAATTATTTAAGTGTGAATTTTCTGTTTTGGGAAATGAATGATTGATCAAAGATTTGGTATTGGTAAGTACCAACCATAAAGACAAATGTTGTAATGTTTAAACAGTTGAATTCTAGTTTTCACCCAGGTTTTTGGTTAAAATACTCAGTACATCATAAATGAGTACCTTTAATCATGTATTCCGTAATTTTTGTAATACAATTTAGGTCAACCTATAATTCAGTGCCAAGGTCTGAATCATACTCCAATCATACTTCCATACTCATCTGTGATTGTTATATGAAAATGTGTGGGAAAACTATGTTTTATTCAACTTCTTCAGCTTCTCTTGACAAACTCGGAGCAGCAGACTTGCACATTCATTGCTTAACTCTCTCTGTTCCATCATTGTACAATGACACTTTTTCATTTACTGTCCTAAATGGTTTTCTTTTGCGTGATTCTCACTATTCCTTCATTTTCCATCCCTATTTTCTTTTCCTGTATTTTTTGTAGCACCTCAAAACCCTTATAATTTTGGGATGCTTGTACATACATACAAAGCTTCCTCAGCTCTAATGGTGGGTTAAATTGAATATAATGGTGAGAGAGGCGGATTTTGCAAGGAGGAAAGTCCACAAGCTCTATGAAAGAATGCCAAAAGTTTTCAAAGTGGGTGTAGCGGTCATGATTTTATTCATTTGATGTGTAGGCCTTAGTCTGAATCAGACAAGGACATTTGGAACTTTGTTACTGTTTGTATTGGTCATTTCTGCCCTTTCTGTCCATCCAGTCCCAGCATTGCACGATTTTTGGAGTGTCCAACCATTTCGCTCAGCGCCGGAGGAGCATTTTCTGGTGATTGGCCAGATTTTTGGCAAGGGTCAGCCGACCTGATTAGTCAGATTGGCCAGTTTCCCATTCATTGGCTACAGCCTGCTTTTCAGCATTCTATTAAGGTTTATTTCTTCTTTCTCAGGGTGTTTAGCTTTTGTATGCACACTCATAAGCTGAAGCTTGACATGTAAGACTGAGGACAGGAGTTAAAAAATGAGGATCATGGTAGAGGAGCAGGAAGTTCAAGAAAGGGCAAAAAGAGGAAAAAAGTTAGTGGTTCTTAACCCACGACATAGTCTAGCCTCCACCAACTTGCATTCAAATTGGATTATGTCTAGCATTTTTTCATCAAGCGTAAAATAACCATCTAATCTTGTCCTTGCCAAGAAGTTGTTATTCTGGCAAACATTGGAGTACACACACTTTATATCTAAGCAACTATTGAAATCCAGGAATCTGTTTTACACAAAATTGAGGACATGGACCATCCTTTTACTAAGTTGAACCCATAAATGCCAAAGTAAAGATCAACCTGAGCTTGTAAATTCCTAGCCAAGAAACTGATGCAAAAAGATCCATCTTGCAGTACTATGAGGATGGGATGTATAAACTGTGTTCTATTATAAGAGGAGCATCCAACTGCATGCATGTTGTCACAGGCAAGTGTAGAATTTCTTTCTCAAAAGCTGGATATAGCCATAACCAAAACATAGTTTTAGAAAGAGCTCAAATTCTGAGTCAGAAAGAAACATACTGTTTCATCAAATGTCTGAATTCCCCAAAATCTAGAGGTTTCCTCCCTTTTCAATAATGAGAAATCATAATCCTGAGTCGATGGACCTTCTCCTAGACAAGGTTGTTTTCACCTCTCACTTCACTTGGTTTCTTTACCGCTTGAAGCTTGAGGAGCTCATGTAGCAGATTTTTTAGGGATTGCTGCAATCAAATGGTGCTTTGTGCTTAGGTATTTCGTACCTTGTCTAGCCTCACTTCCAGAAAAAGGCTTGCAATGAAAATTCTACTTTTCTGTAGTGAGTCATATCCATTATGCTTACCATTCTTTTGTGGTCATACATTTTAAAGTGTATGGACTGAGCTTGCAGAATTTCAATTTCTAGCTTGATGTGTGAAATTAATTGTAATTGGTTCAGAATCTTCCTATACAATAGATGAATATGCTTCAGACTGGGGATCTCATGGGGCCTTTATGAACAAAATTTCCCAATTGTTGGTCGATCAAGTTGATGAGCATATAGTTCTTCCTATACAATAGATGAACATGCTTCAGACTGGTTATCTCATGGGACCTTTATGAACAACTTTTCCCAATTGTTGGTCAATCAAGTTGATGAGCATGTAGTTCTTAGACTGTTGCAAATTACCGAGCTGTTGTACCATCTTGATGCACTTTCAATTTACTCAAGCCAAGATGCATAGATGAGATTGATTATGAGTGTCTATCTCTGCATATCCTCTTAGGCATGTGAATCCAATGTCTGTGTCTGCATTTCTTCTCAGGCATGTCCTCAAAAGTGTTTTCTGTTTTCATCCCTCTTGGAAATTGTATGATTTTCAATGGCTAAGGATGTCCATTTTTTGGTTGTTAACAGGCTAAACTGCCCAAGAGCGGCTATGCGCACTTTGAGACTGGCTCGTAAATATGCAAATAGCGACCAGGAGAGGCTTGTTTATGAAGGATGGATTTATTATGATACTGGACGTCGAGGAGAGGCTTTGAAGAAAGCAGAACTGTCCATCAGCATTCAGCGTTCCTTTGAAGCATTCTTTCTAAAAGCATACGCCCTAGCTGATACCAGCCTAGATCCTGATTCATTGATCAGAGTGATCAAACTCTTAGAAGAAGCATTAAAGTGCCCATCTGATGGCTTGCGAAAGGGTCAGGTTAGTGGAGTACTTAACATTAGTATGTGTAAAGACATTCACCAACATATATGGTTTCCTTATTTCCTTTCTCACATTGCAGGCACTTAACAATCTTGGAAGTGTCTATGTAGACTTGGGGAAACTCGACCTTGCAGCTGATTGTTATTTGAGTGCTTTAAAAATTCGCCATACGAGGGCACATCAAGGACTAGCTCGAGTTTATTATTTGAAAAATGACAAAAAAGCTGCATATGATGAAATGTCTAAATTGCTTGAGAAGGCTCGGAGTAATGCTTCTGCTTATGAGAAACGGTCTGAATATTGTGACCGTGACATGGCTAAAACAGATTTAAGCATGGCGACTCTGTTGGATCCTTTGAGAACTTATCCCTATAGATATAGAGCTGCAGGTTTGTGCTCTTCAAACCAGTCATTTGTCATTTCATCCTTGTTAGATAGTGGCAGGGATCCATTATCTATTTAAAGGTACCAGATAAAGATTAGCTGGCATCTAATTTGATTGCATGTAAATATTAAAGTCTGTACTACAGCCAACTTTTGATCCAGTTTTCTGTTGCACCCTCCTGTCCTAGCCTATAGAGGAATCTTTTTTTTAGTGGAAATTTTCACTAACATGCAACTGATGAAGTCAATTTGACAAAAGCGACTGATGGTCTTTTAAGTTGGTCTTTGCTGGATAGGGGGGGAACATCAGTCTATGTGCTTGATCCTGTCATAGCATTCATTTGAAGTGTAGGTGTTAATGATTTAGTTGTGATGCTACACGGTTACAACTTTAAGCACTGCATAAGAGGGAATCGTGACTAATTATGGATGTGTTACTGCAGTATTGATGGATGATCACAAAGAAGAAGCTGCCATAGCTGAGCTCTCAAAGGCCATTTCATTTAAGGCTGACTTGCAGCTTCTATACTTGCGGGCTGCATTTTATGAGTCTGTAGGAGATGCTACCAGCTCTGTACGAGACTGTCGAGCAGCACTTTCAATAGACTCAAATCATGTTGAGACTTTGGACCTTTACAACAGAGTTTCACGCTGAGTTTACTTTCTGCCATCCTATGTGGGCAGTTGAAGCTGGAGCTTGATGTGGAATGGTTGCTCTTGCATCAGAAGAGGCCTGCTTTACAGTGGTAAATGCTAAGCACTATGCTTATCTCCACAGTAGTGGCAAGGAGGGGCCAAAGGTGGGGGAAGTTAGCACGCCAAGAGTTTCCTGTTGAAGGTGTATACAACAAGGAAAGATCTCTGAGATCTCTCTGCAATCCATAGAGGTACGATGTGTTGAGTAGTCTTGTCTATCCTTGCTGGGATTTTTGAAAAATGCAGACGTGTTCCAAAGTTTGAGTAAAACACATACTGAAGTTTTATAATGGATCAGATTTCAGGAATTTGTGGGCTACTTAAGCTCAACCCAAATCTCCAGATTGCTGTTCAGAATTCAGGGTATTTCACTGGGCTTCCTAAACTTTGAGAGCTACTTGATCTCAATACGCCTTTTCAGTTCCTAGGAGGAATCTCTTACGTGGATGACAGTATAACATTAGTAGCTACTTCAGCCCAATAGTGCTGGGGTAAGCCTATGTGACTAGGCATACTACGGACTCTCTCCTGAATCCTCTTATTTATGCGTTCAGCCATACCATTTTAGGGAGGGGTATAAGGAGCGGTTGACTCATGCTTAATACCTCACTCATTGTAAAATTGTTCAAAAGCTTTTGAGACATACTCACCCCCAATATGAGATCTTAGATTGGTTGTCAACAAGAGCAAGCCAAAGCTGAAAGGTATACAAGACATTCAATTTCTACTTAACAGGGTAAGCCCATACCTTATGTGAGTAATCATCAATGAATGTGACAAAGTATTTTGCACTACCTGCAACGATTGATAAGGCATGAAACTACATACATCTAAATGAACAAGAGCTAAATGATCACCCATGCGCTTCATGCTAGACTTCTTATGTGTACTACGTTGTCGTGTCGCTATGCGCACACTCTGTAAAAAAATCTAGAGTGTGGCTTCCTTTTAGATTTAGAGAGCCAATGCCACTTTAAGCATTAATATTAGTGTCCATGGCTCAAAATATTATATTTTTTTGGACAAGTTTTTGGTCAATTTTTGATATTCTAGATATTATCTCTTGTAAAAATCCATAAAACTATAGATAACTAATAGATTAGGAGAAATGTAAAAGAAAGCATGTAACTTTCAGTCAAATTGAGAGGATTATATATAAAAAAAGAGATTAGCGAACAGTACTCCGAAAGTGGGAGATAAAAAAGAGATCGTTGTTTTCAGGCAGTGAACAGTATTCCGAAAGTGGGAGATGGAGTGATCTGGCAGGATTCAGGCCAGGTGTCCTAGTATTTAACCCCCCCTTTCAGAGCCATTGGAGGCATCAAATTGGCGATCTGAGCAGCATAGAGGAAGGTATTATTTTGTACACGTTTTTGTCTATTAGAGTTATATTTTTTCATAATGCTGAAAGAAATTGACAGGCTTCATCTCTGTTAGTATTCTTCTATATTTTCTAATTCTTTTTAGGAGTATTCTTCTACATCTTCAATCTCTTCGAACCCCTTCTCTTTCGTCTACTCCTCTCCTTGAATCTACTTACACCCTGCTCTCTCTTATCTTCAAGAACTTGGCTTGAAACCTTCAACCCTTCTCTTATCTCTACTATCTCTTAAGTCTAAGCTCTTGAACCCCCATACATTCTTCTCTTGCCAAACCCCTGTGGTGACCTTCAACCCTACGTGCTGCGACATTGGTGAACCTGACGTGAAGGTCGGTGTAAGAGAACTCCAAGATGGGGGATTTTTCAGGAGATACAACAATTGGTGCGCATACTGCAATAAACTTAACAACAACAAATCCAAATGTTACAACAACAACGATAAAGGCAAGACGAATAGAAGATTGATTCCACAGCTATCAAGGCCTTAGAGGAAGTTGGATGTGAATTAAAACAATTTAATGGTCAAAATGTCTCTGTTTTCATTTGTTTATATGTTGAGAAAATGCTCTTCTTTGGTGTATCGCAATATGCATGGAGCCGTTATTTTGCTAGACTAGCCAATCATGGTCTTCAAGAAAGAATCCATGGTCTTTTTCAACAAGATGCGGACTGGGCTACATTCAAAAAAGATCTACGCAACAAATTCTTCTTAGAAGACTTTAGCCTAATGACGAAGAAAAGTTTCATTGAATGGGTTGAAAAACCTAACAAAGGTTTAGCTACAATAGCTCTATACTATGAGTTTGAAAGTAAAATTGGACAACTTGATGCTGAAGACCAACAAAGTATGGAAGGTCAGAAGATTGAATTATTCCTTAAGGTTGCAGATCCCATTTTGCAAGAAAAGCTTGCTGATCGCCTAGAATATGCTACCTCCGAATCAAGAGTCAAGACTGCATGGACAGATGTTACTGATGCAGTTAACATGATTGCTCGAAGAGAGTAGATGCAACTAAGATTTGTAGGCTCTACTTCAACTTCAACAACTCCATTGATGGAGCTTGTTCCACCTTCAAAATCCCCTATTTCTTTGATTAATCAACCAACTCTTTCTTCTTCTATTCCTTTTAAAAATGATGTAATGGATGAACTCATTAAAAGCATGCGTGACCTTCATCTAAATCTTATAGAAATTAGTTCCAAAGTAGAGAAGCTGGATGCCAAAGTCGAAGAGCGAGGACGAGCATCAACTCAAAGACCCACAAGAGAAGGCTTTAAGAGGAGCTGTATTTGGTGTGACAGCCAACAACATGACAAGAGGGAGTGTTCTGCCTTCCGTGAGGTTGAAGCACAGACGGAAAAATTCATGCGGATGAAACTGGTCTTCCACTGGAGCCAAATTTTGGCAATGGTGGAATGAAGAAAAGATTAGAAGATTTAGCTGTAAAGGATGTCTATGTAGCAATTGATGCAGCTACCTATGGACTGCAAATTGAGCCAATTAATTCAAGTTTGAAAGCATGTAAAGCTAATGTGCAATCTAAAGTATGGATGCAAGCACTAGATCAAATGGAATGTGGTAAAGTAGTCAAAGAAGATTTGGCTAACACCAGTCAGTATATTCGAGAAATAACTGGTTGAAAAGAACCGGTAGATTCTTTTTCTACCTTTGCACATTTGGTTGACGTCAATCATAAAGAAGTCTTGATTGAAGAAAAGAGAAGAAGAGAAGATGAACTAAGGCCTTCCTTTTCTGGCCCTCCGAAACGGGTAACTAGAAGAATGCTTGAACAACCAAAGCTTGCTGAAAATATAACCCCACATCAAGAGATGGAAGATGTGCCACAAACAAAAAAGACCGAAGGAAAGAAGAAAGGCAAGCAGCCAGGCTACAAATTGCAATCTGATATAGAATCTGTAGCAACGGATCTCAAACGAGTCCTAGAAGAACGAATTCTAGGAAGCAAAATTGAATTCACCTTAGTCGAAATTCTTGGAATTTTCAAACGTGAATTTCATGATGTAATTATTAATGTAATCAAAAGGAAAAGACAATATGTTGGTGATGAAGCTGAAGAAATAATGCATGCTTTTTTGCAAGTTCTTCGAGTTTTTATGCAGGATGAAGAGAAGTTGACTTCACAAGGAATTCAACTTGAAGCAATTAAAGAATTAATTGTAGTAATTGAAGTTGAAGATAAAGAAAATATGAATGCAATAATTAAAGAAGTAAAAGCTGAAAATGTAATGGTCGACTGCTCCAAACCAGTTGGGTAGCCCACCTCTCAAAAAGAAGGCCGTCTACAGCATATGCATGAGGAAGAAGAGGCTCGGTTCATTTCAAGTAGTCACTACTCCCGTACACATTGGGCAAGAGCAACAACGGAGACAGTCGTCAAAATTGGAGAGAAAGAAACACCATGTATTGCACTCTTAGACCATGGCTCGGAGATAAACGTCATGGCAAGGAGTCTCTATGAAAGTGGCGGATAGCCCATAGATGTTGATCCAGGTTGGTGAATGAGAGCTGCAAACAACTCTTCTAGAGAGTTATATGCTGCATGTCCTAATGTGCAGGTAACTATTGGAGACATAAAAAACAAATTTCACTTTTTTGTTCAAGACTCTTGTAGTTACCCTATCATTGTTGGGCAACCTTACATTTCTGAAGCCCGCTTGGAAACAAAAGCTCTTGATGATGATTCTTCCTATGCTCGAATCTGAAGCAAGGATAATGAACGAGATGCCCAATTTCTTACTGTGTGTGCTAACCATCTTCGAAACAAAGATCCACTACGTGATTATTCTATGCCTCCTAATGCTCGAGAATTCAAGGGTTTTTGGGCTGCACTAGTATAAAGGGAGGCTATGATAGTGCGTCATGTAAAAAGATTGAATCTCCTTGTGCTACAGAAATTGTGTCTGTAGCAAATTTGTATGTATGCACAGCTAATAGTATGGGCTGTTATAAGTCTCTTCCGGCCATGACTAAGGCTGAAAGAAAATATTTATGTCATGTAAAAAGGAAGCTGAAAACTTATGACATGATGGCTGAAAATGAAGATATTTCGGGCATTTTTTTTGGCTCATGTAGAAAATTAGGTTGAAAATCAGTCCATAGAAGTATGTACATTGGATTTTTATCAAACAATTTAAGAATTTGTTGAACAGGAAGAAGCATGAAGATACCCATAGCTGGAAAAAGAATCAAGCTCTTCAAACGAAGAGAAAGTTCAACATATGAGCTAGAAGACTTGAATCTAATTCAAGAGCATGAAGACATAGAGGAAGAAGAAAAGGCAAAAGATGAAGGCATTGACATGGCAAAAGATACTTCTTCTGACACTGCAAATCCGTAAGACTTCGACACATGCCAGAGGATGTGCAAGTTAGGAGGGGGTGGATGTCGTGCCAGTACGCGTACACAGTGTAAAAAAATCTAGAGTGTGGCTTTCTTTTAGATTTAGAGAGCCAATGCCATTTTAGGCATTAGTATTAGTGTCCATGGTTTAAAATATTAGATTTTCTTGGACAAGTTTTTAGTCAATTTTTGATATTCTAGATATTATCTCTTGTAAAAATCCATAAAACTATAGATAACTTCTAGATTAGGAGGACATGTAAAATAAAGCATGTAACTTTCAGCCAAATTAAGAGGATTTTATGTAAAAAAAGAGATTAGCGAAATCGCGCGACGCGCGATCACTGTTTTCAGGCAGTGAACATCACTTCGAAAGTGGGAGATGGAGTGATCTGGTAGGATTATGGCTAGGTGTCCTTGTATTTAACCCCCCCTTCGGAGCCATTGGAGGCATCAGATTGGCGATCTGAGCAACATAGAGAAAAGCATTATTTTGTATACATTTTTGTCTATTAGAGTTATATTTTCTCATAATGCTGAAAGAAACTGATATGCATAATCTCTGTTAGTATTCTTCTATATTTTCTAATTCTTTTTGGGAGTATTCTTCTACATCTTCAATCTCTTTGAACCCCTTCTCTTCCGTCTACTCCTCTCCTTGGATCTACCTACATCCTGCTGTCTCTTATCTTCAAGAACTTGGCTTGGAACTTTCAACCCTTCTCTTATCTCTACTATCTCCGAAGTCTAAGTTCTTGAACCCCCATACATTCTTCTCTTGCCAAACCCCTGTGCTGACCTTCAACTCTACGTGCTGCGACAACACGTCTACTTGCCATATAAATAATGATCATAAGACTCAAAACACTTATAGTCTGAGGATAGGAGATACTGTAAACTGGTAAGCATTTTCATTTATTTCAAAGACATGTGCCCAAGGTGATGATGCCAAAGAGATACATGTGGAACTACAATCACAACCAAAACATGCTCAACTGACCTAGATACAAGCAAAGAATAGAAGTTGCTAGACTTAGCACCACATGTAATAACAAGATTCCCATAGATAATCTCCAATGAGGAATCACCAAAAGAGACATCAAAGAATAGAAGGTGCTAGACTTAGCACCATGTGCAATAATAAGATTCCCATGGATAATCCTCCATGAGGAATCACCAAAAGAGATAGCATAACTTGCATCATCCAAGGTGCCAATAGATATAAGGCTCTTCGTGAGCTGGTACATGACGTACATCATAAAGAAGAAACATGCTGCCTGAATCAAAACCCAGTTGGACATCACCAATACTAACTATCTTCAATGCCAAGTCATTACCCAAACGGGAAGATCCTATCATACTACAATAGGAGTGAAACCACTCTCTATGAGTACATGAAAGGAAGCCCCCTGAATCTATCAACAAACACTGAGTATATCATGACAAAGTATTAGTAAGCTATGAAGTATCCAAAGAAGAAGCTACCAAGATAAGATCATAAGATATATGAGGTTGCACTACATTGATTTCCTCAATCTTGACACTAGACTTGCTAGGTACAATGCTACAATCATCGTTCTTGTCCAACACTTTACCCTTTCTCTTTGCCTTGTGTTTGTCTTCATGCATTTTATGGCACTCTGGCTGAATATGACCTACTTTTCCACAATAATGATAAGTGAGACCGGATTTATGGCCATGGGACTTACTGTGAGAATGTTTACGTGTCCTAGACTGAGACATGTTAGAGTCTCTACCGCGGCCATTTCCATCCTATCAGTCTCTCATGGTGAATGCATGGGATGTATAGGAAGCATCCACATTATTTCTATTCACCTCTTCTGTCAAGTGGGGACTCTTAACATCCTACAATTTTATCCCATCCTTAGCACATAGAGCCGTATGAAAAGTATCCTATGACTTAGGTAGAGTACCATGCAAAAATAAAGGATGTAAAGTATCCTTGAACTCAATCTCCTATAAAGCTAAATGGCTGATAATGGAGTGAAACTCATTCAAGTACGCAGACATAGAATTCCCTTCCGTCATGTGAAGGTCCATTAACTGTTTTAGCTAATACATTTGGGATGTAGGACTCTGCTTGTTATAAAGATTCTTAATCTATGTCCAAAGCTTATATGCAGTCTGATTTTCAATTACAACATTGTAGTAAACTTGCTTAGAGAGTGATAAAACGATTATGGACTTCACATAGCTCATCTACTTCATCCCAATCCTCACAATGTTTTGAGATTTGACACTTTTATTTTTGAGCAGTCCAACCTATAATTTCTACACTAGAGCCTACCATATTTGGGTCTTCCGATAGCTATAATTGGTATTGAAGATAACATTGTTGTGAGAACCTATAGCCATAATGAGACCAAGAAAGTATACAGAAGGGCAAGACGGGCACATGTAATATCCTATAAATCAGCCCCAAAAACACTGCTAAATCAAGTGGGAGATAGAAGATGCTGTCAAAGTTATTAACTGTCCACAACTTGTAAGCAAAAGATTGTCAAGCCCAAGTGATTGACCTCAAATAGAACGCATACAACTAAAATGACATGCTATTGTAATAAACTGTAGCAATATGCCAACAACCAACTTTGAACAACCAAGAAGGAAGAAGCCAAGAACAACTGGCATTGAAGGCTATCACAATCGCAATGTGTTAGTAACCATACATGAAATAGGCATAGATATCATGCACAAGGTATGTCTCAAAGGTAAATGAAGAGAACTGCTAGATGCATAACCCATTGAGAAAAACTCATCACATAACCTAGAAGCACATAAATACCACTAACAACACCCTGATAGACATAAGTACTAGGTCCAAGCCAAGATATCAAATCAGCCCATGATAGGGTAATTGCATTCAATAAATATCAAGAGAGCATGTACACGTCACAATGAGTCCCACTACTATCTCACTGTAATTTAAGCTCAATTGCATAAACCAAGTGCTCCGTGTAGTACATCCAAGTGTCAATGTGGCTCAGTACATAAAACTGAGTAGCTCACACTAAAGCAAAAGTCAAACACCAAATGAGCAAGCAAAGCTCAAAACATCATGTGAATGATATCTGAGTATCCAAGATCCATAGATCATACATCTAGAAGCATTGAATCCAAGTAGCCTGTAAGACTCTGACTATAGCATCCAAGGATAGGAATGATAACCAATGTTAAAGCATCCAAGTTCCAATCTCAGCTTAGGAGCATGTCATAAACATATCCATAGGCATACATGACAACCAAAGTATCAACATATCCAATATGTGGTACCCGAGTAGCTTCATAGCTAATGAGCAAAATCTTTATCAGACAATTGCTTGCTATCCATATGAGGCTTGAGAAGTCCATTTCTAGCCCCATTTCTCCCTCTATCTTTTCCACTTGTAGCTCTTTTGCATTTTCTTCTTCCTCCTTTTCTTCCATTTTCTTCCTTTCTTTTAACTCCTTCTTTAGGTTGTTCACCTACCTCTGATTTTTCTAGTTTGTATTCTCTAGTTGGTAGACAAGAAATGTGTCTTTTTTCACCTCAAAATTTTCCATGGTGGTCTTCCTCTCTTTCTTCATATTTTCAAGTTGGCCTAGGAGCTCCTACAAGTACTTATCGTAGTTGCTAGATGTCGGTATGGCCGATGGCATAGATGTTGTGGATGCTTTGATCTTGGACTTCTTTGCTTTCAAGAGAATTGCAATGGCATCTTCATCATGAATTGGAGCTTGAACTGAGGATAGCTGTGCCATGAGCCTCTTTATGCGAGAAATGAACTTACCTACGTGATGAAGCATGATTATGGCTTGGGCTCTTTCATCATCTTCTACATCAAGTGGGTTTGATGGATCAATAACCTTGGTCCCTTTGATAAAGGGCCAATAGCCCCGTTCCATCATTTTAAACTTCACTAGTATTGCCATGGATGAAAGCCTTTTCCATCAAACGTACAGATTTGAGGTCTAAGATCGGCATAAGCCATGGCCATGATAGGAAGGTCTTACCAATTGCTCTAGGCACTGGCAGTGTCTAGTCCTTTACACAATAGCCAATAAGTGCAAAAGCTAAAGAGATGATTAATATGTAGCTGGCTCAAATGTGATGTGTTCCAAGATGAGATGAGGGACGAGGACAATGGTCTATGTGTTTATAGCCTATACATAGCCTTACAATGACAATTAGGCACTTAATGAATATGCTTAAGATAGAGAATAATCTCCTCAAGATTGAGATTTAGGGTAAAACATCTTCCACATGCTAATTAAAAATAGGATCATGACTATGAGATGTAACATTAGTGCTTCCAAGCACTCATCTCATAGTATATGTATGCAAGTCGGCTTTCTCACGAGCTTAATGATATTCACCAAGTGTCTTTGAGCCTGAGATTCAGCTTTCAAATCTGCAAGAGGCTTCACAAGGCTTAAATCAGTGATTAAAATCACCGTTGATGATTTCAGTATGTGGAAAATTTCAAAAGTCCAAGCTTTCAAGCTTTAGCTATGGCTGCTAGTAGGATACCCAGTTAGGACTTTGCTCTGTGTGAGAAGTAGGGATAGAATTAGTCCAAACCCTTTTAGGGTTAGAAGGCCCACTTAAGGTCTACCAAAGCCCCATGATAGTCGCTAGCATTGTGCCGCGTGTAGATCGGCGGGACAGGCCACTGAACGTCACGCTGCCCAGACTCACCTGTTTTGCATTTTTTTGCAATGTCAGCCTGGATATGCCTCCAATGTCTAGGTTTGACTCAACATGTTGATGCATCTTGAGTTGGAGAGGAAGTTCCTAGATGAAATCAGGAGATGATATGGCCTCCTTTGCTCACACCAGCTCCTCCAATGGAGGTTAGGTGTTTGCTGGCTATGGAGGTTGAAAGACCAATATGGGAAAATGAGGCTTTTCTTGTGCATTTAGTGAGAAATGGAGGTTAGGGAAGCCTGTTGGATCAGAGATGGCTATGATACCATATTGAAATATCAAAGTGAGAGCAAGAGAGTGTGCACAAGAGGAGAGAGAGAGCTCAAGTACAAGAAGAAGATCTTGCTTAATGAGTTGTTCACAAGTACAACTAGTACACTCTCCTCTAGATTGAGAGTGACCTTTAGGCTATTTAAATAGCCTCTGGATGGCTAGGGTTAGGGTTTTCCCTTGCTCTCTAGTTCATTCATGCCTAGCTACCCTTATGTACCCTTGCATACATAGGGTTCACATGCCTATCTCTCAATATTAACTATCACCATCTCCACTAAAAATTGTAAGGCTATGTGTCAGATATAAACACATAGACCATATTCTTCTCTTCATCGAATCTATTTGTCTGAGTTCACATTAGTTATCTTCAACTTGATTGCTTCCGCTTGTATTGCCAAACTTGTAAAGGAATAGACATTGCCATTGCCTTGGGCAATTGTTAAGTCCTTCCTATCATGGCCTATGTTGATGTGAAGCCTCAAATTCACAAGTTTGATGGGAGAGATTTCCACCCATGTCAAGTTTTAGTAAAATATAAAATGATGGAGAGAGGCTACTTGCCCTTAATCAACAGGACCAAATCCATTGATCCATACAACCCTATGGATGTTGAAGATAATGAAAGAGCCCAAGCCATAATAATGTTGCACCTGGTTAATTCACCATATTGACTAGCTTATAATTGCAAAAGAGAAGTGGGATGAGCCCAAGAAACTGTATGGTGCAAGAGGGAAGAATTCCAAAATCTTCCTCAAAATAGAGTTCTTCAACTTGGAATATAAGCAAGGAGAAGACTTGGGGAAGTTCATTTCCCATATGAAGGGTCTTAGAATATCTGATCATCTCAATATGAAGGAAATATTTCAACTCATCTAGATCCTTCATCTCAAACTTTTGTTTTAAAAGGCCCTTGACATTAGCAATCCCAATGTCACTATCACATGCAATAATCAAGTCATCCACATAGATGACTATGACAACCAAACCTACATCACTCTTCCTCACATAAAGTGAGTGAACTACACTTAAAACATAAAAACCAATGTTGATAAGATACTCATTGAAATTTCACACCATGCTCTAGGTGCTTGTTTTAGCCCATAGAGCACATTTTTTACTGTACACACATATGCGGGATGCTCTAAATTTTCATAACCTACTAGCTATTATATATATACCTCTTTTTACAAATCATTGTGAAAGAATGCATTCTTAACATTCATTTGTTGCAAACTCCACCCTTTGGTTGTTCATGCTAAAGTAATCACATATCTATAGTTGCCATCCTAGCAACTGGACCAAATGTATCTTCGTAATATATGCCATATATTTGTGCATAACCTTTTGTATCCAACTTGGCCTTATACCTCCTAATAAAACCATTTGTATTAGGCTTTATTTGATATACTCACTTACAACCAATAACTTTCTTACCCTTGGACAATGATACTAGATCCCGAGTCATGTTGGCCCCTAATGTAGCCATCTCCTCATCCATTGTCGCATCCCAATGAGTCCTCCTCAAAACAAGTGGGCTCAACACCCTCAACTACCTTTACCATACAAGCATAATGGTGAGTTACATAACCCTAAAAAACAAATCTTCTAATAGGGTATCTTATGCTACTGGACTTGCATATCATTGGATCACTCAAAGGAGCCTTTACATCACTATGTGCACTCTGTACACCTAGGGCCCTAATAGTAGTATCCCAAATTATAATTAGAGGGTGTCCCTTCTATGGTCTATTTCAAATTTGAAAGAATTTGAGTCTGTGTCAAGACTTTAACAACATGTTAGAATAAGTCTATATCTTTTGTAGTACATTTAGATTTCTACCTTCCAAACAAGAAATGCTATCAAGAGACATGATGACTTGTATCATAAGGTATTCTCATGGTAGTTTTGCCTTCTTTCTACATCATATTCTATCTTCACTCATCTTCTTTGTTCGAGGGTTGACTTATCAAGGATACTTTAAAGATACTTTCTTTATTAGCAATCCTAAACTTCTAGAATAAGAAGATTGTAAGGCCTAGACTGGGCTTTACATGAGCTCTTATAATCTATAAAAAGTATATGAAGGAAAATGTACAGTCAACAAAAGATATCATTTTATAATAGAATCGTGTAAGATTATGCTAGAAATTAAAAATGAAAATTTAACCATATAGACATATAAGTAATAGTAGAGTGAAAGGTGTTGTAGAAGTGGAACAAATGGTGGAAGCAAGAGTTATGGAGATTCAAGCAACAAAGTGAGAGATTGGTGTATGGGAACTCAAAGAGTAGAAATGGAAGCACAAGCAGAAGCAAGAGCTATGGAGGTTCAAGCAAAGAAGAGAGACCTTGGTATGTGGGAACTCCAACAATCAGTGATACAGTGTACATGTGTGTAGGTATAGTGTATAGAGTAAATGTGGGTAGGTAGGCACAAGTACTTTTAATCCACAAGAACCTCCCACATAAAGGCAAATGTGCCTAAGTGTGGAGAAAACAAGAAAAGAGTGATAAAGCACAAAGTGTACATAGAAATACAACATGATGAGAAATGTGCATAATCTCATCGTATGCCCATCAACTTTCTAAGGAAGACATAACCTTTCACGGGGAGACTTTTATGAGCAGATCTATAGAATTCATATTCGTAGGGATCTTGACAAGCTCAATGAACATCTCCTTAACCACCTCTCTAATGAAGTGATGGCACACCTTAATGTGCTTTGCTTTTGCACAGAAGACCAGATTGTAGGCCCACTAAATAGAAGTTATAATCATACTAAGATTTGCAAACGGATGGCCTAACTAGAGAGTCTCTTTGCAAGCCTAAGTGGCTGCAATGTAGTTAACCTCGATAGTAGACAAGGCCATGCATTTTTGAGCCATGGACATCTAAGAGATAATACCTTCAGCAAAAGTGAAGACATAACTAGAGGTAGACTTCCTATTGTTTGCATGTCTTACATAATTTGCATCAGTGTAACCCATGACTCTTTTATCTTAGCTACCAAAGCAAATGCACATATTTGCAATGCCTTTAAGATACCTTGTGATACTCTTCATGGCATCCCAATGTTTCTTGCTAGGTGTAGCCATATAACATGCCATGACTCCCACTGTAAATTTTTTGTCAGTTTGAGTGGCTACCATGTCATATATCAAAACTGCCCACTACAGATGTATATGGGATGTTGGCCATTTCGACCCTCTCATCATTTGACTGGGAACAATCTACCTAACCTTCACATGAGAAGGTAATGGGTAGCCGATAGACTTACCACCCTGCATATGGAACTCCTCAAGGGGGACCTTATGAATATACTCCTTCTCTGTGACAAGTAAAGGAGTTTCTTAGAGTGATTGTGCATAATACACATACCAAGTATATATGAGGCATGTTCCATGTCCTTCATCTCAAAGCTCTTCTTGAGCCAAGTCTTCAAAGCATCCAGCTTATCATGAGTACTTCCAACAATTTGTATATCATCAATTTATAGTACCAAAATGATAGGGCTACCATCAAGGACTTCTTCGTGTAAAGACATGGATCCAGATCACTATGAGAGTAACCTTGTGGATACATAAATGCATCAAACTTATGATACCATTACCTAGGTGCTTGCTTGAGTCAACAAAGACTCTTTCTCAAATTGCACACTAGGTGTTCCCTACCCTTTTCCTCAAAGCCCTTAGGTTGCTACATACAAATACCTTCATGTAAGTTCACATGAAGAAAATCCATTTTCATATCCATTTGGTACAAGTCCTGATTTATCTGTGGTTAACCAAGACCAATACCAAGCATAGGATAGTCATCTTAACCATAGGAGAGAATATCTCATCAAAATCAACTCCCTTCTCTTACTTAAAATCCTTAGCAACCAATCTAGCCTTATATGATGACTTGGGGCAACCAAGGGCACTCTTTAACTTGTACACCCATTTGCATGGCAATGCATGTTTCCCATTGGGCAAAGGAACCAAATCCCATGTACAATTTTTCTGCAATGAATTATACTTAGACTACATGGCCCTCCCCCAAGAGTGACTATTACCTCTATGCATAGCCTTCTCATAAGTGAGAGGATCACTAATCTGCCACCATGATATAATGTATACATGACTCAAAATGATCAAGAGGATGTGAGGCTCTCTCTAGTGGAGTGTCTTAAGTTTGGATGTGGGTGTGGGTCAAATGCATCAACAACCAGGACTTTGGATGGATTTCTATTATTTTAGAAGCTGCAACTTGCTTTGGCGACAATCTCTCACCTTGTCTTTTGACACTCCGCTCTAACTAACCATGCATCTCTCTTTGCAAACCAAGAAAGCGAGAACATAAGACTAGCTTCGAGGTATAGTGAACTCACCAACTCACCTTCCTGCATTGTAGTCCAAAAGCTTGAAGGCTCAAAGATGGTTCCACAACCTCAATCGATATGATTCGATGTTGTCACTCCTTCACATCCACCACCAAGCATACCAATGAATCGAGAAGCTAGTAGAGAAGAAGAAAAAGAGAAAGAAGCCAATGAAGAGCTCCACCTTTCTTAAGTTCCTCGGTCAACACACACCTCTCACTCACTCACTCTCATTCACTCTCAACAATGGAGGGAAGATGATAGCATAGAGGAAGATAATAGAAAGCTTCAATAGTTGCACTGATAGAGCTTTTGCAGTATGGATCACCAAAAGGGTCAATATAACAAAGACTTCTCACCCTTATATAGACAAAAGTTAGGGTTAGGGTTAGGTCACCTCTCTAAAATGATGCACTGTAAGGGTTAGGGTTTGCACCTCACTTTGTATTTTAGGGTTTGCAACACTATGAATTAGGATTTGTGCCCTCTTTTGGGCATCCTACCCACTTTGTGGGATCTAGGCCGGTCAATCTCATAGCAAGCTTATACCTTAGTCTAAATATACCAACCCTATACTAATCTAATTGCAAATACATATGTGCAACACGCGGAATAGTTACGGGTGTGACAAATACAATGTGGGAGATAAATATAATGTGTATAAAAGTGAGTGTAGCTCTTATAAAATAATAAAACCATAATAATGTGATGTCCATAAAGTACAACAAATTATACACAAGTACCCAAAATAATATAATAAAGCTATACAAAATAATAATCCACCATAAAATAAATTTGACACTTATACTATGACCTTGCTTGACCTTGATTTACTTTAGCCTACACAAAATATTGTTAACATTAGCCCCCTTCAAGATGAGTGCTAGTCCCATGCCACTCATGTCAAAGATAGATGTGGAATGCTGGAAATAGTCCACGAAGAAGTAGTTTTGATGGAGAAGTGATGAATGTTGCCAATGAAGAATTTTTGTTGATGAATAATGAAGTGCATGATGACAAAAAACTAATACTGAAGTCAATGATACTATTGCCGATGTTGTAGATGATGTCCAAAAGATGTGGCTCAATGATGGAAAGATGATGGTAGCATGAAGGATCAATGATGGCTCTGTCGAAGAAAAAATCATGGAATGGTGAGGATGCAAAGGCCACCAATGTTGATGGTTCTTTTGTTCTTCAAATGGGCTTTTGCCAAAATCCTACAAGCCAACTTGTGCTCTCCCAAGGGGTGCATCTAGCTTACTGATGTAGTGATTTGTACATGTGTAGGTGAAATTGGGAGATGGGTTCGTCTAGATCCTCTCTTTGTGCTTCAACTCTCTCCATGTCAATTGGATACTCTGGCACATCTTGAGGGGTAGTCTGAAGGACATGAACCATCCTATCAAAACACTCTTGGACCTTAGGTGACATGTTTGGTATTAGTGGTGGTTCCTAAGTTTCCACCATAGCTCCCTTCTCCTATTCAACAAAATCCTGAGGGTCTATATAATCAAAAGAGGGAACCATGTCCTCAAGAGGCTCTACTACAATCTTTAGTAAGTGACTCATGATGTATATCACATGGCTCAATGGATTTTGGATACACTATTTCTACATCTCTCAATTCTTGATCATTATAGCCCATGTCATGCAAGCGATCAATCATCTGCTTCTTGTTGGGTCTGAGGTCAATAATGTGAGCTCTTGCCCCCTTGGTCAACACTAGTCACATTACATATAGCAAGTTCCAACTGAGCTTTGATGTACTCCATATCATCTATGCTTCTGGATGATATAGTGCAAATGGCCTTCTTATAGAGCCCTTGTTTAATGACAATGCATGTTTATAAGTTGCTGCATGAAGCTTAAATTAGTGCTCCTTGTGAAGAGAATGTGCCAAGTTTATGAGTAGTTGATGTAGCATCTCATAAGCTATGTTGGCTCTCTCTTCAACTTGATTGACAATGGTAGTTAAACTCATTTTTCCAATTGTATCTTGTAGCCTAGTGAAGGCTACTTTCATCTGTGCTTGAGTTTTATGTGCTTCTACTAACTTTCTAGTGAGAGCCAATGTCCTTGCCTTTTCCTCCTCTAGCTAGACCATAAGATCTTTCACTTGAATTCAATTAATTTCTTTTCTTTTCGTCATAATCTCAACATCTTGCAACTGTTCTCTCAGCCCCTCCATCTCCCCCTTGTTCTCCATAATTTGGGTCTATAAGTCATATGATTGTTGGGCTAATTGCCTCAAAAAAGCATGATGAGCCATTCTCTCTTCCTCATACTTCTTTTGCATATCCAACTTTTCTTGAAATGCTTGTTCTTTGTCTTGGATTGCCCGCTCTTTGTCCTATTTTAGATCCTCACATGAGAGCTCTAATGGACCAATGCCACCCAAATCTATTAATGTCCTTGTGCATTCTTTTGAATTAGTTGAAGTCTCAATAGGTTCTTACTTTTCTATGCTAGAAGTGATTGTAACATCTTCATGTCTTGGCCTACATGGTTTGTAAGATGTCTTGAACATTTGAAGAGCCCCTAGATCAAAATCATTGTTTGCTCTATTATAGCCCTTCCCTTTCCTTTGCCAAAGTCTCCTGCTCTCCTAATGATTTCTTCCTTAACTCTTTGTGAGTTGGAAACTTCCTTTCTCCTCATGTTCATTTCGAACAATTTTTGCATTGCTATGGCCAAGCCCTTTTTTCTCTTCTAGAGAGCTTCCTTCAAAGACTCATGGATGGATGTGTGGTGCTCTTTTTGGAAATTTCCTTTCTCAATCCCTTGTTCGTGGCTTAGTTTCTTAAGTGGCTTCTCAATACTTGGCTCGTGTTCCTCCCTTGGTCTTTTGTCCTTCATTTGACACACCTCTACTACTATGGATGCCATCTATAAAGGTTTTGAGAATCCCAAGGCTATGGTGATGAACTAACTGAATGCACCACCATACTTGATCGTGCGTAACTTGGCCTCAATAGTGGCGAGCTTCCCATTAGGAGCTTTGGAAAGAGTCTCATGTACCTTGGGAAGAGACTCCCAAACCTGATCCAACCAAAACTTATTCAAATCCTCATTAACTATATGATTTGATAAGATGTCTTCATGAAGTCCTTGGATATTCCTGCATGTGAGCTAGTTTTGTTGTAGGTGAATAAGTGGTGGAAACTTGTGCAGTGGCCCTAAGATCCTTCTTCTCAATGGCAAAGAGCAATAATCCATTTGAAGTGGCATTAGGGTTACTACCCCACTTTTGGTCCACTATGAAAATAGACAAGAGGGGAGAGAGGTGAATCACCTAAGAGCACACACATACACATATACACATACAAAAGCAATGGATACTTGAGCACACAAAGCAATAGGGATAAAATCTTCTTCTTTTCTACCTTCTTCTTCCACACAAAAGAACTAAGGTTACAACATGATAAAAGACTAATATGAAAAGTACCACAACATATGTACATGGGATCACTAAGTGTGAACCCAATAGGAAAGAAGAGGTGGCCCCATAAATGTGCCATAACCAAGGATGGACAACATGGGTATAGTCTAGTTATAGAATCACTAGCGTATCCTCATGGGTGTAGTCTAGTTGCAGAATCACTAGCGTATCCTCATGGACAACATGGGTGTAGTCTAGTTGTAGAATCACTAGCATATCCTCATGTCAATCACCTAAGACAATAGTGAATAATATTGTACCACATCACCAAGGCATGTAATGGATGCCTACTCATATAGAGCTTGACATCTCAACACTCTCCCTTGAGCTCAACATGAGCTTGTGAACTCCAAGTGTAGACTTGAAGCATTGAAGCTTCTCAACTCCCAAGGCTTTGGTAAAAATGTTAGCAGTTTGATCCTTTGTGCTGGCATAAATCAAGTTAGTATCACCTACTAGAAGCCGCTCACGAAGAATGAAATGGTAATGGACCTTCATGTGTTTGGTCCTCAGATGATACATTAGATTCTTGGCCAATTGAATGTGACTAAGGTTATCACAGTAGATGATAACCTTCTTATCCACCTACATCCCCAAGTCACCAACTAGCTTGAGTAACCAAGCTACCTCACATGTTGCAATTGCAGCACCTCTGTACTTTGCATATATACTAGTTAGCCGTTTCTTGCTGCTTTAAGTAATAGTAACACTCCCAAAGGAAAACATAAATCCATTGGTAGATCTCTTGCTCATCACCTCGAACCGCATTCTGCACATTACTGTACCAGATACTCATTTAATAAAAAATAACATCTGCGCTAACTCTCATCTCACGTGTAATAGAGTTATAACACCTATATCCCTTGTGCTCAAGAGAATATGCAATGAATACATATTTTTTGATTTGGGATCTAATTTACTATGCAAATCATTAGAAATATGCACATAAGCAAAATATCCAAATACTTTTAGATGGGATAGATTTGACTTTCTACTCATAAGCTTCTCTTCAAGTGTCATACCATGTACAGTAGTAGTGGGTGTCTTGTTCATAATGTATATAATAGTAGCAATTGCTTTAGCCCAATAGTAATGAGGCAAGTTTTTTTTTTAACATTAATGCATGAGCCATTTTTGCAATATGCTTGTTTTTCCACTTACCAACTCTATTTTGCTATGGAGTATATCTACACGTATACCGCCACTGTATTTTTTTTGTAAAAAATAAAAAAACTCATTGGAGAGATATTCTCTCCCTCCACCTGATCTTAGGCATTTTATATGCAATTCTATTTCCTACACCAAAGCCTTAAAGCTTTTAAAGTGAGTGAACACCTCACTTTTCTCATGCATAAAGTAAACCCATACTTTTTGCGAGTATGATCATCAATGAAGGAAACATAATACTGACAACCACTCAAAGTTGTAGTCTTTGTAGAACCCCACACATCAAAGTTTATGCTTTTTACGTACATGCTTTTTATGTGAGTTGTTGCACATTCACATGAATAATTCTCTTACGAATAATATGACCTTGTTGTCCACAATAATGGCATGCCAAAGAGGACTTATGACTATGAGACTTATTGTAAGACTGCCCATTAGACTTGAGTATTCTATGAGTCTTTACCATGGTTATTATTCCCATTTCTCCCATTTTTGCCTTTCACTATATGTGCATGAGAAGTGTGGGCTATATCAATGTTCTTCATGTTCACTTATTTTGAAAGTAAAGCACTTTGTACATCATTGCATTTAAAACCATCTTTAAGAGGATTAGTACTCATAATAGTATGGAATCCCATGACTTTGGCAGTGTGAGAAGCAAGAGCAAAGACTTTATTTTATTCTCAAATTGAATGCCCTGTGAGATAAGCTACCCGAAAATAGAGCGGAACATTGAGTAGACATAGGGGTGCCCTTCTTCATGCAAAGGTCCACAAGCTTCTTCAACTAATATAATTGAGATGTAGAAATCTTCTTGTCATTAAGATCAATATCTTCTTTAATAAATCATATGCACTACCATTAGTCCCGGTCTCTCTCTTCTTGCTTGAACCTCCATAGCTCTTACTTCCTTGTTTCTTCTAGTCATGCTTTCATCTTTTGCTCACCTTTCAACTAGTATCAAAGCAGTCATTGGAGGAGTATCATCAACCATTTGCTTCAGCCTGTGATGAAGCTTCATTCCTTGTTTTCATGGTAACTATTGCTCCACTCATTCGAGGTATGTATTGTGTTCTTCCATCTCCTAACTTATTTAGCTTGCTTCATGACCTCACTGGGGATGTATTGAGTGCTATTGAGTACTTGTTTACGTCTAGGCTTAGCAACATGATAGCCAGTAGCAAATATGTAGGCTACGTTTATTTTTCAGGCTCTTGTCCTTCATTTGTAAGCTGCCTACTCTCCTGCTCATTGGCTCTTATTTCAACACTTGGGCACTTTCCACTCATTAGACATTATCCCAGCATCATTGGCTTACATTTGGTCATCTTTGGAGTGTTACAAACTTTTTTATCATTGTGTAATCATAGTAGACCTATTGTATATAGTCTTGGGGTAGCATACTCTTCAATGTTTGGGATTCCTTGATGCTCATATACTTCATGTATTGATACTAGGATGCCATGATAATGTATTGAGGAGCTTCTTGGGATGTTTTGAACTTGGACAATAAGTATTTTATAGGAAAAGATTTATACCTATTATTTCTACATATGCTTTGGGTATGCTACTTCGCTACAGTGATGCTTAACATTGATCTACATGCCCATATGTGCTTATGACATGCTTTAAGGCTTGGATTTGAGCTACACTTGATGCATTTCAGCTTTGGTCAATCACTTTAGTGATCCCACTTACGAGTATTGAAGACTTACTAGATACTCATGTTCCCTTAGATGGATCTTTGATGTGCTTGGGTTTCTCGGATGCTTTGATGAATATGCCTTGAACTCGGCTTACTCACTTACCATTTAGATTTGCTTTAGTGGATATGATTTGGTTATTTTATATAGACTTGGTTCTTTGAGATAGTGGGACTCTTTTGGCTTATGTCTATGCTCTCATGTATTTTACTTGATGCAACTTCTTCTTGTGGGTTGATTTGACTCTATATACTTTGGACATTGATGGATGGAGCAGGAGAGTAAAAGAGAGAGACACCGTATGTGGGAACTCCAACATTCACAATGTGTGACCAGCCTTCCCTTATTCAATAGTCATTGAAAGAATAAAGAATGAAGTGATAGTGATAGGCATCTATCAGATGTAGTGTATAGGTGTGTGGGTATAGTATATAGTGAGTAAATGTGGGTGGCTAGGCATAGGTACCTTTACCCCCAACAACTTCCCATTGAAAGGTGAATTTTGAGGAGTAAAAGAAAAAGGAAAAAAATACAACATGTACATAAAGTACAACAAGATGAGGAAAGATATCATCTCATCCTATGCCCATCAACCTCCTAAGAAAGGTGTATTGGTCCATTGGAAGAATTTTAATGAGTAGATCTACAGTATTCCCATTCGTAGGTATCTTAACAAGCTCAATGGAATTGTCCTCTACCATCTCCCTAATGAAATGATAGTACAACTCAATGTGCTTTGTCTTTGCATGGAAGATTGGTTTATGGGCCAACTAAATGGTACTCATCGAATAATCCGAATATAGTATAAGAGTCACTTTGCAACTAGATGGCCTAACCATAGGGTCTTCTTGCAAGTCTCAATGGCTATAATATACTCAACCTTGAAGCCTGTGCATTTTCACACCTTGGACATCTAAGAGATAGCACCTTCAACATAGGTAAAGACATACCTAGAGGTGGACTTTATACTATCTACATATCCAACATAATCTAAGTCAAGTGTAACCCATGACTCTTGTATCCTAGTTACCATAGAAAATGCACATATTTTCTATGTCTTTAAGGTATCTCATGATACCCTTCACGACATCCCAATGTTGATTGCTAGGTGTGGCCATATAGTGTGCCACAACTCCCATTGCAAATACTATATCAGGACGAGTGGCTATCATGGCATACATCAATCTGCCCACTGCAGATGTATATGAAACCTTGGCCACATTGGCCCTCTCCTCATCTAACTACATATAATCAACTTGACCAACCTTCATATGAGAAGATAAAGGATAGTCAATAGGCTTACCATCATGCATATGTAATCACTCAAGTACTATGTGGATATACTCCTTTTGAAATAAGTAGAGAAGTCCCTTAGAGTGATTGTGTGTAATGCACATACCAACCTCAAACCAAGTACGTGTGAGGCTTGTCCCATGTTATTCATCTCAAAGATATTTTTGAGACGAGTCTTTAGAGTATCTGGTTCATCATGAGCACTCCTAGGTATAAGCATATTATCAACATAAAGCACTAAGATAATAAGGTTATCATCATGAGCCTTCTTCTTGTATAAGTACAAATCCATATCATTGCGTGAATACTCCTGCGAATGCATGAAAGCATCAAACTTATGGTACCACTCCCTAAGTGCCTGCTTAAGACTGTTAAAGAACCTTCTTTAATTTGCACACTAGGTATTTCTTGCCTTTCTCCAAAAAGCCCTTAGACTGCTACATATGAATGTAGGTCTCCATGTAAGAAAGCCATCTTAATATCCATTTGATAAAGCTTCAAATCCAACTAAGCAACCAAGTATAGGGTAGTCATCTTGATTACAAGAGAAAATATTTCATTGAAGTCGATATCATGCTCCTTTTTAAAAACCCTTTGCAACAAATCTAGCCTTATATGATGGCTTACATTGACCATGGGTACTCTTCAACTTGTATAACCACTTGCATGGCAATGTATGTTTTCCATTAAATAATTAAACTAAGTTCCATGTATGGTTCTTTTGTAGCAAATCAAACTTAGACTGCATAGCCCTCTTCCAAGAATGAGAATCAGCTTTACATACAGCCTCCATAGGTAAGTGGCTCAGGAGAATCTATCACCATGACATAATCCAGAGAGAGTTCATAATGATTAGGAGGATGTGAAGCTCTAGACAAGCATCTCAAGGCTGGCTCTAGGACTTTATGTCATGTCCTCTTGATCTAACATCATGATCTTGCACAACGCGTGGATGGTGGGCTATTACATCAACAATTGCAATAGGTTATCTCACTAGGGTTGGTTATATAGTAACAAGAGGCTCCTTTTGAAAGACCACTCTACATACATCAACTATTTGCTCAATTTGCTTATGGATTTTCTCTTCATAAAACACAAAATCGTGGCTATTGGAAGTTATTGCCATTGAGTTTTTCAATATTGAGAATAGCACTATGAGTTGATGAACTTGCCATAATGACTGCAAATTTTTGCAAATGACAAGAGTACGAAGTTGTTGTAAATTCAACAAAATAGTTCCAAAACTAAATCCAAAAGGGTGGAAACAAATGAGGATACAACTATCCACAATTGCAAAATAAAAAGGTGCCAAAATAAACAATTTGCTCTCCAAAATAATAATAATAACTATAATTACAATAATGTTGAAATAAGGACATCAAGATATATCAAACCAATTGTGGGAAAATAACCAAGAAAGTAAGCTCCCACTACTAGGGATATTTGGGTAGCAACAAGATAAAAAGAATGCAAGTAGCAATGATTGAGGATAGACCACTGGTACCAAAGTTTGTTATGAACTCAAAGTGTCAGTAAGCCATACATCCCATGAGCATATACATCATGCATGTAGAAGATCTCAAGAGCATCTACAGTGAGATCTGCCAAATGCACAATTGACTTAGCAAACAACAATGATTCTTAGTACATAAACCAATATGCATGTATACATCACCGATAAACTACTGAAATAGGTAAGTGATGGTGTCCAAAGCATATGAAATAAAATCAACCCATAAATGGAGATAATTGTGGCCAATAGCATATTAGAGAGCTTATACATGAACCAAGAGTTCCACTATCTCAAAGCACCACCAAGCTTTACCATGTAAATATAGCATCTCCCATTTGAAGCAAATCTGAAATGTAAAGTGAGCAAGAAAATCTCAAGACATGTACATCAAAGCATTTGGGAAGCCCAAGCACATCACAAACACATCCATGAGCATAAGTGTCCAATGAAGCTTCAATATCCATATGTGATAGAAGCAAGTGGAAAGTGTCCAAATACATTCAATGTAGCTCAAAGGTAAGCCTCAAATGTCACCCTAGACATTTCCAAGTATATACATTAGTGCCAAGCATTCATATAAGCATATGACATACTTGAGAAGCATGCAAACTTCAATACATAGAGCTTTCCTAGTTAATTGCTCATTGCCCAAATAGTGTACATCCATTAATATCCTACCAAAGTTGAGCTAATGCAACCTCAAATATGTCCCAAAAGTAGCTCAAGACATCCACAAATGATTTAGCATTAATACACGAGCATATAAATATCAACAAAAGCATAATGAGCTCCCAACATTAAAATAAAAGTGTTCCAAACTTATATATAGAAGGTCTACTATGTATAGCAACAATAATAGAGATTGAAGAGCCCCAAAATGATGCTCAAGTGCAAGTATCAATGTTAGAAAGAAAGCCAAAGTATTTGTCAAGTGTCAGGGAGGTGTAGGAAGTGATTGATGTGTATTGTAGATTAGCAAGACAACCCTAAAAATTAGGTGTAATTCGTGTTGCCTATATTGGCCACTTTGCTAGTTTTGTTGGATACTATTGAGCCTCATGCAATGATCAATCAAGTCCAAAGAATCCCTGGAACAAGAATCACTAAGTGGGAGCAAGCTGGGAGGAAGCATAAACACAATGCATACCTTGAAGGATTGAAGCAATGGCTACCATAGAAACAATGAATGAAACTTTTTCATGGGCTAAAGCAATGCTCGGCGAAGCTCCTTGAGTCTAAGCTCTAAGACTAGTTGAAAGGTAGAGCATGAGTGGAATCACAAAAATGAAAGCAAGAGCTATGGAAGATGGAGCAAGAAAGCGAGAGAGAGAGAGAGAGAGAGAGAGACATTGTATGTGGGAATGTTAACCCCAGTGCAAAGAAATAAAAAAAGAAAATTAAAAAGACATAGGGCAAAGCAAAAAAAAGGCAGCTTTTTATGTGTGGCCAAAACTAGCTCTCCTATTCTCTTCTTCTTCTCGTTCTTGCTTACTTGAGCTTGTTTTTGAGAGAGTGAGTGTGTGAGGGTGAGGAACCATGGTAGAGAAGCTCTCCAACTTCTCCTCTCTTCTTCTTCTTCTCTTATCTTCTCTTGTCTCATGTGTGGCAATGGAGCATGGAGCTTGGAGCTGGAGGATCAAGCTTGCTTGAGTTTACACCTTGGATTGTAGAGCTATTGGGATGATTGAGGGAGGAGGCAACTTGATCGAGCATGGAGGTAAGCTCACTACACTTGTAGGTGTGAGAGCGCATATGGCTATGTGAGAGGTAGCCATTTAACTTGGCTTGAAACACTTTGAAAAAATAAGTGGTCCGTGGATCTTGGTGGTCAAGCAAGAAGATCCCACATTTTGGTTCTGTTGTTGAGACAAATAGATTCAAGCTTTGATTGCTTGCATGCTCCAAATCGAGCATTGAAGTAGGGTTTGCCCCGAACTAGTACTTGAGATAGGTAGAAAGCGAGGGAGTTGAAGAGGTATTTGATCTCCTTTGCAAGTAAGATTTTTAGTTTTTTGGATTTAGGTAAGTAAGTTGGATTACTGTAAGTGGTTGCTTGTGATTTGGATACATTTAGGTAGGAAAAAAAAAAGGAAAACAGAGAAATACACAATAGGGTTTCTATTGTAATAGTAGGCCCAAAACAAGAAAATATTAGGGAAAAGAGAGCTTCAAGGCATTAGGATAGCAAAGAAAGAGAAGGGGGAAGTAATAGGGCAAGATAGAAAGGGTTTAAGAAGCCAAGAGGGCAAGAGAGAGCTCATTTATGTGTGTTCAGTTGAGAGAGAGAGAGAGAGAGAGAGAGAGAGAGAGAGAGAGAGAGAGAGAGAGAGAGAGAGAGAGAGAGAGAGAGAGAGAGAGAGAGAGAGAGAGAGAGAGAGAGAGAGAGAGAGAGAGAGAGAGAGAGAGAGAGAGAGAGAGCTATAGGGTAGGAGCACAAATTCATTCATCAATTTGTGTTTCTGCATCCTTGAGTCCCATAGGTATGCTTTCAGTGTAAGTTGATGTTTGTTGATCCTAGTTAGGACCTTGCTTGCAATGTTAGAATAGGCACGATGAGTATTTAAGTGATTTAAGTGATTTTTTGTCATTCTAGACCCCTGGCCACCGCACTTGGATGGATTCCACAGTCATCCAAGTCTTGCTGCCGCTTAGATAGTTTGAGTCGCAAGTCCACTCAAACAGGACCACTCAAACTCAGATAGTCTAATTCACAAGTCCACTCAGAAAACCACAAAACCATTCGAGTCCGAGACTTATACTAGGACCATGGACCTAACTCATGGACTCAAATATCCAAATTTGGACACCCCAAAATCATCCACTCTAATGCTCACATATTTAGCCTCCTCGGACGATCGAGTATCCATTTATTAGGACCACTCAGACTCGAATGGTCTGAGTGAGGCACTGATCCTCAACCACAAGACCTAATAGAGACCCCGCATGTAGTAGTACCACTTTGTATGAGGACCAGAAGCCCTAGCAGACAACCAATGCTTGTCCCTTTCCACATTCTATCTAACAAAATTGAACTCTAGGGGACCCTTGAATACTTGACAAGAGGGCTAGCAGGTAACCCAACTGCCAATCTCAAACCTTTTAAGGATCTTATGGACGAGCCAAAGTGGTAGTGGACCAAAGTGCACAACTTGAACCTGATGTACAATTGGGCACTAATCATGAATGAGAAGAGGGTTGAGGCTAGAAGTATAGGGGATGATGAGTAGTTAGAGGATAACGATTCAGACGATGAGTATGAAGATTGCTACTCTACAAATGAGGAAAGTGAGGAAGAAGTCGACATAATAGGGTATGATATGGACGGCCAAGTGAACAGATATGAGTAGACTCCAAGCCATAGAAAGCCAATGTTTTTAGGATTGAAAGAGGAGTCTTTAGAACAAAATGTGACTGTACTTAGTTGGACCACCTAGGGGTGATATACTATGAGCAAGTTGGATTCAACCAAGTGCCTTATCGCTCCTTATAATAGAATTGGCCTCAAAGTTGCAACCACCAAGGGAAACTCCTTCTTTTAGCAAAGGTTGTGAGTTTGACTCCGAGTCGGAAGTGAGCTTTGAGAGTGCCCCAACCACCTAAGGCCAAATGCACCAAAGGGGACCTCCCAGTCCACCTAAGGTGCGGGTAGTTGAAGGAGGACAAGAGAGAGCAACCAAGGGGATTGAAAGCTAAAAAACAACTGAATCCCTAGGACCTACCTAAGTGTTTCATGAAGATAAAAAAGGGCAACAATGTAGTGGTATTGTTAGGAGCTAAGAAGCAAGGACAAGAAAATGAACCTATCGAAGGGCTTGCTAAGGGCAAGGAAGCCAATTTGGCAAGGAAAGGGGAAAATCCTAGACCCATGTTCATATCTGACGATCTGATTGAGCAAGAGGAGACTGATCTCGTCACTCTCCTATGAAAGTATATAGATTTATTCGATTGGTCCTCAAAGGAGTTGATTCAAGGGTTGTAACCCATAACATCTCAATGACTCCTGATGCAACACCCGTTAAGTAGCGGCCATATCTTTTGAATCCAAAGCACACACACACTATCAAGGAGGAGATAGATAAGCTATTAAAAGCCAGATTCATCTACGAAATGGAGCATATGGATTGGGTATCACCCATAGTGATTGTCTTGAAGAAGAATGGAAAATTTTGAGTGTGCATAGACTATAAAAAGTCAATGCTACAACTAAGAGAGATAACTATCCACTACCCTCTGCACTGAGCACCACTGAGCACATGCTGAAAAGAGTAGCAAAAAAAGAGGCCTATAGTTTCCTAAATGGGTTCTCAACTTATAACCAAGTGTAGGTACACCTCAATGATAGACATAAGACAATGTTTGAGATCGAAAGGGACATGTTTGCCTACAAAGTCATGCCATTTGGGCTGATGAATGCACCAACCACCTTTCAACACCTCATGTATACCATCTTCATAGATATGCTTAGGCAAGAAGTGGAGGTGTTTGTTGATGATCTATGCATTCACTCTAGTTGAAGGGAACACCTAGATAAACTTTGTGTAGTATTTGAGTAGTGTAGGATATATAATCTCTCCTTGAACCCCTTGAAGTCCTAGTTTTGGGTGAAACATGGATGTATCCTAGGGCACATGGTGTCTAAGAATGGCATTGCCATCGACTTCTCCAAAGTCAAAGTCATTGTTGATTTACCATCACCCACGAACTATAAGGGAGTTCATTGCTTCCTGGGACACACAGGATACTATCGACAATTCGTACTATGCATTGATTGCTAGGCCCCTTTACAAATTGCTAATTGTATTTGAGTGGACCGAGGAATGCCAACGTGCCTTACGAGGAACTAAAAAAGGCTCTCATGATTGCACTGATTCTATGAGCCCCAAATTCAAACATAACATTCCACGTGCACATTGATGCATCAAAATTTGTCGTGGGAGCTGTTTTGTGTCAACCTAGTGGACATAGTCTCGATTATCCTATGAGCTTTGCTGGCAAACAACTCATGGATACAGAGATGAAGTACTCCACAATAGAAAGGGAAGGCCTAGCCATGGTATTTGTTGTAAAGAAGTTTCATCATGGCTACACCCTTTTTCTTCTTCGTTGACCATTAAACCTTGCTTTACCTAGTGAATAAACCTTGCGCTATAGGGTGCATAGCTAGGTGGTTACTTCTACTTCTAGAATTTGACTTCTCTATGGTTGTATGCAAAAGTAAGCAGCATTACATGGCATACCATATGTCCCACATACCCACATGGGGAGTTGCTGGATAGGGTATTGTAGACAACTTGCCCAATGCACACATGTTTAGCATTTCTAGTGGAAGGGACCTTTTTAGGGCCAATCTAATGTCGTATTCGGTAGATGATATACTCCAAGTCCTAGAGCATGGATTGCCTTAGAGACCCATAGAGAAGGCTAGGCTAAAGTGCCTTATCCTTAAGATTCAGCCCTATTAGTTAATTGTTGGCTAGCTCTATAGACTAGAATAGGATGGGTTGTTGAAAAGATGCATGTGGAAGCACAAAATGCATGAGGTGCTTGGTAAAGCACATGGTAGAATTGCTAGAGGGTACTTCAATGGAGACACTATAGCATGCAAGGTGCTAAAATCTCAGCTATGGTGGCCCATCCTATTCTGTGGTGCTACTAAGTTTGTGAGGCACTATGATGAATGTCAAAGGACCAAAGTACCCATCCGTAAGGACAAGATGGATTTGACCCCAATAATAGCACAACAACCCTTTGAAAAGCGGGGGATCGACTTTATTGGGCCAATCAACCCTACAGTGTAGTACTCACAAGCAAAGTATATCATTGTAGTAATGGATTATCTTAGGAAATGGGTGGAAGCTCAAGCCACTAGGAAGAACGAAGCTAGGACCACAGCTAAGTTCCTTTGGGAGTAGGTGATCTTGCGATTTGCTTGCCAAATTGATCTAGTTAATGATCAAGGCACACACTTAATTAATGAAGTGACTACCCATTTATTGTCTACATTCTTGATCATTTATAGAAAGTCATCACCATACTACACTCAAGCTAACGATCACGTAGAATCCACGAACAAAATCCTAGTGAATGTACTGACTAAGGTAGTCTTTGCCTCACGTAGTAGTGACTAGGACAATAAACTCATGGCAACACTATGGCCCTACAGAATAGCTTACGATGGCCGTAGGGCAAACACCATTCAAGTTTACCTATAAGACTAAATCAATCTTGCCTAGTGGAGTTTTTCATTCCAAGCTTGAGAGTGGCAACACACGAGAGATGGGATGGAAAGGAGGCATGGACAGAATGCTTGGTAGAGATAGAACACCTTTTTGAGACACGACTCCTTGCTACCCATGCGCTAATCTATGAAAAGGCAAGACACAAGAGCTAGTTTGACAAACATATCAAACAACGTAACTTTGAGCAAGGTGACCTAGTGCTACTATACTCTGTAAAGGACCATAAGCATAAGATGAAGTTCAGAGGATTGGGGCCTTTCAAGGTACGTAACATCAGTCAAACTAGAAAAATAGAGCTTGAGATCGATGAAGGAGAGGGCATAGGCTTCTTCAATGGTGGTCATCTCAAAAAGTACTATCCTCAAATGCACCCACTGTACGAGCCTCCAATGCTAGAACCCCATTTAAATGTGAGAGTTGCCATGATCATTGAGATAGAGAATGGGGATGAGGAAATGGTAGAACTCGCCTACCTACGAATATCAGTGACTGCCCAGAAGACACACGTATTTGACGCACTCATTGATGAGGGACTTGACTGTAATATCCTTACACACAACCATTGGACCCTCATTGGTTAGCCCCAATTGCAGCCTACTAATGTTAAACTCAACCCATTTGAGGGACAGTCCTACTCACTACTAGGAAAATGCACTCATTGATGAGGGACTTGACTATAATATCCTTACACACAACCATTGGACCCTCATTGGTTAGCCCCAATTGCAGCCTACTAATGTTAAACTCAACCCATTTGAGGGACAGTCCTACTCACTACCAGGAAAATGCACTCATTGATGAGGGACTTGACTATAATATCCTTACACACAACCATTGGACCCTCATTGGTTAGCCCCAATTGCAGCCTACTAATGTTAAACTCAACCCATTTGAGGGACAGTCCTACTCACTACTAGGAAAATGCAAAATAGCAGTCTCTATCGAGACTGAAAGCCTTCCTACTATGATCTTCTACATGATGTCTAACACCAAGGCCGGTGGTAAGGAATGGCTGCTAGGATGCACATTCAAGAAACAAGCACACTGCAACATCGACTATGACTCACATTGCATTCACCTTGCCATTGGAAATGTTCAGATAGTGATGGCTTTCAATAGGGTAGTGCAACTCCAATGTAGCCTGCAGTGCCATTGGTAGAGAAACCAAGTGCAAGTTCTAAGGAGGGGGATTGTAACTTGTCCCACCCTACCGAGACAAACCGGCCACCACCTAAAAGAGCCACACCCAAGCCACTGCACGACATATCAAATGGGTGCCAAATACCAACTTCAGGCACCTAGAAGACAAACCACACGAACTCATAACCACAAAACATCATGCCCTAGGCCTAGGAGGCAAAGCTGGCTCGTGCTATTGAAGCAGACAAACAATCAGCCACAATGGGTGCCCAAAGATCTATTGTGCGCTCAAGGCTACTACAAAGGCAATGACTAGATTTGGTTGCCCAAGACTACGAGTGGCACGCGTGCTCGTCAATGTAGGCCCTTCAGTTCATCTCCACCAAATGGTAAGCTACTGAGGATTGAGAAACCAATTGATCCAAAAGGAACCAAACCCATCAAACCCCAAGTCTATCAATCAAAACTGCAGTCCACTGCATCCAAATCGACTCAACCTAACCCTTCTATTGTTCCAAATGCTCCATAAGAAAAGATCAATACATCAATTGAGCTGCAAGATCAATCCATCACACAAGTGGTCGACATACACCACATTGAACCACCCAACATGAGGTAGGTATCGGTAGTTGAGCTATCCAACTAAACCAAACCCCAACCTCTCGCAAGCCTTAGACCCTTTTATAAGGGTAGATCTATCCTTGCCTTGGCCTCAGATCTCACCATGAATACGGGGGATGACCTTGTCATCTGCATCAAATGATTGGATGTCGCATTCACCACACTAGCCAAGAGCTATGAACGGGACTTAGGCCTTCTCGAAGACATTAGTAATGGAAGTACGACCCTTGCCATACGCTTGGGAGAAATATGAGTTTGTGTACTTGAATCTTAACCCAAACCTTTTTAAAAAAGTAAAAAGGACTAATAAAAGTCATCTTACTTAAGGAAAATTTTCATGGAATTTTGGGTTGAACTATGTGGATTGTTTGAAGCAAAAAGTTTCATTTTGTATCCAACACTTCATCTTTCCATAGCATATATTCATAACGCCCCCATCTTTTCGCAAAAGGTCATTTCAAGAAAACTAATAGTGAGTTGTTGTATCATGATAGGAACCCGAGATAGCCAGGCATGGCAAAGGCAGCAAGCTCCCATTCACGGAAGAAGAACAGTACAAATACGGCCTAACAACGGAAACAAGGGCCTTTAATCAGCTTAAATTCAGAAGCATTTAGGACTTAGAAATTGTGTTGATGAAAGAGCAAGTGATGAAATAGATGATTGACTAGGGAAACTTGGTAAATGCATGGAGAAGGTTGGCCAAGCCATCAACTATAGCAAGTGCACAGAATTCCTACGAACTTTTGATGCAAATAGGAACCATGGCACCATGACATCGAGATAAGGAGGAAATACTCACAGAGTGGAAGTGGAGTTGAGCCCCGAAATGGTGGAAAGAGCTTTAGGGCTAGTCACAACAAGCCTGAGAAGTGGTCCAAGAGAGATGTTTACAATATGGTAGGGATGGACAAGGCCCAAGTGTACATGAATGATGGAGTTAGCCTAGTTGACATGCCTGACTCTAACATCAGATTGCAAGCAAAAATAGTCCATGCTCTACTCTCCAGTCAAAGTTACAATGCCTTGATGAGCATGATAATAGTGCCATTGCTCGAGAGCATCATGGCCAAGTCTCTAGATGAAATTAATTGGAATGGCTACATGTGCAAGACTGTGGAATCCTCAGTGAAAGCGCTAGCCACAAGAGCAACAATAGCAGGCAAGGAGTCTCCCACTTCCACAGTGGAGAAAACCAACAGCTAAGGCCTCCAACATAGGTTTTGGATGTGTGCTCACCACCATCATCCAGGAGGCCATGGGGGACTGGAAAGACATGAAGTGGTAGAAGAGACCCTTGAGCACTCACCAGCCCATAGATCACCCATGCAGTCACCCAAAAAGAGGGAAACTCCACCCCAAGTTTAGCAGCAACAAGAGGCCTCAAGCGAGATAACTATTAGTGGGGAAGGGAAGTAGGGCTCAGTCCCATCGAGGCAAGGTGCAAAAAGAAAACTCAAGTTAAACATTCTAGGAAAGAGGAAGAAAACCATGGTAGAAGGAGATAAGGAAGTAGAAGGTGCACATAAGGAGTTGAGATAATGAGAAGATGAATGGAGAAAGAAGCAAGCAGAGGAAGAGGAGCGAGTAAGAAAGGTGGAGGAGGAGTCAAGAAGGGAGGAAGAGGAACGAAGAAGGTAGTAAATAGAAAATGGTTGAAAAGAGAAGAAGATGAGCAAATGTCCCTAGCCTTGCAGTTATTGATAGAGCAAGCCTCCCAACTAGAACAACTCACAAGGAGAAGCCCAGGTAATGAGCCAGGATCTAGTGATGTAATAAAAGAAAGAGCTCAAGGGCCTATTGTGCTAGGCAAGGGAAAGGCCCCCATGAACCCACCACCACTAGCCCTGATTGCCACACTAGCCACCACTCAAGAGACCTCAAAAGGGGGAGTGGACCAAAGCAACGTGGTGGCCCAATAAGAGCACTTGGCACCCCTCTATTTTGATATCAATGTAGGGATAGACAATTGTGCAATCACCTACCTAATGTTAAGGGCCACTCTCTTGCTAACTTTTTACACGAGCTTTTTGGAAGATATGAGTGATATCACGTTCTCAAAATGTAATCATTCTTTCCTATCTACTATCCCTCTCAATGTATGAATTAACCAAAAGGGATACTTGCAAAGTTGTGCATTCCTTAGCAAATCACTTAGATTCCCTTGAAATGTAGCTATACTGAAGAGTATCATCAAGATGTCTAGCGTGTTTCCTCCCAATGTATCTCACCAAAAAAAAGGAAAAAATACAAAGAAAAAGAAAACGAAAAAAAAAGAAGAGAAAGAAAAGAGAAACCAAAGAAAAGACCCACACAAAGCAAAAAGAAGGAATAAAGAGCTTCTCACGTATTATCAAAGTACTACAAGCACTGCGCCTAGGAATTCTCAAGTTAGATGCTTCTTGTGGCCTTGATCGGCTAGCTCCATGCCTAACCCCCTAACCCCCTAACCCTCTAGCCCCCTAACCCCCTAACCCTCTAGCCCTGTCTATCCCCCCACTTCACACTTAGGGAATATCAAGGGCATGATACACCTAGATCTGTCTCCCTAAGTCACACCCACAACACCTCCCCTTGTGCACAAACTCAGTCCTCAAGTGTGGGACAACATCACGGGCTTGTGCCTAAGATTCAACCCAACTCCTAGTTTCATTGGCATAGACACCTTGCACTGCGTAGTAAGGTAGATACGCCCCTAGGTAATGCACTTTCTTTTTCTTTTTTAGGTACACTCAACAACTACGATCAACCACCAATATTAGACCCACTCAAATCTATACTTGACCTTTGCAATCTCTCATCAAATTTTGTGATGCTTCTTCTCCCCATCCAACCTCCATGAAGGCCCATCACTGACCCACATGGCAACCTTTCAACCACATGAGCCCTCATCAACAAGTGCCTGCAAGTGCCATGGGGTCAACATCGGCTAAGAGGGGTAATGTTAACCCTAGTGCAAAGAAAGAAAAAAAGAAAATTAAAAAGACACAGGACCAAGTGGAAAAATGAGGCCCAGCTAAGGAAATATGAGGAAAAAATGCCAAAAGAACAAGGACAACCTTACAATTTCAAGGCAAGTGCAAAAGAGGAAAGGCACATTTTAAATATGAAAGTGCACTCTAAATCCTTGTAAAAGAGCTCCAAGCTCCCTCCTGTGCAATTTGTAAATGTAGATGTGCATAGGTAAAGACACAATGTAAATAGGAAGGGAATAGGAAAAGAGGACCTAGGCTAAAATGGCTAAGCATGTAGAGGGAGGGAGGGAGTAAGTGTGTGAGGGTGAGAGAATGCAGTGGAGAAGCTCTTCATCTTCTCCTCTCTTCTTCTTCTTCTCTTCTCTTCTCTTGTCTCACACATGACAATGGAGCATGGAGCTTGAGGATCAAGCTTGCTTGAGCTTGCACCTTGGATCGTGGAGCTACCGGAGTGCTTGAGGGAGAAGAAAACTTGATCAAGCATAAAGGTAAGCTCACTACACTTGTAGGTGTGAGAGCGCATACAACTATGTGAGAGGTAGCCATTGCACTTGACTTGAAATGCTTGAAACAATAAGCAGTCCGTGGTTCTTGGTAGTTGAGTGAGAAGCTCCCATAGGGAACTCCAATAGTCACAATGCATGACTGACCTTCCCTTATTCAATAGTCACTCAAAGAATAAATAATAAAGTGACAATGATGGGTGCCCACCAATATAAGTGTACATGTATAGTGTATAGTTAGTAAATGTGGGTAGCTAGGTGCATATGCATTTTTCCCCAACACATTTTTAATATTTCGATTGCTATTTGGGTATTCTAATAGTGGGAGCTTATTATTTTAAGAGTGGAGGCTTACTATTCTAAGAGTAGAAACTTACTATTTTGTTTTTTTGCATGTAGTTGGATTAATGCACACTATCACATTTACTATAGTAGTGCTGTAACTACTTTTTTGCATTCTTATGGAAAGTAGACACTTTGATTATTGCACTCTCTTGATTGTAGTTGGTGATCAATCATATACTCTTGTATTCCCCCCCATTTACACTTACTTCTGGCTTAGTTTTGGATATTTTTGCTATAATTATAACAAATAATCTTCTACTTTGTGGTCATGTGTAGTCATTATGGTAGGTACTTCTCATGCATTAGCTGATAGTTCTATTTTCAACATTGAAAAGCTTGATGATAACAACTTTCGAATTGGTTTTGGACCAACATGTATCTTAGTCATGTTGTTGTCAGTGATTTATGCATCTTGGTTTGCTATATATTGAGCTTTTATTACATTGCTCAGTCCATTGTGTCTTTGGTTGGTCTCTTCCATTATCCATGAGACCTACTCTATACATGATGGTTATGCCTATGGGATGCATCTTAGTTTGACACATTGATCCTTTGATAATTCTTGGTGCCAGTCACATATTTACTCACTACTAGTTGGAGTTATTCCCTGGTAGTTGGAATTTGTCTTGTATCAGTGATTGCCCCTCTTCGGCATTGATTTCTTACTTATGTACTTCATTTTCAACATGCTGTAATTGTAGTTTACTGCACTTTTTATGCAAGTAGTTACCTCCATTTGATAGTCTTTTGCATTGAGTTTATGGATAGCTCATTACTTTGGTCGTTTTCTTTGTTTTCAACTTGATTTGTGGTAGTGGTTTTGGGGATGATTTGCAAGTTATTATAGCAATCTATTTTGCCCTTCTGTGCATTTTCTTGGTCTCATTATGATGACTAGTGGCCCTAATGATAGTGCTATCTTTAATCTTGACAAGTTGGATGACACCAACTATAGCTATTGGAAGGCCTAAATCTAATAAGTTTTAGTGTGGAAAATGCAAGTTAAGCCTTTGAAACATGAGGGTGTCAAGCCCAAATATATTGATGCAGAGGATTGGGCCTAAATCAAGTAAGTCTTAGTGTGGAAAATGCAGGTTAAGCCATTGAAACATGAGGGTGTCAAGCCCAAATATATTGATACAGAGGATTGGGCTGAAATAGATGAGCTATATAAGTCCACAACCATATTGTCCCTCTCTAAGTAGGTTTTCTATAATATTATCTCTAATAATAGGCAATCCACATGGAACTTATGGGATAAGATTCACAATCTCTATGAAGCAGAGCCACGCTTCTCAGATGTATTGGCTGAAGCAACTCATGGACCTTCACATGAAGGAGGGCACTTCCATGTCATCCTACTTAAATGAGTTTCATTCCATTCTCAGCCATTTCATGGGATACATTTTGTACTGCTATGTGTGTAAACATGCCTATAGATGGGCTCAAGCTACATGATATAAAGGGTGCACTCTTGAATGAAAAGGTTAACAGAAATAATATTGATGCTTCTCACACCTCTCATGCTTTAACAATTAGAGGTAATAATTGTAGGAGTAGTAATGACCATGATGGGAGAGACTCTCAGTAGTCTCTCATTCTCAGTCATATGGATAGTCTCATAGTAAGTCCCATGGCCCCCATAAGTCCTCATTGAATTGTCATTATTGTGGAAAATCAAGACATATTTGGCCACAGTGCCATAAAATATATGAGGACAAGTGCAAGGGTAAAGTATATGATAAAAATAATGATCGCAGCATTGTTCTTAGCAAGTCCAACATTAAGATTGAAGAGATAAATATCGTGTAGACTAATTCTGATGATGATTTCATACTTGGAGCTTCTTGTCTTAATACCTCATAGCTGACTTATACTTTGTTAGGATATACTCAGTGTTAGCTAATAGATTCAGGGGTTTCCTTTCACGTGACCTCTCATAGAGGGTGGTTTTACTCCTATCACAGTATGACTGGATCTATTTGTTTAGACAATGACCTTGCATTAGAGATAATTGTTATTAGTGATGTCCATCTGTAGTTTTTTGATTTAGGTACTCTTCATGATATACGTCATGTATTGGCTCTACAAAGAGCCTTATCTCTACTAGCACTTTGGATGATGCAGGTTATGTAGTTTCTTTTGGTGATTCCTCATGGAAGATTACCCGTGGGAATCTTGTTATTGCACACGGTACTAAGTCTAGTAATCTTTATCCCTTGCTTGTATTTGGGTTAGTTGACCATATTTTGGTAGTGGATGCAATTTCACATGTATCTCTTTGGCATCATTGCCTTAGGCACATATCCTTGAAAGGAATGAAGATGCTTATCCATTTGTAGTATCTTCTATCCCTTGACTATAAGTGCTATGAGTCTTGTGATCGTTGTTTATTTGGTAGGTAGACATGTAATATGCATAAAAAGTCTAGTATGACATCCATGGGTGAGCCTTTGGCTCTTATTCATTCGGATGTATGTGGTTCCATTCCCTACAAGCCATTAGGTGGCAGAAGTACTTTGTTACCTTCATTGATGACTATACATATAAAGTCCATGGGCATACCCTATTAAGTAGAAATCAAAAGTCTTGGCTATATTTTAGCATTGGCTTTCTTTGGTTGAGAACTAGTCTGGGTACAAGCTCAAATGCCTAAGGTCAGATAATAGGGGTGAGTATTTATCTGAATCCTTTGAGCAATTTCGTGACAAGAGGGGTATTAAGCATTAGTTGACCGCCTTGTACACCCCACCCCAGAATGGTATGGCTGAGCGTATGAATAGGATAATTCAGGAGCGAGTGCATAGTATGCTTAGCCAAGTAGGCTTATCATAACATTTTTGGACTGAGAAATCTACTACTACTGTACACTCAATTAATTGGTCCCCATGTACTACTCTTGACTACAGAGGAGGTATAGTCTAGAAAACCCCTCTCATATGCTCATTTGTGTGTCTTTGGTTGTGAGGCTTTCTACCATGTCCCTGGTATGTTTCCAAGGACAAGCGCAACAAGTTGGATCCGAAGTTTAGGAAATGCATATTTCTTGGTTATGGAGATGTAGGTGAGATGGGATATCACCTATGGGATTTTCAAACTCAAAAGGTTATCCATAGCCATGATGTTGCCTTTCATGAAGATAAAATACATAAGGAGCCTAAACATGTCATTGAGGTATGCAAGTTGATATTTTAGGATGAGCCTCTTACTACTGTCTAGCCAATTAGATAGCCTTGTAGTAGTGGTTGATGCTCTAATGGCCCAAGTCCTTGATGCTCCATAGGATGTACATGCCCCATAGCCGATTTTGAGGTAGTTTACTAGAGATGGATGACAGCCTGCATGGTTTGAGTTCTCTATGGATTATGTTATGGTGACAAATGTTGGTGAACCTCTTACTTATGATGAGGCAATGTGTAGAGGTGGTAATCACTCTTAGGATAGGGTCATGCAATAAGAGTATGACTCACTATAAAAGTCATATGTGGGATTTGGTTCCTTTGCCTACTAGTAGAGAGCATGCTTTGCCATGCAAGTGGGTATACAAGTTGAAAAGTACCCCTAGATGCCCCAAGTGAGTATACAAGGTTAGATTGATTGCTAAGGGTCTCAAGTGCGAGCATGGTGTGGACTTTGATGAAGTCTTTTCTCTTGTTGTGAAGATGACTACCTTATGCTTGGTACTAGCTTTGGTTGCTTAGCTTGACTTGGATCTTTATAAGATAGATGTCAAGACGATTTTTCTTCATGGGGGCTTGCATGATGGGATTTACATGGAGCAACCTAAGGGCTTTGTAGAAAACCCATAGCAGAGACCACCTAGTGTGCAAATTGAGAAAGAGCCTTTATGGCCTTAAGCAAGCACATAGGGGATGGTAGTATAAGTTTGATGCTTTTATGCATTCACAAGAATGTTCTTGTGTAGTGATATGGATCCATGTTTATACGTGAAGAAGGCTCGTGATGGAAGCCTTATGATTTTGATACTCTACATGGATGATATATTGATTTCTAGGAGCACTCATGATGAATTGGATGCCTTGAAAGGTCAGCTCAAGAAGAACTTTGAGATCAAAGACATGGGACATGCCTCACATTTTCTTGGGATGTGCATTACTTGTCACGGAAGGAGTACATCCAGAAGGTCCCTCTTATGTGAAGGTTAGTCAGGTCGACTTTGTCTATAGTCTGATGAGTAGAAGGCCAAGATGGCCAAACGGCCAAGATCTCTTATGCATCCATAATGGGCAATTTGATATATGCCATGATAGCCACTTGTCCTAACATAGCATTTGCAGTGGGAATTGTGGCATGCTATATGGCTACACTTGGAAAATGACATTGGGATACTGTCAAGGGTATCATGAGGTACTTGAAGGGCATTGTAGCTATGTGCATCTATTATAGTGGCTAGGATATAAGAGTCATGGGATACACTAACCCTGATTATGCAAGACATGCAAACAATAGGAAGTCCACCTATGGCTATGTCTTCACCTTTGCTAGAGATGCTATTTCTTGGATGTCTAGGGTGCAAAAATGCACAACCCTATCTACTAGACAGAGTATGTTTCAGCCCATTGAGGCTTGCAAGGAGACCCTTTGATTAGGCCCATCTGGTGGGCCTTGACATTACTAATGTGGTTCCTACACTGCATTCAGATTCTATAAGTGCTATTCAGTTGGCCAAGAACTAGTCTTCCATGATGCGAAGACGAAGCACATTAAGGTGATTTACCGCTTTATTCAAGAGGTTATTGAGGACAAGTCCATCGAGCTTGTCAATATCTCAACTAATCAAAATCTTGTAGATCTGCTCATTAAAAGTCTCTTAGCATAGCATTTTACGTTCCTTACAAAGTTGATAGGCATTGGATGAGAAAATGTCTTTTCTCATTCAGTTGTACTTATATACATTTGTACTTTGTCACTTTTTTTCCTTGTTATCTCCTCATTAGGGGCACATTTTTCTTTAAGTGAAATGTTGTTGGGGGATGAAGGTGCATGTGCCTAGCCACTCGTGTATTAGTCACACTGATAATCCCTACATTGTGTATTAGCTACCCACACACATGTACACTATAGGTAGTAGAAAGTCATCATTGTCACTTCATTGTCACTTCTTTTAGTGATATTTGGATAAAGAGAAGGCTGGTCACACTGTGATTGTTGGAGTTTTTACATCTTGTATATGTCTTTCTTTTGTTCTTACTCCTTTCACCATAGCTCTTGCTTTTGCTTTATGCTTCCACTTCAGGGCTCACTCCCTTTAGTCAAAATGTGTGAAAAGTTCAACCATTTTTTTAGCCAAGAAGCTTGATAAGAGAAATTATCTTGCATGGAAGTTCAAAATGATAAAATTTTTCAAGGGTAAAGGTATTTGGAATTACATTGAAGGACACGTGGTAGTAGCACTTGAAGTTTCTACACAAAATGCTATGTAGAATAAGTCAAGACTAAGAAATATTGAAAGTAGACACAGAGTAACGTTAGTGTCATAAATAGCATGATGGGCTATTTGTAGGAATCTGAAACCTACACTATTGCAAAGAAAAATTTGGCAAGGTTATTTGAAGTAAATACAAAGGCAAGAAAGTTGCACCTTAAGTCAGAGTTGAATCAAGTGAAATGAAAGAACCTATCCATTAATGATTATGCCTTAAAGATCAAGAGTATTGTAGAAGCTATGGGATCTATTCGAGTGGTAGTTGTTGATATGATGATGTTGTGTATTCATGCTTAGATGGACTTGGAGATGAATACAAGAGCTTCAGGGCATCTATGAATGTAAGGGATGATATCCCTAATTTTGTAAACTTGATTTCTATGCTAATACTTGAGGAGAAGAACCTTGGCTTGGATTCCTCTTCTTTTGAAAGAAAAAGTATGTTTGAATAGGTGTTTTACTCCACTAGCAGAGGTAGAGGTCATGTGAGAGAGGCAAAGGTGGTGGTCGTGGTCAAGGTTATGATGCACAAACAATCTTGAGGAAGGGAAAGTCAAAGAGGCCAAGTTGCAGATTCTAATAGACAATTGAATTTTGTGATAGCAAAGAGTGCTAGCATTGTGGTTAGAAATGCCATATTTCTAAAAATTACTTCAAAAAGAAGTCTAAAATTAGAAACGAAAAAAAGTAGCAAGATAATTATGCATTCGGTAGAGTGGAAACAATGATGTGACAAAAGTGAGCGATTGTTTGTTATGTAGCACTTTATGAATACTATTATTGATGGTTCATTAAAGAATGATGTATGGTATGTATATTTAGGTGCCTCTAACCACATGACATCTCATGAAGAGTGGTTTAGAGAGATATGTAGTCTAGAGTCTCCATGCTACGTGGAGATAGGGGATGATACAACTCACCCCATTACTCATGTTGGAAATGTTCCTTTGACTATGCAGTATGGAAAAACTAAATACTTAACTAATGTGTTGCATGTACTAAATATTACCAAAAACTTGGTTTTTATTGGTAAGATATGGTAGAATAGGGACTGCAAGTTTGATCACATCTGATGGTTGTTATGTAGAAGATCTCAAAAATGATTGTAGGTTGATTACAAAAGGGAAATGTGCTAGTAGATTGTTTACTATTAACATAAATTTGCTTGAAATGGATGCTACCATGTTTGCATAAGATTAAGTGTTGTGGCTGATATTGAAATTCGGCATAAGAGAATTGGCCATTTGAATGTGTAACGGCTGAAAGACATGTAGTAAAAATAGACTGTGGATGTCTTGCCCACATTTAGGATTGATGGGATGCATAAAATATGTGAAGCATGACAAGTTGGAAAGTAAGCAAGGCATGCATTTTCACATGAAAAGCATGTATGCAAGAAGCCACTTGAATTGATACATTCTAATATGTGGAGTCAAGTTCATCAAGTTACATACTAATAACTTAGGCATTGAGTTACATACCTTAATACATGAACTTTTAGTCTTGGCCAATGATAACTTTTTCTTATCGCATTTATAATCTTTTCATAACCATGATGTCTAACAATCGAACTATCATGGGCTTCCCATAGAATCTTCTTCTTGAGGTCCCAACTATCAGGCACACACAACCTATGTTGATAATATAGAAGCTTGAGCTTAATGTGGTAAGTATAGAAGCCCAAGGTAATCAAGGTCCTTAGGAATTTCAATAGCTAGTATTGTTGTCTTCACAAATTTAGTCCAAAACCCATTAGCAAGACCAATGTTAGAGAGCATACTATAAACCAGTTCTTGAATAACCATGTTCATCTTTGTATCCATACCATTTTGAGCAAGATTTTAAGTTGTCAATGACTTTCTTTTGATACCGCAGTTTGCTCAAAAGTTTGTATAAAGGCATGAGAAATGTATTCACTACCATTTTTAGTTCTTAAGCACTTAATCTTTTTTCCTAACCAATTCTCTATAAATGCTTAGAACTTTTGAGATTCATCTAGTATGTTATGCTTGTTACAAAGAGGATAAGCATAGAACTTTCTATATTGGCATCATCTATAGAGGTGATAATATGAAACTCCACCCAATTAGACCACGGGCATAAGGCCACACAAATTACTCTATGAATGAAATCCAAGCACTTTAGTCTTCTAGTACCATCACCTCTCTTATGTATTTACCAAAAAGACGATGCTCACAAAACCAAGATCAGAAGAGCTAAAAAAAAAAGGTAATTTGAATGGCACAAAGCTTTCAATCCAATAACTCATACATATCCCAAGCAGTGATGTAATAAAGAAATTGATGACTATTTAGTATGATAGCTACAACATGGTCTTTAACCTAGTAATATACAAAGGGTACACAATACCAAATTTAGACCCTTCGACAACATCAACAAGAGACCCTTTGTGAATTTTCCACATATGATCTCCAAAGGTGACCCTATAACCACATTCATCAAGCTATCTTGTGCTAATCCTAACTCTTAGTAAAGTTTGGAACATGTTGTACATTTTGTAGGATAAAAGAGGATTCATCAAGTAGTAATGGTGATGCCAGGAGGCATATTTCACGGTGGATTCCGTGAGGTTTTACGGTGGATTCTGTAAACTTTGATGACCGGGGCTCATACACAAAGTGGATTCTTTGTGCGAGAAGTTGATGGGGACGCCTGTCCTTTTCGGGCGTTTCATTAATTTAGTGTGTACATGGGTGATTCCATAGCGGATGATTCCGCAAAATGCATATTAAATTAATAAACGTTCATGAGTTTAGAGTGCGCACTCGTAATAAATTAAGGTTAGGATTTATTTCTAACCAGTTGATTTATTTATGTAGCTGAAGACTGCTAGGTATTCACTTTTGTCGGTTTAATTGTATTATTTTACTAACGATTGTGAATGCTTCAGTTGATATGTAGAGATAGCAGCAGTGGTGGAGGAAAGCATTGGAGGATAGCAAGTATTCGATTTATGGATTATATTTTGATGGGTGTATACCTTAGGCATGGCGCCTATATTTTGTCACGCCTATTTATTAAGGCGTCGGATATTTATTATTATTTTGTATGCGTATGGCGCACGATTATATTATTTCTATTTAGACATTGTATTGGGCGTGCCAGACTCTTTGGGCACCTCCATTAGCTTTATTCCTATTTTTGTGTTAAAGCAAACTCAAAAGCTAAAAGCTTGCTATTTTGTAATTTGGGCTATTATTTGAGCTTAAAGATGAATAATACATAAAATACATGCTTTGTGGAGCGCTCACACAAGGCATGGGGGGAGATTGCACCCAATTAGTCTCTTGCTCTTGTCGTTCATGCTTTTTACCTTGTAATTTGTGCAAAAAGTAGAGCTCTATTGTTCTTGGGGACCTTCCGGCATTCACTATGCGAGCGTTCAGCATCCGATCTGCACACCAGTGGTATCAGAGCGAAGCTGAGATCAAGAGCTTCCAATCGCTACCCATCTCGTGCGAAGGCGGAGCTCCTGGAACGATCGAGCTCTATGGTCAATCTCGTCGCGAACAATCGATACAGGCAGATTTCTGGCGATCAAGAACCCCTGTTTCCATCATCGGATCGCGAAGGACCGGTCTGCAGAGGCAGAGGATCACTCCTACATCTTCTTCATCAAGTCGTGGTTACACAGAGATAAGCTCTCTCTTAATCCCAAAAGTTTATAAGGTAATCAAGCTTTAAAAGCTTGAGAAGCTTAACTTAAGCTTTAAAGAGCTTAAAACTCTCAAATTTTCGTGGCGCCTCAGAGGATATCAGCGCAAATTTTGCCGCCTTGAAAAAACACCCCCCACAAATTTCGCCGTTGGCTGTTCATTAAGCTATCAAGCTTAATCACTTAAGCTCTAATCCATCAAGTCATCACAAACTTCAAGTCACACACAACCAGTCAAGTTCAGCAAGTTCTAACAAGTCAAAGTTCTGCAAGTCCGACAAAGTAAGCAAGTTCTGCAAGTCAACAAACTCTGAAGTCACATTAGTCTACTACTCTGCAAGTCAGACAAGTCAATTGGAGTCAAAACTGACTTCTGTCTAAAACTCATAGAAGGACTGTTCCTGCGCAGAAACTCCGAACTGCAAAGTTGTTCATTGGAAGGTACTCTACCCATACGCAGGTTTGCTAAAGCATTTTCAGCATACAAAGAAGGATAAAACACAGATTTTTCGAAGATTGTGAAAGCCATAACAAAAAATACATAAGCCTTGTATTCCCGAACTTGAGCTATGCTCATCCCGCTAACTTGATTTTGAGTGAGAAAGGTCTCTTGAGTTTTGCAGGATGACGGAACCACATATGGATGATCTTATGGAGGCTGAAGGCGACCTACTTGAACCTACGATGGAGCAAAAGTTGGATTTAATCATGATGTAATTGGATGAAGAATGAAGGGCTAGGCAAGCATTGCAAGTTTAACTGGCAAATTTACAAAGATCGTCTACCGACAAAGAAGAATCTCAATCTGAAGATCTTATTCGACGTACCATCGACGCAATTCTCGAAGCTCAAACCATCCGCAAGGAATCAAAGATAAGTAAAAGAAGTTTCAAATTCCGTACTTTCAATGGCATACGAGAAGGAAAAACTGTTCTTGCATTCATTAGTCAGTTTGACTACTACTTCCATGAGGAAACCTATGCAGAAAAAGATAAAATCAAGTGTGTCACTAATCATTTAGTGGACAGAGCATCTCTTTGGTGGATTGTTGTACGCAAGAGTATAGATTGTCCCGCTACCTGGGAGAATTTCAAGAAGAAGTTCATGCAAAATTTCATTCCTCCACAATTTCATGAGAAAGCTATAAAGCAATGGGACCTTCTTCAGCAACGGGATCGTGAGCCTATTCCTCAGTATACAGAGCGTTTTTGGAATGCACTACTCCAGTTACGCATGCTTGAAGACGTACCTGAAGCGACACACAAGCGCAAGTATATGTCTGGACTTCTTGGGCATTACTACGCTGAAGTTAACATGTTCAAGCTTGCTACTCTTGAAAACGCAATTTCACTAGCTCACGACACTGAAGACAAGCTGCGAGGTAGAGACAGACGACCACAACAATTCCAAGCCAATGGTAACTATGGATCTAAGCAATTCAATTCCAATTTTAGAAGATTTAATCCAGGTCGTTTCTCTTCATCATCTTTCCGTAAAAATTGGGCAAAACCACCTACTTTACCATCCAATGTCAATCAAAACCCTAAGCCTATTCCACAGCCAAATCCTAATGTCCCTAGACTTCTTGCCATTGCAAACAATGTAACCAAAGCCAAGCCAATAGTATGCTATAAATGCCACAAGCCTGGACATTTAGCAGCAAATTGCCATTCGAAGAAGCCACCTACCCATATCAACTACCTTGGAGCAATGGACGATGATGAACATGAAGATATGCCTGATTTTACAGAAGATGAGGACGACACTACTACTCCTTCGGATACTTTACCAGGTATGCCAACTCCACATTCTTTATTGACTATGAAATGTTTGGTGCATGGAAAGAAAAAGATTATTTTGCATGATGACAGTAGTACTCATGATTTTATTTCGGCAAAATTAGTAAAGAAATTGAAGTTATAGACTGTACCTATGCATTATCGCATCAAAGCAGCATTCTTAGGCACTAGGTATAATGGTACACAGGAAGTGCACGACTTAGAGATTCAAATTGATCAATACACTGAAAGAAGAAATTTTCTAGTTGTTCCATTACAGTCGAGTGACATTATTTTAGGTATGCCTTAGCGTCACCAGCATAACCCAGATATAGATTATTCCACACATTCAATGAATATTACTTTTCAAGGAAAACCTATTACATTGTATGGTATGCATGCATCTAATGTTTTTCCACTGCTTTCGCATACCCAAGCTAAACGTGCATTACGCAAGAGTAGTAAATCTTATCTCATTTGGATGAATGAACTGCAAGTAAAAGAAAATCATATGCACCCTAGGCATAAAGAATTTCTTGCACATTTTAAAGACTGTTTCATCGAAGACCTACCACCTGGTTTACCTCATTCATGTCCAGAAGACCATAAGATAGATTTGATTCCTGGCACACAACCACCTTGCAAAGCATCATATAGGCATAAATAGATAGAGCAAAAAGAAATTCAAAGTCAAGTTGAGGAATTACTAAATAGAGGATTGATTAGACCTAGTAGTTCTCCATTTGGTGCACCTGTTTTGTTAGTCAAGAAAAAGAATAATACCTATCGTATGTGCATTGACTATCGAGCTTTAAATAAGATCACTGTAAAGAATAGGTATCCCATTCCTAGAGTTGATGACCTTATGGACAAACTATAAGGATCTGCTATATTTAGTAAAATAGACCTTAAGTCTGGTTATCATCAGGTGAGACTAGATAAGTCAGACATATTCAAGACTGCATTTAGAACACAGTTTGGTCATTACGAATTTTTAGTGATGCCATTTGGATTGACTAATGCACCTGCTACGTTTAGTAGAATGATGAACCGTATATTTCTGAAATATCAGTATTGTGTAATTGTCTTCTTTGATGATATTTTGGTGTTTAGTCAAAATGAGAAAGAACATTATGAGCATTTGTCATTGGTTTTCCAGTTATTAAAAGATAATCAACTGTATGCAAATCCTGAAAAGAGTGAATTCTTTAAAATAAAAATTGAGTATTTAGGTCATATTGTATCATCTGATGGAATTAAAGTTGATCCTAAGAAAATAGATGCAATATTGAATTGGCATGTACCTAAAAATGTGCATGAGTTACGCTCATTCCTTGGTCTTGCTAGTTTCTATAGGAAATTTGTACGTAATTTTTCATTACTTGCTTTACCACTAACTAAACTTCTGAAGAAACGAATTGTCTATCATTGGTCCGAAAATCAGCAGAAATCCTTTGACTTATGTTGCCTGATTTTAACAGACCATTCTTTCTAGTAGTGACCGATGCTAGTGGATCAGGAATAGGAGCTGTACTTATGCAAGACAATCATCCTATAGCCTATTCTAGTTGTAAGCTGAAACCCTCTGAACTGAAATATTCCACATATGACAAAGAACTATTAGCAGTTGTACAAGCATTAAGACAGTGGAAACACTACTTAATGGGTTTAGAATTTATGATTAAGACCGATCAGCAAAGTATTAGACATTTACTTAGCCAACCCCAAATCTCTGACCGACATATCAAATGGGCATCTTTTATTCAAAGTTTTCATCCTATCATTCAATATCAACCTGGTAAAGAAAATGTAGTGGCTAATGCATTAAGTAGAAGACCTACCATTCATAATATTTCTGTTATATCTTTTGATTCTTTGATTGCTATGAAAGATATTTATCATCAAGATATTACTTTTCATGCTGATTGGAATAAATTAGTTCAAAATAACTTGATTCCTATTGATTCATTATCATATAATGATGAATTTATGTTTTATGAAAAGAGATTGTGTGTCACAATTCCATTCCGATCTTTTGTTTTGAATGAAATTCATTGTCCCCCATACCAAGGTCATAGAGGTATCATATCTACTTTACGTACATTAACTGAAGATTTTTATTGGCCGCATATGGACACTGATGTATCTAACTTTATTTCTGAATGTTTGATTTGTCAAAGAGTTAAGAGACATCATGGTAAACAGTATGGATTACTTATGTCTTTGTCTATTCCATCTAAACCATGGGAACAAATTTTTATGGATTTTATTACTGGTTTACCTTTACTAAATCTAACCATGATATGATTTGGATAGTCGTAGATAGATTTAGTAAACAAGCATATTTTATTCCATGTAAGAAAACTTTAACAGCATCACAAGTAGCACAATTGTTCTTGAAAACTGTTTTTACTAACCATGGATTGCCAAAAGTTATTATTTCAGACCGTGATTCTAGATTTTGTAATAACTTTTGGATTACTTTGTTTGCTAACCTAGGTACAAAGATTGATTTCTCATCTGCATTTCATCCTGAAACTAATGGACAAACAGAAGCTACTAATAGCACTATTCTAGATCGATGCCAGGAGGCATATTTCACGGTGGATTTCGTGAGGTTTTACGGTGGATTCTGTAAACTTTGATGACCGGGGCTCATACACAAAGTGGATTCTTTGTGCGAGAAGTTGATGGGAATGCCTATCCTTTTCGGGCATTTCATTAATTTAGTGTGTACATGGGTGATTCCATAGCGGGTGATTCTGCAAAATGCATATTAAATTAATAAACGTTTATGAGTTTAGAGTGCGCACTCGTAAATAAATTAAGATTAGGATTTATTTCTAACCAGTTGATTTATTTATGTAGCTGAAGACTGCTAGGTATTCACTTTTGTCGGTTTAATTGTATTATTTTACTAACGATTGTGAATGCTTCAGTTGATGTATAGAGATAGTAGCAGTGGCGGAGGAAAGCATTGGAGGATAGCGAGTATTCGATTTACGGATTATAATTTGATGGGCGCATACCTTAGGCATGGCGCCTATATTTTGTCACGCCTATTTATTAAGGCATCGGATATTTAGTATTACTTTGTATGCGCATGGTGCATGATTATATTATTTCTATTTGGACATTGTATTGGGCGTGCCAGACTCTTTGGGCACCGTCCATTAGCTTTATTCCTATTTTTGTGTTAAAGCAAACTCAAAAGCTAAAAGCTTGCTATTTTGTAATTTGGGCTATTATTTGAGCTTAAAGATGAATAATACATAAAATACATGCTTTGTGGAGCGCTCACACAAGGCATGGGGGGGGATTGCACCCAATTGGTCTCTTGCTCTTGTCATTCATGCTTTTTACCTTGTAATTTGTGCAAAAAGTAGAGTTCTATTGTTCTTGGGGACCTTCCGGCATTCACTACGCGAGCGTTCAGCATCCGATCTGCGCACCAAATGGAGGGGAGCTATGGAGCTCTACCCCAAGACCTACGGACCACTTATTGATCAAGCGTTTCAAGCCGAGCGGCCATGGCTACCTCTCACATAGCCGACACGCAATGCCTACCTTACAAGTATAGTGAGCTTACCTTGATGCTCAATCGAGTTCCCTCCTCTCTCTTGCACTCTGGTAGCTCCACACTCCTTGTGGCAAGCTCAAGCAACCTCAAGCTCTCTCTGTCAAGCTCCATCCTCCATAGCCGCACAAGAAAAGGAAAGAGAACAGACGAAGAGAAGATGAAGAGAGAAGATGGGGAGCTTCTTCTCCACGATCTCTCACTCTCACACACTCACTCCCTCACATTCTCTCAATCCCTCACTCAAGCACAAGCAAGAAGGCAAGAAACAAGAGAAGAAGAAGAAGAAGCTTTGGCCACACACAAGAATGAGCTTCTCATTCACTTTTCAACTTTATATATAAAACCCTAAATCGCTTTTGGGCGGTCATCCCCTTATCCCCTTTTTTACATGGCCGGCCGTGGCCTAGGCCCAGCCCTTTTTCCCATTGTCCTCCTATCTTCCTAGCTTCGTTCCTACCGCCCATCTACCTTTACAAATTGCACAGGTGAGAGCCCGGCGCTCCTTAAATTAAATCACGATGCGCTTGCGCTCTTTTACAAAAGTATATTGACTTGCACTTTTCCTTGTGCGTCTTTCTCCCTTATTTGGGACTTTTTTGCGCTTCTTGTATTTCTAGATTTTCCTTGTGCGCCTTTGTCTTCCGTTTCACTTTTCCTTGGCCTTTTCTTCTGCTTTAGCTTTTCTAGATTTTTCACCTTGTTTGTCTGACAGTTAACAAGTAAAAAATGTATATCCCCTATACCAACAATGCTACATACAACATCATAAGACTGTGGGCTAGTTTCTCGTAACAATGTGTGGATGAAGCAAAGTTGTTCATGTTGAGAAAAAGTACACGTGAAGGTGTATGAGACATTCTTTGTGTTGTGATTGCATGACGTAGCCTAATTGAAAATAAGGACATCGCACTTTCGGTAGTTGGGAGCTATTGGACTTGCTTGATGAGGATGGTGTACTTTTCATGGCCATTCGTGCGGTGCTTACCACAATTGATTGCAATGGTATTAAGGTAGAGTGCATGAGAGAATTGTGTGAATGGGTCAAGGTGATAGGTCTAACCATAGGTGAGACAAGCTCCTTAGGTATGTCCTGCCCTTGATGTGCCCTGAACAATTGTGGGTGATGCTAAAGGGCTAGAGGACTAGGGACGGAGCCAACCGCCCAAGGTCATTGGTCGTACCTAATTTGAGGATCCCTAGGTGCTGTGCTGTGATCGTGGGCGCTTCTTATTTTTCATTCTTTTCTTTTCTTTTTTATTTTTATTTTTCCTTTTTCTTTTCTTTTTCTTGTTCTTTTTTTCTTTCTTTATTTATTCTTTTTTTTTTGGTGGACTTGTCTGAGTACAACCATTGCTATATGTTGAGGCTATCATGATGCCTTTCAATGGGTTGGAAAATGTCAAGCTTCGAAGGCTCAGGAAATGGATATTACAGTGATGATTGTACCCTAGCCTTGTTGTTAGAGAAATAGTCGTTGAGATAGGGAGATATACTTGAGATATTGCAACCCTCTTTGGAGCGTGCGATGTTGGTAAAATTGGGGTAACAGGTGCCGTGAGTGCCCGACATAGAGTGTGACCCAGAAAGAGGAAGTGGTTATGCTTATGCTTTGGGCCATGCGACATGGGCACTCACAAGGGTGATTTTTAATTTTGACAGCGTGGCTTTGTCGCGGCTCTTCGTGGGGTTGGCAGTCTTGTGGTGTCTTGGGTATTGAACACTTTCACACAAAGACCTGCGTCATCCTGCATCCACTTGCCACTTTATGAGAGTACATACACGGCTCATGTCACAACTATAATAAACTAGTGCAACGCAAGGAGACATCACTTATCTGAATTCTATGGTGTTGACTTAGATACTTATTATCTGCGCTTGATTAGCTTTTTTTTTTGCTAAAGACATGAAATATATTAAACACAAATATGAAAAGTTTGTACAATCGGGGAACATGTCAGCACTTAACCATTTAAAGACAAAAAGTCATGGCCAGGTAACATTTGATAAGCCTTTTATACAACATGGGGCTACTCTATTTGTGCGAGGCGGGGCAAGTCTGGGTGGTCGAGCGACTGAGGCTGTGCTGGTGAGGGGCTCCTATGAGGCTAGGCGCAGGGAAGATGTCACCTAGGACATGAATGGTGTAGTCCCTGGCCGCAACTATTTCCAGAATACTTTTTGAACAATGCATCAAATTCATGCTTGTCTCGAGCTGCCCTCTCCTCTTTCGAGCACCTGGTGCCCGAGTGTATGTTGGGGGCCTGCACGATTGGTATTTCCACGCCTTGTGTGCTTCCTTGAGCTTCTATTCCCCTGGCCTGGGGATTTTTCGGCCTATGTCTGGGGTGGTGTCGCTTGGGGCCTCTTTTCTTTGCATACCTTTTGAGGCTAGGTACGTAGTGTTTCGGAGGAGGAGCTTGTGCTGCATGCTCCCTTCGACGATGGATAACATCTTTGCAAGCCAACTGCACTGGGTGCTCCATGTTTGCTACCATAGGGGGACCTGCAAAATGCGAACCAAGGATTAGGCCTTGAGACATGATAAAACTATTCGCATGGAAGGGATTATACCATGGGTTATCAAGCGCACATGACAAGGAGGGGAGAGGTGAGGCATGTAGTGTTTATTGTAGAGGGATGGCCCCCATAATGATGTTCGTTTTGCCTCCAGCCTCCAGCCATTAGCAGATCTTGGCTTATGCTAAGTTGCGTGGACTGGTTGTCATGGAGTGGGGCAGGGCTCATCCTCGGAAGGATAGACAGGAAAGGGGGAAAGGTGTATAGAAAGGGACAGTACCCTGTCTACACCATCAGAGATGTTGGTCAGGGCTTCCTATGGTGGTAATGAGGGTTGCATGCCCTCCACCTGGAGGCGGGAATGGTCACACATCTTCTAAATATGTGGTAAGAGGAGGACATGAGGAGCTTAGCCTATTGAACCGAACTCTTCTTCCTGTGCTTGACTATCATTGCTTGTGCGTGTTGATATTGTCTATACAGGGTCACAAAATTCATTGTTTATTTATGTACATATTTATGAATCCATGTCACTTCACGAGGATAAAATCCAATTGTAGAACTCTTGGAGTGTGGCACACACATTTAGTACTTGTGGCAGTTCACTCAATATCGATAGATATTTTGCAACATCGAGTAACATGGAACCTTGTCGGAGTCTACTGGTAACATGTACTCCTCCTTAGTGAGAACCTTATTAGACAGAGACTTCTCTTGGCTAGTTTTAGCTAAGTCCGTACCCCGAATGGCAGTCAGCACTCGAAAGGAAGTTGGTGCCACATAGGTTGGGTCTCTTTGAGACCGCCATTTGGCCATTTGGCCAATTGCTCCTCTGAAACGGTCATGATCTGGGCTCCTAGTTTCGGCCATTGCAACGCGATTTTCAAACCAACGTTGTTCAAATTGACTTGACCCTTTGATTGTTGCTTTAGTTACTCTATCTCTAAGAGATTTGGTTGGCAGAGCACATCATTAAATGTTACAGTTAAGTGTAGTTTGTTGGCTTCCTCGTCAGAGATAAGTCACATGCGTTCATACAGGAACCTGTTATAGTGCTCATCAAGATGTTCTTGCTCTTCCTAGGATAAGGAAAATGGCAAGTATTCTTCAAGCTACTCTTTAGGGAATGCACCCATGTCTGCCAGGATATAGACACGTGCCAACACTTTGAGCTTAGCATCCAACTCGGTTAAGAATTCTGCGACACTTCTATGTTCAACGAGGGCTTGCTCGATTGCTATCTCATGCAAGGTTCTAGAAGTTTGCCTAGGCTTTAGCATAGCTGGGGGCTCAGGCCTAGACGAGCAAGATTGGTCAATGCTAGGATTTCTTATGCTCTTGGGGTTTCCATGTTTCTCCTGAGGCTTCGTTATTGCGTCATGGTTCTCCTTGGATGTGACTAGTGTAAATTTGTCACCTTGTTGTGATAGCGTTGTATCCACTCTTGACCGGTCAATGCGAGTTCTGTTGTCAGAAGATTGAGTGTTGCAAGCAACTATTGATGGTAACGACTGCTTTGATTTTTCAGAGCACACGGATGTGTCTGAGGTTTCACCGCTATTAGGAGAGGCATCAATGGGGTCATTGGTGGATGGACTCGATGCTTTATTCCTCAGCTCTCTAGCGCTCTTGGTGTCAATGTTCTTGGGGTCCACAACCACCTGTAACTGCTGTTGTTTTCATTGTTTTTTCCTCTTTTTCTTGGTCAGTGAAGGTGTATCTCTCAATGACTCAGGACCCTGGACTAGGTCAACCGTTGATGTGCTTGGTTGGGCCTCAATATTCTCTTTCTCTAGTGTGTCCTTATGGGACATAGCCGTGGCCTGCTGAATAGCCTCGCTAGGTTGTGAGAGTACAACTGCCTCCCTTTTTGGAGAATCTAGCTCTTCCCTTTTGTTTAACTCCTCCAACCTAGACTTTAGGCGCGTTGGAAGTGCTGGAGTTGTCAAGTAAGTTGGTTGTGACACCTCCTCCATAGGTAAACTGCTAAGGACACGTTCCGCAAGGAGCATTGTCACGACCAAGGGCGGTGACTGCTGTGATCCCTGATTGGAAGTAGTACAGCTAGCTTAGTGGACTTGCTACTGTTAATAGATTGCAGTGTCAAGTCCCTAGGGCGATCGGAAGTAGTCGTGTATTTTGTTGCCCTTTGATCATTCACTTGCATAGATCGAGTATCAATTGAGCTAGCCACGGTGGATTGCATAGGCATATCCTTAGGTTGAGAGCTAAGGGTGGTGTGGTGTCCTGCCTCTTGGACATTTAGAAGCTCTGATGTAGGTAGAGATTGGGATTGAGTAGCCGCACTTGATGACTATTGTGCTTCATGTGTCCGTTTAGGGGAAGAGGGTGTAGGAGACTTGGGACTCCTAAGTGGCTTTGACACTGGCTAGGAGATTTGCTCGTGGTTGTTAGATGATTTTGCTATTTGCTTTGTTGAGCATTTAACCTTGCCACGAGACATGTTGTGCCTATGATGCCTGCTATCCTCTTGGGGAACCAAAGGCTCCTTGGGCACTAGTGGCTTTTGTGTATCCTCATTTGCGTATCCTCAACGATTACATCTGATATTTGCTTGTCAAGCACGCTAGGCTTAGGATCTACCCTCCGATTGGTCCCGTTTGGTTTCCTGATTTCGACCATGAGGGGCTCGGTCACTCCACTGTTGTTGACTTGAGACTTGGTTTTTCATTTAGATCTCCTCCTACACTTCTTTGCTCTTGATATGATTTGGCCCTCAGTCGACAAGAGAGGTTTAGCAAGGGGTTTTGGCACCCAAATCCATCAGTTACCTGCGTAATACCCTTGAGCACGTAGCAATGCTTTGGATATCCATCATGGCGTTGTGCTGACCCTCCATCGATGCCTTCGTCTATAATGCTTGGGCTTCTTCTGGGGTCTTCTACAATATTTATAAGTCCAAAGCCCGTCCTTGGCATTGTCTCTTGACCTTCTTATTTCAGGCATGGCCTCACTTACTGGTTCTCGTTGTTTGACGTGCTTGTATCAACTCTTCTAATAAGTTCCTGCTCTCGTTAGCAGGCTTGACTGTTATGTCAGCACCTTCTTGCCTTTCCCTCGAGGTTTGATGAGGTCACCCTTGCTAAAGGTTATGACTATCCTCACACCCGGTAGTGTCAGGTGTATCCTCTGTGCTACATAGTCGGCCTCACACTTGGTTGCCCTTTTGAAGGGTCTTCCTAGGAGGGTTTCCTTCTCGTAATTAACACTATTTGGAGGAACATAAAATAGGATAGACAAGATTTCCGTTTCAATTGTCGCAAGGATTTTGCACTTCCCTATGAGTGCTTGTGGGTGTCCCTCGTAAGGGCTAAGAGTTGCATTAGTCGGTGTGAGCTCTGGTTGGCCTAGTAGGGTCCATAATTCATAGGTCAAGATATTAAAATCTGCTCCTTGATCAATCAGAGCATCGATAGTGTGCTCTCTTTTCGCGGTGAGTTTGACCCTAAGATAAGTAGGTGGTACTATGTCTTCGTCTTCCGGGTCTTGGCTTGTAAATTTAAGCCTTCTGACAAATGCCCTTGAGTCCCCAACTACACGAGCAGATGTGGATTCTCCACTGATGTCTTGGATCGTCAGTGCAGTGCTATTCAAGGAGCATCTATCGTCAGGACTACCATATCTAGTCATTCTCGCTGTTGTAGCTTGATGTTGTTGCTTTCCGCTTTGACTAGATGCAGTCCGAATGCAACATGTATGTGTTTTTGTAGTGTGGCCTTTTTGCCCTTGTTGGCTAGATTGACCCATTGAGGTTCTAGGGTCTCTGTTTATCTCTGTTCGGGTATGGGCTTTTGGTAGCTCTTTTGCAAGTGAGAATCCATGCTCGTATAGAGCCATTACTACACTAGGGTCTAATTTGGAGGACCTGTCATGGCGTCGTACCGTTTATAGCCAAATTTTGAACTACTTGCTCTAAGTTTCAGCCCAATGATCGATCTATGATATGGTTTCGGTTCTATATGGTCTCTCAGTCAGTTTTAGGTCTACGGGTTAAAATTTAAAAAAATCTAAATTCGGCCCAACAAGTCTGAGTTGCAGGGGCCGAATCTAGAAAGTGTCGAATGTAATTGGTCCAAATGTCAAATTCAACCAGTCCGAGTCTGGTTGTCCGAGGGTCGAGTGGCCAAGTGGGCCATGGGCCGATTCTGGGACTCGACCAGGGTAGTTCAATTCTGAGAATCGGACGGGCTGGTTTGATTGTGAAAATCGGACAGGGTGGTCTGATTTTGACACTAGGTCCGATTTTGACACTGGGTCCAATTCTGGGAATCGGACACGTGGTCCAATTTTGAGACTGGTTCCGATTCTCATAGTGGTCCGATTCTGGAAATCGGATCGGACAGGGTGGTCCGATTCTAGCAGTCGAATGGTCTGACTCCCAAAATTGAATGGTCCGATTCTGGGAATCAGATGGACTAGTTCGACGGCGCGGACAACAGCCCGCAGGTTGCGCGCGATGCCTCAAGGTCAACGCCAACTCCACGGAATCATCTCGTGCCTTCCAAATAGGTGCAAGACAATATAAGAAACTGCCAGGCATACTTGGAATCACTGTGGCGATCGAATCGATTGGCACTTGAGAGGTCTCCCCACAGCTCTCTCTCTCTCTCTCTCTCTCTCTCCCTGGCTCTCCAACTCACTCTCTTCTCACAAGGAAAAATGTCAAATGTGGCCTTTCTTGGTTCCCTGGGCCTCTTATTGCCCCATCCCAGCCTGCTGCAACATAAGAAGTTAATCCCTCACTCTCTTCTAGCCAGAAATCTGAATCTATGCCCCTATTTCCCTATTTTCAGCAGCAACAGAACCCTTCTGTTTTCCTTCTTTTTCCTATTCTAATCTTAACCTAATGCAACAAAAACCAAAACCAGAGATGGAGATGGATGGTCCTACTCTAATATTCAACAACAAATCAAAATACTTACTTACTCCAAGGATTAAAACCTCCTAAATCTCCTAAGTATCTCAAGCACCGGTTCAGGCTGCAAACCCTACTTCTATGCTCAGTTCGATGCATGCGGCGCTCAAGGCTCAATTCCATCGGTCCCGGCCAACGGAACCAAAATGGAGGGGAGCTACGGAGCTCTACCCTGAGACCTACGGACCGCTTATTGATCAAGTGTTTCAAGCCGAGCGGTCATGGCTACCTCTTACATAGCCGACACGCAATGCCTACCTTATCGGTGTAGTGAGCTTACCTTGATGCTTGATCGAGTTTCCTCCTCTCTCTTGCACTCCGGTAGCTCCACGATCCTTGCGGCAAGCTCAAGCAACCTCAAGCCCTCTCCGTCAAGCTCCATCCTCCATAGCCGCACGAGAAAAGAAAGGAGAAGAGACTAAGAGAAGATGAAGAGAGAAGATGGGGAGCTTCTTCTCCACGATCCCTTACTCTCACACACTCACTTCCTCACACTCCCTCAATCCCTCACTCAAGCACAAGCAAGAAGGCAAGAAACAAGAGAAGAAGAAGAAGAAGCTTTGGCCACACACAAGAATGAGCTTCTCATTCACTTTTCAACTTTATATACAAAACCCTAAATCCCTTTTGGGCGGTCATCCCCTTATCCCCTTTTTTACATGGCCGGCCGTGGCCTAGGCCGAGCCCTTTTTCCCATTGTCCTCCTATCTTCCTAGCTTCCTTCCTACCACCTATCTATCTTTACAAATTGCACAGATGAGAGCCCGGCACTCCTTAAATTAAATCACGATACGCTTGCGCTCTTTTACAAAAGTATTGACTTCCGCTTTTCCTTGTGCGTCTTTCTCCCTTATTTGGGACTTTTCTGCGCTTCTTGTGTTTCTAGATTTTCCTTGTGTGCCTTTGTCTTCCGTTTCACTTTTCCTTGGCCTTTTCTTCTGCTTTAGCTTTTCCATATTTTTCACCTTGTTTGTCTAACGGTTAACAAGTAACAAATGTATATCCCCTATACCAACAATGCTACATACATAGTTTTATACCAAGATGGATGCATTCTTGTCTCCCAACATCATAAGTAGTAAACAACTCCCTATTCTGAGTGACATGGAATGATGCTTTAGAATCTAAAAGGAAATTTTGTGATATATTATTATCTATGATAACCAAGAATGTATCACAAAAAGGGGATACATATAAGACATCTCCATAATCACTACTACATACATTAATCTCTTCTATCCTTGCATTGCCATTCTCTTCCTTTTTTGCCATCATCCTCATTATGCTTTTTGCCATTTTTCTTATTCTTTCACTTGTAGTAATGTGTCTTTATATATCCCTTCATATTACAAAATAAGCATTTCACATCCATCCTGTTGTGAGATTTACTCCTTGACTTGCCCCTCTCACAAGAGTTTCCTGTGGCATTTGACTTTTCTCTGTGAAATCAATTCTACCTTAGTTAACCTTAATGTAAATGTCACAAGAATGGATTTTTGTACTAAAATAGATGCCACATAGCTTCTTAAAAATAAAATAACATGATGAAAATTGGGAATATCCCAACTGATCAAATTCGATCAAAGCAAGTTACTTTCATCATAGACAATCCCTTGGAGTATTTGGATAAGTAGCACAACCCATAGATATCATGATCTCAACAAACCATTAAGTATCTCTCTCTCTCTCTCTCTCTCTCTCTCTCTCTCTCTCTCTCTCTCTCTCTCTCTCTCTCTCTCTCTCTCTCTCTCTCTCTCTCTCTATTTGTTAGATTATAGCAAGCCCTACACATAAAGGTAATGTTAAACCTTGAGGGGTGCACCTTATAGAACATGTAAGATACCACGTGAGTTCAAAAGAAAGGGTAATTTATTTAGTAAAATTTACAAGATTATATTTATAAAAGGGAGTTTTAATCAAAATTTGAAAAAATCCATAAGTTTGGTAATGTAAAGGGGTCATTTTATGGCCATATAGCATGTGAAGAAAGGGTATTTCTTAATATCCTTTGAATGCACATTATAATAGATTTCTTACAGGTGCACCCCCCCAAGGTTTAAACCCCTTTCTTAAGCCATGTGCTTTTGGAAAACATATCACTTTCTTCCAAATGACAATTTCTCCCTTACTTAAGCTTGCATACATCAAAAGTGTCTACCAAAAACCTATTTTGAAGCATCCAAAACTAGGGAATTTTTCTTTAATTCTAACCACTAATGTTTGTTCAAATGCAACCAAATTGGGCTATTACAGCTCCCAAATCCAGCCTCAATAGCTTCTCAATCCAAAAACTTATTTGCCTTAGATATAGAGCTTGATAACAATAATAGTACCTCTATCAAGATGTAGATAATAAGCACAAACGTCATAGAAGAATCTCAAATCCTTTATCTTCATAAAAAAGCTTCACTCCTCATGTTCCTCACTCTAATCAAGCATCGGCTCCCAAAAAAATTGCCTTGATGCTAGTTAAGAGGGAAGCAAGGGTGGAATGCAAGATAAAATCTATGGGCTACAAGAGGATTAAGAGAAAGAAGCACATCAGAGAGTTTAGTAGGTACAATGAATGATATCCTTACTTTTTGTTATCTTCATTATGACTATACAGTGTGTACTTATACAATGGGTGACCACCCATGGCAATTGGCCATTAGCCTTTATCCCAATAGTCTTATGGGTGGCTTAGGAAACCATAACCATTTATTTCCTACATACTACTCTTGAGCATGTAGCAATACTTTGAAGGCCTATCATGGCATTGTGTTAACTCTCTATCAACATTTATAATTGTATCCCCAAGATTTCCTCTTTCTTTTGTGTGGTGTTATTTTCTTAACATCTCTAGAAATTGTTCTATGTTGTTATAGCTAGGATTCTCTTCCTTTGTTGGGAGGATTTTGACTAAGTGATTCCCTTATTTCCTATTGTGCCTTGATCAACTTGTTAAGAACTTCCTTATGATTTCTTACTGCACTTTATTTGGCTTAGATATAATCTTCTTGTCCTTTTCTTGAGAATTGGCAAGGTCCCTTGCTGAAAGCTATGATTATATTGACATATGGTAGAGCCAAGTGCCTCTATTGTGCTTCATAGTCCACTTCACATTTGGTGGTGTGCTTGAAAGTCCTTTCAAGTCAGACTTCTATCCCCATATCTTCTTAGTTTGGAGGCACGTAGAACATGATGGGTATCATTTTTTTTCCTATGAGAATTATGGAAGTTCTCCATATTAATTAATATTTTTATTAGTCAGTACTAGACTAATTTGTTGAATTTTAGCCCATGTGACATAGGTTAAGATGTTACAATCTACTCCATCAATGAGAGTTGCAATGATGTGCTCTCCTTTTGCAATTGGTTTGATTCTACGATAGGAAGGTGGCATAAGCTCTTAATTATCAAGGTTGAGTTGGTGGTTTTAGATTTTTGTATTGAACTATTAAAACCATAATTTTTTAATGTTTTGAATTAAAGTATTATAATCTAAGATAGAAAGGTGTTATAAGCTCTTCATCATCAAGGTCAAGAAGTAGGGCCAAAAACGTTTCAAAAGATGCACTTTTGTTAATCATGGGATTAAGAAAGCAATAAGAGAGAGTTTGCCATATGTGCAAGAATATGGTATTCTTGTCTCCTATTTTTTTGGAGATAGTAGAGTCCATTTCATGATTCTATTCTCTTTTTAGCTAAAATCTCCAAAATTCGACATGTTTTGGTAGTCCCAAAGTCCTTATTTACTTATAAAATATGATAAAGGATATGACAAAGATGTTGTGAAGTTAATAATGATTTTGTTGAAAGTTGAGAACTTTCAATATTCTTTTTTGCACCCAAGATATTTTCATTAGTCTTCTTAATATTCCTTTTTAGTTCATTCATATTTCTCGTTGAGCTTCTTTCTCTGTGAATTTATTCTTTGTATGGCATCCACAAGGCACCCTTCTTGTTTAGTAAACTCTTGCATCGTCTATAGCCAGGGAGCTGATGGAAATTAGGAGCCCAAAACCTTTAGCATAAATGATTGGGTTACCATGCAGCCCTCTTGCAAGGGCTCTTACAAGGTGAATAAGAAAATAGGAGGATATAAAACATCACTAGAAGGGATGCATCATTGCTTTCAAAATTATTCTTGAAGGGTGGTTTGTCAAAGTGCAACATGTTTACATGGCCAAGGATATGCACTTGCCTTCAAAGGAACACATTTCCCAGTAAACACATTGTAAGTCTTTAGTTGATAATGTATGTAATATATTTTTTATTTAAGCAAGTACTAATAATGAATTCTTGGTTGTAGATATATTTCCGTCAACAAGTATTGAATGGCAATCTATGGAAAGCTTAAGTGCAACTTACATGTGATTCATAAGGTGTTTGTAGACATTATCTATGCTAATCGGAGTCTGTGGGTTCTTTTAGTGAGGGTAGGGTTTTTATATATTATGCATAGTATGCGATTTCCTCTAAAGCAGGTGGATATATCAAGGATTTATCATTGCTAAGTCTTTCATCTCTAAATTGGGAGATTCTTGATAAGGCAATGATGCACAATTCTAAATTCAAAATATCTCAAGATATTCAAAAGTCCATAATAGTTGGAGGGATCTCAGTAAGAATACACTTATCATGGTCTATACCCTTATATATCTTTGTGGTGTACTTCAAAATAGCACATTTATAAAGGACAAAGGTATCTTGACTAAGTAGAAATTTTGTAGAAAAGGATTTGAACAACATTATAGAAAGGCTTTGGAAATCTAGAGAGCATGACCATAAGGGCGATATCATGAGGTGTAATGCATGCCCCCAATTCTTGGATTTTTTTTACAATATCGCTTGACAAACTCTTGCTTTGGTCTTTGATTATAGGAGATACAAACTTAAATTAGGAATTTGGATTCCCTTAGATTTTGATACAGATTGCATGCCTTTTAAATTTAATGTGCTAATTATAGCATATGAAGAAGAAAAGGAGGTAAATAGCACTTCCAATTGGAGTCTATAAGGGTTACATTGGAGCTGCTAGACAATACATGCCCTATATATAAGTTCAAAGTCAATGGTAAAACAATTGGAAAAAGGGTTGAACACCCTTTCTCTTGTATGAGTTGTTTGTAGTATTTCATCTTGAGCCATAAATATGAAAACTTTGCAGTATCTCATCTTGTTGTGGGTGACATTGTTAAAAAGATATTTCTCAATACAAACGTATAAGCCATTATGAAGCAAGTTACTTTTTGAATCTATAAATATAAAATTATTACATTTACATAAAATAAAAAGCTTTTTATTACATCATGAGTCACAAAATTGAAGTAAAAGTATACAATGATGAAAAATAATAAAGCATTCTCTAAGTTTCTATTTGCATCTATGTTTCTTTTGTCTCTGGCACCTTCTCATTCTTTGGCATTGTAACTTCTTCATCACTTTTTGCAAAGATATCCAGTCTTCTCATAGGGGCTTTTTTCTTTGGTTGCTAGAAGAATTTGATTTTGATAGGTACTCTCTTCTCTTCAAACTTAAGAGGAGATGGATCAAACTTTATAGGAGAAAGTATTGGCATTTCTTTCTTTTTGGAGTTCACCTTACTAATCTTTGTAGATGACTTGCCCTTGCCATTGCCATTGCCTTTACCCTTATTTGAAGATTTCTGTGGAGGGAAGTTGGGATCAACTGGTGTGATTTCCCTATCCAAAATCCACCACATATATGAGTCAGGGTAATCCCAACACTGCAAGAATAAATGTAACAAGTTGATAAGGGTTCTTAAAAAAATAAATAGTATGAAAGAGACTTACATTCATCCCATCTATATTGAGTATCTTTGAATCTATTGTCATGTAGACATTTGAAATCACTCTCCATCCACAAGGATGTGCATCACTTTGCAATGGTACTTCTTGTTGGAGAAAGTTGTATGGTTTTCTAGGATCAGCAATATCCTCATATATGGTGTCTAAGAAGCTAGTCATTCTCATATATGGTGTCCAAGAAGCTAGTCATGAGCTTCTCAACATTGCAAATGGAAACTTGTATGGTTATATGATTTTTCAGGATCAATAATATCCTCATATGTGGTGTCCAAGAAGGTAGTCATGAGCCTGCCAACATTGCAAATGAAAACTAGTAACTAAAATAGACAATCGAATAAAATAAATAATTAACAAAAAAACGAGCAATATTTCATTCAACGCACATTTTTACTTGGCCATGAATACCACTTAGAGAGTTCATGAGGATAATTTCTCTAGTAAGTATGTTGATATATATAAGACTCTGATATCCTCTACAAAGCAAACATTAGTAAGAAATAAATACAACAACAAGGAAGTATATATTAACCCTTTTGAAAAATTGCATACCTTTTGATGTAAGAAAAAAAGATATGGTACTTTGTGGTGGAATCAAAAGATTTGAAAAACATTACTATATTTAAACTAAATCTCGAAAACAATTCCACTAATAATAGTGAATCAATAATAAATATACTTTTAGAGATATCTTGGCTAAGAGAAGCGATCAACATCCTAAAACCAATAGCAAAAACATAAGAATGTTATTTGCAATCAACATCATAATCATTCTAAATACTTAAAATTTTTAGAATCAAAATGCCTTACCTTATGCAACAATAAACTAGAGAGTTTGACAATTGAATATCCTTTTTCACTAGCATGGACTTGTCCTCAGGAGATATGCTAAGATAGTCCTCTTCTTCATAAGTGCAAGAAACATTGACAACTGTTTGGCCATACACCTTACCCATCCTCTTATCATTAACAGAGCCAAGCAAAGTGATTATTCTCTTGTAAACCTCATCCTTAGTTTCTATGACCTCTTGCATTTTTTATTCTTGGATTGGGATGCGTTCCTTGTTGGGTGAAGATGTGTCACATCCTCTATCTTTAGTTGGATTTTTAAATTAATTGTAGGCAAGGGCCTTAATACCTTGTCGAACCCGTACCTGATCTTGTTGGCCATGCTAAAAACTTTGTTCATTAAGGTGGTCCTATGAGCATGAGTAGCAACAATGTAAGCATCATTCATAAAGTTAATAATAAAATCTTCAGCTACCTCTTGAAGACAAAGAATTGCTACAGGATACTATTTGTTTTGAAGGCCATACTTAGAGAACACTCTTAATAATCTATCATAAGTATCATTGACAAATTTGATAAAAGCTATCTCTAGAATGGCATGCTATGTGGCTCTCTAGGCCTTCCTTATCTCACTAAAACACTTCTACATATAGTAAAACCTGGACCTTCTCTTTCTCCTTAGCTTGGAAGGATTACTTCCTTGAGTAGAAGAGGGTCTAGCATGATTAATTAGCTCATTAGGTGCTCTAGGGGTGGTTGGAACCTTGGCAATTGTTGGAGGAGAGGACTATCCACCAATAATATTATAGGGTTGGTCATTTGCCACATGGACCTTGCCTTGAGTAGGAGGAGAAGAAATAGTCTCTGCACTTTATTACTTTGATTGCATAGCAAAAAACTAGAAAAAACTAGGAATAGGAGGGATCTCATGAGCAATAGCCTCTAGAACCTCTAATGTACTTTCCTCTTGTCCACTATCCTTGCTCTTTATATAAATTTTCATTATTGTCTACTTTGTCCTTGCCAGTGGCTTAATAGAAAATGATAGCAAGAGCAAACAATATTTGATTGAGGGGGCTATAGCATGGAGGAGGGTCTAAGCAATAGGCCGATACATAACACGAAGAGTAGTAGTCCGTCCTTGCACTGAGGTGGAATCGCATTGTATTGTAGACAGGAACCGATACTCTATGATGAGTTGCAGTGCACCTATGTGCTGAGGTGGAATCACATTGTATCATACATGGGAGTCCATATGCTGCTATGAAGAGCAGCAATGGGTCTCTACCTTGAGGTGGAATTGTGTCGTATTGTGGAGGATGCTGGTTGATATGGCGCGAGAGACAGCACTTGGTCTCTATGTAGGAGGTAGAATTTTGTCGTATCATGGAGGACGAGTGAGAAGTATTTGATATGATGTGAAAGGTAGCAATACTCCTCTTTCAAAACCTTGAATCACATGGTATCATGTAGACATTGGTGAGGCACGGGATAATGTTTGAGATATGGCATGAGGAAGATCAATGCATTCGATGGAGGACTCTCTATCACATCATATCGTGGAGGAAGCTTTGAGGCAAGGATCAAAAGTGAAACCAAAAGTGGAATGTTAATTATATGTTGGAATAAGGAGGAACTTGAAAATGACTCTTGCACCATTGTGTGATGACTAAAATGAGTCACGTAAGCTAGGGCCGATCTTATATAATTGGTGTGACCCATGACATGTGGCATTATATCATTAGCTAGGGTTTTCAAGGTTGTCCACATGGCAAGGCGTCCTAATGGTGTATAAATACTTGTGGCAAGCTCTTCGTATGCTTTTTTACTTGATCTTGCACCGTGATTGTTCTAAAATTTTAGAGCTATTTCGAGTCTTCCTTCTCATTTTTGTGCCTTTTTCTTTACTTGTTATTTGGAAGATTACATGAAGCGAGGAGAGCCATTTGTTAGGCTCACAAGTTTGTTTTCACTCGTATTGGCATTGCATGATACAAAGTAAGGATGCATTTTTGGTGTGGTCGGATTCCTCTTTTCATGCAGTATCTTGGACCCTCCGATATCTGATTTAAAAGATTTTCAAGGCTCCCCAAATGTGGACACACCAAAGAGGAAAAAACAAAGTTGTCTTTGGGATCAAGGGGTTCAGTTTTTGTTGCCTTTGCTCCTAAAATTCCCTCACCTTCTTCTCCTTTCTTAGCAGCAAGGAATGTCTATGAAATCTCAAGCAAAGGTAAGTCACCATTGACGGTTCTTGGATTGTCTCAAATCACAGAGGTTTCTCCATCAGAAAGGATCCTAGACTTTCTTCTTCAAAATGGCATGGAGTATGCAATTGCAAAGAATATTTTTAACCTTGATTGGGATATTGACCATGTGGTGAACTCTTGAAAAAAAAATTGTGTGGAGAACATTGTTAAGTTTGAAAGTCTAGTATTTCTTGTGGTTGAAAATGATATAAAGGAATATGTTCATATACCTATTGGGTCCTCACCTTCAGAGAAGTCACTGTTCACAAGGAAGTATGGAGCTCATTCTCTTGATAGGTTTTGTACAACAGATGTGTTTTGTTCTGCTCATTCTAGGAAATGCAAGCTTATGTCAAAATCTGTTGCTTTCTCGTCTTATGCTTTGGAAGCAAATCGAACTGATATAAAATCCATAGTTGGCTACAAGAGAAGAACATTTTAGCATTATAGAGGAAAGATACCTTATGAGGAAGATATAAAAGCTCTTTAGAGCTAGCTTTGTACTTTTCTATCTTAAAAAATACTATGAATTCTCAAGTTTCATTATCATCTTTAGTATTCATTATTTGAAGTTGTCATCATAAAAACCAATTGAATAGCTCCTCAAGAGCATTGTTTTTTGTAACTCCTCCTCCATGTCATGTGCTTTTAAAAAAACTTGTACATGCTTATAGTGAGATTCCTCCATGCATTGGCCACTATAAGTTGCTAGAGCGCCTTGCTCCTCCACAAAGTAAGGCTCATGGATATGAAGGATATGTTGTAATACAAGAGAGCAACAATCATTTTACACCATTGAAAATTTTATCAAAGAAAACTTAGATTAAATATTTTCTCTCTTATAAATAAAATGTGAACAAGATTTGTAATTGAAAATTTGAATTCTTCTAGATATGCATCTAGTTTTATCAAGTTTGAATGATTTAAGTGGTGATCTTGAGGTGGTTCAAGATGCAAAGCATATCGTGAGGCTCTAGCCCTTAGCATTACTAACCATGACTTGCGTGTGTGTATGTTTTTAATAATGCATGTGTATTTGCACCTTGGACTACATGAGCTTGTGGCTTATGTGAGAAAATATGTATGGCCTTAGAAGCAAAGGTCCCTAGCCTAGGTTTCACAAAAATGGGTTAGGGAATGTGAGCCTAGGGTTTGAGCATAGCTCAAATTGGATAGGGGATGGAAATTAAGCATGCAACTTTGGGGTAATTGCATTCTCTTAAACACTCAAGGATTATCTAGCATGGAAGTGGTGTACACTAACCTAGGTACCAAAAAGTGTGATCCCAAGTGGGGGACAACCACCTATCCTTAATACAGTTGTCTTGAAATATTCATCATATATTCCTACTGCAAGGCATATGATACATGTCTTGGGGTATGATTAGAAGATTGGTGGCTTCTAGCAAAGAACTAAAAGCTTATTTCCCTCACTCAAGTAGATTTAGTATTTGGAAATCTCTAAAAACCTTTAACTATCCTATTATCGTAATCAATGATAAAAATACAATAGAAAGTATTAAGAACATGTTTCTTAGAAAAGTGCATGTAGTTGTAGATAAAGAAAGGGATGCTTTGATTAAGATAAGGCTAAACACAACATGGTAGAGACGATTGTGAGAGATTCTTCAGGTGGTCGAATAAGTAAAGGAGTAAGCTAGAGTAGATAGAGGCTACATCTCCTCTAGTTTGTTGGCCTCCTATGTGAGTGGCACCTTCAAGGCCTTTAAAGATCCAACAATGTCATGTGCTCAAAATCAAATGCATCAAGAGGAGTGGAAAATTAATCATCTAGGCATGGGTGGGCATTCTCCTCATTTCTATCCCATGGTTAAATAAACTCAAGACCAGCCTGGCTCAACTAAGGATCTTGTCATGTGCTTGCAGACAACAAGTAGAAACCCTAGTCCTAGTAGACCTTTTGATATCAAAAACACCCCTATCCATGATATTATTAATAAGGTTAATCAACTAGTCAATCTAGAGACTACAGGTACCATACCTAGCATGATGGAAACAACCAAAGATTCTTGAGTAGCCTCAGATGACTTCTAGGATACCATTGACACTTTCTAGCATGTTGCTGACTTTGATGTCTCAAGGATGACCCTTGAGGCTATGGAATAGAAACTCATAGAGCTTCAGGGGAAAGCGACAAATACCCTCAATTGATTATTGGACATCAACAATGATACTAGAAAAAATATTGCAACTAGAAATTAAGAGCATATGACGAATGCCATTCAATGTTGGAGCTACAAGATCCTCACAAGATTCATTATCAAATCTCATGTAGTGATGCCTAACTAATTACATAGACATGTTGCAGATAGGTACTCACATTGCTCAACACTCTTAATCAAAATAGGGAATATGCCAATAGTGAAAATATTGCTAATGGCTAGGTAATTGGTGGATAATTATTCGGCTAGGGAAAACCCCTATACCCTCATTTAATAGTTTGAGAAATTGTACAAAGTGAAAAACCTAACGAGTGATGTTAAGAAAGCATAAGCATTCAAATCGTGCCTAGGAGAAAAGGGGTACACCTGGTTCATTAGTGTTGATGCCACTAAGAAACCCTCATTCATACTGCTCAAAGAGCTCTTTATTAAAAACTTTGCAGAGGCTAGTTATAGTAATAATCACATCATTCAATTAATGAATATTGAATAGCAAGAAGAGAAGATCATGTGAGTCTATGTCTCAAAAGAGAAGGAGTTTCTTTAAGTGTATCCCAATTTGTAGAGAGAGCCACTACCATGGCCCTGACAAAATCCTTCATCAAGGGCATCTATGATGAAAAGATTTATGAGACCATGGCAAAAAACTCGAGTCTAACTGCTCTAGCATCAATGATGTACTCAATGAAGAAATTTACATTGACCTACACAAAGAGAGAAGTAGAGCTTTTTTTATAAAAGAAATTCAACATAAACCTTATTATTTTATGTGGCGAAATAGTAACCTAGTAATGAATAACCTAGTTCGGCACGACAACATTGGGAATTTTGTCTTTGCCCACGCTCACATTTGCCATACCAGATGTTCCATTGGTAGTGGCAACTCCGGCAACCTCAGGCACTCTTGTATCTCTGGCAATACCCATTCCTTGACCGGTTGCAGTGGTTCCCATGGTCCTTCCACCTCGTTGCTTTGGAGCCATCTTTCGCAAGTGGATTCGAAAGATAAAGAAGGAAGAATGAATTTGAGATGGGAGAGTGTAAGAGAAATAGTCAAAGACTGAGATAGGGGGAATTGAGCTAACTCTCTCCCTCGCAGCCTCTCGAGGTAACTCCTCTCTCTCTCTCTCTCTCTCTCTCTCTCTCTCTCTCTCTCTCTCTCTCTCTCTCTCTCTCTCTCTCTCTCTCTCTCTCTCTCTCTCTCTCTCTCTCTCTCTCTCTCTCTCTCTCTCTCAAGCTCCTTCTTGCAACCTCTTGGAGGGGTATCCTTCTACCTCCCTCTCTCTATCTCTCTCTCGTAGCCTCTCGGGGTCTCCTTGTGCCTCTCTAAACTGCTTCCCATGCCTCATATTTATAGCTAAACAAGAGAAGATGGGTTGTGGCTGAGAAAAATAGCTCTTTATGGGGGGATCTTGGTAAAATCAGCGATTTGAAACTTCTAGGATGCAATCTAATGCTCAAATCACAATTTTGATAGTTCTATTGGCTTGGGGGTAAAACCTCAAGACACTTGGTTAGAAATCTTCCAAATCACTCACTCTTCTCCCTATTCGAAGTGTTGTTTCCTACTTGTAAACTGTGATCACGACGCATGCAATTTCGCGAATCCTTTTTTTGTATTAAATCTCCAAAATTGGTTGAAAAAATTCACTTACTTTTTTTACATGATATCTTGTTCTAGAAAATTTCATATCTTTTTAGGATATTTACAATAAATAATATCTAAAATATGCTAGTCTTGTCCAAAAATCTAATATTTTTGGACCATCCATACTATACACATTGACACTAATGACTAATATGGATCATAACTCTCATTCACTTGGTAACTTGTGTGATGGGTGGCTACAGTCCTTATTAATTCGAAAAAAATATCGGGTTATAATCCTCGATTTTATTTATTTATTATTATTATTTTAATTTTAGTTATTTATTAATGTTAGTTAGTTTTTACTTTAGTTAATCTTTAGTTAGTAACCTTACTAACTTATTAATTGACTAACTAACTTTTGAACTAACCAACTAGCTTTTAATTGTGTGGAAGTATTACACTAGGAGCTTCATTTCATGTTAAAGATAGGTACTATGGAGCAATAGGGGAGGTGATGGTCTATAATTAATACAATAAATAAAATTTACAACTTGGAGGTAATGATCCAAACATCCCTTTTGAATTTCATCTGAAACCATCAACTCCTCACTCCATATTTAAATGCTTGATTGACTAATCTACAAAGACTTAGGAACAAAGTCCCTGTTTGATCTCTCTAAGTGAGATATATTCAATATGTTTTGTATTACTTCAAATTGTTCCTCCAAAGAAAGCATTGACTCATATCATAGTATGTTCTTGTAAATCATGATCAAAGTCTTACTATAGTGTAGTATTCTATATCCTTGACATTTAAATCCAAGAGCAAATACTCCTCACAATTTGAGTCAACAAAGTCAGAATCTTCTTCAAGATTCTATGCTACAATGGCTAGGAAATAGTCCTCCTTGATGTCAAAAAAGGCTCAAATAATAATTAGGAGAACATATTTTCTTTTTCCCCAATAGGGAAGGTAGGGAACATAGTTATAGGAGCTTCACATTCATCCACCTATATTGCTTGCCCATCAGTCAAATCCACCTTTGTGTTCTCCCTTCTCAAAGCATAAACATCTAGCGAAGTACTTTCCTCTCTCACACTAGCTATATCTAATGGCAAGGAGACCTCTTGCATCACATTGGTGTTAGATTCAATAGCCTCTTGTGTATCTTCAATGTCCTGGACGTGCTCTTTTCCTTCATCCCTTAGCAATACATACAAAAACCAAACCATCTTGTGAAAATACTTCCCAACATGACACCTTTGATTGTGTTCAAGGCATTGGAAGTTTGCCTTCTTCATGCTTTCTAGAACTCAACAGATGTGTGCTATGAGAAAGTGACCTCTTGTTCCTCAAGGTAGCTTCATGAAGCCCTCACCCATTCCTACACAAAGATAGTGATAGGAAATACCTAGGATACTTGTGGTTGTAGGTGCTCTTATCCCACTTGGAAAAGGAAATCTTAATGCATATCTTAGGAGTTCCTTCACTCCTTAGATCTTGAGCCTCCTCCATACCCTACACCTCAGTAGAATCCATATGCAAGCATACATGTATCGAGATCTAGAATGCTTGGGCCCCTTTGACTCCATAGCGAGGGGGTGAGCAGAATATGAGGGAGGACCCTCAAGAAATTTTTAGTATCCCCTCTTATGTTATGTGGGTCCTAGACTTGCACATTGCAAGAGGGTCCCTCAAGATTTCTGGAAAGGCCCCCCCTCATGTTGTGCAAGTTGTGGATCCATTGTGCAAATCCAAGACCCGCGTAAGGAAAGGGAGAGAATTTTGGAGGGTCCCCTCTCACGTTGTGCGGATCCTAGATCTACACAATGCAAGAGGATCCCTTGAGAATTTTGGAAGGCCTCCCTCACATTGTGTAGGTCCTAGACTGACATAACATGAGGAGAGGGTGTATTGGGCCAATACAATGCAAGGGCAAGACTCCAACCAATCTCAGAGCCCCCACCCCTCCCCCCCTCCAATCATGTTGTATAGATCCAATACCTACACAATGCATTGGGGGGGGGGGGGGGGGGGGGGGGGGGCGGTTAGGAGATTTTGAAAGGTTCCCTCTCACATTGTGTAGGTCAAGGACCCACATAAGGTTGGGGGCCCATGGAGCCCCGTCCTTGCATTGTGGTAGCCCTGTCAAATATCTTAAAGAGGAGAAAATAGAACTAAATTGAGGGTCACATCTTAGGATAGAAAGAGCTTTGATCACAATGAAGATGGTATGTACATAGTATGAGAGAGAGAGAGAGAGAGAGAGAGAGAGAGAGAGAGAGAGAGAGAGAGAGAGAGATTTTTTTTCTTTACCAAAATAGATCTATTGGAAATCTTATCAATATACAAGACTATAACATGTTAAAAAACACTAGAATTATCAATTGCAAAGTACCAAAGTAGGGTGACGGCTACCAGTTGTGGTTGGAGAGTTTAGTATAATGTCAAATTGCTCTTGGACCATCTACTCGGGCTAAAATAAATAATGTAAGCTTAATTTTTCTTAAATTGACCAAGCATAAGTATTAAATACTTAATACTTACCCTCATTTTGTATGATTTTATACAAGATGATCCCCTAACAAATTATACAAATGATGACCTTCTTATGTTTAGAGCTGAAATCATGAAAAATATCATCAATTTCATATCAGACAAAAACATTGTGGCACCACTTTCTCACATGCCTTTCCCACCTTGTAACTACCTCAAATGCAGCCTGATGTATTGACCCACCTACCTATCCTTGGGTGCAACCAAGGTTGACAACACTAGTAGAGCTATTCAATCCAACACCAACCTTCTTTGCACTTGAGTATGGAGTGGCTAGCGCCTGCCCCTCTACTAGCCTTGACTTTGTCCTCATAGGCTATAGTTGGCGTTGTACCTACCGTGATGTCGAGTTGTAGCATCACCATTCTTGTAGCTTCCCATCACCTGTCTACTTTGGGCTAATTGTGAGCTTGTTTTTCTCTTCCTTCTATAGGGGTTATTATATCGTTTGGTCTATGTCAGTAGTGAAAAGCATTGCTACCTCAACTTATGGACCCTTCTACTCACATGTGTGCACGTTGTTGGGGGTAAAGGTGCCTCTACCTAGCCACCAATGTATTACTACACTAACAATACCTGCACCTACACATTGCAGGCAACAGATGCCCATCATCGTCACTTCATTCTTTATTCTTTTAGTGACATTTGAATAAAGGGAAGGCCAGTCACACATTGTGACTATTGGAGTTTCCACATTTGGACTCTCTCTCTCTCTCTCTCTCTCTCTCTCTCTCTCTCTCTCTCTCTCTCTCTCTCTCTCTCGTGCTTCCATTTCAAAGCTCACCGCCCTTCAACTGGCATCAGGGCCTTCTTTATCGAGCTCTTAATCTTGGTTGGGCACACATTCAACATTCATTCAAATACCTATAGCTTGGGTGTCTTCCCTCTTGGTAGCCCCATAGCCGCACCTTCAAGCTTTTGGTCCCCGGTCTCATCCTTCTCGAGCTTGCATTGGGGATTCTTGGGCACCCTCAAGGCATTCATTTGAAGGTATTGGAGCTCTCTTTTATTTCTTTACTTCAGTTCACAAGGTATGAACAACATGGAAGCCATGCCTCTTTGCTTCTTGTGAAGCATACACCTTCCTATTGCATTTACCCTTCAAGACAAAGCTTCCCTAAGTCCTTAGGGGCTTCCACACCTAGCCAAAGCCTTGTTGCAGCTCCCCAACCCCTCTACGACTGAAGATTCCATCAGTGTGGCTACTCACAGGCCACATTTCAACTTCCCTCTGGTCCAGAGCATCTCTCTCAGGCCTTGGGCACTTGAAACGGATTCATCTAATGCATACAAACCTACTAGAGCTTGGCATTGAAGGCTTTGATCATTGGCATTGGGTTTGGACTGATATACATAAATTTGAGGATTGTTATAATAGTCCACATGCAATGTTATATTAGCATTTTATGTTTATGCTTGGTTGGCACTAGTTGTTGATGCCATTTGGTACTCGATTGATGCCGAAATGTCAGGGAATGATATGCATATGTTATGGGAATGATTTAGAGCTAATTATGGCCCTATTTTATCTCGGTTTAGTAGTGATTTTACTGCTATGATACACCAATACCCTAAAGCTTATTTGGTCACTTTATGCTTTTGCCTATTGGTCTCACAAGTGCTTTTCGTGTGATTCATATGACTACACGGATGTATACAGAGGTTGGCACATGTCTTGTATTGCTCTGGAATGCCTTTTGAGCTTCGATGGAGCTCCATCTTGGTTGGCATTTAATTGACATTAGTCTACATTGGCATGTTTGTGATAGTTCTTATGCCTATGGTCTATGCTTGACCCTTTGGTATATGCTTTGAAGCATGTGTCAGAAATCTATGCTCCTTACATTGTGTCTGTTTGTTCGTCACTTGGAGCTTTAGTTGGGATTTCATTTGCATACTTTGGATCTCTTGGATGCTTATTTGCGTTGTTAGAGATTTGACATTGATTGTTACATGATGTACTGGATGCTATAGGTGATGCTTGAACGATCCCTTGCTCTAGATGCTCCATTGATATACGGTCTTGGCTACATGATGTCTTATATATTCACATACTATCTTTGAGCTTGGTTCCTTGATTGACATTGATCTATCTACCAATGGGAGCTTCATGCTATCTTTGGATATTGCAAAGAGCTTGTGGGTTATGTAGTTGAGCTTCTTGAGTATATGTGACTAGGATCTCTTACATGTCTATGCTCTTGATAGATACTTCTTTACATTGGATGCTTTTGGGCTGATTTGATCCATCTTCTCTTTGAGCATACATTGTCAGGTCTTGTCAATTCGGCATAAACCTAGGTTGGCTTACTCACTGAGTTATTTATACTAGGGGTTGTATCCTTCTAGTGGCTTACTCACTGAGTTCTTTACACCTAGCTTGGCTTACTCACTGAGGTCTTGTCAATTCGGCATACACCTAGCTTGGCTCTTGGATGAGGGTGCATCTTTTCATGTGACCCCCTACGATGAGGGGTTTCATTCCTATCACAATGTATCTAGTTTTGTGCGCTTAGGTGATGATAAATCTCTTGCTATTGTTGGCATTGGTGATGCCACTCTACAGTTTTCCTTTGGTAGCACTTTTGTTCTACATAATGTACATTATATACTTGCCCTGACTTAAATCCTTATGTATGATGGGCAACTTGATGATATAGGTTATCACATATGCTTTCGTGATTATTCATAGAAGATAACTTATGGCATGCTTGTTCTTGCAAGAGGTGCTAAGTCTGGAAGCCTCTACCCCTTGGTTGTATCTGGTACTATTGACCATGTTTTGTCGATGGGTTCAATCCCACATGTATCTCTCTGGCATGCTCATCTTGGGCATATGTCACTTAAGGCAATGAAAATGCTTAGTGCTTTGTAGTATCCTCCGCCTTTTGGCTACTCGCATTTTGACTCGTGTGATCATTGTTTATATGGTAGGCAAACTAGGAATTCACATAAAAAGTTTAGTATTCCACACATGGGTGAGTCTTTGGATCTTGTGCATTCAGATGTATGTGGACCCATGCCCGGCCAGTCATTAGGGGGTGTGAAGTACTTTGTTACATTTGTTGATGATTATTCACATAACGTTTGGGCTTATCTCATAAAGAAAAACTTTGATGTCTTGGAAGTCTTTCAGCGTTAGCTTGCTCTAGCAGAGAACTAGTCTAGGCATAGGTTAATATGCTTACAGATAGATAATGGGCATGAGTGTCTCATGTGCTTTTGAGCAGTTCTGTTGAGTGAGGTATTAAGCACCAGTTGACTGCCCCTTACACTCCTCCCTAGAATGGTATGGCTGAGCTCATGAATAGGACTATCCAGGAGAGGGTCTGTAGCATGCTTAGCCAGGCTAGCTTACCATAACATTTTTGGATTGAGGTAGTTACTATTGTAGTACATATCATTAATAGGTTACCTTGGAGTGGCATTGACTTCCAAATTGTAGAGGAGGTATGGAGAGAAAAGTCTCCCTCATATGCTCATTTGTGTGTCTTTGGATGTGAGGCCTTTTGCCATGTGCCCAAGGACAAATGCAATAAGCTAGATCCTAAAAGTGTGAAATGCATTTTCATTGGCTATGGTGATGCAACTGAGATGGGATATTGTCTTTGGGATCTAGAGGTGCGGAAAGTGATATGCAATAACCATGGTGTTTTGTTCCATGAGGACAAAATTACTATGCAGCTGAGAAGGTTATTGAGATACATAGGGCTATCTTTCAAGAGGAACCCCCTGCTCCCACACAGCCAACTAGACAGCTTGCACCAGCAGTCGATACTCATGGCCAAGATGTTAGATAGGATGTTGAATAGGCAGCACATCCTGCATTAAGGCATTCTCCTAGAGATAGATGAGTTATGAGCCCTCCATAAATTATGTCTTGGTTACACATGCAAGAGAGCCTCTCACCTATGATGAGGCTATGTGTAGGGGTGACACTCACTCCTAGGAGAGGGCTATGCAGTCTGAGATTGACTCATTACATAAGAATCATATGTGGGATTTGGTTTCCTTGCCTAGTGGCAAGAGGTCTTTGCCTTGCAAGTGGGTGTACAAGTCAAAAAGTACCCCTGGACACCCTAGGTCAGCATATATGGCCAAATTAGTAGCAAAGGGTTTCAAGCAAGAGCACACTGTTGACTTTGATGAGGTCTTCTCTCCTGTGCTTAAGATGAACACCCTACGCTTAGTCTTAGCTTTGGTTGCACAACTTGACTTCAACTTACATCCGTTGGATGTCAAGATGGATTTCTTACATGGAGACTTGCATGATGAGATATAAAAATGGAGTAGCCTAAGGGCTTTGCATAGCTTGGCAATGAACACCTAGTGTGCAGATTGAGAAAGAGTCTTATGGCTTAAAGCAGGAACCTAGGGAATGGTACCATAAATTTAATGCAATCATAGGGCTACAGCCGTAAAATTATGGATCCATGCTTGTATGCGGAGAAAGCCCGTGATGGCTCATTACTGATTTTGGTACTCTATGTGGATGACATGCTTTTAACATGGAAAGCTCATGATAAGCTAGATGCTCTTAAGGCTTAGCTCAAGAAGAGCTTTGAGATGAAAGATCTGGGAGATGCCTCTCATATACTTGATACGTGCATTACGCGTGACAGGTCTTAGGGACTACTCTATCTGTCACAAAAGGAGTATATCTATAAAGTCCTTGAGCGCTTCCATATCCAAGATGTGAAGCCTATTGGTTGTCCATTGCCTTCTCATGTGAAGGTATCACATGCCAATAGATGAGCAAAGGTCCAAGATGGCCAAGATTCCCTATGCATCCGCAGTGGACATAGTCTTATGTATGCTATAATAGCCGCCTGTCTAGATATTGCATTTACAGTTGGTATTGTGGCACGTTATATGTCTACACCTGGCAAGCAGCATTGGGATGTCGTGAAGGGTATCATGAGGTACCTGAAAGGCACTGCTAATATGTGCATATGTTATGGCAACCCAGGATACAAGAGTTGTGGGATATACTGACTTTGACTACGTAGGACATGCAAATAGTAGGAAGTCCACTTCTTATATCAATGTGTTCACTTTTGCTGGAGGTGTTGTTTCATGGATGTCTAGGGTGTAGAAATGCACGACCCTTTCTACTACAGAGGCCGAATATGTTGCCGCCATTGAGGCTTGCAACGAGCACATTGGTTGGGTCGTTTGGTTGTTGACCTTGGTATTGCAGATGATATCTCTATGATGCATTCGGATTATATGAGTGCTATTTAATTAGTGAAGAATCTGGTCTTCATTGTAAAGATGAAACACATCGAGGTTGAGGTATCACTTCATTCGTGAGGTCATTGAGGACAAGTATGTTGACCTTGTCACTATCTCAAGTGACCAGAATCCTGCAGACTTGCTCATGAAAAGCCTCTCTATAGAGCACTTTGCCTTCCTTAGGAGTTTGATGGGCGTTGGATGAGATGACATCTTTCCTCGTCCTGTTGTATCTATGTATATGTTGTACTACCCTTTTTTTCTCTCTTTTTTCTTTTTTTTTTCTTTTCACTCCTTATTGAGGCAGATTCGCCTTTAAGTGGGAGGTTGTTGGGGGTAAAGGCACCTCTGCTTAGCCGCTCATATATTACTACATTGATAGTATCCGTGCCTATATACTACATGTGTGGCGGGCGCCCATCAGTGTCACTTCATTCTTTCTTCTTTCAATGACATTTGAATAAAGGGAAGGCCGGTCACACATTGTGACTCTTGGAGTTCCCATATTTGGACTCTCTCTCTCTCTCTCTCTCTCTCTCTCTCTCTCTCTCTCTCTCTCTCTCTCTCTCTCTCTCTCTCTCTCTCTCTCTCTCTCTCTCTCTCTCTCTCTCTCTCTCTCTCCACCATAGCTCTTACTCATGCTCGTGCTTCCACTTCAGGGCTCACCTCCCTTAGGAAGAATATTACATTAAAGGGGGGGAACTCTCTTCTTCCACCATAGCTCTTACTCATGCCGGTGCTTCCACTTCAGGGCTCATCTCCCTTAGGAAGAATATTACATTAAAGGGGGGAAGAGAGAGAGAGAGAGAGAGAGAGAGAGAGAGAGAGAGGGAGAGAATGGATGCAAACATTTGTCACTTACTAGACCACCTCTCCTTTTTCCACATAGGCTTGGGGGCTTTCTCCTTCATTCGGGAATCATCAAGGCACATCTCCAAATAATAAATAGTACAAATGAAATATAAAGATTAAAGAAAATTAGAGATATCTGTATTGGTCAAGTTTCATTATTCATAGACCCAAATGCAAAGGAAAATATATCCAAAGTATCTTAAAGTAGCTCAAAAATTGACCACTAGAAAAGGTTCTTGATGTTTTGTGGCCTTCAATCAAACTTTAGGAGTTACTTTGATTTCCTTCTTCTCAATGGTTTAGAATGTTCAATTTCAACCTTGTGGACACAATATTTCTTCTCCATTCAACTACCTTCTTGCACCTCTTACAACCTTGTAAACAAATTCCTTCTTTGTTCAATGACTCAAAGATAATTGGGCTATCTATTGCCCCACCCTTTAAAAAAACGAAGAAGCAACCTCTCTTCTATCATGATTTTGGGATTTTTCAATGCACCTCTTTTTTTGCACCCATAGAATAGGGTTAAGAACATTGCTAGGAGATAACTCCAAATTTCTCATTGCATTTTAGGTGGTAAACAATAGTTTGAGTGATGCATTTATATCAACCTTGACAATAGTCATCAAGGCATACATAGTGTCCCACTTCATAATTCACCCATAATTTGTGAGTAGCCCTCTCATTAGAATGGATATGGTTACCTACTTTGGATCAAATTCAAATTCCTAGGTTCTAGTGCCTTTTTGTTTTGTGTCAAGTATCTTATCATTGCCAAATTAGCAATTGTCTTTTTGGTTATTATAGACATGAAAATATATTATACTATATTAAAGAATAAAAACTACTTATAAGATAGAAATCCTAGGCAAGTAGTCTAAGCACTATCCTAGTTCCTTTTTTAAAAATTTCCCCCAAGTATTAGATAAGCTAAGAAACCATTTTACTTTGAGCAAAGTGTTCTCCAACTTGACCTCAAGGTCTAAGCTTGCAAACACTCTATTGTTCCTCCCTTCCCATAAGGCTTCCATGATGAAAAGGCAAGCAACTTGCATACCAAGGATGGGTTATTATGTCCAAAGGGATGGGTTTCATGCTACGACATTGGGTAAACACTTGAAATGAGGCATAGCAAGAAATGGTTTGGCTACAAATACCTCTCTCTAAGGACAATGGGGGAGCAGGCCTAGAGTCTCTGGTGGACAACATGTCTTTGGACACACCTGACATGGTAGCTTAGGAGCTTGGCAAGAAGTGCTACCCTAGGCTGATTGGTTCCCCCCTAAGAGCAGAATGGAAACTATTATGGTGTATATGTTGATCCCCCAGTTGCCCCAGCCTACAATCTCATGACATTGGAGCTCATATGCAATGGTTATGAACTTAGTGACATGGAATTCAGGTACTTAGAAGAAGCAATGCTCAATGTTAAAGGGGAGTGGCCCACTCCCCTAGTTAGCAACCTGAGCCTTGTCTCTTCAAGAATCTTAGGAGCCTTCGAGGAAAGGCACTAGTTGATTGTCATAATATCAAATATCTCAAAGGCTCTAACCCAGCTATGTCAATGACCCTAGTGGTCAAGTGGAAGAGAGACTGTCCTAGGGCACAATCAGCAACATGGAAAAGAAGGCTCAAGCATATTTGGAAAGCCACTCTATCTTACCGCTTGAATTTGTTTAAATGGAGACTAACAATGAAGAAACTCCACTCGAGATCTCATTTAGTTGGGATGATGCCCATTTCTCTATTATACCCACTATGTGAAAGAGCAAAGGAAACATAGAGGCATCTTTTTTGGGATTGCCTACAAGTTGTTCCCCTTTGGAGAGCCTTAAAGAGATGGTTGGAAAAGGTCAATTTGAAGGCACACTTTGCATTTACCACGGCATTTTTTGCTAACCAAGGGTAGCTAGATGATGCCAACTAGAGGATCATTTGTCTTGCTGGTACTCTTAACCTTAGGTTTATTTGGCTTAAGAGAAATAATGTTGTTTTCTATAAGACCAAGTCCCTTGTCGTAGCTTAAACTTCTTGGTGATCTCAAGCAACAAATGCTGACTATTTTGTCTATGACTAGGAAGAATCAATGGGTGTTTAAGTCTATGACTAGGAAGAATCAATGGGTGTTTAAGGTGTTTTGCAAAAAAGTTGGCTATCCTTGAATAGCCTTGGCACATCCTCGAATGCTGTAATTATCTATTCACAATCTTAATACAATCTCTCCCATTATAAAAGAAACGGTTTGGCAACTTTCCAAAGGTTAGGGTAAACTCATGCAAACACACACATACACGCACACACGAGTGACATTTATTAGCTTTGATGGTATAACTTGGAAACTACACCATCTTAACCGTTTCCGTTTGGGACTTGCCAAATGTAGCAGAGTTTCCGGAGGTTTGAATAAAGTGTGTAGGGTGACTCGTGAGAGTAAGCAATACCCCAAATAACTAATCGAGTTGCGTTGCTTTTGCATACTTTACTTTTCTTCCTCCACGTCACAGATTCAATCAGAACTTACAAGAAGGAACGGCGGGGAGTTGTCTGTCCATACTCCTGTCTCCAAACATTGAGCTATTCGACAAATGCACACCGAGTGTATCATTTGGGCTTTTGGAGATAAATATTGTTAACTTACACTTTTGCGTACGGCAGCTTGTAGCTCAGTGGTAGAGCGATAGCTTTGCGATTCTGCAGGTAGTGTGTTCGATCCTCAGCAGCGCATAGACACTGTTTTCTCATTTCAAACAGGTTTTGCTTCGCGGAGTCTATAGATCCTGCATTCCGAGTCGAGTTCTGGTGACGCACTTATCGTCGTGTTCCTTTTGCTCAAAATGCTCATCTTCGTCGCCCAAGTACAAGTACTAGTTGCTAGTAGGAGTTTACATCTCTTCGACCGAGTAGCCCACACCTGGAAGGACTTGAGCCCACAATCTACAACCTCACTTTGTGTGCATCTTTACTTGGTTGGCTCAAGCTACTCAATGTTGTTTTAACAAAGTGGTGTGATTACAAGTGCTTCGCCATGGTAAGAGTAAAGTAAGTTTCAAAGACTCACTTAAGATGAGGGAATGATTTCACCATCACCAAAAGTGAATTGCAAAAATATAACATAGCAATACTAGAGCTTTAACATGCTAAAGTATTCTTGGTACTTACTACAAACATGAAGCGACATGTAAACACGTTTGCTTATTTTGAACATAATTACTATTTTAAGTAACAAATGATACCTTAGCATAGAGTTTCAAAACATATGTAATCAATGTATTATTACTTTGAAAGTTAAAATGTATGCATTTGCACAAGCAATACATATATGTCGAATAAGTATGCATGCATAAGATAAAAAAGGCTAAAAAGGCTACGTGTATGAGTGTGGGTATGCACACACATACACGTGTGTACACACATGCCACATGTGTATGCATGCATAAGATTAAAAAAGGTTATGTGTATATTTGTGGGTGTGCACACACATACACATGTGTACACACAATTTATGTATGAAAGTAATGAAAACAAGGGGGCAAAATCGTGCAGGAGCATTGCTATTTTGTTATTAGCATTCTTCTTTCCTAAAAGTAGGCCACTTAACTCAAGTTAAATAGGGCTATTTTTTCAAAGAAGAATGACTTTATTATTGTATCATTGTGGTAGCATATGCCCAAATGGGCAATGCTAACAAACTAATTTGGTAAGAGCCCTTTCCCACCCAACACAAACATGGGTGCAATGCTAACAAACTAATTTGGTAAAATCACTTTCACGCCCAATGCAAACATGCTCACACCAAAGTGATTTTGATAAGTACAACCTTAGTGGTCTCATCTTCTAATAAATTAATGTATGATTGCTAGAATCTTGTAAAAGATTGGTTGTCGATGCGTGAATCCCATTGGTTGTTTTCCTTTTGTTTAGCACACATTATAGTAACTATGGATTTGTCTTTGACTTCAAAAAATGTATTGTTCAATATTGAAAAGCTTGATGATAGGAACTTGCCTATTGAAAGAGGAGATTTATAATACATTGATTCAAAAGAGGTGTATCAAGCCAATCACATTATGGGATACAAAGGCCAAGAACATGGAATCAAATGCTTGGGATGAGATGGATGAGCTTACATTCTCAATCATCATGTTGACATCCTCTAGATTGTATATTTTAATGTTAAACACTATGGAAGGTGGTGCATTTGGTGTATGAAAGAAGTTATGTGACTTAAATGAGAAAGAAAGTGTTACTTCATAGGTTTATTGGTTGAAAAAACTCATTGATCTCCATATCGAGGGGACTTCTAAGTCCAACCCTCTCAATGAGTTTAATAACATTTTTAGTCAGTTGATAGCATAGAATATCATTTCTCATGATTCAGTTAAGGCTATATTCTTGTTGATCACCTTGTCTAAGGGTTGGGATAATTTCACAATAGCCCATTAGCAATTTTCAACATGTAAGTGGTCTCACAAGTGCTGATGCTGAGAGCAATTTTCTCATCAAGGAGATGCATACAAATAACAATACAAGTTCAAAGAACTTTAGCACTATCACTCTAACGAAAAGGTCAAATGTCAAGGGGAATTCTCATGAGAGAAGCAAGTCAAGAAGTAAGTTTCATAGCATATTGTCTTGAAAATGTACAATATGTTTTATACAACTAAGAGTTTGATTAGTACTGGATAGCTTGATGATTATGGTTACGTATAGTAATCTTTGGAGATAATATATGGAAAATTTTCAAAGGGTCTAATTGCTACCAAAGGGAATAAATCTAGTGCTTTGTATCCTTTGCATGTTTCTCAAGTTAGAAACCATGGTCTAGCTATCACTAAATAGGTATCAATTTCTTTATGGCATCACTGTTTAAGGAAAATCTAATCATGAAAGCTTTGTGATATTTGATTATCTTTCGTGTTTCAACTTTTCTAATTTTTGGTTTTTAAGAGAATTTTCTTTTTGGTCAACAAAATAAATTGTCTCACAAAGAAGGTGATACCACTACAAGATCAGAGTGCTTGGATCTAGTTTATAACAATTTCTATGGGCCTATGCCTACAAGATTATGGGTCGAACTTCATTTTTGGTCACTTTCATAGATCATGCCACTAGAAAGGTTTGGGCTTGCCTCTTTGTACAAAGAGTGATGTGATATATGCATTTCAAAAGTTTTTGTTATTTACACAGCATCAATTTGGCAAAAAACCTAAGTGCTTAAGGGCTAACAATGATAGTGAATAAAGTTCCAATGCATTTACAAGCTTTTGTGCAAGCCATGGTATCTAAAGAGACTTGATAATTCTTAAAAATCCTACTCAAAGTGTTGTGGTTAAAAAGATAAACATGATCATTCAAGAAAGGATACATAGTATGCTTTTTAATGTTAGTCTCACTAATGGTTTTTGGGTTCAAGCTAAAAAGTTAGCATTGCACTTAATTAATAGGTCTCCTACAAAGCCATTAGATAGCAAAATTCCAAAGGAGTTACGGTTTTGGAACTAGGCCTAGTTATGATCACTTGTGTATCATTGCTTGTGAAGCATTTATGCATACACCTAAGGAAAAGTGGAATAAGATTGATCCCAACTCCAAGAGGTGTATCTTTCTTGGATATGAGAAGTAAGGAGAAATGGGCTATGGCTTATGGGATCTTGAGTCTAAGAAGTTAATATGCAACTATGATTCTATTTTCAATTTTAAAAACAAAAAAGCATCTTATTAAGATAGTTGAAATATGCAGGACAATGTTTCAAGAAATTTGATAGCCAACACATAAGTAGAATGTATGACATATTTCACATGATGCAAGGCTTGGACAACCAACCAATGTTGAGGTGGAAGCACTACAGCCAAGTAGGTGTAGTAAAATAAAGCATAGTGGAAGATCACAATGAGCATAACTATAAGAGAGAACAAAATTATTTTTCTCTTTTACCAAACTAATACAAATTATGGTTGAAGCCTCTATCTACCCATATGCTCCTATGAGCTTTGATGGTAATCTAGATAGATGCTAAAAAGAGGACGATGACTCTAGAAGGTATATGATAACTTCACAACATGCTCAACAACTATGTGGTACTTATGTACAAAATAACCTCATAAAGAGGTCAACATGGTAGGTAAGAGAAAGGTGAATCCATAAAGTGGATGGTAGGTGCAACCATATAGTGGATAATAGGTGCATCCTTAAACTTATGGGTGGTGGGTGGATCCATAAAGCGGGTGGTAGATGAATAAACCAATCGGTCTGCTGACTGTCAAAAACCCTAACTCCATAGCTTTTTCACATCAAGCTCTTTCTTCATTTAATGGTAGGTGTGGAGAGGATGAACCCATAAAGTAGGATCCATTAAAGTGAGAGGGATGTGAATGGATAAAGGTGTTGTGTTAGAACTACAGCATGGGAATCTTGTGTAAGAAGCAAGGGTACATGAGGGAAGGTGAGGTGTGAATGAATTGGAGGGGAGGGAAAACCCTAACACTAGCCCACAATGAGGCTATATAAATAGCCTAAAGGTCACTCTCAAAAGAGAGAGAGTGTACCGGTTGTGCTTGTGAGTAACTTACTAAGCAAGATTTCCTTCTTGTACTTGAGCTCTCTCTCCCTCTTGTGCACACATCTCTTGCCTCTCACTCTAACTCCCAACATAGTATCAAATCCACCAATAAGCTTCCTTCAACTCCATTTCACACTAAGCACACATGAGTATGTCATTTCTTCATCTTACATCTTCACGTCCATACCTGTTTGCCATACCCACCTATGTTGGAGGACTTGGGGAGAGCAAAAGAAAGCGTTTCAGCTCAAGACATCTTCTAAATATCTATTCCCTAGCTAAGGGCACAACATTTTGAAGCTTCAAAGTCCAATGTTGGGTAGCTAGGAGGCCAGCATTGCTGAAAACACAAATCTGGCATACTTTCAGATAGTGTGAACATTCAAGCTACAACGCGAGCAACACAAGGCTTGTACAATCCCTTAAGCCTTCATGGGGCGTTTGTATCCCCTGAAGTGGGCTATCTCCACCTCAAAGGGTTTCTGGAAATTCCATCCCTACTACTCACACTAAGCCAAACCCTAACTATGGGTCGTGGCATCCATGAAAGCTTCATTGCAAGCTTTAGGGTTTTCTTAAACCCAATTGTTATTCTAACTCTAATAGTGATTGTAATCACCAACTAACCTTCTCTTGAGCTCATTGCAGATTTAGAAGCTCCATCTCAGGGTTGGACACACTTGATAGATATTATTAAGTTCAAGTTTTTTTAAAATCCAACATATAGTGTGAGATGAGTGCTTGTAAGCACTGATGCTATATTTCTCAATCATGATCTTGTTTCCAATTAGTATGTGAAAGATGTTTTATGTTAAATCTCAGACTTTAGGAGATTAGTTTTTACCTTAAGCATATTCCTTAAAGTGCTCAAGTGACAACATTCTTCTTGACCTTTGTAAGGTTATGTGTTAGATATAAACACACATACCATTTTCTTTCCTTCATCTAACTTATTTATATAAGTTCACATCATTTGTTTTCAACTTGATTGCTTCCGCTTTTACTACCAAACTTGCAAAGGAATAGACACTTCCATTGCCTTGTGCAATTGGTAAGACCTTCCTATCATGGCCTATATTGATGTGAAGCCTCAAATTTGCAAGTTTGATGGAAGAGACTTTCACCCGTTGCAAGTGTTAGTAGTAAAACATAAAATGATGGAGAGAGGCTACCGGCCCTTCATCAAAGGGACCAAATCCATTGATCCATCCAACCCTATGGATGTTGAAGATGATGAAAGAGCCCAAGTCATAATAATGTTGCACCTGGAAGAATCCTTAATTCACCATATCAACCAACTTGCAACTACTAAAGAGAAGTTGGACGAGCTCGAGAAATTGTATGATGCAAGGAGGGAAGAATTCCAAAATCTTTCTCAAAATAGAGTTCTTCATCTTGGAATACAAGCAAGGACAAGACATGGGAAAGTTTATTTCCCACATGAAGGGTTTGATGGCTCAATTAGCTTTAGTCCAAGCTCTGGTTGTGCTGAAGAAGATAAGATTGCAATGCTTTTGAAAGCCATAAGGAAAGTCTTTTCAACTATTGTCGCTACCCTAACAAATGTACCAAATCCACACTTGAAGGTGTCATTTAGTCTTGTTTGGATAAGGAGAAAAAAACCAAAAAAGAGGCAGCACTATCTCAGCATCTACCTTGATAAACCAACTCTTAGTCCATACTGTGACTACTAAATGTTCCTTTTGGAATAAAATGGGACATATTCTAAGAAACTACGGGAAAAAATATCCCAACAAGATGAAGTGTAACAAGTATAAACAAACAGGGCATATCACTACTAGTAAATGTCCAAACTCTCCTGAAGTTCCCAAAGAATTGGAGACCAACTATGTCTCCAAAGTACATGATGACCAACTTTTCTAGTCCCTATTGTTGCACCATCTTTCCATAAACATCATTCTAGCCTATTTTATAAAGGCATTCCACCGATTCATTGAGGGGGGGATCCATTTACATGTTATGTAATCCAATGCCACCTTGGCATGGGGGGGGGGGGGGGGGGGGGGGGGGGGGCGTGGGGGAGGGGTTAGAAGTGTAGCATGGGAACCTTGTGTAAGCGAGGGTGCATGAGGGAAGGTGAGGTGTAAATGAACTGGAGGGCAGGGAAAACCCTAACACTAGCCCACACTGAGGCTATATAAATAGCCTGGAGGTCCCTCTCAAAAGAGAGAGAGTATACCATTTGTACTTGTGAGCAACTTACTAAGCAAGATTTCCTTCTTGTACTTGAGCTCTCTCTCCCTCTTGTGCACACATCTCTTAGCTCTCACTCTAATTTTCAACATGTTAAAGTGTAGGATATTCTCACATGTCTTACCTTAACTCTCCACCGCATGGTCCATCTCACCCACCATCAAACCTACCACTTGTGAATATTCATAGGAATATTTTTCAAATCCCCATAACTCATTACTCATTGTATACTATTATCTCTTTCCCACGTAACCCAATGGTCAAATCCACATACATCTAGTCTTCAAGGCTAGACACCTTCTAATGTTTAAACTAGGAACCCTACCCCTACCCAATGCCCATTGTGGTTTCTCCTTATTTGGAGCCCTTCCAACATTTGGAACTTGGATCATAAGTAAGTGACTCGAGAGACTGACTTCAAACACCTCCCCCAAAATTTCTACCAAAAAGTGAACTACTTGTTTGGTCCAACATCAAGTCGATGAAGATGCTTGAAAAACTAATCATTCCCAAGAGCCTTGATAATATGTCAGCACAATTTTCCTCAATAAAAAATATTATACCTCCACTTTTGCATCCTCAATGAGCTTTGCACATAGTGCTACTGAATCTTTGTATTCTTTGTGTTGGCATCAAATAGCAAGTTCCTTACAATCACCATGCACTCTCTATGCCACACTTCATGATCATTTCCTCTTTGACTTGAACTCCCGTGTCTCCCAAATTTGTCCTTAGCCAACTACTTGATGACAAGCAGTAAAGCATGCAAACTTATATTCAACCTCTATTGAAGATACTGCCACTATAGGTTGCTTCTTACCGATCCAAGAGAAAACTCTTGATCTAAGTGGGAAGCAATATCCAATTTTAGATTTCCTGGAACCTATATCTCCTACCCAATTTGAATCACAGTGTCTATTTAAGATCTTTCCTAATTTGTAGGTGATATCATTCCCACAAGTTTCTAATATTTAAGAACCATCTTAGGACTTCACCCGCATACTTAAACAAATCAGCATGAGAAGCACTTCAAGTAAACTTAATGCTTTTGAAAGATTCATCTATTCTTTGATACCATGTCATTGGGACTTGTTTCAACCCATCAAATGCATTTCTAAGTTTGCAAATCTTATTTTCCTAATCAAGCACATCAAATCCTAATGGCCGAGCCACATATACCTCCTCCTTCTTGAGGTGTCCATTCAAGAATGTAGATTTCACATACATCTTAGTTGTAGGTGCAAATATTTCATGAAAATCAAAGCCTTTTATCTGTGAGTAGCCTTGTGCTACAAATGGACTCTGTACTTTTCCAAATATCTATCTGATTTGTACTTTGGTCTTTCAAACCCATTGTATCAATTACTTTCCCATGTTATGGCTGATGAACCAAGTCCCATGTTTGAATTTTTATGATACTATCATACTCTTGTTAAGATATCGAGCTCCACTCGTGATATGCCAGGGTGACCGTTGTGCATTTATGTCACCGACTTGTCAGTTTGCAGATGCGGTTGGTACACCGCCCATGAATAATAGCTAGATGACAGCTATCCTTATCTACTCTAGTTCGTGGCTCAATTAGTATGCCACCTTAGTTAGTTGATTTTGGTTTGAGACCCATATATAGGGTTCTTCTATTTCTATGTACTTGAGTTCTTTTGGCTTACACAACTAAGAAGAGGAAAACTGTTTTCAACCTCCACCTTTGTGTGTATTCCCCCATTGTGCAAGCAAGAAAGCTACAAGTGAGACTCCTTCCTTCTCTCCCACAATCTTGACATGGTATCAGAGCCTTGTTCGTGGTAAGGAGCTCAAGAAAGCAAGCCAAGTTCGCGGTGTTCTGGTAAGAGGACCAGTGTTGCTTTCATTCTTCTGTTTTGGGAGCAAGTCTCTGCAGGCAGCATATCCGAAAAGTGCAAGAGTGCATTGTCTCAGATTGAGACACCCTTCGCGGTGTAGCAAGAGGGTAGTATATGCTGCGGGTAAGGGCTTTAGCCCTTGGTTGCTTTGTTTTTTTTATTTGAGGCCATTTCGGGGCCTGTTTTGGAGGCGGAAGTTTTCTGCACGCACACAAGAAAAGGCCCAGATTTATGCTGTGCGACCACTGTTCTACAGGTCGACGAAAAGTTACTGTAGAAATTGCATCGTATGCCTGTGCACAAAGACATTGGGAGTTACAAAATCATCATTGTTGCTTGTTGATGCAAAATCGTCACTAGGAAGTGACTGTGTGGTCAAATACCACTTTCGTCAGTTTTGCAGATTTTCCCTTGTGAGGCTGAAGCTGTGTTCTTTGCAGTGACATAATTTTTTGCAGTGCTCTGTAATGGCGTCTAATTCTCTTTCACAGATTGTCACTGAAAAGCTTGACAAGAACAACTTCCAAGCATGGAAGTTTAGAATGACGAATTTCCTTATGGGAAAGTTGTAGGAAATGAAGAAGAACCAGTTCTTCCTGATGTTCCCAATCAATAGCAAATGCAGGTATTTAAAGCATGGCATGAGAGAGCTAGGAAAGTTATGTACTGGCTGTCTATCAACATTTCAGACTCTATGATTGTGCATATTCAAGATGCAAGTACGCCAAAGGAGGCATGGGATACTTTGTCAAAAATGTATAGCACAAATACGCAAGCCAAGAAAATGCAGCTCAAGCAAGAGTTGCATAATGTGCAAAGAGAAAATATGAGCATCAATGACTACCACATGAAGGTGAAGAAGATTGCAGATGCACTTGCTTCCATTGGTTCGCCAGTGGAAGATGATGATTTAGTTTCTGTGACCTTGAATGGTCTAGGAAAGGATTATGCACAGTTCCGAACATCCATTTCCGTCCGTGAAAGATTTCCTGATTTTGAGGAGTTGATTGCTCTTCTAATTTCTAAGGAGCAGAGAAATGGTGGTGCATCTTCTTCAGGAGGAACTTCAAAAGAAGCTGTCTTCTACTCAAATGCTGGAAGAGGTAGAGGCAGAGGTAGAGGAGGCCGATTTGGAGGCCGTCGTAGAAATCAGAATATGCAGCAAACTCAAGAAAACCAGTCCTATGGACGAGGACGTGGTAACTCTAGAGGCAGGGGGAGCCAAAGAGGTCGTGTGGTGGATGGCAAAGAGGCCAAAATGTAAACAGCAATGTTGAATGCTACTACTGTGGTAAAATGGGTCATATGGCTAAGGACTGCTATAAAAATCAGAATGACATCATGAATGGAAAATTGCAACAAGGAAATTATGCATCTTCTCATAGACAGGGTGATGACAGAAATGAGCATTTGTTTATGGTGCAGCACATGAATAATTATGTGACAAGTGTAGAAGAAAGCAACGATGTATGGTATGTTGACTCAGGTGCATCAAACCACATGACAGGTCATGCAGAATGGATGGAGGATGCAAGGAAAATGGAAAAACCAGGATTTGTGGAGACTGATGATGATACTGCACATCTTATTGTGCAGATTGGAAAAATTCCTTTGTCTATGCAGGATGGAAAAAAGAAATACCTATCCGATGTATTTCATGTCCCAAATATCACCAAGAATCCGGTTTCTGTTGGTCAAATGGTTGAGCAGGGCTTGCAAGTCAGATTTAATCCTCATGGATGCTTTGTTGAGGATATGAAAAATAAAGGTCTCTTGATAGCAAAAGGAAAGAAGAAGGGCAGAATGTTTACGTTGGATGCAGACATGTCTGAATTGAGTGCAACAATGTTTGCACATGGGACCGGTGTAGTTGCAAATATTGATATCTGGCATAAACGCATTGGTCATGTTAATGTACAGCGACTTAAATCAATGCAAGCCCAAAATATTGTTGCAGGATTGCCTAAATTCAAGGTTGCAGAAATGCATAAGGTATATGAAGCCTGCCAATTTGAAAAACAGGCAAAGAAACCATTTCCTAGACATGTTCAAGAGAGTAAGAAGCCATTGGAATTAATCCACTCTGATGTGTGGACTACTAAAGCTGCATCTCTTGGACGCTGTCATTATTTTGTCACTTTTATTGATGACTATAGCAGAAAAGTTTGGGTGTATTTTATGAAAAAGAAAAGTGAAGTTTTTGGGCATTTCAAAACTCTTAAAGCTATGGTTGAAAAAGAAACATGCCTGCAAATAAAATGCCTAAGGTCAGATGGAGGGGGAGAGTACCTCTCAAATGAGTTTGCAAGGTTCCTGCAGGAGCATGGCATAAAGCAGCAATATTCATGCAATCATACCCCACAACAAAATGGAATTGCATAAAGGAAAAACAAGCATATTGAAGAGGTATCTTGTGCCATGCTCAACGAAAAAGACTTGACAAATTTTTACTGGGCTGAAGTAGTTGCTACAGCAGTCTACATAATGAATAGCGCTCCCACTACAGCAATACATGGGATGACTCCAGAGGAGAGGTATACTGGTAGGAAACCAGATATTTCTCATTTGAAGATTTTTGGTTGCATTGCCTATGTTCATGTACCAGATGAGTTGAGATCCAAGTTGGATCCAAAAACTGAGAAGTGTATCTTTATTGGTTACTCTCTGCAGCAACAGAAAGGGTATAGATGCTATAACCCTTCTAGTCGTAAGTTTACAGTGAGCAGAGATGTTGTTTTTTATGAGATGAGTAGCTGGTATAAACCAGTAAATGTGATTGATGATGTAGATGCACAAAATGGTAATGCTGCACAGAATTCACAGCAGTAGTCACAAAATATTAGTGGACCTGGAACGTCCTCTAGCAGTGGTTCACATTCTTCGCCATGGATAGGAAGATTGAGATCAGGAGAATCTTCTCAAAGCAATGCAAATAGTGGTATTCAGGTATCACGAAAAGGAAAAGAAAAGGTAGATCAGCCCATGTTTGATGTGAATGCAGGTCACTCTTATGTGAATGGTGAATCCAGTGGCTCAGAACAGAGCATTGATGATGAGTTGGGTATTCCTTCTATTGTTACACCTGGAGTAAGGAAGACCAAGGATGTTTTGAGAGCACCTGGGAGTGAACCTACTTTGCGCAGGTCTACCAGAGCTAGGTATCATGTGGATAGGCTGAAATATGATGGATTTACAGCCATTCACTATGCCTATATGGTCAAAGTGATACAGGAACCAGAACCCACTTCTTTTGAGCAAGCCATGGAAAAAAAAAATGGGAGAAAGCCATGGATGAAGAAATGGATGCCTTAGAAGCAAATGCTACATGGGAATTGGTACCTTTGCCTAAAGGTAAGAATGCAATTGGCTGTAAGTGGGTTTATAAGGTGAAGCACAATGCAGATGGTTCCGTGAACAGATACAAGGCAAGATTAGTAGTCAAGGGGTATGCACAAACATATGGCATTGATTATGATGAAACATTCAGTCCAGTTGCAAGGATGGCAATCGTAAGAGCAGACATTGCTATGGCTGCATCAAAGGAATGGTCTTTACATCAGATGGATGTAAAGAATGCCTTCTTGCATGGTGATTTGCAAGAAGAGGTATATATGGAGCAGCCACCAGGTTATGTGCATGATGTTCATTTTGAGTTTGTTTGTAGGTTGAAGAAAGCATTGTATGGCTTGAAGCAAGCACCTAGAGCATGGTTTGACAAGATAGGACAGTATCTTGTCACTATTGGCTTTCAGATTTCCAAGGCAGATTTCTCACTTTATGTGAGAAAAACAGAGAAAGGTATTATGATGCTTGTCATTTATGTTGATGATTTGATTATCACAGGTGACAATGATGAAGATATCCTTCGTGTGAAAATGCTATTGAAGCAGAAGTTTGAGATGAAGGATTTGGGAGAGCTGCGTTATTTCTTGGGCATTGAGGTGATTAGATCACCAAGTGGGATATGGCTCTTACAGAGGCAGTATGGATTGGACATGCTGTCCAAATATGGGATGGCAGGCTGTAAGCCTATTTCAGTTCCTTTGGAGCAGAATGTGAACCTGAGCACAGATGCAGGTGAGCTTCTGGAAGACCCTACTATGTACAGATGCATAGTAGGAAGTTTGATTTATATGACTATTACCAGGCCAAATTTGAGCTATGCTGTTGGATTAGTAAGTCAGTTTATGCAGGCTCCAAGGAAACCGCATTTAGATGCGGCTAGACGCATACTCAGGTATGTGAAGTCCACATTGCAGTATGGATTATTTTATGAGACTGGGGTTCAGATACAGTTGCATGGATACACTGATGCTGATTGGGCTGGTAGTATTTCTGATAGATGATCTACCAGTGGATATGTGTTCTCTTTTGGGAGTGCTGCAGTCACTTGGAGCAGCAAGAAACAACCTACAGTTGCCTTCTCGAGCACAGAGGCTAAGTACAGGGGCGCAGCAATGGCTGCATGTGAGGTTTCTTGGTTGCATAAGCTACTTTATGATATGCATCAGCCTACAGATAGGCCAGTTGTCATTTATTGTGACAACATGAGTAGTATACACTTGGCAAATAACCCAGTCTATCATGCTAGAACAAAGCACATTGAGGTGCATTATCACTATGTGCGGGAGAGGGTTTTACTGGGTCTTATTGATCTAGTTTATGTCAGCACAGAGGATCGGGTAGCTAACATATTCACGAAGGCATTGGGCGTAGAGAAGCTGCGCAAGTTCAGAGACCTGCTTGGTTTGCAGGAATTGGGATTGAGCTCGAGGGGGAGTGTTGAGATATCGAGCTCCACTCGTGATATGCCAGGGTGACCGTTGTGCATTTATGTCACCGACTTGTCAGTTTGCAGATGTGGTTGGTACACCGCCCATGAATAATAGCTAGATGACAGCTATCCTTATCTACTCTAGTTCGTGGCTCAATTAGTATGCCACCTTAGTTAGTTGATTTTGGTTTGAGACCCATATATAGGGTTCTTCTATTTCTATGTACTTGAGTTCTTTTGGCTTACACAACTAAGAAGAGGAAAACTGTTTTCAATCTCCACCTTTGTGTGTATTCCCCCATTGTGCAAGCAAGAAAGCTACAAGTGAGACTATTTCCTTCTCTCCCACAATCTTGACAACTCTAACTACATGGCAACTTTCCACTCTAGATTATCCATAGCTTCATCCAAGCTTGTACGCCTCTTTACTTGCATTATCTCAATTGAGAAAGACATATTGAGAATTTGTTCAAAATGCCTTCTTTGCTCCTCTATCCTCTTTGACCTTCGAAGCCCATCAACAGGTGGCTCCTCAACTATAGGAGCTAGATTCTTCTAATCAAATAGTTATTTTGCCCACTTTAGAAGTGGCCTCCCTTGCAGCACCAAAGTAGGCTGTTGTGATTAAGAAATCCTCCTCCTCCTCCTCCTTTTTAGAAACTTCATCATTTGGTATAGGTATAAGGTAGATTGCTTCTTCTTTTCATGATAATGTAGAGGATCCTTTCTCCTCCATTACATGTGGTTGTTCCTCCACAAACACCACATTGAGACTGGAAATTACCTTCTTAGCCTCACAATCATACATCTTGTAAGCTTTAAATTTTTTATTGTGCCCAAGAAATATGCATTTCTTGCTCTTGGCTTCTAGCTTGGTCCTTTTCTTATCTGGAACATGAATATAACACTCATATTTAAATGTTATAAAATGTGCAACATAGGGTTTTTACCAAAGTAGAACCTTGGGAGGTAATTTTCCCTTTAGTGTTTTAGTGTAGCTCCGTTTGAGGATGTACACTATTGTGTTGAGTGCTTCACACCAAGAAGAGTCCGATAATCCTTCCCCTTTTAGTGTACGTTGTACAATCTCCGTGACAATATAATTCCGTCACTCCATGACACCATTTTGATAAGGTGCATATGTTTCTATGAGTTAGCACGTTATGCCATTCTCCTTTAAGTAATCAACAAACTCATTGGAAATAAAATATCATGCTATATCATTATAAAAGTTCTTCACCCTTCTTACTAATTTTTTCCTTCACAAGCTTGCGCCTCTATTTGAACTTGCCAAAAGATTCAACCCTGTCTAAAAGAAAATACACCCATGACTTTGTATTATAGCATAAAATAGAAAAATCATCTCAAATCTTGAGTAGCCACACAAATCAACATGTAGTAGCTCAAGAGGAGTCATTGCCTGATAGATGCTCTACCATGCACTACCATGCAAGAGGATCTACAAGTTGAAAGTATCTCTATCCAAGATGTTGCCTAAGTACAAGGCAAGATTGGGTGCCAAAGGATTCAAGCAAGAGAAGGGAATTGATTTTGATAAAATATTCTCATCAACAGCCAATGGTACTTGCATTGGTTTCCAAAGAAGACATGGAGCTTGTTTAGATGGATATAAAGACAACTTTCTTATATGGAGATTTGCATGAGAATGTCTATATGTAGTAGCCAAAGGGCTTGGTTATGTAAGGCAAACAAAATTTGTATGAAAGCTTCAGAAGAGCTTAGATGGAATGAAACACACTCTAGGAAATGGCATTATAAATTTTATGATTTCGTGAGATGTCAAGAGGGCACTAGAAGTGAGATCGATTATAGCTTATACACATGGAAGGCTATGGATGGTAGCCTTATGATTTTGATTCTCTATGTGGATAATATGCTAATTTATTCATGGATGTGGATGTATTGAAAAAATGGTTGCATGAAACCTTTGATATGAAGAACTTATGGAATGTTGATCACATTCTTGGCACATATGTTATGTGAGATTGATACAAAAAGATTCTCTATTTTTCTAAAAGGGAATACATGGGAAAGATACTTGAGTGTTTCAATATGGAGAGGATGAAGGCTATCAATATTCCATTTCCTCCATATTTAAAATTCAACCAAGAGGACAACCCTAAATCAGATGAGTAGAAGGCTAATATGATTAAGATCCTCATGCATCTATAGTTGGTAGCTTGATGTGTGCTACAGTTGCTACATATCTAGACATTGCCTTTGTCGTGGGAGTGGTTAGAAGATTTACGGAAAACCCTAGAAAGAAGCTTTGAAAAGAAATGAAGAGTATCATGTTATATCCTGAATAGAACTAGAGCTATGTGCATATGCTTTGGAAGATAGGAAGCATCTATTCTTACTTATGTAATTGTTGACTTTGCATGGGCTATAGACTCTAGAAGGTCTAGGGTAGGTCTCATCTCTTCACATTTAAAGGTGGTGCAGTCTCATGGGTCCCTTGATTGTGACCATGTATGGCTTTACCTTTTGAGGCTCAATATGTTATATGGCTTACTCATCTAGTGAGAGATTTGGGTTTCGCATGAGAGGTATGTACTTCGCATTATCATAGTAAAAGTATCATCCAATTGGCGCAAAATTATATCTTTCATGCAAAGGCAAAGCATATTGAGGTGTAATATCACTTTATTAGGGACGTGCATGAGGATAAGCACATTGACATTGTCAAGGTCCATATGAATGATAACCTTGCAAATCTTCTCACGAAAAGTTTATCTTCCAAGTGCTTTGCACACTATAGAATATTGATGGATATTGGATTGTATCTTCATAACTTCATACTCCCCTAAAGGCACATTTTCCTTTAACTGCAAGGTTGTTGTTGGGGGTGAAGGCCAATGGCCAAGGCCGAGTGGATACCTTACGTATAAGTACATATTTTTGAGACATGTATTAGTGAAGATACTGAAGAATAAGGGTAATCAAGTACCCACAAAAACTATCTTTTGTCTTTCCTCTCTTTCTATCTCAACTTTATTGTACTCCATAAATTTGACTATGTGTCCGACAATTGCTTTCCTCTCAATAATGGATTTTTTGCATCGGTTGATTTATGACTTTCATCCCTATAAGATCACATAGAGGAAAATACTATTAGGAAAAGCCAATGCCCTCTCTAGGACTTCTACACACTTTACACATTCATAAGTTCCCATATTTTGTGGGCAATCTAAAACCAAATAGATCAGATGAGCATGGAGGAAGCTTCATCAAAGTTGCCACCAATAGCAATTAGTAGCCTAATGATTGGTATGGATGTGCTCACATACTTTATGATGTTCCAAGTCAAGACCATGTGCCTCTCCTATTGATCTCTAGATTGACATATTATAGTTTTTTCACAGAAAACTGAGTGAAACTTGCAACATGGAGATTAGAGAATAGGACAGCTCATTTTCATGATAGCTTAGTGGCAGAGCTTTTTGCACACGCTTGTAATATCATGGTACTAATGGTGGCTCATATTTTCAATGGATCAGTTTGTGAGGGATTTCCAGCTACCTGGTCAAACCATACGATTGTACAAAGTGGAGACCGTATGGTATCCAATAATTACATAATCATTTGGCCATATGCTAGCTAAGACATATGGATCTATTAGGGAGTAAGCCTTGAGCAACTAAGTTGAGATGCATGGTATAAGATTAGCTGGGCAAGCTGGTTTTAGATTGGGATACATAACACTTGATCATATTTTCACATTGAGGGCTACTATTGAAGAAGTTTGAGCATGTAAAATATATATATATTGTTGTTATGTGAACTTTCTTTAAGGCACTTTATAGAGTGTCGCGTTGTCATGCTACTACACGCACACAGAGTTAAAAAAATCTAGAGTGTGGCTTTCTTATTGATTTAGAGAGCCAATGCCATTTTAGACATTAGTGTAGTGTTAGTATCCATGGTTCAAAAATATTAGATTTTTTTGGACAAGTTTTAGCCATTTTTTTATATTCTAAATATTATCTCTTGTAAAAATCCATAAAGCTATAGACAACTTCTAGATTATGATAACATGTAAAAGAAAGCATGTAGCTTTCAACTAATTTGAGAGGATTTTATGTAAAAAGAGAGTTTGGTGAAATCGTGCGACACGCGATCGTTGTTTTCAAGCAGTGAACAGCACTCCAAAGTGGGAGATGGAGTGATTTGGCAAAATTCTGGTCAGGTGTGCTGGTATTTTACCCCCCTTTTGGAGCCAATGGAGGCATCAGATTGGTGATCTGACGGAGGAATGTATTATTTTATACATGTTTTTGTCTATTAGAGTTTTATCTTCTCATAATGCTAAAATAAACTGACATGCTTCATCTCTATTAGTATTCTTCTATATTTTCTAATTCTTTTTGGGAGTATTCTTCTATGTCTTCAATTTCTTCGAACCCCTTCTCTTCCGTCTACTCCTCTCCTTGAATCTACCTTCACCCTGTTGTCTCTTACCCCTGTAGTGGACTCTCGACACCAAACGCACCGACACCGTGTTAGGGGAAGTTTATGCTACCATTAGAGGTGAATTCCAAAAGATATTTGGGCTGATTTGGGGCTGATATCGTCAGCCATATTCAAAGAATTAGCTACATGATTGTTCTTTTAATTCATTTCTACAAAAGACATCTTGCCAAAATATGCAAGTATTATGTGCCCCTATGGCATGGCAATATTTGTAGATCATTCATAAATGCTTTGAGTTGAATTAAAATGAGTTTTTTCTCTTATTTCTTGGCTATGGTAACTTATTCTTATCAGGAACTCAATTTGAAGCTCTCTTGAAGCAAGTCTCTTTGCCCTACAAGCCTTGTAATTGACTCATAAGCTTTTGTCCCTAACACTCTACATTGAATGTAATCATGTAAAGTTGATTCATGCTATGGCATCATGTATGAATGATGGGATGCAGAGTTGTTTATGATACATGACAGCATATTGTACTTGATTTTATAATTTGTGATTGCTCTTATAGTCAAGAAAAAAAGTTTGATTTGAGTTAGAACTTATGAGATAATACTCTTGTGATATTTGCTAAGAACGTGCAGTTGGAAGCTCTATTAACATCTTCAAGAACTTGGCTTGAAACCTTCAACCCTTCTCTTATCTCTACCATCTCCAGAGTCTAAGCTCTTGAATCCCCATACATTCTTCTCTCTCAAACCCCTATGATTGACCATGAAGTACCTCTTGAACCTTCAAACATTCATTGTAATCTACTTATCTCTTGAAGACACATCTCCATCTATCTTGTCCAGTTTTCTTGCCAAACCCCTATGGTGACCTTCAACCCTACACATTGTGACAACGTGCATGACTCATGATGATGCCACAAGATATTGATGTTCCCAAGGAGATGGTATGTTCTATGCGAGAAAATGTGACAACCATTTTATGGGCCCAATGGGTATCTTAGATTCAATTTGAACAACACTATTGATGTGAAACAAGGATGCCCACTCTCACCCACTTTGTTTGGGCCCTATATAGATGAAGTCTCAAATTATATTGATAGAGAGGGAGGGTTTAGAACCAATTAGTTTTAGTGTCAATATTGCTTTATGCAAATAACATTGTGCCTACATCTAGGAACTACAAAGACATTTGGATGCATCATTGGATTTTTGCAAGAATAGAGATCTTAAAGTGAACCTTGAGAAAACCAAGGTTATGGGATTCAACATCTTAGCTTCTTGGGTGACTAAATCTGAGTATGATTTTAATTCTAAGGAAGAGTCAATGTAACTTATTGGATAGTATTTATACTTAGGAGTCACTTTCAAAGGGCCATAACTTTCCTAAAGAAAGATAGGTTGGAAGAGCACAAGCATGTTAGCATTGGGCACGTTGTAGAGACAGTATGCACACATATAGTTCCATAAACCACACACCAAATTGTGACTCTTTAATACAATGGTTACACCCACATTCCTCTATGGGGCTACCATTTGGAACCCAAGTCTCTATCATATAAGGAGAGAAGTATACACAAATCATGATGGACTAGAGACAAAGTTTTATGATGGATGGGGGGAGCATATTGAGCATTTGCTAGTCATGATGATATCACGTATGCTATGAGCGCAAAGCTCAACCCACATGAGATCATCAGAGTTAAGAGGGGAGTACCACATATGGTGCTTGAGGCCCTACTCCAAGAAGTGACTATTTTTGCATAGATTATGAAAGCTCCTTTAGGATAGATACCTATACCTAGCATTGGCTTCATCCAGATAGCTAGCAATAGGGGGTGACAACCATTACTGGTATGCTCAGATGGATACATGGATGAGTTTGTATGGTTTGAAAATTGATAGATTACCCACCTATGATTACAACCTTGATTTTCCTACACTCAACCTTAGCTACTTAGAATTGAACCACGTGATTAGAGCTAATATACTAAGGTGAGATAAAGAGAGGACTTGGATTAGGCCCCTTTCCCACATGGTACAAGACCAAAATTTCAATCAATCAACTTTCTGAGGATGGTTTCATCACTCAGTCGAGTTATACGAATACTCAACTATGCATAGGCCACGCATAATTATTAAAGGAAATGCATACCTCAACACGTCATCTAATGATTAAGGTAAGCATATGGAAGGACATGAAGACAGAGGAGTCCATGTGTCAACTTTGTCATAGAGGATCAAAGATAGAGGAGCATCGGATCTATCTCTATGTATGGTATATTAAAATACCTGAGGCAAATACTATTATATGTTTTGAGAGGGTTTTGGCTCTCCATGACAAGATTGTGATCATCCAACACAAGGCTACATCATAGACAAGCTTCATCTTCAAGAGGTACCTCCTTGGGTAGAGCATTAGCACTCAATCAAAGGAGATACACACATCCACTAGGAGGAGACCCAAACACCCATATCATAGGCAAATTTGAGCTATCATTGATGGGCACAACATGAGACAAATGTCAAGGCACTTCAATCACTCAGAACTACATTTCCACCTTAGGGAGATAACTCACTAAGAAAAATACCATTTTTATGTCTTTTCCTTATACTATTTAGTAGTTTCATTTACATCTATATCATAGAAATATTCTTGCATAGAATATTATCCAACATCTAGTCTCGTAAGCATGACTTTTAGCTTTTTTGGGATGAGAAATACACTATTGTATGTATTGGTGCAATCTCATAGGCCACATTGGCCTTTTTAGAAACATTAACACACACACACACACACACACACACACACACACACACATATACATACATGTGTGTATGTGCACATACAAGGTAGTAAATGCAATACACTACCCTAAGTCATGGTAGCACGAGGATGTGGTGTGTTGGCACAAACCATGCACACCATGCCACTTACACTAAAGCACCATTGGACAAAAGCACAAGCATTGTTGGGTGTCACGGCTAAAGGGGGGGGATTAAAAAAGAAGAGAGAAGGAAGAAAGGAGAGAGAAGAAGAAAAGAAGAGAGAGAAACAAGGAAAAGATGGAGATGAGAGAAAAGGGGAGCAAGGGAGAGATAGAAGGGGGGAGAGAGAGAGAGAGAGAGAGAGAGAGAGAGAACAATTTGGTAACCAACATCACTTTTATCCTGTGAAGCGAGGCTTAGAACATGAAACACTTTCTAATTTCATAAGCCATAGCATACACATAGTTTCAAATTACTTACTAGGTGGAAGCCTATGTTTGAATTACTTTTCAATAAAGAAAATGTACTTCAAACTGCCTACTAATGGCTCATGAGGGGAAGGTTCAAACCACCCATTAATGGCTTAAGGAAGAAAGTGGGAAATCTGATTCCAAAATATTCCTTTCGAAAGGATCAAGATATTTATAGAATGCTTGGAAATACATTGAAGGAGGAACAATACAGGTAAGTTTTATACTAAAGTTTGTACCTTTTGCAACAAATTCTCTATCACACACCTTATTCAACTTTGATTAATGGTGACTCCCGAGTAACTCTGACATATGTATCAAGCCTAGTGTTTGTTGGGTTTGGCTTATTTGATAGCTCCGATGGCTATCGAAGAACACGCTTTTCCCAAATCGAAAAAGATTTTAATGCAAAGTTATGGAGCATAAAGGTGTAGCAAATAGGCTATTCTTGGCCACACTTAACCAACCCTGTTTGAAACGTAACCTCAATACAACCCTTGTACAAACAATGCCAAATCTGTCTAACCACCTTCGAGGGTGTCGAACGTTAGGTTTCCGAGACTACAAGTATTCCCATTCACTGGCTACCGTACTAAGAGATCATTTGGCTATATTTTGATGCACCTTAATAAACTCAACTCGAAGCATGCATCGACAAGAAATTCACTAAGATGAGCAGGGATTGACATAGAATTGGAAGAGTTATTAGGCATCAGCGTACAGGTTAGTGTGATCCATCACAGTCAAATATGGTTTGAGGAGGCTTTGTTTTGCTCCAAAGTAGAGTTGTGGAAAAATCTCGCTAGCCCTTATGACTCAAGGATATACAGACATTGATTGGAGGCGGCAAAAACTGCAGTAATTTAAGCAGCCAGTAACAGCCAGAACGTCGAATTTGATAAGTACAGGATGAACAACAAATCTTAACAGGACCGCCACTAATGGGACAGTTGCTGTCATGTTACAGTTGCCGATCCATTTTGGGTCACCTCCCACAAGCTAAAAGAATCAAATCTTACATAATGTTTGTACCCACCAACTCTCACAGCAGTTGTAATTACATTGTTACAGGGTTTCGCATGTTCTATAGGGACTCTTTAGGAGAGTCCCCTTTGCCCACAGGTCTTGGTCAGAATAAAAAGCACACAGTGGATTTACAGTTACAAAAGAATTTTAAAAATGGAACTACGACAGACTCTTTAATGTCTGACTCCTCCAGAAAGTCTTCTGGCAAACAAGAAGCTGCAAGCCATTTAGTCCCTCCAGCTCAACAATGCGAGACTCCCACCTCATTTGACCAGCTGCTACCCTTGCATCTTCGATCAGCTCAGCTTTGTCTCGTAAGATAACCCATCCCTGCATCGAGCAGTTGCATTTTCAGAGCTGATGTCACCTGAGTCATGTATACAAACGCTTGCACAAAGTTAAATTGATTACAATTACCTCTGGCCGTAAAATCCGATCCATCTCAAGAAAAAGGCTGGATAATCCACATCGATTGTGTTGGCTTTCTTGTGACAAAAGTCCAATCGCATGCAGAAGATCATATGTCCGAGAATATGTTGGAAAAGGTTCACACCTGCATGTACAAAACATTCATGCTGAATTCAAAAATTTTCGAGTAGGAAGCAACAAAATCACTGCAACAACAGGCACATTAGGAAACACAGAAGACGCAAAAGTATGCGCATACAGACAACACATGGATGGTGACTATAACTCTTAAAACCATAAGGTGCAGCATGAGAACAATGTGCATCCCATTCGTAAAAGTGTGTGAAAGTCCCATGCAGATCTCCCTAGGGATTATCTAACAGACATCCAGGTAGCAGAAAAGGAAGGCACATATTGTAAAGGGAGAGAAAGCTCAAAGAAACTACACGAGGGAACATCACAAGAATTGAAAAGGTGTATGTCATGTAGACAGAGTGGGAAGAGTAGCATCATTTTACATTGGGACCATCAGAGGCCTTTGTATATTAGCAGTCAAGAGCCATAATAGGCAAACCTCATGTCCTCTGAGCTGTGATATTGGGTATAAAGAGAAACTCCACTCATTCAGAAGCAATCACAACACAAAGGTGATGCCTTGAAGCACCCAGCGAAATGCAGCAATCACCTGCAAGCTCAGTTCAGTATGCACACACCATTTTTTCTCATTGGTTAGGCAAGAATTGTCTTTTGTTTCATCCCTTTATCCCTCACTTACACCCTTCATGTTAGCTCTCCTCCATTATCCTGGTGCCTTAATCAGCACCTGCATTCTATCTCTTCTCTCATCATCAGCCTGCTATCCCAGCCCTGCCAGCACCCCTTCATCACCATCCAGCCCTGGTGACCTGTATTGACTGTTGTGTATGCACGGACTGATCATAGAAGCTGAACATGGAGAGAAGACACAGAGAAAGAGATAGAAGAACACTGAGAATGCTGAACACTGGACCTGAATAAACAAGGCAGAAATAAGTAGTACAAGAGGCTGTGCACGTATGACAGCTGGAGAACCTCACACATTATGTACAACACTAATTTGAAGATGCTGAACAGCAGCAGGCCTAATATAGACAAGAATGGAGGCAGGAAAAGATACAGTTGGGAAGTCAAAGGCTCTGACTGGGCAGGCCCAAAGCCCGACCTGACGGTGATGCCCAATCCAGCGTCCACCTAGCCTGCCCACTTGTCCAAGAGGTGTCAATTCTAATACCCCCTTTCATATCTTGAAGGGAGAGTGCCAAACAGTGTTGTCCTTTGGTTGGGATCCCAAGTGTAACCAACCACCAACATTGGGATAGAAAACTAATGCAAAGGGCTGAAGACAACATGGCAGCAGGCTGGATTAAAATACAGAGCAACGTCAAGGATGAGGATGACAAAACGCAGCAATGTATAGCTTGGTGACAATCTCTATCTGAAGTTACAGCAGCTGGTAGGCAAAACACATCCACAAGGAGGGCTGAGAGTGCAAGTGATTGTTCCAAGATGGATAGAAGGTGATGGGTAGTAATCCATTGGATAGACAACATAGCAGCCAAAACATCAAAAATCTTTAGAAACAAAATGTCAAAAATGTGTTACGTAAGTTTCTTTCAAGAGGGGGTAAAATAAGAAACACTTTTTATATAGGGATTTTTTAATAGTTTTAACTAGGGAAATAGGTTTTAAACCTCTGGAACTCTCTCTTAAACAAAGAAATGCCAATCAAGCTTGAGTGATAATACATAAGAGTCAATTCAGAAAAATACATTATATATCCATGATCCATTATTGACTTATGTCAAAGTTAGTCTTTAGACAAGCTATACTATGGTTCAAACATCAAACATTATGATTCATACATATCACACAAAGAAAATTGAAATAAACATGTAACATGTATAATATGGATTGAGTCAAGTTGCAACATCATGATTCTCATTTCAAAACAAACTGACAAAATGTCAAAATCCAGAATGAATCATAATATAAATGAGACTAAAGTTATATAATAATCAACTCTCAAGACAAGAATAGAATCTAGATACTAGCTTGATAAAGTCCAATAACTAATCAAAATCCCATAAAAGTAAATCTGTCATCCAAAATCTTGAGTCCTCATGAGTCATTACTCATCATCATGATCATGTTTAACATTGCCCAGCAATTTTTATCAAAAAACCGATGTTTTTGGGTTTCCCCCCAAAAAAACCCATGTTTGCTACTGTCAGAAACATTTCTTATTTTAAGAAACGTTTCGTAAGTTTCAAACCCAAAGAAACGCGTTTCTTTGCTGCAATGATAAACAAAGACCTCAATGGGAGTAGAGGCAAGGTGGCAACTGCAACATATGGAAGAAGCAGTTGGATTGTGAAAGATAGCAACCGAAGGATACTCCAAGGGCAAGCTGCAGCCACCAAGAGGCGAAGGGAACTAACAATAAGCAAGGGTAGCACACTGGCAATAGGGGCAGTAGTAGAGGAGGCTAAGGTGGCAACTCCAAAAGATGGGCAGCAGCCTGTTTGAGAAGAGGCACACAGTGGAGACGGGAAGGATTTGTGAACTAGTACCACCAAGAACATTCTCAAAATGAAACAAAAGGTACACTAGCGCATATACCTGCATGTGTTCTTCTACTTCTAGAGCCATTACTTTGCTACTTTGGCCCAACTATTCATGGATGCATATAGGAATTCACAAGTATGTTGAGGATATTTTTGTAAATGACATGGAAGTTAGGATATTGTTAGGGTTGTCAACTTGTTTGTTAATATAATTATATCATTGGCTCCTCATAGAAAAGAATGGCCAAGGGATACTCGATAGCCAATGGCCATAGTTACTAGGGTGACCACATAAGCCTTCTCCCATCCCTTGTTACTATGGTGTAAAAGAACTGCAGTAGTCCTAGCTACAACGTCATATTACTTTGCTACTTTGCCCCAACTACCCACACAACATATAAAAACTCACAAGTATATTGAGGATCATTTTGCAAATAGCATAGAAGTTAGGATATTGTTGGGGTTGTTGAGTTGTTTTTTTCATATAATTATATCACTGGTTCTATGAAGAAATACCCTGACATGGAAATATAAACTAAAGCATATGACAAAAGCATAAACTCAGAATAACACAGTTAGGGTTAGGGTAACACAGAGACAATGAACACAAAAAATCTGAATGAATGATTAAATATTGAATATGCAATGCTCATGCAGCAAACAAACCATGCAAGAATGAAAGCTATACCCCAAAGGAAAAAAAACCTCTTACCGAAGGAAAAAATTGCCCAAGCAGTCCCAAGTATGTTCATACATCATTACCAAAATATGATAAAATCTACTCAGTCTCATAGGTCATTTTGGCCTTTTGAAAAGATTCATACAACTCTTCTTATTTTTTGAGAACAAATTCACCTCTTGCAAGAGCATTATCACATGCAAGCAACAACCCCATAAAAACAAAATTGCCTCATGGAAAGAAAAAATCTAAATAGCAGCAAATATACCAATCGTGCAAAATTCCCAACAGTCCGCGGTCATTGATGATGGGCAATGTGTTTGGCCCACTTAATGGCACAACATTCATAACCCAAACCGACTTTCCCATAGCAGTAAGTGCTGCATTCAAACTTCCATGAACAGCGTTCATGTCCATCACATTCCGCACAATATTAGATGGTGGTAATGGATCTTCTTCCCCAGGTCGCTTTGGATGGTCGGAAAAAATTAATGGGGTCAAAAGGGACCAATAACTTTTGACTACTGCCAACCATACATTGGAATCATCGAGTAGTTCATCATTTGAAAAACCTGAACAAAAACACAAAATTCATTATAACCCACATAAATACAGCCCATTTCATTTCAAACTTTCAAATCATGTATGTAAGAAGAATGCTTTGTAAGCTTTTGTGTATACATTGAATTAAATTTTCTTGAATAATCAGCAAGTTTATAGCTACACTAGTAGATCTTTGATCAGCTCTTTGTAAATAGTGTCTACACTCTTGACCCAAAACAATAACTCAATTGAAGCCCTACAATGATCCAAACAGGTACTAGCCGTGAACGTGAAACACAATTTGGCCAAACATCTAAACTGATTGAGGTAATTCGATCATCATGTCAACGATGATGGAATATGCTTTCATGCAACACATAAAGGAGCTAAAACAGTGATAAAAGGCCAGGGTTTACACAAGAAGTACAGCCAAGCTTTAGTGTGCATGCATAGTTTGACAGTGACTGAACAAGAGCACAAAGTGAAAAAGCAGTTTACTTTATACCATGAGTGGAAGTTTGAAGAGGACCAACATGCTGATGCCTTCGATTTCCCTCTGCAAAATCAGGTCCCACAATGCATGGTTGAAGTAACGGATACCACACTGAACTTACATTATGAAGTGTACCACACATACTTGGTTTACGAGAACCCCTGTCAACAAAGCAAATACTTTATAAGGTGTATGATCTTGTGAAGTGATAACAAAACTTTCATAGATTTAAACACAAAGTTTCTTATAATCCAGAAATCAGCAAAGGCAACAATTCTGCTTTAGTAGTATAAAACTTATTTGTCTCATTGCAAATTCGATGCGGTTGCCTGAACATGCACACAAACATGCTCTAGCCTGATCCTTATATCTATCAGGTCAAAGAGGTGTAAACCTGCAGAAATTAACATTGAAGAAAAAATACAGACTCTGGTTAAAGGAGAACAAGGCCAATGATTTCATGAGGCAATGTTACAATATCAAAAAGAACATTAACTGGCCCAATTCATCCCCAAGCATCAAAATAGGAGTTTTGCATCCTACCAATAACCTACACCTTACCATCAATCATCTGAAAACCACTGCAAACAAGGACCGAACATATTCCTCATTAGACTTGCAGAGAAGATGAGAAACAAGCGAAACTTGCTGATTCTCAACATGCAAAGGATGGGCAATAAGCTAGTTATCATCAACGCTTACTTCATAGAATCTAAATCCCATATCTCCGCAGCCATCTCAAAGGATGGATCAGCATCCATTACCATCATTCGCTCATAAACTCAGGGGTCACATAAGAAAAATACGTTCTAAAGACTGGGGCATATTAACTAGCTTTCTGGCCGCACAAAAGAAATACATTGCACAGCCCTAAGTAACTTGCTTTCATCTCCACATAACCCACAACATTCTTTTCTGATAATCACTTTCATCCCCAAAGAACACACACACTCTCTCTCTCCCAAACCAGCCCCTTCACCTAAGAATTCACTTCATCCAAATGAGTGTTGCCTACTCCCTCAACAGACGGCGATGCAGTTTTTCAACTGCCGATCCTTAGTTGATAACATGCACATTTCTATTCAAAGCTTCAATGTGTTTCAAACAGTAACAATAGCAAGGATTGAACACAAGACAAGGCCACACAGCTAGCTGCTATATACTCTTGACAATCGAGGTACAAGCTCATCCACCACATACACTCTCTCGTGTAAAGTTAATGCGTATGCAATGGAAAATCAAAAAGTGTTCCCTTACTTAGATATCCAAGTGTTTGGAGGCAAAGTTGAAATGGATGCTCCTATGCTAAATGGCCCCTTGAATAGCCAAGTCTTTCAAGGCAAAGTAAAAATGGATGCTTGTATGCAAAATGCCAAATGACTCAATTGAGCACACGCTGAAATGTGAAGGACCCAAGCAAAGGAAACCACGAGAATGCCGGAAGACCTGATGCACTTCTGCTGCATACCGACTAAGGAAGTACAATCTGAGACTGAAAAACTATGATTAGCTGATTGGCCAAGACCCGCTAAGAACAAGTAATTACTTATTGATTGGAACAAGAGCATCAATGATATCAGGTTGATTTGAATAAATCTAAAATAACATCTAGAGAACACAAATTAATCCTAGAAAGGTTCAGCAAAATGGGGATAACGTCTGCTCTATATGAGGCATGCTACAGCCTCCCCTACTAAGCCTGCAGAACATTCTCAACAGAAATATCCCTACAGAACTGATGCTGGAACTCCTAGATGGTTGAGCAAACATCAGCTGCTGGACATAGAACTGATAATTGGAACTGGGATTGAAACTGCTAGAACTGGAACATAGGAATGTGAGGTGCTGGAGAGCTAATCTGTATCAAGCATAGGTCCCTGTGCTCGCACTTGTACTAGCTCCCTCAGTGAAAAGGAGCTAAGTTGGTCTAGGTAAGCTGAGCCGTGATGCCCACCAAATAGAGAACGCATGGACTTGTAAAGAAATGGTATGGCAAACACAAAATTTGTAAAGTGTACAGCAATACATATAAAACAATCTATAGAATGCTAATCTATGAGAATGAAGATGATACAATCAAAGAACCACGGACCTCTATGTCTCTAGGATCAAGGCAGAGATGTTTGAAGGAGTGGATGTTGGAGTGTGTTGTACCAAAAGGATCTGGAAACGCAGCAACAACAATCTTAATGTGCCTATTGATGACTGAGAGATCCGGCAGCAATATGGGCAACAGATCAAGCTTAAAACTTAGATGCTGAATGAATGTCTCATATTATCAGCAATCGGATGTCCTCAAACAGGCAGGCAAACAGTAAGGTGGCATGTCCTAGGAGCAAATGCAAGTGCAGCAGCTCCTAAAGACGTTCAATCAGCAAAACACAAGGTTGTTGATGTTGAGATACCAAAATCATTAAGTTCTTTGTATTCTATTAATTCCTATTGTGGTTTCCATTTGCAGCCCAGAAAGGGATGTACGTGTATCACTTATTGATGTCTAGGCATCACATGAGAGAATCGGGGCACCACCCTAGGCAGTTCAATGACTCATGCGCCTATAATTAGGGCATGGATATTCATCCTAAATTCACTCCACACTTACTCTCCCATTCATTCTTCATCATTCCCCCATCACACCTTTAGACTCAGCCCTCTACCACTATTCTCCACACCCTTGCCTTGGATGATATCTCAATTCATGCTGTTGCTCAACTGATCGTGATGCCTTACCAAATAGGCGATTTCATTCTAGAAGTCTTCTTCAGACTGCCATCAGTTCTAGACACTCCAAATTGCTGCATTTTGAGTCCACATAGCCTAATGACCTATCCTTCATCATTTTCACTGTTGGGTTTACTGGTCTCACTCCTCCCTGACTGGTATAACATATCATCTCCATCATTGTTGTGTTTCCAACTCCTGCTGCCACCCAACACCCACACGACAATTCCCCAGCCACTAAGGCATCAGCCACTATCTAGAGGCTGTGTTTGCAACAGTTTCAGGCAGTCTACAACAAGTAACACCTTCTTTATCAGCCCTACATTAGGTACCTATGCTTTTTGAGTTTCTGTCTCAGTGTTTAGCATACACTCTGTGTTCGTGCAAACCCTACAGTTCCTGGACTGTTGATGCATGCGACAATGGAGGGAGACTTTGGAGGGGCTGGGCAGCCTATTACAGTAGTAAACATAGGTCTGGCTGATGCTGAAACAGACTGGCATGCAGTTCAAGTTATCCAGCAACTAAGGAGGGTCCCCAAACCAATAGGGTGGCAGGTGAAGACTGAACATGCAGCAATCTAAGGCTAGAAATCAGGTCACCTAGCTCTATAGGGGCTGTGATCAGCAGGGACAGAACTTTAACATGCTCCATGAACTGGCTGCTTGGAATAAGGGATTCAGGATACACAGAAGATTCATGTTTATAAGGATTGGGGGTGCAGTTTTCCTAATGTCAAAAATAAACCATTTGTTTTTTAAAATTTGGAATTAATTTCTTTTTGGGGCTATTTTAAGGAGACTAAATTAGTGGTTAATGCACCATAATCATGCCTTTGAGTGCAAACCCTAATATTAGGCCCCCCAAAGCAGCAAGGGCATCTGTCCACGCTCGTCAACTACCCAAGAACCTACCAAGACTAAACAGATGATGGATATCTTCCTTCAAATAGCCCTACTTAAAGCATCTTAATTTTCTTTTTAATGGTTCTTTTTTCTTCGAGATTTGCTGTCAATAGACTTGATACGTTTCAGTAAAAGCAGTCTTTCTTAAAAGCCCTTTCAGAACCATTTAAGATCGTACCACACTCTGATCAGAACGGTTTTAAATAGTGCATACCATCCGACAGTGAGCATATAAATGTGGATAGGAAGCAATGTTTGAGTCATGAGAATATTTACCGTGTGGAATAACAGCTTTTGTTTTCTGACTTCTCCCAAACAATGGCCTGGTCTGACTGAGTTACAACAGACCAGCATAACTGACTTGCTATGTCTTCCTTGATCTGCGATTGCTGATATTTTAGACTAGCAGGTGTAGACGTTGGATAAGTCTCGATAAAGAATCCACCAGGCTTGAGTAATCTGTCTAACTCAAGAACTAAAATACCATCTGCCACGGCAAGAGACAGCTCTGAGTCCAAAATGCTTTTGACTCTTTTGTAACAGAGAATTTAGTTACGCATCTAGCTCTTTCAAAGAACCACATACCTTTCCGAGTCCATTCCAAGTCACATTCGAAGCAGTGAATCGTATCATAGGATGCTTTGGAAAATGGCAATTGTCTACTGGAAACAGAGCCAATAAGTGCTGGAAGACCCCTTTCTAAACTAAAGTGGACACTGCTTCCATTCGCTTCGTATGGAGCTATACATACCACAACCACGTTCGGCGGTAACACATGACCGCTTTGACTTAGGCCACAGTTGATATCTAAAATTTTGGATATCTGCGTCACGACCATCCAAGTCAGATCTCGTCAATACCCAGTAGAAGCACTTTAGTCACAAGACAACTGGGAAATCATAGAGGTTCATGACAGAGCTTGCAGCATTCTGCATGTTGTATTTCATACGTTCCAACTTCTGTGCCATATCTATTTTTTTTAATATAAAGAATTTGTCTCGGCCATCATAAAGTGCTTTTGTTTACTTCGACTCTACTTCACTTTGATGAGTTCGTTAATCAGGATGCAAGAAAGTTTGCAAGGACTTTTTACAACATTGATCCGTTTAACAATGTTTATAAGAAAGTACTTGCATGCCCGGTTTTCCCACTATTAACGTAAAATCCGTGTGAGAAAGATGAACAGGTTATCGCACATATCTAAATCCATCCGGTGGAAAAGACAACAAGAAATGTAGGGACTTGAGACACAGAAACGAAAATGGAACTTACACCAGTATGGTTTGAGTAAATTTCCAAATTATCCAGGTATTTGGCGATTCCATACGTATCAGACTCCAGATAATTCAGGTGAATTTGACCATCGTCCCCAAGTACCAAGCTGTTAAAAGAGAGGACAGCCTTTAGTATTCAAAACCGACACAGGTAACGAGTTTAATGACTTGCCTCGCTCAACGGGATTAGAGCATGTCACCTGTTCTTCTTCATTCCTGAAACTGATGGCGGCTCACCGGCAGGAAACTTCAGATTCCCAGCCCAGACAAAATCTCTGGATGCTGGCCATCGCAGAGGGACTCTGTAATCGGGTGGAGGCGGGATAAGGCATTGCTTGATCCTACCAAAAGCGCCACACTGCCGCTCTAGCCGGGGGTTCCAAAAGGCGCCAGCACCATCGTAGCTCATTCTGGAGTTGTTGAAGCAAGGGACGAAGTCCTCGAGACCATCGCATACCTCCAGCTCCTTCAGCCGTACTGTGCCCTTGCCAAAAATGCCGCCCTTGAATGGATCCAGGACAACATCTGCCTGAAGGCGCCGATAGGACCTGTACATTTCCAGTGTAGGGACCAGCCTCAGGTTCCGTACTGAACCTCGCCTGCCGAGCATCCCAAGAAACACGAATGCGCAGACAAAGCACAGCAGCATACTCATCCCCAAGGGTATCGTAAAGCCTTTCCTGCTGCGTTCCCCGGGCGAGCCTGCATACTCGCATTCAGACTTCATATCTTTACCATTTCCCTGAGCGGGAGGCGCCGTGCCAGGGATGAATTGTTCAGGATCAAACAAAGTCCCTGCATTGGCAGACGGACCCCGGTATAGTGCACGGTTCATTGTCTAAACAAAAAGAAGATACTGAGACTGATTGCTTGATTTCAGCGAGAAGATGTAGCGCCTCGCAAAGCCCAGTAAAAGCCTGTTGTACCTCCAATATGCTCGATGGAAGAAGGTGAGACTGGTTAATTGCTTTGAAATGCAATGCAGCGCCTCGCGCAAACGGTTATAACATGAGAAGTCTGTTGTGACTCCTCCGATGCAGATGCCGAAGGAGTAGAAAGCCCTCACAAAATGCCATCGAGATGAAATGTTTTGGAAGACTGTTATGCCTTGCAATGCGGACGCCAAAAGAAATAGAAAAGTGTTAGAACTACAGTGCAGTGCTCGCGAGGGAGAGTAGACGGGAGTGCTAATGCAGGAGATGAGAGTTCCCTCAATTCAAAATGAAGCACTCGAGAGAGAAGAAGAGAGTAGCTTGCGAAGCATGAAATGAGGGAGAGAGCGAGCAGCTTGTATAATAAAGCTCTCTTCTCTCATCACTTAAACCATGTGCAGACAGCCACTGAGCCATGGTAGCTCAGCAGTGAATTCAATTCGAACCACTTTGTGGTCTGTTTTTTCCCTTTAATCAACACTGTTGTGTGCTCATCTACCCTAACATGCGGCACTATTTCAGGCTTTTGCGCCGTTAGGAAGGGGCCCGGCTACGGGGGACACAAATACAATTACGCAATGCTGCATTGCTGTAGTTTTATATCACCATCGATGGCAGCTGATGATGAATCTTCTCTCTCTCTCTCTCTCTCTCTCTCTCTCTCTCTCTCTCTCTCTCTCTCCTGTCTCTCTCTAGACTCTATAATATCTTTAGTGAATATTGGTTCCGGACCCCGGTCACCCGGTGGCTTTAAAGGTCCAGAACAATCAAATAAAATAATAGAAAACAGCCGTAATAATGCGGGCATCCTGATCTTTTCGAAACCAGCTCACGAATGATCTGATGAGGGAATCGCCATTGATGGATGGGAAAGGGTAATAAGAAAAAGAAACGTTCTTCTCACACACACCGAGTCACCATAGCCTATCATTCTTCTTCTGCTGATGCTCACACTCACCGAGTCACCATGGCCTATCATTCTTCTTCTGCTGATGCTGCTTCTGCAACACCCCTCCGCTTCGAAATGGTCATAGGTGCAGGTATTGATGAATGTTGATTGCTTCATTAAGCAGCATGCTCTCGGGATGCTGCCGACAGGCCGGTCTGCTGTGTGGAGTGGCGGGGCCCCGGGGATGGTGGCTGGCTCTCTCACACGCACCGACACGCAACCTCGTCCTCTTCTCCTTTTTCGTTGAAAAGCCAGGCTATACGGTGACGCCATAGCCTAGCCTCAACCCCCGGGCCCCCAATCCGTGCTGCAGACGAAGGGATGAGCTGGCCCCGCCACTTGCAGTAGGTTTTTACTTCGACTCATGTCCGCGTATTATTGTCCTTTTGAGAATCGCAAGTCGCAACCTATAGGGCGCCTGTCCCATCTCCGAAGGTTTGACCCTCTCTCAGTTGTAGAATGAATATTCTTTTGCACCACATTAGCCAACCTAACACATAGCGTCGAACTCCTCAAAGCTAAGATAATTTGACCCCTTTAGCCAACCTACCACATAGGTTCGAGCTCCTCAAGCCTAGATATATTCCTTTTTTTAGAACTTGTATCTAATTTTGAAATATCGATGCTAGGCTTCATCATGGAGAGAAGAATTATAGAGAGGAGAAATATAAAATTTAAAAAGAGAGAAGGAAAAATAGAGGAGAGAGAGAGAGAGAATAATAGAGAGAGGAAATATAAAATTTAAAAGAGAGAGAGAGAGAGAGAGAATTTAAAAAGAATGAAGAGAGAAAATGAAGAAGAAAAAAAAGGAAAAAGGAGGAGAGGGAGAGAGAAAGAAAAGAGAGGAGAGAGGGGGGAGAGAGAGAGAAAGAACCAGGAGAGGAGAAAAAATAAACTAAAATATATAAATAGAGAGAGAGGGTGAAGAAAAAAATTAGAAACAAAGAGAAAAAGAGGAGAGAGAAAGATGAGAAATGGATTATCGAGCGACCGCACGACAACTTTGCCTAGCGTTCTATACGCACTAGCATTATGCCATTTAAACTTGCAAGCCCTACCTCACTCCTTAACTTTTCTTTTCTTTTTTGGAGAAACGCTATAAGTTTAGATTAAAGTGTTAAAAAATTGTGTTACATAAGATTGGGTATTCAAAATCTAGCACTAAAGCCAAGTTAGTAGATAAGTATAGGGGTAGATTGATTTGCCCTGTGGTAGTGGATAATAGAGTATAAGATTGAGCAAAAGGGCCTTTTTCACCTTGCATGTGATATGGATAGATATTGTAGGCCCTTACTGTATTTACACAGAAGTACCAAAAGGGGGAAGATAAAAAATTCAACATTGTGAGGTTGTGCAAGTATCATCAAGCAGCCTCATTAATGGTGATGAGGATGGTTTCCAATTCTTGTTTCCCATTGCGAGCATCTAGAAGGGCTTTTGACTCAATAGCCATGTGCTTCATTTGAGCATTCCATTTCTTGATTTGACTTTTAGATAGGATGACGAGGCTTGATGTTTTGCTCCAATCTGCAACACAGACTCCACCTTTAGAATGTTAATAGAAGAAGAAAAATCACATTTAAAAATAGCATCATTACATTGGCATGATATAGTCCATAAGAAATGGGCATGGATGAAATACCAAAAAATAGCAGGAAGCTCATTAGACTCCCCTAAAAGGAGCCATTTCTAGGTGATAATCTAGGGGGGATACTTCTTGATGATTGAGACTGGAGAAAGTCAAGGATTTCTTTGTTGTACTTGCAATGTAAAAATAGCTGAGTTTAAGAATCCAAAATCTCGAGCACTTACCCTCTCCAAATTTGAAGGCCTTTTCACTAGTCGAGATTCCTTTTTGGATAATTAGCCAAAGTAGGGTAAATTGTTTTGCAAGAATGTGGGGGGAACCAAATGTGTGTGAAACTGGATTCCCATTAGTGTTTGTCCCGATTAATATGTTAATGTTGATTTAGGTTTTTGATTAGTTTGTGGGTGCTTGACGATAGCTTGGGGAGGGGAAGTAGGGAGTGTGTGCAAGAAGGGAGCTTTTGGATTGAGTTTTTTTTGGCAACCTCCAATTTTATTCCACATAGTGTACTTGGTCTTATTTTTCTTGCGGGCATATATCAAGCACCAATGCTAGCACCCCCTTCTTTGGCTTTAAATTTTTTTAGTAATTCTCTCCTATAATACTACAATATTACTTTTGGGCCTCTCCTAGATTAAATTTGAAAAAGATTCATCTCTATCCAAATTACTTTTCATATTTCTTTCTCTTCTCTCTTAGTGATTTTTAAAAAGACACCTCTCCCTTGTCTCTCATCAATAATTATTTTTATCTCCTCTCTCTCTCTCTCATTCAAAAGCTATATTTATCTCTCTCTCATCCCTATGTTCTCCATTGAGTCATAATACCCTTTTAATTGAAATTCCTCAAATTCAAAGTATAGAATATATTTTTGATTTTAAAAACTAGGCAAGCCATTGATAAATTATTTACTCAAGGTGGATTAGAGTTCTTATGAGCAATAATACTTAAAGTTATGTCTTTTAGTCTTTTAATATACACTAGACAAACCTACCTTGATTGTTCTATATGTGTGCGTGTACATGCATGCACGCATGTGTGTGTTTCACTAAGAACTAATTTCGATCTATCTCTCTTATTCAAAAACTATTGTCACTAAATCACACACACACACACACACACACACACACACACACACACAAAATAAGTTCAAAGAAGTGTAATTACATTTTATAGCCTATGAATATTAATATTACAACAACTTGATGTCAAGATAGCAAAGACATGCACAATGAGAGATCAAGATGATGTCTCTCTCTCTCTCTCTCTCTCTCTCTCTCTCTCTCTCTCTCTCTCTCTCTCTCTCTCTCTCTCTCAATATCGATTGAGAATTTATACTTGTTTTCACCAATCCAACATCCCTTCTTGCTGCCATAATAAATAATCCACAAATGTACAAGCTTTAATAACAAGTTTTTTTTTTGTAAATAATGTTTAGTGAGGTTGCTAGAGCTATGTATAAAGAACAATTCTAAGTTTTTGATGGATGATCTCGTATGGCCCTCACTTTCACAAAAATACCAACAAACTCATATGCTAGGAGTATGCTAGCTAAACAATTATGTGGATTTACTTGATTTCACGATAAATTATGAAAGTATAAAGGAAAGGATAACTATTGAGGAAAAATCCACTCACATGGTGATTACATTTATTCTTTTAAATTGAAGTTCTAACGTCATTAATGAGGGAAGGGATGAGACTTAAAAGTTGAAGAATAATTGAGAAATACCCATTTTAATTCAATTTTTATGAGGAAGACTTAATATGAAAAAAATCCTACCAAAGAGATTTTTATTGTTATGAAAGCTATTATAATTCAATGTTTTTCCTACCACAATCGATATCTCTTTGTAACAAATAATCAACAAATATTGCACAAGTGCACATGTATATATACATAGGGTTAATTTAATTACATGTAAATATTACAATAACTTAACTAATAATTAAAAGAGTATCTCTTGAAATTTTTCATAAAGGGATTACAATTGTTTTGAAAGCATGCAAATTAATTCGTAGAAGATGAATATGTAAATGGAGAGAGAGAGAGAGAGCTAGCAATGGTGGTGGTGGAAATGAGAAGATGGGTACATCTAAGGGTGAAATAAGTGAACTATGTGGAACAAGAATAGAGGGGTTGCTAGAAAAAGCTCACTCAAAAAGCTCGTTTCTTGCTGTTTTCCAAAGCAAGGGTTAGCTATTTTCTCATGTGAAGGCTTTGTAATTAAATTGGTTTGTTAATTAAATGGCTCTTGAGATGCTTGAGTTCCATACGACTATCATTTCTTGGATTAGGGAGAGTTTATCTCTAGTTAGCTTATATTTTTGTATGATAGGAGCTTGACTAAGCTAGTGTTTAGATTGGTAATTCTAAAGGTCTCCCCATACTTGGATGCCCTTTTTGTAGAGTTTCCAACCCATGCTTAAGTGGTGAGGAGGGGTCATGCCACAATATGATGCTAAACCAAATCAAGTCAAAGGTTGCCTCAAGGAGTGTATAGTTTGGTTTGTTACTCAATTTGATTTTGCTCTTATATTTAAACCAAGCAGTCCATATATCAAGAGCTTAGTTTGCAAAAATATTATGACCAAGATTCATAGTAGGTGTTTCCATTTTGGACAGTCCTTCAATGCAAAGTTTTCCATGTGTCTGTGAAATAATAGTATTGAAGGATGCTTTTGACAACCCACTTAGTTACAAGCTTGTCTACTAATATATGGTAGGTCAATTCCTCCTTGGTTTTTTGGGAGGTTGTAGGTACTCCTCCATGCAACCTTTGGGATTCTACTCTTCATTTAAACCCCATAGGAAGTTTCTGTAGGCTGCTCAAGTTCTTTCATGGCAGTTTGAAGGGGTCTCTAATAAGAGAGAAAGCAAATAGTCAAGGCTATCAAGATATGCTTAAGTACAACCAAACAAACTCCTAAATTACCTTGGAACCCCTTCTAAAATTCGAGTTTCCTGTTGAGCTTGGCCATTACCCATTGTAATTGTTGATTTAGAGTCACCCTCACTAGGATCCCTAGCAATCTAAATACCTTACTATTTGATATTATGTCCCAACCCTCATCTACGAACTAGTCAAGTACACATATTGAGAATGCTCCTTGAATGCTCTTAGTGAGGCTTGTTTCTTACTATATAGTTGGTGTCATCAACACACTAATTTAATACCATTTGCCAATTGCACTTAGGGAGGGAGATGCCTTTGAGTTGTTCACTCTCCATTTCAGCATGAACTAGCTAGCCTAGTGCATCTATAGAGATAGAAGAGAGGAGGAGGGCAAGAAGACAGCCCCATCTCATTCATTCCCTAAGGGGGAAGGGTGGAGTGATGTTTCCATTTATAACAAGTCAAGAGGCTGCATTTCCAAACAAAGTCATTAAAATTTTAATAAAAAGCCCATATCATGAAGGGATTGAAAGATAAAGTTTCTCTCTAATCTATCATAGGCTTTATCAAAGTTTATCTTGAAGAAGACAAAGCCCTATTTGTTTCTTGGGTGGTCCATACTTTCCCACAAGAAGATTATAGCATCAAGGATAAATCTACATTTGATAAATTCTTTTTGCTCCTTTGTTAACCTTGGTGCAAAGAAAGTGAAAAGAAAGCAAATAAAATTAAAAAGGCGTAGGACAAAGTGAAAAAAGACATCCCAATAGAAAAATAGGAGGAAAAGAGCCAAAAGCACAAGGAGCAAACTCAAAAGTCTAAGGCAAGTGCAAAAGGAGAAACACGTATTTTAAATATAAAGGCACATCCTAAATCCTTGTAAAAGAGCACCAAGCTTCCTCCTGTGTAATTTGTAAATGTAGACATGCATGGGTGAAGGAAAAATATAAATAGGAAGGGAATAGGGAAAGAGGACCAAGGCTAAAATGGCCGGTCATATAAAAAAAGGATGGCGCCCATGAGAAGTAGGGCATATATAATAGGGCAAAAATTGAATGAAGAACCTCATTCTTATATGTGGCCAAAACTAGCTCTCTTCTTCTTCTTCTTCTTCTTCTTCTTCTTCTTCTTCTTCTTACTCTTGCTTATTATGGGAGCTTCTCGCTCAACCACCAAGACCCACGGATCGCTTATTGTTTCAAGCATTTCAAGCCAAGTGCAATTGCTACATTCACATAGTTGTATGTGCTCTCGAACCTTCAAGTGTAGTGATGAGCTTACCTCCATGCTCGATTGAGTTGCATCCTCCCTCAAGCACTCTGGTAGCTCCACGATCCAAGGTGCAAGCTCAAGCAAGCTCAATCCCTAAGTTCCAAGCTCCATGCTCCATTACCGCATGCGAGACAAGAGAAGAGAAGAGAAGAAGAAGAAGAGAGGAGAAGACGGAGAGCTTCTCCACTACGGTCCCTCACCCTCACACACTCACTCCCTCACTCCCTCTCTCAAGCAGAAGCTCAAGCAAGTAAGAACAAGAAGAAGAGAAGAGAAGAGCTAGGTTTAGCCACATACAAGAATAAGCTTCTCTATTCACTTTTGGCTTTTATACATGCCCTAATCCCTTTTGGGCACCCACCCCTTTTTTTAAACATGTCCAACCATTTTAGCCTAGGTCCTCTTTTCCTATTCCCTTCTATTTACATTGTGGCTTCACCCATGCCCGTCTATTCTTTACAAATTGCACAGGAGGAGGGAGCCTATTGCTCTTTTACAAAGATTTAGGGGCACCTTTGTATTTTAAAATGTGCCTCTTCCATTTTTTCACTCACCTTGGGTTTTTAAGGTGTCTTTGCACTTTTGGTTTTTTTTCCTCTTATTTCTGCTGTCAAGCCGCCTTTTTTCGCTTTTTTGCCCTGTATTAAAAATTTTTCTTTTGCTTTCCTTTCTTTTGCCTTTCTTGCATGTTGAGAATAGCAAATGATGCTAGATGTAAGCCTCGAAGAGGCTTGCCCATTGACAAATGATGTATGCTCTAGGAAGAGGGTACAAAATCCCATAAGCACGGTGAGGTACAGTGGTACTATCCAAAAGCTATAAGGCATGTACTTATTGACACTCATTTTAAGGAATGGTACTTTTAGTTTGAGTTACTCAAATTGTGTTTATGAGTCCAAGCTAATCTATCTTGGAACCTAATTTGAGTTACAATCTTTTCTCTCTATCATGTATTGGTTCTATGATTTGCATCCACCATAGCCAACTAGCTCTAGATCTGTGTTTCTTGACATTGTATCAAAGCCATGGCAAACTAGTTTGGAAAGCTAGTTTTAGCATCATTAGTTAACCGTATTCTAATGTAAATGGATAGTAGGAGTTGAACCTACCTTAGGGCCCTCTGCCATATCCATATCTTAGTCCCATTTTCTCTACTTCTCATCCCACTATCTCCTCAGCATGATGGCCACCATGGATCATCTCTTTGACAATCTCTTTGCATCCCCTCTTCCTATCATCAACATTGATTCAAGAGTTTTTTGTAGTTATAGATCTGTGAAGCTCAGAATGGGATGTGGGGTGAGCAGCGGTGGAGGACAGAGCTCCCTCGAGTACTTATTTGGATCTGATGAGCCACCAAAGACAGGTGCACAAGTGGCCACTGATGTAGTGAAAATTTTCATCCTTTTGTACCCACAACGAGCAAAGTCAACGTTAATAGAACAAATGAAAGCCCTGTCAAACCAGACATTCTTGCAGGAACACTAAAAAACAATCAAAACAATTACCACTGTGCTAATGCTCAAAACACAAGGAACTTCATTATTACTGATCAACCATCCACAAAGTACATGCAGCTCTCGGAGGAGGGTCTTCTCTTGGCTAACTTTTTGGAGGATATGGCAATTGATGGTTCAGGTGATATGTCTTGGCTTGTGTACATGCAAACTGTGACAGATGCAGCCTTATGCATTCCTAAGGACTTACTTGAGGACAAAACCAAAGTGCAAGTTTAATGATTGATTGGAAAATTTTATTTAAATAATAATAATAAGCCTTATTACTAAGGTTTTAATAAGACTCTACTAAACTATCCCCTTTCACATTGCTTCTCTATCGTATAAACCCTTTCACACCTATTTTACTCAAACCAGTTTGATTTCCAAAGCTGAGTTCATTGTGCAAATCCTCATAAGCATTCCCTTGATCAAAATCCTTGTAACTCCCACAAATCTTGTTATAACTAGGAGTAGACACTGCCATAGAGCAAGACATCCACGGTAAGACCTTCCCGTGTTTCAAAGAGAAGATGTTTGATTTCGAAAGAAAATCCAATGCCAATGTAATATCAAGCCATGAGCCAAGTCACATGAAATCCCAAAAATCTATGTATCCCAAAGAACCTTACAAAGAATACTAGAGCACAAGATAATGAAGAACAAGTCAAAGATGAAGAGCATGAAGAAAAGACCAAGAAGATCAAGGACATCACCAAAGGAGGACAAAGAAGAAAAAGGAAAATGAAGAAGATAAAGAAATTTCCGTTGCTAACAACAAAGAATTTTCCCTTAATGGATCTTGTTTCCCATAGTGGATGTAAAAACCCTTACCAAAGGTGTAAAGTTTCAAGCTTTAACTTGACTAGGCTGCCTATGAGCTAGTCTCCCGGGCCATATCATCATGTAGGGGGGGGCAAAAGCCAACAAGTGTAGGAACTCATCATTTGAGGGGGCGTGTTGAGAGTAACAAATGATGCTAGATGTATGACCTGAAGAGGCTTGCCCATAGACAAATGATGTACGCTCTAGGAAGAGGATACAAAATCCCATAAGCATAGTGAGGTACAATGGTACTATCCAAAAGCTATAAAGGCATGTACTTGTTGACACTCATTTTAAGAAATGGTACTTTCAATTTGAGTTTCTCAAGATCGTGTTTATGAGTCCAAGCTAATCTATCTTGGAACCTAATTTACTTGAGTTACAATCTCTTCTCTCTATCATGTATTGATTCTATGATTTGCATCCACCATAGCCAACTAGCTCTAGATCCATGTTTCTTGACATTGCATTGGGATTAACATTACCCCGTTCCTAGTTGAGTGCCAGTCCCATGGCACTTGTGGGCTTTGTTGATGAGGGCTTGGTTGTGGTTGAAGGGTTGTCATGGAGGTCGATGATGGGGCCTTGTGAGGATTGGACATGGAGAAGAAGCATATCAAAATGGTTGAGGTTATGGAGGCCGAGAGTGGATTGAGTGGGTGTGACGAGGCCTCCAAAGTCGATGGGCTGTCACAGTTGGTAGAATTCACTTGAAAAGAAAAAGAAGGTGCACTACCTAGGGGGTGTGTCTACCTTGCCATGTAGTGCATTGTGTCCGTGCTAGTGGAATTGGGAGTTGGGTCGACAAGCCTGGGGTATTGTCCCACACTTGAGGATCCAGTTCATGTAAAGGGGAGGTGTGGTGGGTGTAGCTTAGGGAGACAGGTCACCATAGGCGAGTGTAACCTCCTAGGTGTGTCCTACCCTTGATGAGCCCTAAGTGTGAAGTGGAGGAACAAAAGGGGCTAGGGGGTTAGGTGACCAAGGCCACCGGACGCACCTAACATATGAGAACCCCTAGGTACAGTGGTTGTGGCACTATTATGTTATAGTGGACTTCATTTATTCTTTTTATTTTTTCTCATTTTTTTATTTTTTCTATTTTTAATTTTTCTTTGTTTTCTTTTTTGCTTCTTTTATTTTTATTTTTAGTACAAGTAGGAGGAGACAAGCTAGATGTAATCCTCATGTTCTAAGGAGCTTCACAAGGGGACCTAAGGGATTTGTTAAGGAATACAGGGCTTAGCATGTAACCCTTCTGATTAATCCTTACATTGAGTGGGGTAGTAGAGAGGAAATGATGGTTACATTTTGAGAACCTACTATCACTCATATCTTCTAAGAGACTCATGCAAAATACTGGCAAGAGAGCGGCCCTTAGCATGAGGCGAGTCATTGCAAAACTATCTATTTCGGCAATGATGTTGTTGAGATAGCTGCAATGGAGCTTCTGTTTAGAGATGCAGGTTGAGAGAGAGAGATAAGAGATAGAGACACACGATTTGTGGTACTGAAGAGTGTACCTCAATAATGATTTTAGATAGGTATATGTACTATGTATAGCCTGGCTCTTATGAGCAGACACGGGCATTGCCCTGCCCTTTATCCCAACAACCTCCCCCCTGAAGGCAATGTGCCCAAAGTTAGAGGAAAAGAATTAGCTAAGTCTAAGAATGTACAAAGCTAAAGAGATGATACCTATCCAATACCCATCATCTGCCGGCAATGGGCAAACCTCTTTGCTGGAAGACCCTTCGTGAGAAGGTCTGCAGGGTTATCATCAGTGTGCACCTTGACTACTCAATGCTCTTGCTGTCACGTACCTCTTTGATGACATGATACTTCACCTGTATGTGTTTTGTCTTTGCATGAAAGACAGGGTTCTGTGCTAACATGATAGCACTCTGACTATCACAGTGGAGGACAGGAACCTCAGTAATCCCAAGCTCAGCAACCACACGTGACAGCCATAAGGCCTCTTTGCATGCCTCGGTCGCAGCCACATACTCCGCCTCTGTAGTAGACAGTGCAACACATTTCTACAGCATGGATATGCAAGAGACAGCCCCCCCTGTGAAGTTAAACACATACCTTGTAGTGGACTTCTTGCAGTCCACTGTCCAAGCATAGTCTGCATTCGTAAAGCCAATGACAGATGCCTTCTACTTACCAAAGCATATGCACAAATCCTTTGTGCCCTTGAGATATCTCATGATACCTTTCACTGCTTCCCAATGCTTCTTGCCAGGGTTTGCCATGTACTTGCTAACCACCCCCACTGCAAAGGTAATGTCAGGACGTGTAGCAACCATAACATACATCAAACTACCAATGGCTGAGGCATATAGAATCTTGGCCATTTCAGCCTTCTCATCATCAGATGTAGGGCTGTCTTGTGCATTGAGTTTCACATATGGAGGCAATAGAGCACCGATTGCTTTCACACATGGAGGCAATAGAGCACCGATTGCTTTCCCCCCCTCCATATTGAAACACTGCAAAATCTTGGATACATACTCTAGCTGAGATAGATAGAGTAACCCCTTTGATCTATCTCTGAGTATCTGCATCCCAGGAATGTGATTGGCATCAACAAGATCCTTCATGTCAAAGCTGCCATGAAGACTTTGCTTCAATGAATCCAATCCAATAAGCATGTCATCAACATACAAAACCAAGATAATCACACTGCCATATGCTGCCTTCTTGGTGTACAAGCAATGATCAACTTGACTTCTGTGAAAGCCCTGAGACTGTATGAAAGTGTCAAACTTATGATACCATTCCCTCAGTGCCTATTTCAGCCCATACAAACTCCGTTTTAGTTTATAGACCATCTTCTCTTTGCCTTTAGCAACAAAACCCTCACGTTGCTGCATATATATGTCCTCATGCAAATCACCATGTGAAAATGTAGTCTTTACATCCATCTGTATGAGTTCCATATCCTTAGCTGCAACCAAGCCCAAAATGGTTCTCAAGGTAGTCATCTTGACTACAGGAGAGAAGATCTCATCAAAGTCAATTCCATGTTCCTACTTGTACCCCTTTGCAACCAATCGTGCTTTGTACTTTGAAGAAGAACCCAAAGTGACCTTCATCTTGTAAACCCACTTGCATGGAATAGTTTTTTTCCCTTTAGGCAGTTGCACCAAGTTCCAAGTACCATTCTTATCAAGTGATTCCATTTCCAATAGCATGGCCTTGAACCACATCTTGCTATCCGGTCTAGTCATTGCTTCCTTGAAGCATGACGACTCACCACAATCTGTCAACATGACATAATCTGCAGCATGTTGCGCACTAGGAACAAACCTGTCAGGTGGTCTTGATGGTTGAGTCGACCTACAGACCAAAGGCTCAGCATTTGCTAGTTGTTGGGCCTGCAAATCTGCATTTACAGGTTGCTATCTTGAAATACAGGCTTGTAATTCTGCATATATAGGTTGTTGTCTTGAAATTCCAGCATGTTGTCCTGACAGTTCAGGTTGTTCTAATTGCAGGTTTTTAGGCTAAAACTATGGTATATCATGGGCAATACCTTGCTGGTCATTTCCAACACCATTTCTTGCCTTTTCAAGAGTATTTACGGTAGGTATACACTGCTATCCACTGGGCACAAATGACTATGAATTTTTGAAACTTATCAAACACTTTGTCCTTGCTATGAATAGGGTAAACCCATAGCTTTTGAGTAGCATCATCGACAAATGTGACAAAGTATTTCTTTCCTCCTAGAAATAACCCTGGCATCTGACATACATTGGATGTACTAACTCTAGAGGCAAATATTTTAGTGAAAGAGACTTTTTATGAGATGTCTGCGCATGCTTACCATAAACACAATGATCACAATGCTCAAAATCAGCATAACGAAGACAAGGCAAGTAACCCAAACGAGAAAGTACTTTCGTTCCTTTTTGACTCATGTGTCCCAACTGGCCAAGCCCCAAGGAAATGAAAGGTGAGAAGGATCGAAGCTTGCACGCGAGCTATGGCGGGAGAGCAAGATCAAGAAAGAGAGAGACAAGAAATGGGAACTCCAACAATCACAATGTGTGACCGGGCCTTCCTTTATTCAAACTGTCACTAAAAGAATAAAGAATAAAGTGACGTGACGGGCGCCCGCCACCTGCAGTGTGCAGTGGTGGGTACTGTCAGTGTAGTAATACACGGGGTGGCACGGTGGAGGCGCCTTTACCCCCAACAACCTCCCACTTAAAGGCGAATTTGCCCTAGTGAGAGAGAAAAGAAAAAAGAAAAGACAGTAAAAATGTACATAGGTACAAGGGATGAGGAAAGGCGACATCTCATCCAACGCCCATCAACCTCCTAAGGAAGGCAAAGCGCTCAGTAGTGAGGCTCTTCGTGAGCAGATCTGCAGGATTCTCGTCAGTGGAGATCTTGACAAGGTCAACAGACCTGTCCTCCACGACACCACGTATGAAGTGATACCTCACCTCAATGTGTTTTGTCTTCGCATGGAAGACCGGATTCTTAGCCAACTGAATGGCACTCATAGAATCCGAATGCAGTGTAGGTGTAGCATCAATCCCAAGGTCAGCAAGTAGACGGCCTAACCATATGGCCTCCTTGCAAGCCTCAGTGGCTGCAACATACTCGGCCTCAGTGGTAGACAAAGCCGTACACTTCTGAACCCTGGACATCCAAGAGATAGCCCCTCCAGCATAGGTGAATACATAGCCAGAAGTGGACTTCCTACTATCTGCATGTCCTGCATAATCGGAGTCAGTGTACCCCACGACCCCTGTATCCTGGCTGCCATAGCAAATACACATATCTGTTGTGCCCTTCAGGTACCTCATGATACCCTTCACGGCATCCCAATGTCTGCTGCCAGGTGTAGCCATATAGGGTGCCACAACACCAACTGCATGCGCAATATCTGGACGAGTGGCTATCATGGCATACATCAAACTGCCCACGACTGAAGCATAAGGGATCTTGGCCATCTCGGCCCTCTGCTCATCTGTCTGCGGACAATCGGCCTGTGATACCTTCACATAAGAAGGTAATGGACAGCCAATAGGCTTTACATCCTGCATGCGGAAGCGCTCAAGGACTTTATGAATGTACTCCCGCTGTGAGAGATACAAAAGCCCCTGATGCCTATTGCGCTTAATGCGCATCCCAAGTATATGTGAGGCATGTCCCAAATCCTTCATCTCAAAGCTCTTCTTCAGCTGAGATTTAAGAGCATCTAGCTCATCATGAGCTTTCCCTACTATCAGTATATCATCAACATAGAGTACCAAGATAAGCAAACTGCCATCATGGGCTTTCTTCGTGTAAAGACACGGATCCATAGCACTCCTGCTATAGCCCTGTGACTGCATAAAGGCATCAAACTTATGATACCATTCCCTAGGTGCCTGCTTCAAGCCATACAAGCTCTTCTTCAACTTGCACACTAGGTGCTCCCTGCCAGGTTCTGCAAAGCCCTTAGGCTGATCCATATAGATCTCATCATGCAAGTCCCCATGTAGGAAAGCCGTCTTGACATCCATCTGATATAGATCTAAGTCAAGCTGTGCAACCAAAGCCAAGACTAAGCGCAGGGTGGTCATCTTAACCACATGAGAGAAGACCTCATCAAAGTCCACACCATGTTCCTGCTTAAAACCCTTTGCTACCAATCTAGCCTTGTATGCCGGCTTGGGGTGTCCAGGGGTACTTTTCAGCTTGTACACCCACTTGCATGGCAAAGCCTTCTTGCCCTTAGGCAAGGCAACCAAATCCCAAGTCTCATTCTTATGCAGGGAGTCTATCTCAGACTGCATAGCCCTCTCCTAGGAGTGACTGTCACCCCTGCGCATAGCCTCATCATAAGTGAAAGGCTCTCCTGCATCTGTAACCAAAACATAATGCATAGAGGGCTGAAATCTGTCAGATGGACGTCTGTCTCTAGTAGACCGTCTCACCGCAGGCTCTGCTGCCTGTCTAACTGCCTGTCCAACATCCTGGCCCTGTGGAGGAACTGCTGCAAGCTGTACTACTGGCTGTGCTGGAGCTTTAGGCTCCTCCTGAAAGATCACTCTGCGGATCTCAACCACCTTCTCAGGCTACCTGTGCATCTTGTCTTCATGGAAGACGACATCATGGCTGCGTACTATTTTCCGCGCCTGCGGATCCCATAGGCGATAGCCCATCTCTCTTGACTCACCATAGCCAAGGAATATGCATTTAATACTCTTTGGATCCAATTTACTCCTCTTGTCCTTGGGCACATGGCAGAATGCCTCACATCCAAAGACACGGAGATGCGCATAAGAGGGTGGCTTACCAGCCCAAACTTCCTCTGCAACCTGGAAATCCAATCCACTAGAAGGCGATCGATTTATGACATGCACTGCCGTACTAACTGCCTCAGTCCAAAAGCTCTGTGGTAGGCCTGCATGGCTAAGCATAGAGCGGACACGCTCCTGAATAGTCCTGTTCATGCGCTCAGCCAAACCATTCTGGGCGGGGGTGTAAGGGGCGGTCAACTGACGCTTACCCCTGTCATCACAAAACTGCTCAAAAGCACGTGAGACATATTCTCCCCCATTGTCAGTCCTAAGGCATTTCAGCCTATACCCAGTCTGGTTCTCAACAAGAGCAAGCCAACGCTGAAAGACTGCCAAGACATCGGACTTTTGCTTTATGGGATAAGCCCACACTTTCCTAGAAAAATCATCAATGAAGGTAACAAAGTACTTCGTGCCACCCATAGACATGCAAGGCATAGGCCCAGAAACATCAGAATGCACCAATGCCAAGGGCTCACTCATGCGTGGCCTACCCGATTTCTTATGCGTAGACCTATTCTGCTTACCATAAAGACAATGATCACACGAGTCAAAACATGCATAATCCAAAGGCGGAAGATACTGCAAACCAGATAACATTTTCATTCCCTTTAAAGACATATGCCCCAAACGGGCATGCCAAAGTGATACATGTGGGATAGAGCCCACTGCCAAAACATGGTCTACAGAAGACCCAGATACAACAAGAGGATAGAGGCTGCCAGCCTTGGCACCTCTAGCAAGCACAAGTCTGCCTTTGGTGATCTTCCAGGCAGAATCCCCAAAACAGACATGAAACCCTGTATCATCCAACTGTCCTGCAGACATAAGACTGCGCGTAAGCGCAGGTACATGACGTACATCCCTGAGCAAAAAGGAACTGCCAGTGGAAAACTGCAACTGAATATCTCCACAGCCCACAATATCAAGAGACCTGTCATCTCCAAGTTTGACTGATCCAGATACAGTACGGTAAGAGTGAAACCATTCACGGTAAGGCGTCACATGGAAGGACGCACCTGAATCCAATAACCAGCACTGTGCATACATACTAGGTGTCTCAGTCAAGTGTGAAGCATCAGAAGAACTAGCTGCAAGTATAAACTCATCACCACCATCGGACTCCTCAGTCTGTGTGACATTAATTTCCTCAATCTTGACATTGGACTTCGCAGGTACTATGCTGCGATCAGAGGACTTCTCCTGCACTTTATCTTTCCCCTTATCCTTGCACTTCTCATTGTGCAACTCATGACACTGTGGTCTAATATGGCCCTTTTTCCCACAATGATGACAAGTGACATTTGCATTGCGCCCATGCGACTTACTACGCGACTTGCCACCACGAGATTTAGACCGACCCTTCTGCGAGTCACGGCCTCGGCCATTACCACGGTCATACCTATCATTCCTGCCTCTAACTGTCAAAGTATGACTACCACGAGAGGCATCCAAGTTTTTGCGATTCACCTCTTCCTGAAGAAGAGCACTCTCAACATCTGCCAATTTTAGAGTAGCACTAGAGGCACAAAGAGCAGTACGGAAAACATCCCATGACTCATTCAGAGTCCCAAGCAAGAAAAGAGGAGTTACTTCCTCTCCAAAGGTGATATCCTGCGAAGTCAGGTTCTTCAGTATAGCATGGAACTGGCGCAAGTGAGCAGACATAGTCGCATTATCCTTCATGCGCAGATCCATAAGTTGCTTCAACCAGTACATCTGACTCGCCGGACTTTTCTTATCATAAAGATTCTTGATCTTATTCCATAGATCCCATGCACTCTGTGCTTCCTCAAATACATTATAATGTACCTGTTCAGTGAGAGACAATACAATCGTGGACTTGCATAGCTCATCAAGTTCAAGCCAGTCGTCATTGTCCATAGTTTCAGGCTGCTCCGCACTCAACCGAAGTGGCTTAATCTGAGATTTCTGCACCAAGACCTGCCAAATTTGACTCTTCCAATAAGAGTAGTTGGTACCATCCAACTTTATAATGTTAAATATGGCACTATCATGCGAAGATGACGCCATTATGCAGGCTGGAAATGCCCAAACAGCCCAAAACTGCTTGCTGTTTTACTGCAGAAACTGCCCAAAATGACCAAAACGGGGTCCAAAGGGCGAGCAAAGTGTGCCAAAAGTTGCTGCCCACTTAGTATTAGGTGCAGTACACCAGATCAGGATATTTCAGCATGAAAAGTACACCTCAGTCCACCAATAACTGCTTGCTGTAATAAATTGCAGGTATGCAGTCTAGAGAGCAAACTGTCCCAAAATAGGATCCAATGTCAAGCAAACAATGCTAGGTCCAAAGCCGGCATGAAACGGACATAAGCAAGGCCAATGACAGTGAAAAGAACATGAGCTCAACACCGAAGCATGTCAAAATAACATCTGCCAGTGAAAGGCACACCCCCAGACACTCTAGGCAAAGTGTTCCTGTAACTGTCAAAACCTGACACAAATAGGTGTCTGCTCAAAGAGAAAGATCCAAATATGAGACTCAGCTCATAAGCATCCTGTGAACCAAGAGTACATCAATGCATATCCATAAAAATCGGAGTATGATCCCAAAGTCTCAATGCGTATGTAGCTGCTCAAGACATAAACTGCTCCAAATACATGTAAGTGCTCCAATAGCATGCAACTATCAAAGGTCAAGCAAGCATGTAAAATGCTCCCACTGGCACAAAAGGCGTACAAAGTGAGCTCAGAATCTCAAACAACCCAAGAGAAAGCACCAGTGATAAGTGACCCTGCCAATGCATCAAGCGCATCCAAGAGAGCATGACATACATGAAGCATCGGTCGTATTAACCACGAAGCAATACATAAGCCCAAATAAGCTCTTGGTCAACTCAATGACATCCAAATAGCAACCAAGATCAATGATCAAGTAAGCCGGGAATGCTCAAATATATCCAAATCCAAGCTCCAAATGTCGGTATGGCATACACGAACCAAATAGCATAAGTCACGAACCAAAGCATGTAATGCAAAAGCCTAACTGTCAAGCAGAGACATGAGGCATAGGCGGTCCACGAGCATGCCAAGTCGGTCCAAATGCCAGTGAAGACGGAGCTAATGCGAAGCTCAAAAGCATCCCATAATCTCATACATATGCTCCAAGCCGTCCCCAAATGTCAGAGACATCATGCCAAAGCTCAAAGCATACATCAGGTATCGGTAGGTAAGTGCCAAAGCATGTAAAGTACCTTCAGCCCACTGTTATTCCAGCATGTATTTACTGTTCTAAACAGTAGATTTCAGCCCCGAATTCAAGCCAAAATCATGGTCAAACCAAATGCATACATCCCCAATACATCCGGGTAGGAAGTAGACCGCATACGGGCATCAAATAAGGTAATCGGAGTAGAGTATAAGCATCAAATGCCAATGCCAAGTGTGGCTGCCCTATTTCCAGCACTGTATATCAGTAAATAATAGTCCCAAATCAGCCAATATTTCAGGCCAAAATCATGGCATAATCATGTGCATACATTCCCAAGGCACTAGGCGTCATGTAGACCGCATACGGGCATCAAATAGCACAACCGGAATGGAGTATAAGCAACAAATGCTAATGCCAATGGTGCTGCCCTGTTTTCAGCCTGTTATGACAGTTTATGACAGTCCCAAATCTAAAGAAATCAGCCCCGAATGATCAAGACCAATGCCCAAAGCTTGAATGACATCAAACATGAAGTCTATAGCCCTCTTGATCAAGGTAGAGAGCAAGAAGCAATGGCCAAGTGTGGAGTTGAAGTAGATGAGTGCTCACAGCTTGGAAAAAATGATGCAATCTGCCCTGTTGGTGCTGAACTCGCTACTGCTCCACATGGGCTGAAAAGGGGGTAATGGGGGCTCAAGAAGGGCCTATCAAAGGCCCTATGACAAGCCTCTTTGAGCCTTAATAGGTGTAAGGCACAATATGAGGGGAATAAGCTTCAAGGGTTTGAAGCCATGGCTGCCCTTGCTGTTTGCAACCTGTAGACTGAAATAAAACCCTGAAAGAATGATCAAATACCTCAGTATCAATGCCTTGAAGGTACCTCAATAGGCCGGGAAGGTGCTCGGGAAGCCGGGGAGTGACGGGAGCTCGGGGAGATCGGATATGGCTGCTGGGATGGAGATCCAATGCGTGAAGCGAGTCGATGCGAAGGTCGGGAAGCACCGAGTCGAGCTCGAGCAAGAGAATGCCAAGCTCTGATACCAGTTGAAAGGTGAGAAGGATCGAAGCTTGCACGCGAGCTATGGCGGGAGAGCAAGAGCAAGAAAGAGAGAGACAAGAAATGGGAACTCCAACAATCACAATGTGTGACCGGGCCTTCCTTTATTCAAACTATCACTAAAAGAATAAAGAATAAAGTGATGTGACGGGTGCCCGCCACCTGCAGTGTGCAGTGGCGGGTACTGTCAGTGTAGTAATACACGAGGCGGCATGGCGGAGGTGCCTTTACCCCCAACAGGAAACACTTGGCTACTCAGTCACGGCAACAACATGGTCATGCACACTAGATAAATGAAGTGGATACAAAGTATCGCTCTTGCAACCTCCGGCAATAACCCTAGATCCCTTATAGATCTTCCATTTCCCATCACCAAAGGTGGTATGAAATCCATCATCATCTAGCTATCCAGAAATAATCAAGCTCTTCTTGAGCTGCAATACATGCCTCACATTCTAAAGAGTGAAGACAGATCCATGCTGAAACTGTAGTTGTACACTGCCAATGCCTTCAATGTTACATGCATAATTGTCCCCAAGATGGACAATACCTTGTTGACCTCCTGTATAGTCTGTAAACCACTCATGATGAGGGGTGACATGAAAGGAGGCACCTAAATCCAAAATCCAAGTGTGCATGTCGTCATCCGTATCGGCTATCAAAGCATGTGCACTGAAACATAAAGAGACAAAGAGTACATCATTCCCACTGTCGCTCTCATGGCTGATTACATTCACCTCTTCGATCTTTACATAATATGCAAAGCACTAGAAGACTTACTAGATGCATTGTTCTACTGATTCATTTCTTCCATGAGTAGAGCACTCTCTACATCAACATCCAAAAGCATAGCATTAGAATTGCTCATAGCAGTCCTGAAGGTATCCCAACTCTCTGATAGAGTGCAAAGCAAGAACGTAGCTTTGAATTGATCATCAATATTGAACTTCAAAGCGGCAAGTTGGCTGAAAATGGAGTTAAACTCACTAAGGTGAGTAGACATTGTAGTACCCTCTTTCATAAGCAAATCCATGAGTTTCTTCAGCCAGTAGACTTTGCTTGCAACACTCTTCTAGGCATACAACTATTCTAGTCGCTTTCAAATGTCATAAGCAGAATCCAACCCTTCAATGTTAAACAACAAGGCATCAGAAACCGATAGCTCAATGGTCGAGCATGCAAGCACATTCAACTCATTATCAGTCATCTTGCTCTACATTAGCTAGTTTTGTTCCCTTTACTTTAATTGGATTTGTTTACTTCTTCTGCAACAAGATATTATACCACAGCTTTTGCCAAATTGCAAAGTTGTGTGCTCCTTCAAGCTTCTTGATATGCATAAGATGATTGTCACTGCTGCTAGCCATGATTCACAGCCAAATAACTATATGACAATAAATGATAGCTAATGCCAAGCGATGAAAGCTCCAAAATCCACTCAGTAGTATGTTAGGAATATCCCCAAATATGTACAGCAAGAACATACATTAGTTCATTGTCCAAAATGCCTCAAAAGAATTAAATGACAGTAAACATACCAATTTCCTAACAAAAATAGAGTGCAGTCTTGAAATTCCTAACAATACAGGTGGCTATCCTGCAATTTAGGAGTGCAGTCCAAAAAACCCTGACAATACAGGTGTCTGTCTTGCAATTTAGGAGTACAGTCCAGAAATTCCTGACAATACAGGTGGTTGTCTTGCAATTCAGGAAACTGTCCTGAATGTACAACAGTAGACCTGTAAGTAAAGCTGATCCAAAAAATGAGCTCTAATCACAGCTCAAATGCATTCCAAAATCAAATCCAAGCATGTAACATAAACCATAAGCATGAGTACATGGTATAGTATGTCGAGACTAAGTCTAGAATCAAGACATAGTCAAATCTCTATCAAAACTGAGTGAAATCCTAGTCAAAATCAGCCCAAATGCACTTCAATACATAGGCATATCATTCCTCAGTGTCTTCACTTGAGCATGTATACACATCAACATGCATGTCCAAGAACCAATGTCATTAAAGGACAAAGAGCTGCTTGTAAATTGCAGACTGTGGACTATGTATTCTAGCCACAAGCACGTCTACAAACAGAGCCAAATCCTTGCCAAGATTAGCTCAAAATGGCCTCAAGACAATGCCACATGATTCCCAAAGCATTCAACATCAAGATATCCAATAGCCATCAAATGAGCATCAATCTCAAGAGAGCAGGTGCTGCCCTATTTATTACAGATTTGAATACTGTGTATTTCAGACTTGAAGCTGAATGTATATCAGTCCTAAGTGTAATACTACACTTCAATGCTCAATGCTAAGCGCTATATTCAAAGTCTGGAGCACAACCATGATGCCAAATGAAGAGGAGCAGCTGCTATAGGTCCCAAGCATGCTGAAAACAAGATCTGCATGCCCATGTTGATGTGGTGCCTTCAGTTCTGAAAGGATTAAAATGTTGGTCCAATTGTTGGAGATGATAGGGAGGGTCCCAAATGGCCAACAATGGCTGCCAACAAGCTCAAATGAAGAGGGAAGCTGCAAGCTTCAAGAAGAAGCTTCAAACCTTGCTGTCTTATTGTATGCAGACTCTTCACAATGAGCTTCTTCAACTTCAAGCTCTTGCACCTAAGGAAATGCAAAACTTCTGATTGCCTGAACCAAGCTCTAATACCAGTTTGTTGAGATAGCTGCAATGGAGCTTCTGTTTAGAGATGCAGGTTGAGAGAGAGAGAGAAGAGATAGAGACACATGATTTGTGGTATTGAAGAGTGTAGCCCAATAATGATTTTAGATAGGTATATGTACTATGTACAGCCTAGCCCTTACGGGCAGACATGGGCACTGCCCTAGAAGCAGGTTGAGAGAGAGAGAGAGAGAGAGAGAGAGAGAGAGAGAGAGAGAGAGAGAGAGACGATTTGTGGTACTGAAGAGTGTAGCTCAATAATGATTTTAGATAGGTATATGTACTACGTACAACCTGGCCCTTACGGGTGGACACGAGCACTGGCCTTTATCCCAATAGATGTCAAAGTAGAGCAGTGGCAAGTACTCTTCTTGTGATAGTGGCTCCTGTTTTAATAAGATTCCCAAGAGATGGAGGTAATTATAGGTGGTAAGGAAGGCAGGGTCAGGGCATGCTGTGAACTCATCTAAGAAGTGAGTGATGGAAGGTCAGAGGTCTTGAGCTATAAAAATGAGGCATTCTTTAGGATGGGAGGTGTTGATATTATAGATCAAAGGGAAGCCATACCTGCCATGCTTCCCCTAGTCAAAATCCACACTGTGGCACCTCGGGTAAGCCATGTAGGTGGGGTCATCTCTTTCATATGGTAGCATGTTGCAAAAAGTCATCCATGCCTCAAAATTGTTGTCCCGGATCTTCTGGCGCCATTTAGGTTGGGAATCATAGCCTTTGACTTTTCTTGGCTCTTCCATCACCTTATCTGCCCAAGGTTCTCTCCTCCACAATGTGGGATTTTTTACTCTCTCATCTTGCCGCCACTTTCCTAGCCTCTTGTAGATCTGTATGGCCCCTTCAACCACTTGTGGAGGTAGCACCTTATTCAGAGCATTAGGGTAGAAGGATTCAAATTTGAATGGTGTACAATTGTTCTCCCATTGCTCCCAGCGATTTAACTCCCATGCCTAGTTGATTGACAATTATTCCTAAATTTGTAGCATTTGGACATCGGGTGTTGCTTGGGACCTGGCACTAAATTTTCTCTTTGTGAGATCGGCCAATTCCCCTTTTTTTTTCCTCGATTATTCTTTCCATGGCAATCGGGTCTTCTTCTTGGCCTTTTGCTTCTGTTGATGGAGGTGGTGGTGGGCTCTGTTTAGCAAATTGCCCTTTGGGGTCATCAAGCAACTCCAAATCAGGGCCTTCCTTTGTTGGTGGTTTTGCTTGGGTAGTTGTGGTCGGTTATTCTTGTTGTCCTTGGCCTCCAATTCCTAGCTACTTTAAGCCTTCTCTAGAGAACTCTGCTTGCAATAGAATCTGCCTTTGTTGCTCTAGACTTGGGATTGAGCTAGTTCTAGGGGTGTTCTTAGAGCCCATACTTTATGGCTCTTCTTATGTGTAGAGGCAAGCTCATGCTCAACTGCCAAGACCCACGAACCACTTATTGTTCAAGAGTTTCCAGTGAGCACTAATGGCTATCTCTCATATAGCCATCGTGCTATCCCTCTCTACGAGTGTAGTGAGCTTACCTTGATGCCCAATTGAGCTACGTCCTCTCTTAAACATAGCTCCACAATTCGTGATGCAAGCTCAAGCATCTTCTAACCTCTTCCTCCAAGCTCCATCCTCCATAGCCACACATGAGATGAGAGGAGAAGAAGAAGAGAGGAGATGGTGGAGGGCTTCACCTCCAAGATCCCTCACCCTCACCCTCACCCTCGCACACTCACTCACACTCCCTCCCTCAAGTACTTATAAGCAAGCAAGTAAGAGAAGAGAAGAAGAGAAGAAGAAGAGTCCACTTTGCCACACACCAAAGAATGAGCTCTCATTCACTTTTTGAACTTTATATATATGTCTTAAAATCCCATGGGCACCCATCCCCTTTTTTACATGACCAGCCATTATGGCAAGGTCTTTTTTTCCATTGCCTTCTACTTGGCTTATTTCTTTAGTTTGTGCCCATCTATCCTTTTACAATTAGCACAGGAGGGAGCCTGGCGCTCTTTTACAAAAATTTTGGGGTGCCTTTCACTTAAAGATGTGCTTTTGCCTTTAGTCTGATTTTAGAGGCCATCCTTGTGCCCTTGCTTGTTCTCCATCCCGTTTCTTCCATTGCCTCCGTATTTTACTTCTTTTTCTTCTGTCTCGAGCTGTGGTTAACATTGTGATTGCCAGTTTCTACTTTAGGCCTTCTACGTCATCCTCATCTCCCGCCTGAGTTACATGAAGCACAATATTTAAAAAGGCATGTTGTTGGACTCTAGCCCTGCCTTTGTCCTAGAGCGAGGCATTTGGCTAGGTCTCTAACCCTTCCAAGGTTTCTCCCTTCCCAGGCCGCCTTGACCTACAAGAAGATAGCCATTGCACTTGGCTTGAAAGGTTTGAAACAATAAGTGGTCTGTGGGTCTTGGTGGCTAAGCAAGAGCTCCCATATTTTGGTTCCATTTTGCCAGGGCAATGAATTCAAGCTTTGAGCGCTTGTGCACTTCGAATCGAGCATTGGAGTAGGGCTTGCCCTGAATCGATGCTTGAGATAGGTAGCAAGCGAGTCAGATGGCATTTGATCTCTTTTGCATGTAAGTTTTAGTTTTAAAGGTTTAGGCAAGTAGGTTGGATTAGCTTGAGTGTTTGTTTGGATTTGGATGCATTTAGGTAGGGAAAACTCAGGAAAAATCGAGAAACAAATAGTAGGGTTACTATTGTTAATAGGGTAAAACAGGGAGAAAAAGGGGATTCAATGCATTGAGAGAGAAAAGTGAGAAGAAGGGGAGTGGAAGACTAAAGAACAAGGGCTTTAAGAGGCAGAGACAGCAAAGGGGAGCTCATTTCTTGCATTTAGAGTTTGAGAGAGAGAGAGAGAGAGTTGGACAGGTTATTGCAGGGTAGCAGGGAGGTAAGGAGAGCTTCGATTTGTGTGACCAGACACATTCTTGGGCTATAGGTGAGTTAGCTTGATTGCTAACTCCTTATTGTTTGATCCTAGAGCTTGTCAGAGGCTGGGAGGGAGCATAGTGAGGATTGCACCGGATTTTGGCCAAGTTGGTGCTTGTTTTCGCCACCTCAGTCGACGGATCGTGCAATTCTTGGAATTAGACTGTACGACTATCCCAAAGTCGTTTGATTTTCATAATCAAACGTATTGGATCATTCGATTAGACCAACCTTGACTAGCCCAAAAATCGAATAGTTTGACTGTTTGATTCGGATCAATCGGACTCAGACAATCCAAAATCGAACATCCCAAAATTGGATGTCCGATTCTGGGAATCAGACAAAAAACAACAAATCGAATAGGAAAATTGAACATCAATTTCTAGTAAATTCTAACCTTCCCAAACCCTATAGGGGCCAAGTCCTAGTTGTAGGACACCCCAATAGATCCCCAAATGAGTGAATAGGACAACAGAGTTGATTGACTCAAGAGTTGAGACCCGACAGTCTAGGAGCGACTGCGGTCAATGACCATACCACAATAGAGGCTTGGACTGACAACCTAAACCCGCTACCTTCTAGATCACATATCAATCATGCAACATGGACTTAGGGTGGACCACTATGAGTGGCTGCTGCTAGTAGGGGGAGAGCTAGCATTAGCTGAAATTAATGGAGTGTGATTTGTGTTGATTATGACTAAACTCACACATTCCATCACATAACCACTTGAAGTACACAATGAAAGATAGAAAGCCTGATTTTGCAAAAGTCCACTCCACCACTCGTGTGTCCAATTTATGTAATATTGTAAGTTGATTTGTCTAGCAAGGAGAATACACTAACAAGGCCTAAGTAAGGAATGAACGTACTAATAGAAGCAAAACCTAAGAAGCCGGATACAACCCGGAAACCAGAACAACCTGAAGTGTACAACTGTGAATTGACACGGTTCAAGATGTAGCCTTATCGAATTTTATTAATCTGATCAACAACCTAGCTGCTCAAGAAACTGTCGACATGTTGGGAGCTAGCACCACCCTTATAGACAACGAGCTTGACTTGAGAGAATTCCTGGTTGACATTCACCAAATGGTAAACTAGTACGATCTGCAAATGAAAATGGTGTATCATGGTAGACTAGGCGAGAACATCATAGTCGATCTTGAGGAAGAAAGAAGGTTAGCAAGGAAAGAGCTAGAAAGAATAGTCGCCTACAACCAAGAGCAGTATGCTTAGAAATTAAGACAAGACATAGAAATGCGCGAGGTCTAGCACATCTTAGGTCTTGCCAATAGAACTACGGCAGGACCAAATGCTAAGAGGGAGAGAGCGTTACAGGCTGATCTTACATTGAGCGAGCTTCTCATGAAGTGACTCTTAGACAATACACTTGAGTGAGCTTCTCACAAAGTGACTCTTAGACAATATAGTTGAGCGAGCTTCTCACGAAATGACTCTTAGACAATACAACCATAAAGTAGAGCAGAGTAGCCTTAGCAACTATGTTGCTAGTAGGACTAGGAATCACACCAAACTCTAAGAGCCAAACCAAAATACATGCAGTTGCTAAGCAACTCGACAAGTAGGCAATGACCCATATAGCTTTATGGAGCAGTTTGAGCAAGTATATGAGGCAAACGGCCTCATGGACCTTGCTCAATGAGTGCAAGCTTTCGGACTTTGCCTAGGAGACAAAGGATGGATGTGGTTTACTAGCCTAGAAAATGCCAAATGGAATAATTTTAATAATCTCAAGAGTCTCTTCATCAAGACGTTATCTAAAATGGGATACTCTGACAACCTCATAATTAGGTTGATGAATGTTAGCCAAAAGGATAAGGAGGATATCTAAGACTACATCACCCACGTGTAGAGTCTCTTTAAGAGAATCCTAGCAGGCAGAATGACCCAACAAATGAGCGGTCTCCATAGTATTTATAAATGGAATTCAAAGTGAAGAGCTCTATAGGGCCTTGGTGGGCTACTCAAACTTGCAAAGGGATGTACTAGCTAGGGACTTTGAAGAAGTTATACACATGGATGACTTGCTCAAGGAGAGAAGCTCCAAAATCATGACTCAAGATGGCATTGCCACTAGATCCTTAGAGAGAGCTACAACCATTAGTGAGAGATCTAGTCAAAGCACATAAGACAAAGGAAAGGGTGTTCTTCGACTAGCAGAGCTAGGAGTTGGTGGATATGAAGCTAGAATTGGCTAGGCTTCAAGAGATGATGAGAAGGCCCAAATGAACACACGTGCAATGCATGCATTATGGAGGAAACCACCTCTTAGTTGAGTGCTTGGTTCTTAGGTCAAGACCATGTGGTGATTGTGGAAGGTTGGCCACAATGCAATGCATTGTAGATTGCCAAGACATTTCTCGTATCTGCAACCATACATTTAGGCATACTACCTAGGGAATATGCTGTTGAACTTCGGGAGGGGAGCTCCATTAGCTCTCCCAGCATACCCAATGATTCAAAGCCAACTGTTCCTAGGATGGACATCAATCCCATAGGGATACCTAGACTACTTGGACCCATTGTGACCCATCCACCCAACGACACTCTAATACATTACATAGAGGAGCCGAACGAGAGCATACATGAAACATTACATCTTGTATGATGAAGAGGGTAATCTCATCTTGATGGCCCAATGTCGATGATAGCATTAGGAGGGGGAAGAGGTAGAGGTCTAGGAGGACAACAATAAGAACCCATCATGTTTTGGACTTGTGGTCACCCAAGGCATATATGTTACCAGCAACAGTAAAAAGCAAAAAAATAGAAAAATATGAGAAGCAAGAAAAGGCGTAGGGTAGAGATGGAGAAGGCACCCAGAAGAATAATAAGTCCCAAAAAATCCAAGGCACAGCTGTCAAAGCCTGGAGGAGTTAAAAGCAAGAAAGCGCACCCTTAAATGCGTAGGTGCCCTCAAATCCTTGTAAAAGAGCGCCAGGCTCCCTTTGTACAAATTGTGAACTTAGAAGGGCAGCAGGACTAGCTAGGAAGTGAAGGAATGGAGAAAAAGGGCCTAGGCCATGGCCGGCCGTGTAAAAATCAAGGTTGACCGTCCGTGGGAAGTGGGGCATGTATATAAAGTTGAAAAGTAAATGAGAAGCTCATTCTTGTGTGTGGCAAAAAGCTTCTTCTTCTTCTTCTCTTCTTCTTGCCTTCTTACTTGTGCTTGAGAGAAGGAGTGAGTGAGTGCGAGGAAGTGAGGGAGTGAGTGTGTGAGAGTGAGGGATCTAGGAGAAGAAGCTCCCCATCTCCTCTCTTCATCTTCTTCTCTTCTCTATTCTTCTCTTGTCTCGCGCGGCTATGGAGGATGGAGCTTGTTGGAGAGGGATTGAGGTTGCTTGAGCTTGCCTCAAGGATCATGGAGCTACTTGCATGCACGGGAGAGGAGGGTACTCGATCGAGCATCAAGATAAGCTCACTACACCCCATAGATAGGGAGAGCATGTCGGCTATGTGAGAGTAGCCATGGTCGCTCGGCTTGAAATGCTTGACCAATAAGCGGTCCGTAGGTCTCGAGGGTTGAGCTCGAAGCTCCCTTCATTTTGGTTCCATTGTCCGGACTGGCGGAATCGAGCCTTGAGCGTCGCATGCTTCGAATTGAGCATAGAATTAGGGTTTTCAGCTCGAACCAATGCTTGAGATAGATATAAGATTTAGGTGGTTTGGTCTTCAGAACAAGTAAGTATTTTGGTTTGTTGTTGAGTAGGCAAGTAGGTAAATCAACCTCAGCCCCACTGTTTTGATTTTTGTTGCATTAGGATAGGATTAGGACCAAGGAAACATGGAAAAACAAAAGGGTTTTCTGCTGTTGTATAACAACCTAAAACAGGAAAAAAAAGGGAAAAAATGAAATCTAGGATTAAATGCTAGTAAGAGGAGCAAGGTTAAGGTGAATGTAAACCTGGGTAGGGCAATAAGAGGCAAGGAGTGGCAAGGAAGACCTCACTTCTCATTTGAGATATTAAGGAGAGCTTGAGAGAGAGACTGTGAGTGTAGGTGTAGAAGGGATTCGATCCGATCATTTCGATGTCGCCCAGCCATCCCAGGTATTTCCTGACCTTCTCTGAGTCGTGCTTGTTGGATCTGGAAAGTTGGAGCTTGTGCCAGGATCCCCACATGTTGTATTCATCATCCGCGCTCTCGCAACTGCGCCTCGACAAACACAGTCGGACCACTCTCCAGGTGTCCGAGTCCCAGAATCAAACACTCGGACTATCCGACTCTCGGAGTCAAACCATCTACCAATCAGACCGTCCGACTCGGATGCACCACCTTAGAGTCGGACCACCCGATCCGATCGGACCAACCACACGATGATCTGACTGTCCGACCATGCCAATCGGATCCTGCCACGTGGCAATAGACTCATTTTGACTAGGATCCATTTTGAGGCCCGGACCACTCCGCCCGATCAGATAGCCCAACTCCACTAGTCGGACCACCCAGACTCGAACAGTCTGACTCCCAGAGTTGGACCACCAGGGCTGAACATTGTAGACTGGTAAGTGAGCCACCTCCTTAGGCCAAGGCCGCTTCGAACCCATCCCCAAATATCCTTGAGTACTAGACCCAACTCTTAGAAGCTAGAGATTGGATGAACCACACCTGGGCAGCCTAGAGTTAATCTCTAGAAGCGGGCCATAGAACATGTGAGACTTAGAGCTAAAACTGACCCTCAGATTTCAATCAGGTCTTGACGAAGTGTAGAGTGTGCAGCATAGACCCTAGACAATACAAGAAGACATCCAAGAAATGCGCTTAGAGCCATATTAGGCTACAAACAAAAGGGGGAAGAGCGGGATCTGCATTGGTCACTTTGCATTCTCACCCCACGCTGATTTCACCATTTAAAGTGCACTGAAAGGAAGAAAGTCTGATCTGGCACTGTGCACAAGAAAGCACTAAGCACAAGTGTGAATCAAATTAACAGCTGCTTTCAATAACAAGGAACTCACATAGAATCATAATAATACAAAGAACCCACCAGTAGGAGCAAACCCTGAGGTGTAGCTGGCTGCCATAGAGCCCTGTTAATAGGGCCCTGAAGGCCCCAAAGAGCTTGAAGATGATAGGATTAAGGGTAAATCACTACCCGAGTTGATTGGATTGATCGACAACTTGGTGGAGCGAGAGGCTGTAGAAATGTTAGGAGCAGATGCGGACCGACATGATGACCAGCTGGACTTGGGCAAATTCCCACTCGAATTGCAGCGTATAGTCGATCAATATGACAGGCTAACAAGGACCGTGATCCATGGCAGACTGATCGAGGAAGTAGTTACGAGTCTTGAGGAAGAGAGGAGGGTAGCTAGGAAGGCGTTGCAGAGTATCATGGCGTATAACTGTGAGGAAAGGACGAGGAAATTGCGGCAAGACTTAGAGGTGCACGAGGCACGACGCATTATAGCCTTAGCTGGTAAGGCCATGACATGACCGAACACAGAGAGTGAGAGGGAGCTAGAGGTAGACCTGTGAGCTTGTCACCAAGTGTCTCATAGATAGCACAGCTTCAGAATAGAGTGCAAGTGCGCTAGCCACCTCTTTACTCACAGGCTTAGGAGTCATGCAGGGGGCGAGAAGTCACTGCAAGATCCCTGTAGTGGCCAAGTAGTTGGATAAGTACTAGCCCAGCAATGACCCCTATAGCTTTGTGGAGCAGTTCAAGTAGGTTTGCGAAGCCAATGGACCTCGCCCAACGCTCATAGGCTTTCGAGCTCTGCTTGGGTGATAAGAGAAGGACATGGTGCGCTAGTCTAGATGCAGCAGAGCGAACAGATTTCAATCCCCTGAAGGATCTCTTCATCAAGAGATTTTCAGAGATGAGGTATTCGGACAACCTCATGGTCTGACTAATGAATGTTAGTTAGAAGGACAAAGAGGACATTAGGGACTACGTCACTCATGTACATAGCATGTTTAAGAGAATCCCTACCAATGAACGACCAAACGAGAGAGAGGTCTCTACCGTCTTTATAAACGGAATCTGCAGTGAGGAACTTTATAAGGTACTGGCAAGCAACTCGAGCTTACAGAGAGATGTGCTCACTAGGGTTTTCGATGAGGCAATAAGGGTAGATGACCAGTTTAGGGAGAGAAGTGCTAGAAGCTCGAATCGAGATGGCTCTAGTGTGGGAGCTTTCACTCAACCGCTAAGACCCACGGGCCGCTTATTGCTTCAAGTGTTCCAAGCTGAGCACTAATGGCTACCTCTCACATAGCCGATGCGCTATCCATATCTACGGGTGTAGTGATCTTACCTCCATGCCGATTGAGTTACCTCCTCTCTCGCGCACTCCAATAGCTCCACGATCCAAGTGCAAGCTTCAAGCAAGCTCCATCCTCAAGCTCCATGCTCCAAGCTCCATTGCTACGAGCAAGAGAAGAGAAGAGAAGAGAAGAGAAGAAGAGAGGAGAAGATGGAGAGCTTCTCCTCCCCGGTCCCTCACCCTCACACACTCACTCCCTCACACTCTCACACTCCCTCTCTCAAGTACAAGCTCAAGCAAGTAAGAAGAAGAAGAAGAAGAAGAAGAAGAGAGCCACTTTTGGCCACACACAAGAATGAGCTTCTCATTCACTTTTCAACTTTATATACAAAACCCTAAATCCCTTTTGGGTGGTCATCCTCTTATCCCCTTTTTTACATGACCATGGCCTAGACCCTTTTTCCCATTGTCCTCCTATCTTCCTAGCTTCCTTCCTACCACCTATCTACCTTTGCAAATTGCACGGGTGAGAGCCTGACACTCTTTAAATTAAATCATGATGCGCTTGCGCTCTTTTACAAAAGTATTGACTTGCGCTTTTTCTTGTGTGCATTTTTCCTTATTTAGGACTTTTCTGCACTTCTTGTTTTTTCATATTTTTCATGGCGCACCTTTGTCTTCTGTTTACTTTTGCCTTGGCCTTTGTCTTCTGCTTTAGATTTTCTAGATTTTCCACCTTGTTCATCTAAGGGCTAACATTACCCCCCTCCTAGACGAGTGCTAGTCCCATGGCACTCACCGTCGTAGGTAGCAGGCTTTGGCATGCACCAAAGACGTGGGTGAAAGGGACTACTGTGGTTGGCCTTGGAGGAGTTTTGGTGGTGGTGCGGAGGAAGGTCATTGGTAGCACATTGTGTGCCTGGGTGGCTGGTGATAGGGTTGTTGAAGTGGGGGATAGGGCTAGCTTTTGTTGAAGTTGCACTCATGGGTTGATACAGGTGTTGATGTTCAGGGGATTCTGGGATGGGCGACGATTCGTTGGTGGGATTGCACGATAATGAAGGATAAGAATTTAGAGTTGAGTGTTGATGAAGAGCTGACGGTACTTTTTTTGGAGTTTGCAATACCTGCAATTGAAAACCTCTCATATGTGGTCTCTCCCTGGGGTAGTGTTAGTCCTCTTATCATGCATAAGACATAGTTTAATTAGTTTGGGAGATAGGTCAAACTCTAAGCATGCTGAGAGTAATGTCCTATACTTGAGGACCCAAACTGTGTATATATTTTGGTACAGATATTATGTGAGTGCTCATGCATACTTAGATATTACGTAGTTAGAAGACCGTGGGTCTGGTTCCTCATAAGATGTGATGAAGCAAAGTTGTCATTGTTGAGGAGAAGTAAACAGGAAGGTGTATGAGACATCCTTTGTGTTGTGATAGCACGATGTAGCATAATTGAACATAGAGATAGCACACTTTCGGTAGCTAGTAGCTATTGGACTCGCTCGATGAGTATGGTGTACTTTTCATGGCCATTCGTGCGGTGCTTACCACGATCGATTGCAATGGTTTTAAGGTAGAGTGCAAGAGGGAATTGTGCAAATGGATCAGGGTGACATGTCTAACCGTAGGAAAGATAAGCTCCCTAGGCATGTCCTATTCTTGATGTCCCTAAACAATTGTGGGGGATGTGTAGAGGGCTGGGGGACTAGGAACGGAGCCAGTTGACCAAGGTCACCAGGGGTACCTAATTTGAGGATCCCTAGGTGTCGTGCTGTGATTGTGAGTGCTCTTTTCTTTTCTTTTCTTTTTTCCTTCTTTCCTTTTCTTCCCCACACTTTTTTTTTTGCGAAATTGGATTCAAAGGCTTCGAAACTGGATATTATAGCGATGATTGTGTCCCAGCCTCGTTGCTTAGAGGAACAATTGTTGAGATGGGGAGATACACTGGAGATTTTGCACCTCTTTGTAATGTGCGATGTTAGTACAATTGAGGTAACAGCTACCATGCCAGGTGTAGAGTTTGACCTAGAAGGAGAGATTTGCCACTGATCATGCTGTGGGCCATGCGATGTGGACGATCACAAGGGTGATTTTCACTTCTGACAGTGAGGTTTCTGTCATGGCTCTCGTGGGGTTGGTGGTCTTCCAGTGACTTGGGCATTGAACACTTTTGTACAAAGATCTGTGTTGTCCTGCATCCACTTGATGCTTCGTGAGGGTCTATGTAAATCACATGCGTCAATTATGATGAACAGTTGCAATGCAAAAATATATTACTTCATCTAAATCCTATGGTGTTGATTGCGATGTATCTCATTAGAGCTTGTTAAAGACGTGCCATGCATTAGTAGTAAGGAAGGTTTGTGCAGATGGGGGAGGCTTGCCCCTTTAACCACTTAAAGACAAAAAGTTGTGGTAGGATGTATCTCATTCGAGCTTGTTAAAGACGTGCCATGCATTAATAGTAAGGAAGGTTTGTGCAGATGGGGGAGGCTTGCCCCTTTAACCACTTAAAGACAAAAAGTTGTGGCAGGATGGCGTTTGGAAAGCAGCTCATACAACATAGGGCCTACTCCATTTGTATGAGGTGGGGTGAATTAGGGTGGTCAGGTGACTAGGGCTGTGCCGGTGGTGGGCTCCTGGCAGGCTGGGCAGGGAAGACATCGGTTGGGACCCAAAAGGTATAGTCCTTGGGCACCTCGATCTCAAGAATGCCTCAAAACAATTCATCAAATTCCTTCTTGAATTGAGCTTCCTTCTCCTCCTTTGAGCACCTAGTGCTCGAGCTTCTAGGGAGGGCCCGCACGGCCGGGGTTGCCACTCCTCGGGCATTCCCCTGAGCTTTTGTTTTCCTGGCCTAGGAATTTTTTGGCTTGCGTCCGAGGTGGTGTCACTTGTGGCCTTGTTTCTTTGCATACCTCTTAAGGGTAGGCACATAGCATTTTGGCGGAGGAGCTTGTGCGCATGCTCCCTCCGGCGGTGGATAGCATCCTTGCAAGCCAGCTGCACTAGGTGCTCCATAATGGCTACTATAGAGGAACCTGCAAAATGTGAACCAAGGTAAGGCTTTGAGGCAGGGCAAAATTATTTGTATGGAAGGGATTAAACAGTGGATTATCAAGCGCATATGAGGAGGAGTGCGATGAGGTGAGTCATATAGTGTTTATTGTAGAGGGATGGTCCTCGTGATGATATTCGCTTTGCTTCAACTGCGGGGCATATTCTAGCCATTAGTAGATCTTGGCTTATGCTAAGTTGCGCAAGATGGTCGTGATGGAGTGGAGCAAGACTCATCCCCGGAATATCCATGTCACTTCATGAGGATAAAAACCAATTGTAGAACTTAGGATTGTACTGGAGTGTGGCACACTCATCCAGTACTCGTGGGAGCCTTCTTCATAACATCAAGTATTTTGCAACATCAAGTATCATGGTACCTTGTCTGAGTCTACTTGCAACATGTAGCTCCTCCTTAGTGAGAACCTTATCAGCCAAAGAGTTCTCTTGGATAGTTCCGGCTAAATCCATACCTCGAATGGCAGTCAGTACTTGAAGGGAAGTCGGCGCCACATAGATTGAGTCTCTTTGAGACTGCCATTTGGCCAATCACTCCTTTGAGACCGTCATAATTTGGGCTCCTAGTTTGGCCATTGCAATGTGGTTTTCAAACCAATGTTTTTCAAATTGACTTCAACCCTCTGATTTTCGCTTTAGTTGCTCTATTTCTAAGAGATTTGGTTGACAGAGCACATCATTGAATGTTACGGTTAAGCGTGGTTCATCATCTTCCTTATCAGAGGTGAGTCGCATGCATTCATGCAGGAGCTTGCCATAGTGCTTATGAAGATGTTCTTGCTCTACCTAGGATAGGGGGAATTGCAAGTATTCTTCAAGTTGCTCCTTAGGGAATGCACCCATGTCTCCAAGGACATAGACACGTGCGAACACTTTGAGCTTAGCATCCAACTTAGTTAAGCATTCTGCGACACTTCTATGTTCAATGAGGGCTTGCTCAGTTGCTATCTCATGCAAGGTTCTAGGAGTTTCCCTAGGCTTTAGCATATCTGGGGGCTCAGGCCTAGATGAGCAAGATTGGTCAACTCTAGGATTGCTTATATCCTTGGGGCTTCCATGTTCCTCCTAAGGCTTTGTTGTTATTGCGTTATGGTTCTCCTTGGATGCGACTAGTATAGATTTGTTAGCCTGTTGTGACAGTGTTGTATCCACTCTTGATTGGTCAATGTGAGTTCTATTGTCGGTGGATTGAGTGTTACAGGCAATCATTGATAGTAATGGGTGCTTTGATGTTTTAGAGCACATGGATGCGTATGAGGTTTCACCACTACTAGGAGAGATGGCAATGTGTTCATTCATGGGTGGACTCGATGCTTTATTCCTAAGCTCTTTAGCACCCTTGGTCTCAATATTCTTGGGGTCTACAACTGCTTGCAACCGTTGTTGTTTTCGTTGTTTTCTCTTCTCTTTCTTAGGAAATCGAGGTGTATCCCTGGAAGACTCAGGACCTTGAACTAGGTCAGTCGTTGATGTGCTTGGTTGGGCCTCAACATTCTCTTTCTCTGGTGTGTCCTCGTGGGACGTAGCTACGACCTGCAGGACAGCCTTGTTAGGTTGATTGGTCAGATGCACCATCTCCTTGGCCACATCTTCAAGAGGTTTCTCCTCAAGCCTAGGCTTTAGATGCTTCGGTAGTGCTGAGGGTCTTAAGGATGTTGGTTGTGACACCTCTTCCACAAGTGAATGGCTAAGGATACGTTTTGCAAGGGGCATTGTCACGGCCAAGGGCTGTGTCTGCTATGATCCATGATTGGAAGTAGTAGCAGCTAGTCCAGTGGACTGGCTACTCTTGGTGGATTGCACTGTCAAGTCTTTAGACCGATTGGAAGTGGTTGTGTCTTTTGTTGCCCTTTGAGCATTCACTTGTGTAGATCGAGCATCAGTTGATCTAGTCACATTAGGTTGCACAGGCATATCCTTGGGCCGAGAGCTACGGGTGGTGTCATGTCCCACCTCTTGGACATTTGGAAGCTTAGATGGAGATAGAGGTTGGGATTGAGTAGCTGCACTTGATGGCTGTTGTTGTGCTTCCTGTCTCTGTTTAGGGAAAGAGGTTGTAGGAGATTTGGGACTCCTAAGTGGCTTCTACACTGGCTGGAAGATTTGCTCGTGGCTATTAGATGATTTTGCCATTTGATTTGTTGAGCATTTAACCTTGCCATGAGCAATGTTGTGTCTATGATGCCTGTTATCCTCTTGGGAAATCAAAGGCTCCTAGGCACTAGTGGCTTTTTCTTACCCTCAATGATTACATCTAATATCTGCTCGTCAAGCACGCTAGGCTGAGGATCTACCCTTTGAATAGTCCCGTTTGGTTTCTTAATTTCGATCGTGAGGGGCTCCGTCACTCCAATGTTTTTGACTCGAGACTTGGTTTTTCATTTGGATTTCCTCCTGTGCTTATTTTCTCTTGATACGGTCTGGCCTTCAGTTGATAGAGGAGGTTTAGTAGGGGGTTTTGGTATCCAAATCCATCGGTTACCTTCGTAATACCCTTGAGCACGTAGCAACGCTTTGGATATCCATCTCGGCCTTGTGCTGGCTCTTCATCGACACCTTCGTCTATAAGGCTTGGGGTTCTTTTGGGGTCTTCTACGATATTTGTAAGTCCAAAGCCCGTCCTTGGCATTGTCTCCTGACCTTCTTGTTTCAAGTGTGGCCTCACTCACTAGTTCTCGTTGTTCAACCTGTGCTTGTATAAACTCTTTCAACAGGTCCTTGCTCTCATTACTAGGCTTGCCTATTATGTCAACACCTTCCTTGCCTTTTCCTCGAGGTTCGATGAGGTCATCCTTACTAAAGGTTGTGACTATCCTCACACTTGGTAGTGTCAAGTGTATCCTTTATGCTACGTAATCAGCCTCACACTTCGTCGCCCTTTTGAAAGGTCGTCTGAAGAGGGTTTCCTTTCCACAACTAGCACTATTTGGAGGAACATGGAATATGATAGGCAAGCTTTCAGTTTCAATAGTTACAAGGATTTTGCACTTTCCTATGAGTGCTTGTGGGTGTCCCCCATAAGGACTAAGAGTTGCATTAGTTCGTGTGAGCTCTGGTTGGCCTAGTAGGGTCCATGCGTCATAGGTCAATATATTAAAATCAACTCCTTCATCAATGAGGACATCAACAATGTGCTCTCTTTTTGCGGTGAGTTTGACCCTAAGATAAGCAGGCATCATTATGTCTTCATCTTTTGAGTCTTGGCTTGTAAATTTAAGCCTCCTGATGCATGCCCTTGAGTCCCCAACTACACAGTTAGATTTGGTTTCTCTAGTGATATCTTGGGTCGTCTGTGCAGTGCTATTCAAGGTGCATCTATCATCAGGACTGTCATATCTAGTCATCCTCGCAGTTGTAGCTTGATGTCGCTTTGACTAGATGCAGACCGAATGCAACACATATGTGTTTTTGCGGTGTGAGCTTTTTGCCCTTGTTGGCTAGGTTGGCCCATTGAGGTTCTAGGGTCTCTGTTTGTCTTTGTTCAGTTATGGGCTTTTGGTTGCTCTTTTGTAGGTGCGAATCCATGCTTGTGTAAAGTCATGACTACACTAGGATCTAATTTGGAGGACCTTTCACGGTGCGAATTTTCTCTCCAAACTACTTAGGGGAGGTGCGGAGGGGGTAGAGCCCCCTCTGCGGGGTCCGGGGGGGGGGGGGGGGGGCAGTCCCCCCCAGCCCACAGGGCCATTACGGTAAATATCACGTGCGATTTGAAGGACCGTTCATAGCCAAGTTTTGAACTACTTGCTCTAGATTTTAGTCTAGTGATAGGTCTATGATGTGCTTTCGGCTCTATATGGTCTCTCAGTTAGTTTCAGGGTCTACAAGTTAAGATTTGAAAAAATCCAAATCCGGCCCAACAGGTCTGAATTAACAGGGGCCGAATGAAAAAGGGATGAATGTAACTGGTCCGAATGTCAAATTCAGCCAGTCCGAATGTGGTTGTCCAAGGGCCGAGTGGGCCGAGGGCCGCGTGGCCAAGTCAAGTGGGCCAAGGGGGGCTGAGTAGCCGAGTCAGGTGGGCTGAGTATCAAGTGGTCCGAGTGCTTCACTCACACGGGCCGAGTGAAAGGCGTCCGAGTGGGCCATGGGAAAGGGCCGAATGGATTGAGTGGTCCGAGGGTCGATTTTGGGACTTAGCCCGGAATCGGAGTCACTCGGACGGGCCGAGCACGACGCGATTTTTGCCGTACTTCAAAGAATTCGTTGCGTTGAGCAATTGAGGCCTTCCTACCTGTTGAGCACCTCCAGATCCAAGCTACTCATGTAGGGGAAGGTGTAGAATTACCTGTATTGGGCAAATAACTCCTAGATGACCAGATCGAAGGAGGTCCATGCAATGAAGCTTTCTTCCTCTCTCCAGCTCTCCCGAAACCTTGCAATGCATAATGTGGCCTTTCTTGCCACTCCTGGCCCCTTATCACCCTGTCTAGGCCTGCACTCACCTTAGTCTTGCTCTCTTCACCAACATTTAACCCAAAATTTTATTTTTTGCCATTCTTTTTTCAGTTTCAGCCTGTTATACAGCAACAGAAAACCCTACCATGTGCTTCAATGTTTTGCTCCTATCCTTTCTAAATGCAAGAAAAAATTATAAGGGAAATACCTACACTACTCCATCATGCTTTTCCAAGTCTAAATACCAAAAACCTACTTGCTAAGGAGATCGAATATCTCTTCAAACTCCCTTGCTTCCTACCTATCTACCTCAAGCACCTGTTTGGGAAAAACCCTACTTCAATACTCGATTCGAAGCGCGCAAGCACTCAAGGCTTGAATCCGTTGGTCCCAGCAACGGAATCAAAATGTGGGAGCTTTCACTCAACCGACAAGACCCACAGATCGCTTATTGCTTCAAGGGTTCCAAGCTGAGCACTAATGGCTACCTCTCACATAGTCGACATGCCATCCATACGTATGGGTGTAGTGAGCTTATCTCCATGCCAATTGAGTTACCTCCTCTCCCGCGCACTTCGGTAGCTCCCCCATCCAAGTGCAAGCTTCAAGCAATCTCCATCCTCAAGCTCCACGCTCCAAGCTCCATTGCCACGAGCAAGACAAGAGAAGAGAAGAAGAGAGGAGAAGATGGAGAGCTTCTCCTCCCTGGTCCCTCACCCTCACCCTTACACACTCACTCCCTCACACTCTCACACTCCCTCTCTCAAGCACAAGCTCAAGCAAGCAAGAAGAAGAAGAAGAAGAAGAAGAAGAAGAAGAAGAAGAGAGCCACTTTTGGCCACACACAGGAATGAGCTTCTCATTCGCTTTTCAATGTTATATACAAAACCCTAAATCCCTTTTGGGCGGTCATCCCCTTATCCCCTTTTTTACATGGCCGGCCCTTTTTCCCATTGTCCTTCTATCTTCCTAGCTTCCTTCATACCGCCCATCTACCTTTACAAATTGCATGGGTGAGAGCCCGACGCTCTTTAAATTAAATCATGATACGCTTGCACTCTTTTACAAAAGTACCGACTTGCGCTTTTTCTTATGTGCATTTTTCCTTTATTTAGGACTTTTCTGCACTTCTTGTGTTTCCATATTTTTCATGGCGTGCCTTCGTCTTCCGTTTACTTTTGCCTTGGCCTTTTGTCTTCTGCTTTAGTTTTTGTGGATTTTCCACCTTGTTCATCTGAGGGTTAACATCTAGCCAAAGAACCACAGAGAGAGCCACAACCTATAGCGACAGATCAGCCCTTGACATGCAGGATAAGGGCAAGAGCACGGCATATAAGACCAAGAGTTAGCCGACGTTAGGATGGAGCTAGCACGATTGTAGGAGTTGGTAAAGAGACCCACTAGACCGCATACCCAGTGTGTGCACTATGGAGGCAACCACATCCCCGCCGAGTGCCAGGATCCAAGACCCAGGCCTTGTGCAAATTACAAAAGGTTTGGCCGCGACGTAATGCATTGTCAATTGCCAAAAAGGCTTCCTTACACATAGCAATATAACTCATCGTACTACGGGAATAGGCCACCTAACTTCTTCGAAAGAGGAGTCCCATTGGCCCTTCCAACACCTAATGATGCAAAGCCGGCCGTTCTTAGATTAGAGATTAATCCCATTGGCATACCCAGACTGCTTGGACCCTTTATGACATATCCGCTGTGAGCGACGCTCCCATCCACTATGTGGATGAGCCCAATGACGAGGAGTTATATGTGAACCCTTACATCTCATATGGTGAAGAGAGTAATCTGGTCCTCTCAAACCTCGGTCGTAAAAGCCACTACCGTCTCTTACTTAGAACTCGACCAAAAATGGGAGCTGTACCCAAAGCAAAGAGATAGTCGCCATGGGAATGTCGAGTGTTAAGATCTTCTACCCAATCAAAATCAGTATACCCCTGCAAACATAAACCAAAAACCATAAGTGAGACCATTCATAAATGACACAAGACACGAAGACATGCAATCCAATGTGACATCCTTGATGCTCGGAAATACTCACCGAGAATGTTGGCTGATGGGGTTAGGAAGGAAAAGAGATAGAGGTTTTTTAGGGCCAACCCAAGATCTAGTCGCGTGCTGGACTTGTGGCCACCCTGGTCACATATCGACAAGATGCCCATAAAAAGAGTAGGCTAATAGGGAGAGAACTGACCTTAGGTGCGCCGAGTGTGGCATCACCCACCTCTTCAGTGAACGCCCTAGGCAAAAGTTGTCCTCAAGCTTAGGCAATGTACCATCGGTACCTTTGGGGCTATTTGGCGTTGAGACATTTGACAGTGAGGATACACCCATCCCATTGCATGTCATGACATGTGCACAAACATGGCAAGCTGGCATATCTTGCTTGGGCCTAGCAATCTAGACATTGCCTTGATAGGGAACAAGAGTTGTAGGTAGAGTAAGAAGAAAACCGATGCTAAGATCACTCTCAAGATTGACAGGGAGGCAACTCTAATGAGTGGCAGGAAGGTAACTGATGCTGAGGCTGAGACCACCGCTCCAAAAACAGTAGAGAAAGGGAGTGCCAAGGTAGGGGAGTACCCCCTCCCAAAGCGCCAATTAGAAGCGATTGAAAAGGTCAATGAGTGGGTAAAGGAAGCCCAAGAGAACTTGAAGGATGCCGAGGCCATCATAGAAGATGGAACTGAGGATTTTTCTAGTGTGAGCACCCTAGTCTCACCCTCTCGACCAAGGTAAACAAATGCGCCCATGCCACGGGTAGCACCACCCAGGAGAAGATTAGGCCACTGGCCGGCAAAATACCCCAAGCCAATGGCCTAGAGGTGTGGGAATGGAGGGGAGGCAAATGACGAGTAACCTCCTCACGACATTAGTAACCACCCCAGAAACCTTGAGCCTAGGAGACCTACTTAGGTAGCATTTGACTTTTTGGCTGGAATTGAAGCACTGGGTGGAGGAGCCAACAGAGGAGATTGTGACTGATCTACATGAGCACGATGTAGTCACACAGATACTGAGCTTAACACTGCACTCGGTACCTGAATCTCTGCATGTAAATGCTTTTTGGGAGGGCACCGAGATGCATGCGATGCTACCTATCCTGGCCCTAGGAGACATGATGCAGAAATGAATCGTAGACACATGCGTAGGGGTTAGTGTCTTGAGCCACACAGTCTTGTAGGCATGGGGAAACCCTCCCATTGAGACTGTCAGAATCAATGTCACACTAGCAAATGGAATGAAGGTAAGGCCATTCAAAGTTTTAAAGAATTGGCCAGTGAAGATTGCAGGTGTCTAGTTCTCTGTGCACTTCATTGCGATGAAGGGAGTGGACTACGACATCCTACTAGGCCAACCCTGGATGAGAAATGCACGAGTCATTGAGGACTGGGGCAATGGTCTAATCTTCTTAGGAAATCAGAAGGAAGCAATAAGGGTGGAGATGGATACCTAGAAGACAACACCTGTTGATCTGGATGCCATCTTAGCCACATTGAGGGGTGACACGCAACCAACCACATCGTATGGGCCGCTGACCAAGTATATCCCCTACCCTGAGGATGAGCGAGATTGGATGCAGGTCCTTGCAACCATCTATCTCCCATTCTTAGATGATAAGGAGGAGTGTAAGCAAGCCGCACAAGCCATGTGCACACGAGATGAGGAACACTCAGTACCACTCTGCATGGTGACAAGGAGTGAGTGTGATCGACCCAAACCTGTCACTTTCCATGACCCAAATAATAAACTAGAACTCCAGGAAACCCTGGAGTATTTGACAGGCAACTGGAGGGTAATCCTTCCGCTAATCTCGTGCCCTCAGAGACCTCCTGGGGGAGCACTAGTGGAAGTGGACCAAAATTCACGACATGTACTTGCTGCACAATTGGGCTCTAGTCATCACCGACCAGAAAGAGACTAGAAAGGAGGACCCAGGAGACGACGAGCAACCATGGAGTGATAATTCTGATAATGAATATGAGGATTGTTCCTCCATCAATGAGGAGAGCAAGGAGGAAATGGGTACTGTGGAGTACAATACTGAGGGAAGGGTGATAGAGCAGATAAGAGCAGACTCCAGACCCCAAGAAAGGAATGCATATGAGATTAAGAGAGGAGCTATGAGATTGGATTGCGATCGCTCTTGTTTGGAACGCATAGGGGTAGTGGATTATGAGCATGCTGGAATTGGCCAATCACCAATGATGCCTGTGTTTAGGACAGACGCACCTACCGAACTACGACCACTCGGGGAGACTCCTTTCTCCAATGAGGGCTGTGAGTTCAACTTGGAGTTTGAAGCCAGTACGGAGAGCGACCTTGAAATACCCATGCCATCCAAAACCACACGTACCAAGGGGGACTTGCCGGTCCACCTAAGATGCAGTCGGCTAAAGGAGGAAAGAAAGAAACAAACGCTTCACTAAGTTCAAGAAGAGTGTCATGGCATGTGCCTAACTCTACAGGCAAAGGTTGCTTCTATGCTAACCACAACTAGGTTATCTCATGGCTTTTGGACTGAGGCCCTTATGATGATAGTCTACTTGCTTAATAGGATGTCGTGTTTGACTTTGGATGGTATTACACCACACAAGGCATGGAGTGGCATGAGACCCTCCCATGATTACTTGAGGATGTTTGGATGCTAGGCATTTGTATGTATGCCAGATATGCCTATGTCACATAGATAGATCATCCTTAGTTATGGAGATGGTGAATTTTAGGCTTACAGGCTATATGATTTGGATGCCAAACAGGTTATACGTAGTCATCATGCTGTCTTTTATGAGACCCAGACATCTCTCAAGCCTCTTGATGCATGCTCAGTGCACTTTATGGTTGATGCTACAGTTGTATGCCAATCTTCCACTTCACTAAGGCTGCATACTATCTTGAGACCCTGTATACAGGCCCTTCTTCTATGATTGACTTTGGAGAGTCTATGTGCTCTCAGCTATATCCTATGCGCCACGCTGATGCTATGTGCTACTCTGATGCTTATGCATTACAGCCTTGCACACTCATGAGTTGTGCTTGCTTCGAGAAGCATTCTTGGATTGGTCCACTATATGGAGCTGTGGGATCACTTGTCTCCTGGATATCAAGGAGCTAAAGAAGCTTGAGGCCAAGGGAGGAGAAGAAGAGAGGTCGCAATAAAAACTTGCGACGGCAGAAACACAAAGCCTCATGAGCCTACAACGCAATTTTGATGAGCTGATGGTGCTGTATAAAGAGTTGCAAAAGGAAAATGAAAAGATTTGAGATTCCACGGAGCAGCTAGTAGTGGTAGAAGAAGAGAGAAGCTGATGGCACCAAAAGCATATACAAAATCAAGAACAAAGGATAGCCTCAAAGCTTGGAGAGCAACAACACTTGGAAAGAGAAATCAAGGAATAGGAGAGGAGGATAAGGGAATTAGCTTGCAGGCATAACAAAAGCCTAGAAGAAATGAAGAAAAAAGTAAATGAATGGGTGGATAGGAGCAAAGAAAAAGTGAGTGACTTAGAGTGCCGTGGTTAGCTATTGCAGAAGGTGACAGGAGGTTAGCAGAGAGCAGGGCAAAGGCCACACAATTTGAGGAAGAGGAGGCCATTGAGTCATTAAGGAAAAAGATAGAGATCACCCACATGGCTCTAAGACATGGGCTACATGTCCAACAGCAAATTGCAAGGCCCAAAGAAGTAGAGCCACTAGAGCACAAGGGAGAAGAGAGACAAAGGCCGACCAAAGACACATGGCCAAGTTTTGAAAGGGGGCAGCAAGCTGCAGCTCCTTAGTGGGAGGTTTTTAAGACAAGACCCTACTTCACAAGAATGTTGCCTCCCACTACTCTTTTTGACCTCAACACCAGAGAGGGTTTTAGGGATTTGCCACTTCTCCAAATTTGGAGGAAAGTTTTAGGGACTTGCCATGTGTCCCCAATTTTGGAGGAAAAGAAAAGCTTACCATGTGTGCAGTTTTGGAGCAATGAATAGAGTCTTTGACCCCCCACACAAACAGAAGAAAAAAAAAGTAATCCAACATCCAAATCAAGAAAATATCTCTTCTACTTATTAAGAGAAGGTTTTAGGGATTTGCCACATGTCCAATTTTGGAGGAAAGTTTTAGGGACTCGCCATGTGTCCATTTTGGAGGAAAAAGAAAGCTTATCATATGTGCAAATCTAAAGGAAGGAATAGAGTCTTTGATGCCTCACAGAAAGAAAATAAAAAAATGCAATTCAACTCACAAATCAAGAAAATATAGTTTTGGTAGGTTACAAAACCAAAAAACAAGGTGATGATTCACTCACTCACATGCATATTCACACATATGAAATTAAGAAAGGCAACCATGGACATAGCCCACCTACTAGCGATGGCATTAATATCACTCTCTTTCTAATAGCTCACCATACCCTCTAATTCTACTCAAAATTCTCGCCATGGTGACCTTTCCGCCTCTAATATTGCCCTACTAGAACATCATGAAGCTTTCACGTGATAGGACAAGGACTCTTTTCGTGAAGACTAATAGCAAGGTATAGAGATGTGAGGATGGAGTGAGTAATAATGGAGGGTGGTTGGTAGAGCAAGGGTGGAGGGAGTGATAGAAAGATTACAATATTGAATACTAGCTTCTCAACGACCTTATGACCCGTGTGAACAACAATGGCAAAGCTCCATTGTGAGAAGCGTGTGGGATTCCTCCATGCTAGATACCATCTTTGTGCATTATCTTTTATCTTGAATGGAGAGTTGTAGCTTCATAAGGCCAAAGGTTACCACAAAAAGGATAATTAGGACTATGGCTAGCAAGACGAGTCTTGGAGTACATGTGAAAATCACCCAAATGGCATTGATAAAATGGGCGTAAACATGTTTTTGCTCACAAGTATCATTTCTAGAAATTGGTGTAGAGCTTCCACCAAGGTTCTCATAAATTGCAAGGTATGGAGGTGTCCTCTCTCTCTCTCTCTCTCTCTCTCTCTCTCTCTCTCTCTCTCTCTCTACATGAATGTACTAGACATAAATGTGTGCCATAAATTATTGGTTATTTACAATATAGTGATGTGACACTCAAATATCAACTCAGATGTAAGCAGCAGTCACAAATGTTAGGGATAATATCACTAGCCTAGAATGTTTAGCAAAAACCATAGTATCTAGCTTCCTATTTATGAAACATGACACCTCCCACCTAGAAGTCCTAATGTTTCCTAACCCATATTGAAACCTTGATTCTTAATCAGATATGAGAATGTGATTTTGTATGCAATTTCTATAAGAACCACAAGGCAACATAAGTGCTTAAGGAATGTTATGTGCATTGAGAGTTTAATGCAAGTGATTTAAGTGATCAAGCTAGCAATAATTGGAGCAAGAGTTGGAGGCACTCATGAGCATGACCAAGATCATGGCTAATGGTCATCCATTAGAGAGGATTGTAGAATTGGTAGATAAGTTTGCAGCTAACTTGGGATAGATGATAGGGGCAAAATGATGGAGGATAACTAGATATGAGAGGGAGCTCAAACATGAACATAAACCAAACTATGAACTCGGTCAACATCGTTAGATGTAGTCATTGAATGTTGAAGGTATTAGTGTAAAGGTGGCATGGAAAAAGAAATGAAAATTAGGATGATAGTTAGTCAATGTATCAATAAGAGGTATATAGATCACAATAGATGGTGATGATTAAGACCTGCAAATAACAATGTGCAAATATCTAATGTAATAAAGCCATTACACATGAATTCTCACCTTTATGAAGAGGCTAACAATATTAGCAACAAATTTATATCAAGTTAGATTCATAAGGCCAAATTATTCTCTGTGTGTGTGTGTGTGTCCTTTTAAATGCCCCAAAATCATATATATAAAGAGGCACACATTTAGATTTCTATTGTGATCCACTTTGAGGCGCCATTGCCACAAAAGGAAATCCACTTTGGGGTATGAGTGGTGCAAAAAGTAATCCAATGTACTATATCTATAAAAGCTACTAAATACATAGGGATGCCTTTGGCATAAACATAATCCAACTACTAAAGTTGTTAAAGGTAGTAGATCCATTATGACCCTAAAGCAACTCAACGCTTAGGAATTTTGAACTACTCTATCATTTAGGTGTATGCTAAATATGATCTAATATTAATCGTTAACTCTTAAAATATGACATAACTTTATTATTTTGAAAGAAAGTGATATATAGCTTGACATAAAGCCTTTATAATTAAAAAGTTCACATGAGAGAGAGAGAGAGAGCATTTCGTTACACTTTTAACTTACATCTATGAGTTTTTTACTACTTCAAGATATTGTTGCATGGATATAATTTAATGACTCTTGAATCAATGTATCCCCAAGAACATAGAACATGGCCCCGTGCTTTCTATTGAGCTACTTCATCTTCAACCTCCTCCCTAATGTCTTTATACATAGTAGTTATTCTTCCCCTCTCAAGATTAAGGGTGCTACCCAAGAGAGAAACTAGGTTGAGGATGCAAGGCATTAATATGAAAATTTGGATTAAGGGGATATAATACTACTCAAGTGAAAAATTGAAGGTGCTTCTTCAAAAGAAACCTAATTCTTGGGTTTTTCACATCATTGTATGTGTATCGTGCGTAAATTTCTTCCTCTATATTTCATTATGAATTCTTGAAAGTAGAATTTTTTTTAAAATGAAAAAAAAATATTTTGGAAACATAAATTTGAATATTTTTAGGTGAATGTGATCATTTATTTTGATTCTTGGATTTTGAAAAGTCACTATGCATGGACTGTGTTGTTTGTTACAGGCAAGTACATTGTTTGTAAATTTTTGTGAGCAAAGGGAAGCACTCATGCTCACAAAAAATGTGAATCAAGAAAACTTCATAATGATGCCAACCATGGGAAGCACGGTTAGTGCACCTAGCTAGCAATGTCGGCCAAGCTAGCTAGTTTTTAGTTATGTTACTTATTGCAAGTCCATGTGCCATACACAATTGTTGGTTCCTTGGTTGGTTCTTATTGCATGTTGACATCATAATATATATGGATGTATACTAGTATCATTATAATCATGATACACACGTGAAGGAACAAGCTAATGTCATGATGTACAATAGTGGAATATTTTGTTAGGATGCATACTAGTGTAATATTATGATATGTGTGTGGTTTATGGTACACACAACACTTTCGTAGAGCATTGTTTATATGAATTTTAGGGCACCTACTTGAATTTGTTGTTTGAGGTCCACAAAGTTTACGACATGAGGCATGCCATTATTTATGCCTCTCTTATGAATGAATGGGAAGTGTCATTATTTATCCTTCTCTCATGAATGAATGAAGATCATCTCATGAATGAAGGGTTTTTGGTGGAAAATTATTGGGTCAAATTTAGTACAAAACAACTTTCAAAAATAAGATAAAACTTGCTTTTGAATGGGCTCCTAAATTTAAGAGCAAACATATAAGAGTTTAAACAAGGCTACATGACCACACACACACACACACACACACACACACACACACACACACACACACACACACACACACACACACACACACACACACACACACACACACACACACACACACACACACACACACACACACACACACACACACACACACACACACACACACACACACACACACACACACACACACACACACACACACACACACACACACACACACACACACACACACACACACACACACACACACACACACACACACACACACACACACACACACACACACACACACACACACACACACACACACACACACACACACACACACACACACACACACACACACACACACACACACACACACACACACACACACACACACACACACACACACACGATATTTTATAATTTTCTCAATTATGGTACACCGTATTAGTCATTTAGATTGTCCAAGAAAATGGGGATCTACTCCATGAAGTTAAATATGTGTGCATTCATACGTGAGTGCGAATGCATCCTAATGTAGTAATATTAATGTATGTATAGATGAACATGCTATATATAGTGCTAGTTTTCTTTTTATTTTCAATATTTAGAAATTATGCAAGTAAAATACATGTATATGTATCACCTTCAATAAGGATATATAGCCATGCACACATGTAGTATGTTATGTGTATATTTGCATTGGATGCATATAAGCATGCATGCTTATATGTTCATATTCGTATGGTTTAGTTATATGTAATCATATGGCTATAAAGGAAGGTAGTTACTTTTTTGAAATGTGTTTCTTTACTAAATGGCTACTTATGCATGCATTCATTTAGGCATGTATGCATAATCTATGAATGTGTTAAATTCATGTGTATTTGTATACATGTACATATGGCCAAGCAAGGTAGTTACTTTTTTGAAATGTGTTTCTTTACTAAATGGCTACTTATGCATGCATTCATTTAGGCATGCATGCATAATCTATGAATGTGTTAAATTCATGTGTACTTGTATACATGTAGATATGGCCCTATGTGTGTATATAAAGAGAGAAAGAGAGAGATGCATATAATGGTCATGTATACATACATGCATATGTATGAACATGTACATATGTGTGTATATATATATGTATGTTTGTGTGTGTGTGTGTGTGTGTGTGTGTGTGTGTGTGTGTGTGTGTGTGTGTGTGGAAATATAATACATATGTGCATGCATGTTAGTAAATATATCATCAATCATCAATCAATACTATATTATTTAAGCTATACAATCGGAAGTTCCCAAACCTTCCAAAAGCTTTGGAGAATACCAAACCTAGCAAAATAGCCACTAGCACGAGCTTTTTAAAAGCGCTATCTCTCACTTTGTGGGTGGACATCGAGTATGTCATTTTCTCTCTTTCTTTCTCTCTCCCTATCCCTATTGTGGAGTACGTAGGTCATTTCCAACTCATGGGAAGTGAGGGTCACATGCGGGTGTTTTTGGAGATTGCAAGTATTATCATTGTGCATGAGCCCTTGCCTCTAACTACACCTCTCCTTACCATCACCTCTCAAGCTCCATGCATCACTTCTCTACTATTTCCATCCTCTCTAGCTTTGATCGCAACATTTCTCCCAAAACTTCTTTGTTGCTACTGCCATCTTCACCATCAGGGCAACTCCCCCTGCTAGCCTGCCCTCATCATTTTATCCAAATCCATGCTAGCAAGGGTCTTTGAATGTGGCACTATAGTTGTGGATGTGAGGATTACTAGTGCTCTAGGCATGGCATACTTTCATCTATGGCCACCATTGAGCGACTCCCTCACTAGCCTCTTCTCTAGCAACCCCACCACCATTGAGAAAAACCACAACCATCAAGCGACTCCCTTGCTAGCCTCTTCTAGTAGTCCCCATCAATCTTTGAATGTGGCATTATGTGGCATTGGGGACTATTGTGGATGCAACGAGTGCTCTAGACATGGCAGGGCTCATGGAGGGCTGCTAAAGCTCTCGAGATGACATGCCCATGGAGGGCTATTGCACACCATTGGAGGGTTGGTGAGGAGTTGTCACCCTGGAGGGCTACTAGGGAGTTGCCCATGGAGGTGGGTGAAAGATAGGGTGATGAGACCATGGATGTGGAAAAAGGTATTGCGGCCATTTGATCAAACATGGACATGGCTCAAACATGCTCGTGAAAGCTAGAGTGGTGAGCCTAGAGAGGGTTGTGGAGGTGCAATAGCTATTGCCATGATGAGGCCATGGAGGGCAATGAAAGGCAAGGTGTCAACATGTCTTGGCAACCCCATTTCATGTGTTTCACCACAACAGTGCCCATCTGCACATCTTTGTTGTTCATGACATGTGTGAATGTATATTTTCTAAGAAAATATTTATTATTTTCCTTTCCATTAAAACTTAAGATGCATTGATCCATGCTATTCAATTTATATGTTTTTGTCCATTTTTTTCAATTTATGATATCTTGAGCTATTTTTTTCTTTGTCAATTCCTATTGAGGGTAGTTGTGCCTACATAGCAAGGGTTGAATTGTGATTTTTAGAGGTTTTGTTGTGGTTAGTCATCTTACCCATTTTCTAAATTTTGAAATTTTTTGTAATTATTCTATATTGATTGGCTTCTAGCGATTTTGCAAGCATTGTTGAGCATTATGGAAGTTCTTAGTTATCTAATTACCTACCACATTATGTGAAACATACAAAAACGCTTCATTAATTAAAAAGAATCCTTTTATGCACAGTTGTTCATTTGCGTAATTTACTCACGGACATATAATAAAAATAAAACAAATTCATTGATTATGTTCCATAATGTGTGTTCTCCTACCCATGCAGGAGAAAATTTACAATTTCACGTGCTGCCTCATCCAGTGCATCTGCACATCATCAAGATCAAATCCATCTATAGCTAGTGTTTTTAGGTGTCCCAAGTAGAACTTGGGCCATACAAGGGACCAAGTAGTTCCTAGGTGCGTAAAGGATTTACTAGCCAAAGCCCCCCCACCTTCTACTTAATATGATCCCTACTGGGAGACCTCTCTCCATCGGAGCCAGTCCATGCTTCCACGGTGGTAAAAACATCCCCTCTTGGTATGGGGATTCAGCACCTATTGTTAGGGGAGGTATAGGGCTCCTCAATTTATATATGTTACAAAATTCAATCAGGATCTAATCTAGAAAATTACAAACAAGATTGATGTCTTCAAGCACTTGTGACTTCAAACACTCATGCAACTTTCAAGTGATGATTAATCTTGTAGCTGTAATATACCCCCCTTAAAAATTTTAATTTTAATGCAAATTTTTTTATCCCTCTCTCTCTCCCCGCCGACAGCACGTCGGGGAGAGAGAGAGGGAGTGAAATAGTGTTAGGGGGGCATGTAGCCCCCAAGTGGGAGGGGTGGTTGCCGTCTTCCCCCCCTCCTCTCTGGCGTTGAGAACGGCAGGTCCTCCCCCCCCCCCCGATTGCGGTAGCAACAGCGCCCCGTGGGGGCTTCCGTCAAAAACCTCCCCCCTCCTCGTTCGTCAGGCGGAGAAAACCCCCCCCTGAACAGAGAGAGAGAGAGAGAGAGAGAGAGAGAGAGAGAGAGAGAGAGAGAGAGAGAGAGAGAGAGAGAGAGAGAGAGAGAGAGAGAGAGAGAGAGAGAGAGAGAGAGAGAGAGAGAGAGAGAAGAGAGAGAAGAAGAATAAGAATAAGAAGAAGAAGAAAAGGAAGAAGAAGAGAAAAAGAAGAAGAAGTGGAAGAAGAGAGAGAGAGAAGAAGAGAAGGAGAGAGAGAGAGAGAGAGAGAAGGAGAAGAAGAAGAGAACAAGAAGAGAAGAAGAAGAAGAAGAAGAAGAGGGATAGAGAGAGTAGGAGAAGGAGAGAAGAAAAGAAGAAGAAGAGGGAGAGAGAGAGAGAGTAGGGAAAGGAAAGAAGAAAAGAAGAAGAAGAGGGAGAGAGAGAGGGAAGGAGAAGAAGAGAAAAAGAAGAAGAAGAGGAAGAAGAGAGAGAGAGACTCAAGAGAGGGAGAGGGAGAGAGAGAAGGAGAAGAAGAAGAGAAGAAGAAGAAGAAGAGGGAGAGAGAGAGTAGGAGAAGGAGAGAAGAAAAGAAGAAGAAGAGGGAGAGAGAGAGAAGGACAAGAGGAGAAGAAGAGGAGAGAGAGAGAGAGAGAGAGAGAGAGAGAGAGTTGGTGAGTATAGAAGGTGTCGAGGGCCGTGTTCGAGAAGCCACTTTTCAAGCCCCCCCCATTGGTGAAGGTCACCTTCTCACGACCTTTCTTTTCCCAAGCCTGTCGTCTTGAAGGCCCGGTAAGGTCAGGACTATCCAAATTCCGTGTGGTAAATGGCTCCCAAAAAGAGAGTTGCGGGAAGTGTAAGTGCCAGAGCCACCAATGGTAACGGCAATGCGGGAGAGGCGAGCAGAGCGACCAACACAACAAATGCCCCTACAATCACGAATCAAACCCAGGTTCTTTTGTTATTCTAGGCTTTATAATTAATATTGGTTAAGCATATTCTGTATTATTTCAAGAAGAAGAAATAAAGGGGTAGCTACATGCATGGAACAAGAACGAGCCTTAGGATTTTTGTTTACCCCAAGTGATAGGTTGCATGCGTGAAATGGTAAAGCATGGAGTTCACATAAGTTTACGTGCGTAGAATGATAGCTTTTACACACATAGAATGATAAGGTTTTCGCATTATTTCACATAAAATAATAGTTTTTAAACCAGTTCAGTGCATGAATAGTCATCTAGAATTCATGCTTCGCAATCATGATTAAAATAAACACATGAAATGTTAGTTTCCGTTCATAGGATGCAATTGTACTGATGGATAGAAACCTAGACTTTCATATACGCAAGTCACATGAGATCTGATGCATTAGGATTAAGTATTTGTTGCCAGGTATGAAGAGAGTTAAAGGTCATTTAGGATGCACTAATATATTAAACACACCATGTGCATGATGGGTAAGTTTGATTGGAAAATTCTGCATAGTACTGCACTAAGAGGGATGGAAGGGACGCATGCATCTAGATTGTATCCTGAAGGCCTAGATGAAAAGTCTTGCATTGCCAAGTGTATTAACTGAACTTGGTTGGAGGGAGATGAGTAAAGAACTGGAAGAATAAAAGACCCCTGGTTGGGTTGCAAATAAGGCTTGTCAGTTGCCTTGGTTGACCAGTTAATGCTTTGGGTTAGGGTTAAGATACCATAAGGTAAAACCCAAGGGGAAGAGCAAGTCAAAATACGTTAACTTACCAAGAACATTTGCTTGCATGATCTTATTTGAGATTATTGGGATCTCGCCAAGTCGTGAATGATCCAGGATCAGATGCTGGGAGCATCTGTGAAAAAGATCCAAGATTGGATGCTGGGAGCATCCGGGAAAAAGAAATCACACCTTAGCAGTTGGTCGTACAAACAGCCTCCGAAATATTAGTGATTGTACACTTAGGTACATTATTTGATCTCCTTTGCTCAAGGAACTAATTCAAGGAAAAATACTTAATGCTTCAGGTTAAAAGCCTGGAGGGAGAGGCAAGAACAATTACCTCCAACTGTCTGCCTGGCCCTATCCAAGGGGGTTGTTAGCCGCGCTGGGTATATGGACCTAACCCGCCGTGAGAGGTCTCTCCGTGGATGCTGCTTGGAGTGCGAGGACACTTGGGTGCAAGGCGAGGCTCTGGCTATAAGTTCCTTGCCTCCGCATCCCGCATAAGAGGCCGACGTGACTTGAGATGGGATCTCGAGGCCCGTGTACTAGTCTACGGGCGGAACTTAGAGCAGCAATCGTGTAGATTGCTGGGATAGCCTTGGGGTATGATACTTGATGTACTCCAGGATTATGATAAATAAATAACAGATATTTGAGAAAAAGGAACTTTCTTGACATTGTTTTTGTGTCAGTGCCTAAGTTACGTGAAGGAACCGGTGATTAAATTTCTTAATTAAGGAAGCTGCTTTTGCATGTCAAACGTAATGTGGTAGGTAATTAGATAACTAAGCAAACTTAGGAATGTGCGGTGGACGTGACTTGGGTCCGTCCTACGGAAGGGTGGTCCCGGTTAGCTGGGAACTTTTCTCAAAAGACGAGGTAACGAGACTATGAAGACCTAGCATCAGTAGAGTTAGAATCTCGATTTATGTTGTTTTAGGGGAAAGGAATGGGACTATGCCTTATGGCAGAGAGGTTGAGCTTCATATCCCTCTTGTTTTCCATTCTCCATGAACCAAGTGCAGCATGCATCCGCTTCTACTCTGTTATTCCTACGCAAAGTGGTTCATCTGAAGCTCGATGCTAGCTACTTCCTAGAGACCTTGCTGATAGGAAAGGAACCCTGACTTCAGGTCGATCCTAAGTGGGAATGGCCAGACACTTCCACTCGGGGTAGACTCGAGAAGACCTAGATCGCAAACCCTGTGACATTCCTTGCGAATGCCAGGCCTCTGTATGCGGAGCGGAGATGGACGGGAGATTCAGGAATATACTATATAGCATCCCACCGACTCGCGTACCTTTAGACCAACTTGAAGAGAATCAAGTGGATGGAGGATTTAAAGATCGTGAAGCTGTTCATCTTTGTCGAAGCTCACGTAAACACAACTTTGCATGTTAGCAGTCGACAAGTCAAGTAGAACAAGTATGTCTATGAAGAAGTGACCCGGGTGATCTCTGCCGATAGGATCAAAGTGTTAGTGCACTATGAGAAGAACGGGTATCAAAGGAAGGGATACCCAAGCTTCCTATGACTTACTGTTTCATGAAAATCCATGACCCCACTCCATATTACTATTCCGTCCTTGTAGCCGATTGTAACACAGTCCTATTTTCCCCAAACTGATGTATTAATCAGCTTGTCCTACTTATCCAAAATAAATGTACTCAAAAGGTTATGCCCTCATGAATGAATAAGACTTTTTACAATTGTCTATCTTGATCGTAAATGTTAGCAAAGGTGTTAAGTGATTAAATCACTTGGCTAAAAGCTGTGCTAGTTGTATTAACACAATATGGGAAACATTTGATAAGATGTTAACATAGAATCTTTTTGTTCAGATGCAACCCCAAGCGTAGGTTCCAAGTCTGACTCGTGCACTAAGTCCAGCTGTGGTTCAAGAGAAGAAGTTCCTTCTCAAAAAAATTAAGCAACCTGAGTTTGATGGCAAGGGAAGGACTATTCAAGCTGATGCCAAGATCTGGATTGAGTCCATGGAGGACTATTTTGAGGTAGTAGGAACTGCACCTGCTAACCAAGCCATGCTCGCCAAACTTAAGCTTATATGCGAAGCAAGACTTTGGTGGAAACAGTGGTGCAGAGACCAAGCGATCTTGGAGGGGACAGTCACTTGGGATAAGCTTAAGGAAGCTGTGCGAGGGAGGTATCTACCGCTTGCCTACCGCACATAAAAGATAAATGAATTCTATGACTTGAAGTAGCTAGGGTTATCCCTGGAAGCATATTATTCAAAGTTTGTTTCACTCCTAAAGTACGCGCCTACAATGGATATGACACAATAGGTGTCAAAATTCTGTGTTGGGTTGAATCCACCCATAAACACCCGATTGGAATCAATGCGCCCAACGGACCTACAAGACGCACTCATTCGAGCTGCTTCAATAATACAGGAGGTGCAGACCAAACCAAGGAACAACAGGATTTGGCCTTACAAAGATCAGAATAATGGTATGTCTAAGGCTCAGACTAAGAGAGCGCAGGGCTAGAATCAGGGCCAAAGAAAGAAAGCTAGGGCCAATGTTGTCAACAACTTTGTTCCTACACAAAGTAATGATTGCAACCCCCATTGCTTCCATTGCAACGAGCCCGAACACTTCAAGAGGGAATGTCCCAAGCTTAGCAGAGGACATCGCCAAGGGAAATTCCAAGGTCAAAACAGAGCCGCTCATGGCCAAGGAACCACCGTTATGGCCAAAGGGAGAACCTCCAGTGTTTCCAACAAAGAGCTGGACGATGAAGAAGATCCATCCATGGATGCTGACATTGAGAGAGAAATAGTTCACGCCGCTCTTCACAAAAAGGGTCCGAATTACCAATTCTCGGTGATTCAAACTTCATCATATTATCAAGGTAAAAGCTTCAAAACCCTAATTAACTGTGGCAGTACACATTCCTTCATTTCACCAATCTGTGTAAAAAGATTAGGGATAGCCACAATAGATGCACCTACTTTACTTGTGGAATTAGCAAATGGTCATGAGGTCACTTGTACTAGCCAAACTGCTAAGGTAAAATTCCTACTAGATGGGAAGCCAACTTCAATGAGATTCAGGGTAATGAACCTAGGTGTCTAGAATTTTTACTCGGAATGGATTGGCTAATACCCAATGATGCCCACATCCACTGTGGGAAGGGCCAAGTCTCCTTCCGAAATTCTGAAGGGGAACTAGTCACGACTCAAGGTGAGGCTGGTAAGCCAAAAATACAGTTGGCAAAAGCAACACAGATAATAAAAGGTGTTAAAAAGGGCCTACTTGTCTATCTGATTAAACTAAATAAGCTAGATCAAAATCAAGAATCTCGGGAAGAACCTTCATGGTTAAAGAAATACGCATACATATTTACTGAAGATCTAACAGAATTTCCTCCTCAAAGGGAAGTCGACCACGAAATCAAACTCGTGCCAGGAGGTGCACCAGTCGCAAAGAGGCCGTATAAGATGTCCATTCCAGAATCGAACTGAAAGAGCAACTCAAGCAATTGTTAGACCAAGGCTACATCCGTCCTAGCAGTTCACCATGGGGAGCTCCAATGCTATTCCAAAGAAGAAAGATGGAACACTTTGTCTATGCATTGACTATAGAGGGTTGAATCAATCAACCATCAAAAATAAATACCCCATTCCAAGAATAGATGAATTACTTGACCATCTTCAAGGAGCGAAGATGTTCTCAAAGATAGATCTTAGATCTTGATATTATCAGATAAGAATCAAGAAAGAAGATATCCCGAAAACTGCATTCAGTACAAGGTATGGATACTTCGAATTCCTAATGATGTCATTCGGGCTGACGAATGCTCCTGCCACCTTCAGCAGATTAATGCAGGATATCTTTAGGCCCTATCTTGAAGACTTCGTACTCGTCTTTTTTTTATGATACCCTAGTCTACTCTAAATAGGAAAAAGATCATGAACCCCAGCTTCGCATTGTTCTTGAAACAATGAGAGCACACAAGCTTTATGCCAAGAAGAAGTGTGCATTTTTCAAGCGACAGATTGAATATCTGGGATTCATTGTATCAGTGGAAGGAATTTCAGTAGATCCAGCTAAGGTCAGAGACGTTCTGGAATGGCCAACACCAACTTCTGTCAAAGAAATACGTAGTTTTCTTTGGTTGACAGGATGGTACAGGATTTTCATCAAAGATTATGCTTTGATTGCAGCACCTCTGACTGATCTACTAAAGAAGCAAGTAGCAATTGTATGGTCACCTGCTGAACAGACCAGCTTTGACAAACTAAAGCAAAGCTTAGTATCAGCACCCATCCTGAAACTTCCTAATCTTAGTAAGGAGTTTGAAGTGGTAATTAACGCTAGCGCACTTGCTTTAGGATGTGTACTTATGCAAGAAGGTCATCCCGTAGAAAATTCTTCAAGAAAATTGAAGAGCCACGAAAGGAATTATGATACCCACGACCTGGAGCTATTGGCTGTCATCCATGCCCTCAAACTTTGGAGGCATTACTTGCTAGGTAACAAATTTTCCTTAGTAACGGACCACAAGAGTATTAAATGGATCTTCACCCAGAATGAGCTCAATATGAGGCAACATCGATGGATCGAAGTACTGGAAGAATATGATTTTGAAATCAAATATAGGCCTAGAAAAGAGAATGTAGTTGTCGATGCACTCAGTCACAAGGCATTTCTAAACTCTCTTATTTTGTAAGATCCGTCAACGGCAAGGTCTCTAGCCACAAAGGTATCAATGCCAAACAACCCAATTCTTGAGCTAGCAAAAGAAGGGGTATATTATGACCCAGTCTATCAGAAAATGCTAAGGGAGATCCCCATCAAGGATCAAGACCCAAAGCTAAAGACGAAGTATCAAGAATTCTCTGTCACTAGTGGACTTGTCTACTTTAGGACAAGATTATGTATCCCTACAAGCCAAACTCTCAAGCAGAAGATACTTTGGGAAGCCCATGAATCCCCTTTCTCAGGACATCCTAGCTATGCCAAGACCCTTAATGCGGTCAGAAAGAGCTATTATTGGAAAAGGCTCAAGGGTGACGTTCTCAAATATGTCACGGAATGTTTGTCTTGTCAACGCATTAAGGCAGAACATGTCAAAATGCCTAGGAAATTGCAACCACTTGACATTCCACAAGTGAAATGGGAGTTCATTAGTATGGACTTCATTGTTGGCCTATCCGAAGTTCAGGGAGGATATAACTCTATTATGGTTGTAGTAGATATGCTCACTAAGGTCGCACATCTCATCCTTGTCAAGACAAACTACAAAGCTTCAGACATCGCAAGATTATTCATCAAGGAAATATTCAAACTTCATGGGTTACCCAGAAGAATCATTAGTGATCGAGACTCTCTCTTCACATCACACTTCTGGAGGGCTATCTTTGAGGCTATTGGAACTCAACTCTATTTCAATATAGCTTACCATCCCCAAACTGATGGTCAAACAGAATGAGTCAATCAAGTCCTTGAAGATATGCTTAGGGCATATTGCTGTCGCAAACCCAAAAAGTGAATTCAATACTTGCCACTGGTTGAGTTTGCCTACAATGCTTCTTACCAATAGAGTATTCAGATGACCCCTTTCCAAGCATTGTATGGGCATGATTTTCGTATCCCTTTGAACTTCTTAGATCCAACTTTGAGGGTAGAAGCCTCAAGGCAAATGCTAGAAGACATGGACGATCAAATCAAATCAATAAGACAAGACATTCAAACTGCCAAGGATAGACAAAAAGCTTACGCTGACTTGAAACGACAAGACAGATCCTTCATTGAAGGTGATATGGTCTTCATCCGTGTACGCCCTAAAAAGAGTTCACTGTCCTTGGGAGAGTACAAGAAGTTAAGTTTAAGGTATTGTGGACCTTATAGAATCACTAAGTGCCTAGGCCTAGTGCTTACAGACTACAGCTGCCCACAACCCTAAACATTCACAATATATTCCACATTATCCTATTGAAAAAGTATCTATCTAATCCAAATCATGTACTTGATGACGAGCAAATTGTAATGCCTAGCCAAGGAGTCCTTGAGCTACGGCCTGATAGAATCCTGGATGTTAGGGAGAGGCATTTGAGGTCAAGGACCTTGAGAGAATACCTCATCCAGTGGAAAGATCATCCCGAAGAGGATGCCACCTAGATGGATGAAGATACTCTCAATCAACAATACCCCCACATCTTCTTGAGATGAGGACATCTGGATTCCTCTAAGAGGGAGAGGATGTGATATACCCCCCTTAAAAAAATTTTAATTTTAATGCAAATTTTTTTATCCCTCTCTCTCCCCACCGACAGCACGTCAGGGAGAGAGAGAGAGGGAGTGAACTATTAGGAGGGAAATGCAGCTCCCTAGGTGGGAGGAGTGGCGGTTGTCTTCCCCTCCCTCCACCATATAAGGAGACTCCCCCCTCATCCCTGGCATTGAGAAAGGTAGGTCCTCCCCCCCCCCTCGTGCTTCAACACCTCCCACCCCCCTCCGTTGCGGCAGCTACAGCGCCCCCTAGGGGCTTCCATAAAAAACCTCCCCCCCTCCTCGCTCGTCAGGCGGAGTAACCCCCACCCCCCCATGAATAGAGAGAGAGAGAGAGAGAGAGAGAGAGAGAGAGAGAGAGAGAGAGAGAGAGAGAGAGAGAGAGAGAGAGAGAGAGAGAGAGAGAGAGAGAGAGAGAGAGAGATGGTGAGTAGAGAAGGTGTCGAGGGCCCTGTTTGAGGAGCCATGTTCGAGAAGCCACTTTTCAAGCCCCCCCTCATCGACGAACGTCACCTTCTCATGACCTTTCTTTTCCCAAGCCTGTCGTCTTGGAGGCCCGTTAAGGTCAGGACTATCCGAATTCCGCATGGTAAATGACTCCCAAAAAGAGAGTTGTAGGAAGTGTAAGTGCCAAAGCCACCAATGGTACCGGCAAGGTGGGAGAGGCGAGCGGAGCGACCAACGCAACAAATGCCCCTACGATCACGAATCAAACCCAGGTTCTTTTGATATTCTAGGCTTTATAATTAATATTGGTTAAGCATATTCTGTATTATTTCAAGAAGAAGAAATAAAGGGGTAGCTACATGCATGGAACAAGAACGAGCCTTAGGATTTTTGTTTACCCCAAGTGATAGGTTGCATGCATGAAATGGTAGAGTATGGAGTTCGCATAAGTTTATGTGCATAGAATGATAGCTTTTACACACATAGAATGATAAGGTTTTCGCATTATTTCACATAAAAGAATAGTTTTTAAACCAGTTCAGTGCATGAATAGTCATCTAGAATTCATGCTTCGCAATCATGATTAAAATAAACATATGAAATGTTAGTTTCCGTTCATAGGATGCAATTGTACCGATGGATAGAAACCTAGACTTTCATATACGCAAGTCACATGAGATCCAGTGCATTAGGATTAAGTATTCGTTGCCAGGTATGAAGAGAGTTAAAGGTCGTTTAGGATGTACTAATATATTAAATGCACCATGTGCATGATGGGTAAGTTTGATTGGAAAATTCTGCATAGTACCACACTAAGAGGGATGGAAGGGACGCATGCATCTAGACTGTATCCTGAAGGCCTAGATGAAAATTCTTGTGTTGCCAAGTGTGTTAATTGAACTTGGTTAGAGAGAAATGAGTAAAGAACTGGAATAATAAAGACCCCTGGTTGGGTTGCGAATAAGGCATGTCCGTTGCCTTGGTTGACCAGTTGATGCTTTGGGTTGGGGTTAAGATACCATAAGGTAAAATCCAAGGGGAAGAGCAAGTCAAAATAAGTTAACTTACCAAGAACATTTGCTTGCATGATCTTATTTGAGATTATTGGGATCTCGCCAAGTCGCTAACGATCTAGGATCGAATGTTGGGAGCATATGGGAAAAAGATCCAGGATCGAATGCTGGGAGCATCCGGGAAAAAGGAATCACACCTTAGTAGTTGGTCGTACAAACGGCCTCCCAAATGTTCATGATTGTACACTTAGGTACATTATTTGATCTCCTTTGCTCAAGGAACTAATTCAAGAAAAAACACTTAATGCTTCAGGTTAAAAGCCTGGAGGGAGAGGCAAGAAGAGTTACCTCCGACTGTCTGCTTGGCCCTATCCAAGGGGGTTGTTAGCCGCGTTGGGTATATGGACCTAACCTGCTGTAAGAGGTCTCTCCGTGGGTGCTGGTTAGAGCGAGAGGATGCTTGGGTGCCAGGAGAGGCTCTGGCCATAAATTCCTTGCCTCTGGATCCCACACAAGAGGTTGACGTGACTCGAGATGGGATCTCGAGGCCTGTGTACTAGTCTACCAACGAAACTTGGCGCAGCAATCTTGTAGATTGCTGGGATAGCCTTCGAGCATGATACTTGATGTACTTCGGGATTATGATGAATAAAGAACAGATATTTGAGAAAAAGAAACTTGCTTGACATTGTTTTTGTGTCAGTGCCTAAGTTATGTGAAGGAACCAGTGATTAAATTGCTTAATTAAGGAAGTTTCTTTTGCACGTCAAACGTAATGTGGTAGGTAATTAGATAACTAAGAAAACTAAGGAAAGTGCTATGGATGTGACTTGGAGACTATGAAAACCTAGCATCAGTAGAGTTAGAATCCTAATTTATGCTGTTTTAGGGAAAAGGAATGGGACTATGCCTTATGGCAGAGAGGTTGAGCTTCGCATCCCTCTCGTTTCCCATTCTCCATGAACCAAGTGCAGCATGAATCCTCTTCGACTCTGTTGTTCCTACACAAAGTGGTTCGACTGAAGCTCAAGGCTAGCTACTTCCTAGAGACCTTGCTAATAGGAAAGGAACCCTGACTTCAAGTTGATCCTAAGTGGGAACGGCCGAACACTTCCAATCGGGGCAGACTTGGGAAGACCTAGATCGCAAACCCTATGACATTCCTTGCGAGTGCCAGGCGGAGCTATCTAGACCCTCCTCCTAATGGGCTGCTAAGACGTGTCCCACAAGCGGACGAGTGGACACGTTACAGTTGGTATCAGAGCGAACCAACGAGTTCCAAGGATTACAAGGGAATATAATGGATGAAAATAAAGGGAATAAGGGGATAGTCAGGGGAAGGTGAGTAGAACGGAGCAGTGTTTTCTATTGAAAACATTTCTTTACTCACTTATGGATGCTGGGTTGCAGAGTCACGAAGCATGGAGCGAATCCTTGGTGTTCCAGGTCATGTTGATGAGACCTTAAATGGGCCGGCACTAGCTCATGCACTAGCCGGACCTCTATCATACGCTAAACAACCCCACGGCCTCGCGGCCAGGAGCGTTGATGACACATACATTGCCTTCCTAAACATCTTGCGTTTGTATCACGTCTCGTAGTCCAACTCTAACCCAATTAACACTCCTCAGAGTGAGTCCTAGCACATTGCCAAATGGCACGAAGTACAAACATATGAGATCCTCCCACGGCTGACTGCCGCTACCTCACTGCGACTCTCCTATATCTTGGGGATTGGCCCCTGGATGCGTCGCTAAACATATATAACAGTTCGCACATAGTCCTCTCAAGGTACCAATTATTTCGTTCCAGGATGTACCATACCTCACTTTACTTTCCCCTTAGACCCAACGCCTAGCCTAGAGCTTGGGATAACCTTACTCACTCAACATTGGTCATGATCTAGAGAATACAGGTGCATGCATCCAGGAGGTATTGTCTGATACCTTTTATCATTTTATGCTTCATGCAAATTGTGAATGTCCATGTGCTCAAACAAAGAAAAATCAGCATTGTGCTTAGTGCAAAAGCATTCTTTCAATGAATTTCTCTGACGCGTAATTGCTACGTTGCACGAACCTAGCACCGAGGAGACCTCGTGCTACTAGATCGTTATTTTAAATTAACGATCGATCTATATGATATGCATAGATGAAAAAAATCAGCCTCTCCTTTCTCTCAGCACTTAAACACCACTCTCATTCTCTCTACCCCCTCGCCATTTAGATTGTGCACGATGCATAGGTTTAGGGTAATATTTTTCCATGTTTTTTGTTGTATGAAAAGCAATAAAAACTCACTAAAACATAAAGGTAGGGCTGAACTGAGGCTAAACCTCATACTTCAGATCCCCCATACATACAAAAACATGAATCTTATTTTTTAGTATTTTTCGCACACTCAAAACCTATTTTTTTCTTATTTCTACCCATTTTCCCTATTTTCTTGTATTTTTCACAATATTAAATAAATAAAAATACAAAATGAGTTGTGGGCTGTGGCCCTTAGGTTCATTTGCAGTAAAAACACAAATTTAGTTGGTGTGTCTTATTATATTTTTCATTTATATATCAAAAACACCCAATTTCTCCCTGTTTCGCGTGTTTTACATGTTTTATTTTATTATTTTTGGCCATACGGCTCATGATTTTCTGGATTTCTGATTTCAAACAGTTGGAAGACATTGCAATCAACATTATTATCAATTTGTAGCCCATATGAACGATGTCTCCTGTATCAAATAGCAAAAAGAATTAGATTTTCTTATAAAAACGCATTACCAATTGTATTTTCGGGTTGCGGGTTTTTATGCCTCATTGTGGGACTGATTTCCAGCTGCCATTAATACTCATGACAGTCCGGAATCATCAATCTACCCTCCTCTTGAACCACGGAGCAATCCCATCTCGGTTTCTTCTTCCCACATGAATCTGCCTCTAGAAGAGAGAGAGGGAGGAGAGAGAAAGACTGAAATCAGAGTTTTCCATAGAGACCACCATTGCGCGAGCAAAGCATGGCGATATGACCAGCAGATAGAGGGGAAGCAAGGGCCAATGTCAATTGGGGTGGTTGCTCACAGGCAGAGGATGGCATCTCCAAGATCTAGACGCAAATTTCGGCACCTGCTGTCCACGCCATCCTCCTCTCTCTCTCCTCATGATTTTTCCCAAAAGTTGCATGTTGGCATAAAATGCCCCTAGCCCCCAAAGGTCACCACTCATTTTGGCCAAATTTTGTCCACCTCTTCAAATCTTGACCGGTTTCTTGGCCATTTCCCCGTCCGGACTCCGAATTGAGCTCTGAAAAATCCTGGGCGTCCAGCTTGACATCCTGCATTGGCCGGTAACTCTTGACAACCCGCATGGCAGTCTTAAAAATTATCAAAAATTAACAAGTGTCACTCGAGTGCCTTTAAAGCACTTTGACGCTTAAAATCGTCCTAGATCGAGCCGCCGCCTTCGACGTTGAATATTTTTCCCTTGATATTTGTAATTTTTAGCTATTTTTAAGCACTTCTCGGCATCAAAATTCTGCACTCACATGTTCATGACTGCAATGCATGCTTCGAATTATCACGAGAGGCTTGGCATGATGGATATTCTTGACTGCATCTATAATCCTTCGCCTCTGTATGCGGAGCGTAGATGGACGGGAGATTTGGCAATATACTATATAGCAGCCCACCGACTCACGTACCTTCAGACCAACTTGAAGAGAATCAACTGGATGCAGGATTTAAAGATCGTGAAGCTGTTCATCTTTGTCGAAGCTCACCTAAATGCAACTTTGCATGTTAACAGTCGACAAGTCAAGCAGAACAAGTATGTCTATGAAGAAGTGACCCGGGTGATGTCTGCCGACAGGATCAAAGTATTAGGGTGCTATGAGAAGAACGGGTATCAAAGGAAGGGATGCCCCAAGCTTCCTATGATTTACTATTTCCTAAAAATCCATGACCCCTCTCCATATTACTATTACGTCCCTGTAGCCGATTGTAACACAATCCTATTTTTCCCAAACTGATGTAACAATCAGCTTGTCCTACTTATCCAAATTTAATGTACTCAAAGGGTTATGCCCTCATGAATGAATAAGATTTTTTACAATTGTCTATCTTGATCGTGAATGTTAGCTAAGGTGCTAAGTGATTAAATCACTTGGCTAAAAGCTGAGCTAGTCGTATTAATGCAATATGGGGAACGTTTGACAAGATATTAACATAAAGAATCTTATTGTCCAGACGCAACCCCAAGCGCAGGTTCCAAGTTTGACTCCTGCACTAAGTCCAGCTGTGGTTCAAGAGAAGAAGTTCCTTCTCAAACAAATTAATGCGGTGAGAAAGAGCTATTATTGGGAAAGGCTCAAGGGTGAAATTCTCAAATATGTCACGGAATGTTTGTCTTGTCAACGCATTAAGGCAGAATATGTCAAAATGCCTGGGAAATTGCAACCACTTGACATTCCACAAGTGAAATGGGAGTTCATTAGTATGGACTTCATTGTTGGCCTATCCGAAGTTCAGGGAGGATATAACTCTATTATGGTTGTGATGGGATAGCATTGCGCATTCCTATATAGCTAGTAAACGGATCAAGCTCTTTAAGCTAAGGAACAATATATGAAATGGATGAGCTGGATACAAGTATTGACCTTGATAGTGTGGAAGAAGAAGAAGAGGATGACATGGATATGGATGAGGAAGACTTTGAATCTGTTGAATACTAAAACTCTGGCATATGACAAAGAATGTAATGTCTCCATTACTTATTTTATTTTAATAAAAAATTTGCATATACATTCCAAAAATTGATTTATGTTGAAAAAAAATGATAAAGATTGCACATTTTTAAAACTAGCTCTAACTATGAAGATAATTGAAGAATGGCTTGGGAAACCCTCCTAAGAAAAGCTTATTAAAACTATGTTTGTAGTATAGAACAACAAAAAGAACTAGCCTAGTGGATAATTACTTGGCAGTTAAGTGCACTTGGGTAACAACATTGCCGGGATGAGTGACCTCCCGGGAAGCTTTTCCTACAAGCTAGTGGGAGCTTCTCGCGTGCAACCAACGGCACCAACGAAGCCTTCGTAGCTATTGCCAAGTATGTCAAGGCCAAGATGCCAAGGTCTATGCCTTGGTCGCCGCCCTGGAGTGATGCTCGCCTGACGATGCGACACGCAGTGCTCGCAATATATTCATAAATTCTTATCTTTATCTCCCCGCTACATTCCAAAAACGGAGTCCCTCTCTGACATCATCGATGATGTCATCAAAAACACTAAAAGAAAGTGTTCTCTTTTTACCCCCCCCCCCCCCCCCCCCGATTACTAAATAAACAGGGATAGAGCGTCACATCAAAAAAGAAAATGTGTGAGGTGCCTCCAACAGACCTAGAGGAGTCCTCTTAGTAGTCGACCGAAATTCATATCCATGCACATCACCATCCAGTCTCCCCATGAGCAACCTAGGACTTGGTTGAACATGGGAATATCAATTCTACTTCACAGGGAAAGAGTGGACAAGTCACCCTAATAGCAATCTAACGCCCACCTAAGAAAGACCACTTTGTAATCAATCAAAGGCAGAAGTGAGGTTAACACCGCACTTGGTTCAAACAGAGTGAGAGACGCGGGAGAGTGTAACTCAATCCCCCTAACCATAAGGTAAAATATCAGCTGCTTTGACCCCCTAAAATGGTGTTAAACCTGGTATAACTAATCCTACCGATATTGGGAGGGTCACGATTTAATCGGCTCTATCTAGTGTTGGAAAGTTACTCGACTTATCGGGTCCAGCCTTAGGCATTCGATTGTCAAGATTGAAGCCTCCCACTTTCCTCAATTGGGTTTTCTTTAGTTTTCTAATTAGCAAAGCATACTACCATGCTGTTTGAGCTCCGGCCCCCTAAAACAGTGTTAAACATGGTAACTAATCCTACCGATATTGGGAGGGTCATGATTTAATTAGCTCTATCTAGTGTTGGGTTATCGAGTCCACCCAGCCATAGGTGTTTGATTGTCAATATTGAAGCCTCCCACTTTCCTCAATTGGGTTTGCTTTAGTTTTCTAATTAGCAAAGCATACTACCACACTGTTTGGACATATTTTAAAAAACAACTTCCTTTTTAGTAGTGGACAAGTAGGAAAGATTTTAAGATGTTGAAAACTATTTTATTTTAATTACAAGAAAATTAATGGTTATTGATGCATCTATAATGGGATTTGATACCTTGGGAATGCCCCTACAAAGTTTGGTTGGCATCCATGCTCATATGGAGAAGTTACAGGGTCAGAAAGGGCAATGTTTGGCTAGGACTACATGTTGCTGTAAAGAACAATTGCAGGCTGCACATAAAATTTTAGGGGCTAATACCTTGAGAATTTAGTCCTAGTGTCTTCAAAAAGTTGTAAGTGGGGATACTTTTTTATTTTTAAAAGCTTAATGAACCGAGTTATGGTTTGGAAGATACAAGCAGTTTTCTACAAGGTGCTCTATAGGAAAATTTTTTGGTTAGGAAGAGATTGATTCCGATGGATATAATCTACTGTATGTGACATATGATTTGACAAAGTTGCATAAGGTTGATATGTGGTACTGAGAAAATGAAAGAGAATTAGAATATGCAAAAAGAGAAACGCTGAAGATGTTTGTGCACTAGTGAGCCTATTGAGGAAGAGGAATAAATATGAATGACACATTTAGAATTCAAAAGAAGATTGTTGCACTCCGAATACCTCACAGAGGATCAAAAAAGCCTTAGGAGGTGGTGTTTTTTGGCATTTTTTAGATGTAGACCACCATGCGTGGCCTAGAGCCTGAATTGCATCAAGCAGACCGAGTGAATGCATATGTATTCAGTTGAGTGCACTGAGCAATGATGATCATGGTCGCCATGTATAATTAAATCCAAGCACTACTTCCATAGAATAGAGGATGGATATACTCAAAACTGACACACATGGACACTGCTATCACACTCGATAGTCAGTGTCCAGGGTGTAGAGCTAGGCATAGTCACAATAATTTCAAATACCAAGTGTACTCAAAAGATCAACCCAAAATATATTACTGAAATAAGAACAATACATTTATCAGAGATAAAAAGTGGTAGTGACACAAGACTTTGGGAACGACCAGTGCAGGATCACATAATCATCATGAATATAAGACAATTGTAAGATATAAGACAATGGTAGTACTACTACTAGATGTAGTGACTATGAATAATATAAGAGTGGCTCTACTGATAGAGAGCACTCAACATGCCAATCAAGAGAGACTATCCCAAGGTACTTGCGAAGGGTCTAACAATGAAGCGTGAGAGCCCGTTGACCCTTGAACTCTTGGACTATTCATGCACTTGCAACCCTTGATCACTTTTGCTCCCTTACTTATATAGCTCACTGCCTACTGTCACATTCTCTTCACCCATGTGCCATGCTAGATATTCTTCACTACTCCTACATCCATTGGTTTATTAATGCACAGTTGGTGGCTCCTAGCTTTAAAGGCCACTAACTACTTCCTCCTTTAATAAAATGAAGGCCTCAATAAGAAGTGAGCACACCCAAGGGAAAATGGGGATCTGGCAACATAGATGCACCTTGTCAAAGGAAAGGGGGCAAATGGTCTCTAGTTGATCTGGAAACATAGGTGCACCCTGTCGAAAGAGAGAGGAGAAGTGTGCAACAAGAAGGAAACAAGATGAAAAGAGAGGGTAAGTGAAATGCAACAAGGTAAAAACGAGCCCAAGTTTGAAAGAGAAATACATTTGTATGTTATTGGGCTAATTATCAAAGCTCAAAAGTTTACACCAATGCATGCTTGCCACATTAGTCACTTTTCATATGAGGCCTCATGAGTATCACTCACATGGCAAAGCATCACACTTCCACAAAAAGGAATGGCCACCCAAAATAATAAGTATCATTAATCTTGCCATGTAGGCCAGACAATCCGCCATTGGAATCATTTGGACATGGATAACCACAATCATCGAGACTATGATGTTAAACGATCCATTTGTAGAAGGAAGAGGCCAAAGACTCTTCGAAATCATTCGATAAGGGCAATGGGCACACCAACCTATCTGGATGATAATACCATAGTTGGTACCCATTAGCTCTATAAGGAAGAAGATGTCCTTGAAGATTGGTGAGGTAGAAGGCATTGGACCACCCAATACTATGGAAAACCCAGAATAGACCACTCCAATAGAACTCCAGTAGAATTTAAAATTCCTTGGAATCTTTCAATACTATATTAGGGAATTTGGAAATTCTCATATAGTTTCGGAATTCCCAATATAGTTAATATTTGGCCACATGGTCAAATCTTGCCCCCTTACTTGAAAGTGGAGACTATCCTAATTACTATATAGGTTGTCTTTCCATGTCCCACTTTGAAGCATGGGTTAAGATTTAGTCACATGGCCAAATCTTTACCCCTTATTTGAAAGTGGGACTTGGGAGATTCCCAAATTCTCTAATATGGTGTTTTTCCCGTTCAGGTGTTGAAAACCAAGACTACTTGACCACATTTGAAGCACCACTTCTTAGAGAAACGATGAATTTGGTATTTTTCTATTATTGTAGTTGAACCTGGGATAGAAGATAATAACTCCAAATTCAGTCTTCATCCAATTGGGCTAGCACTTCTATCTAGAAAGGTAGAGACCCCTTCAAAAGGAGCTGATTCAAGACTACAATCCACATGCTGGGTAGTACCAAAAATTCCAAAAAGGATTGATAGCTTCAATCCCAAAACCCAATTTATACGGAAAAAGACCAATAGCCACTTTATAGGAAGTCCAATAGGCCCATAACATGATCACAATTTTGTTGTGCCAATCATTTTGGCAATGCTCCACTAACTTGGTCAAAATTTTGCAAAAAAAAATTATTAGTAGATTTCGCCAATCCATTGGCTTGAGGGTAGTTAGGGGAGGATTTCTTATGGATCATCATGAAGAAGGTCATTAGATGCTTATCACCTTATTAATGAAGCGACTTCTCGATCACTCATTAGGTCAATCGGATAGCCATATCGAGCAAGAATATTCTTAAAATGTCAGGATGTTATGCAATCGGCAAAATTATCCTTCAAATACCATGCCTCCATCCATTGTACAATAATTTGTGACTGTAAAAATGTACATGTTATTAGTGTAGGCTATGGTTGGCTTGATCAAACTAACAAAATTTAGGCCGAACTTTTGAAACAGCTCCAAAGGAAGAATTGGGTGAAGTGGTAGCCTATCTCACACCAACAGCTATCCCAACCACACATATGTAGACCCTTTTCTAAACATTGATATGCATCATAGGTTGCCACAATCTAGCATGCTAAAATTTTTAAATGGTTACCTTTGTTGAAAAATGGCCACCAAAGACTCTTTGATGAGCTTCATCCATGATAACTTCCTATTCAATTGGTAGCATCACCCTTTGTGGCACTCCAAACAAAGTCCAGTGATAAATCTGACCCAAGATACATTAAAACTACCATGTGCTACAAAGTGCCAAGCACATATGTGATCCTTCAGCAAATGCTATGTGACTTTTCTATAGATAGGAAGGCAAGCATTTCCTCATACTAGGACCATAGAGGATTCATAGGCCCACTTGTGGATTCTCAGTTTATTGATATCACAAAGAGTTGAGCATTAGGAAAATCATCATCCACACCTAGCGAAACCTCACCAAAATCATGTCAAGGGAGAATATCTATCACCACATGTTGAATGACAAGCTAGTGCATGACTTGAAACTCAAACTCCTAAAGCAGAAGAATCCATCGTGCCAAGTGACTAGCGAAATTTTGTTGCTTGACCAGATAAAACAAGATTGAATGATCCACATGAAAGATAAAGGGATGGCCCAACAAATAATCCCGAAACTTTTTGGCCAAATAGATCATCCCTAAGAATTTCCATTCTATTAAAGAATAATTATTTTCAATTGTGAACAACCATCGAGCTAGCATTATAAATAGGCTAGAACTATCCTTTGGAATCCTCCTACATCATTACACTTCCAATTGCACAACCTAAAGTATCGCCACAAAGACATGAAACTCCTTGTTACAATCTAGGTGAATTAGAATCAAAGCCTTTGACATCATCCCTGAGCCATCTGAATGCCAAATCACTGACTTCATCCCACTAGAAAGTTGATTTTGGAACATGGGCCAACTTGTTCAAAGGAATGGCTAGATGGGCCAACTTGTTCAAAGGAATGGCTACATGGGCCAAAATCTAAAGATGTCACCCATGCCAGTGTACTTGTCCAAGGGAACTATAAAATAGCCAATGGAGAGTTTGGAAATTCTACATGCATTACTGATAGCACCTTCCATAGGTTGATAGTAATTCCATCCTATTGAAATGACATGTCCTAGCAGCATGTCTCCTTTCACACTTTTCATAGGCTAACTTCTCGACATCAGGTAAGACATAGCCAAAGATGGTGAAGATGTATGAGTACCAACCCAACCACACTAAATTCATCCAAGAACACTTGCACAAAATGCATTAGGTAAGGCTCAAACATTTCCTACATGTGACACTAGAAGGGAGATGAAGCATTCTCAAGACTAAATCACATGACTATGCAAACGAGTTGCAATAAAATTTGTCTTTGACTAATCATCTAGACCTGGTTGTACCCACTAAAACCATTTGGACGAATACATTTCATGCCCAGCTACCTCATCCACAACATTATCCAATAGGACAGGGGAAAGGGATCTCAATGGTTGCTTTGTTTAGCTTCCAAGAGTCCACACAAATCCCCATATGATACATTCATATGACCTTTTGCATCACAATGATCATGACTCCTCGCATATGGTTGTTGGCAAGGCTCACAAGTTTTTATATCACACATATCTTAACAAGGATTGATGGGTTCTCTATAATGTGCTTGGGTCGATAAATCGTGATAGGCCTAGTGAAATTTTTTGCATCAAAGTTGGTGTAGGATTTATGCAACGTCTGGTGTAGGGTTCTTGAGTGTGAGTGTATGTGGGTGGCCTTTGGCTTAGGACAAGGCAATGGCTTCGAGCCGCCATACCATCACATTAGCATGGTTTACTAAGAAAGCTAAAGGTATGTGTAGCCTTGATAATACCTTGGGCACATAGGAGGGCCTTGGAAACCTAGCCAGGTGTCCTTTGTGGTCTACAATAGTTAAAACAATGCTTACTGCATGTTGTAAAAAATGAGTAGTAGCCTTGGGAAATTTGGATTTTGCATGAGAATTAGGTTTGGGTTCTTCGTGGGGTTGAGATGGCTGAGCATTGGGGCTCACACGCTAATGGTTTTGAGCTTGGATGGATAGCAACTACAAAAGAAGGGCCAATCTAGTTATGGAGTTGGATTGTTGGGGCGACATGGTAGAAGTATGAGTTGGGTTGGGCTATAGAGGTAGTCCCCTAGGGATAAAGGCTGAGATGAACCTTGCACACAAGGATACTTTAAGTATATGTGCTTGTCGACATAGTTTGCTTGGTAGTCTATGATGAATTCAAAAAAGTGGCCCAACGTGATTTTAGTTCCAACCACTTCTCTGCTCATCAGAACATAGGAGGAGATTGGAATGGCCTCTATTTCTACTATCAATTGTATTTTACACTTGCATGACAGTAAATAAGGTTGGTCTCCAAAGGGTTGTAGCTTTGCATCAATGGGCTGTAGCATTGGTTGACCTAATTCTTACTAGTAATAGTCTGTGAATGTTGATGTCATTCTTCAATCCTAGGTTACTAACAATGATTCTTCTAACATTGAAATGTCTAGAGAAAATATTAGTTGAAGTTTGATGGGTAACTTGTGTGCGTTGTTCTATTTGTTTGTACCATGTTTGCTCCATCACCATGGTGGATTGCATGGGAACATCGAGTTCCTGCATGGTGACTCATGCAAGTAATGCCTTGGAGGTTAGTAGCATTTAATTCAACTTTCATTGAAATGGCCAATGTTTTTCACATCCAAGGTTCCTAACTCTATATTGCATGTCCTACTAATGACATAGACATGGTAGGGTTTGAGGCCTTGAAGCTTAAGTTTCTTCTTGTGTGTAATATCCCTCCATGTAGGCCATAGGAACCCCCCCTAATTTTCATGAAAAGTAAGTGAATTTTTTTTATCCCTCCCCCAGCTGTTGCCAAACAGGTGGCGGGGGGAGAGAAGTCATCGACGTGGAGGAAGCAGGTGACATCAGATAGGAAGAAGACAATGGAATTAACGATAACATCAACGAGGGGGAGGCCACGGGCCTACCACCCCTCCCTAGTAGTCCGCAAAAGCAGCATGCACTTGTGGGTGGTCGCATCATCACCACTCTACTCACCCACCTTCCCTCCCCACTATAAAACACCGCCCCCCCACATCCTAAGGCAAAGGGAGGAGGGGAGGAAGGCCTAAACGGCTGGGCCAAAAAATAATAGTTGGCGAGCTAGATAATGCAAGGAAGCAGAAATCAAAGGCAAATAGGTTGGCACCCAACACTGACCAACACACAAAGAAATGCGCAACCCACAAATATACATATAGACTCGCTCATGAGCTAACTAATATCCAAATATTCTCTCTTAGATCATGAGTAATCTAGTACTATGCATTATACAATGATCACTACTCATCATAGTACATACAATGAGGAGCATCAAAGTAGGACTATGTATATCCATGTAGTGAGTTTCTAGCCCACCGCCAAGATGCCTTGAAGAGAATGTGATATTGATGCTAACCATTTCGAACCTAAAAATAGTGAAGTATTGTATCAACTCTCTATGTCTATCAACAATGCCTTGTAGTAGCATACATGATCATCTTGTCAACAAGGCCTCTCAGCATATGTGCGTATGGATTTCCTGCCTTCAATAAGATTGCCAAAGTGTACACTTGGGTGGGTTCAAACTAGGAGTCAATTCCACTCTTGGTCAAGAAATAGCCCATGGTGAACCTCGGTGTTAGTCCTAGCTCCAAAAGTTTGAAACCTACACCTCAGTTGATGTGGAGAAAGGGAATTCCTCTCTAGATCCTTCACACCTCTATACCTCTATAGATGAGGCTCATCTATCCCATCTCACTACTTTAACACTCCAGAGTCATGAGAGATGATTGCATCACTTGCACTAGAAGGTAGCTAAAGGGTCCTTCATTAAACTCCGAAGGGAGCTTGTAGAGTACAATCCCCAAAAGATATGCCTTTGGAATAGCTAATTGTATATATCGAAGCTAATCCTATACCCGTGTCACATGAAGCAAGAAGGATTTAACATCATTGCACCCACACTTGATGTTGTCTCATACAACATCTAAAGCTTATCCCACACCTCTAAAGTGGTCTGATAGGAGGTAACTTTGACACTGATGCGTTTAGCCACCTTTGTCCCAATCTTGGAGAGTGGAGGTTCAAGGTCCTTTGATTGTATTTATCATCACTAAAACTACTAAAAATATTTTATGAAACCTTAAGAGATAGTTTGTTATTAATTCTATGATAAAACTAGTATTTTGTATCTATTACATAAGGATTTATTAAATTCTTCTTTTTTAAAAAGTAAACTTACAGTAATTGATTTATAAATTATGCTATAAAGTCATAGTAGGGTCAAGAGAATGTCACAAAAAAGGTTACATATGGATATATAAAACATGCCATGAATGCACGTTATATATAGGATTTATAGATAGTGACCCCCCTTCCCCCGAGCTTTGATATATGGGAATAATTTCTTGTTTGCTTCATGGCTTCACTAAGAGCTAGTACAAAAAATTAATCATCAGAATTAAAACTAATATGTCTTGAGATCTGTTTGATAACTACAACTTCCACCAATCCAATTCAGGGTTGGGTTATCAATCAATGTAAGTGACCTATAGAACTTACATCATGTACAGTGTTTGAACCCTTAACATATGCCTTAGCTGAAGGAAGGAAGTGTTAAGAAATATTTTGCATAGTATCACTCTTAGATCCCAAGGGGGAGAGAAAATATATGGATGGAAATGTTATCGCATTTACTCTTGCAATGTTTGGAAAAGAATACCATTGTTTTTGTTGGTTGATCAAACAATGTCCTAAATGCTTTTACATCCAACTGATTGTTAGTTTGTCATTTGGATGTTTATTCCAACTGCTTGTGATTGATGGTGAACTCATGGCAGGGGTCTGTAATGATAAGTTGCCATGGGAATAAATGAATGTTTTCTAAAAGATGATATTAGGGCTAAATGCCTTGCTTGTGCCGCTTGATTCTTAAATGAATTAATTAAGGAAAGGTTCTTTGCACGGGTGGATCATCTCCAAGATCGCACCGCGGATTAACCCGAAAAGGGCACTACTCGATTCATAGGCCGAAGGTCAAGTGGTGAAAAGGCACCACAAAATTGGTGTTTCACTCCTAGGCAGCTTGTGGGTTAGCTGGACACCCCTTGCCTGTCCGAAATAGAGTTGAAGACTGCCATGGCCCCAACATCTATGGCGTTGGAAGATCCTATTCTAGATAAAGGATGGAAATTTTGGTGCCATGTGATTTGGATGTAACGTGCCCGTTTGTCCGATTGTGGGACACGTCTTAGCAGTCCATCGGGAGGAGGATCTAGAAGGCTTCGCCTAGCACTCGTAGGGAATGACACAGGGTTTGCGATCTAGGTCTTCCCGAGTTTGCCCCGAGCGGAAGGTCCAACCGTTCCCACTTGGGATCGACCTGAGGTCAGGGTTCCTTTCCTACCGGTAAGTCTCTAGGTCCTCATTGTCTTATCATCTCATCATTTGAGAAAAGTTCCCAACTAACCGGGACCACCCTTCCATAGGACGGACCTGAGTCATGTCCACCGCACTTTCCTCAGACTGTTTAGTTATCTAATTACCTAACACATTATGTTTTTTACATGCAAAATTAGCTTCCTTAATTAAACAATTTAATCATGGGTTTCTTCACGTAACTTAGGCACTGACACAAAAACAATGTCAAGCAAGTTCCTTTTTCTCAAGCATCTATTCTTTATTTATCAAAATTCCAGGTTACATCCAACATCATGCCCGAAGGCCATCCCAGCAATCTATAGGATCACTATTCCAAGTTCCACCCGTAGACTAGTACCTGGGCCTCAAGATCCCATCTCGAGTCACGTCGGCCTCTTGTACGGGATCCGGAGGTAAGGGATTTACAGCCAGAGCCTCCCCTGGCACCCAAGCATCCTCCCGCTCCAAGGAGTACCCACAGAGAGACCTCTCACAGCGAGTTAGGTCCATATACCCGGCGCAGCTAACAACCCCCTTGGATAGGGCCAGGCAGACAGTCGAAGGTAACTGTTCCTGCCTCTCCCTCCAGGCTTTCAACTTGAAGCATTAAGTGTTTTCCTTGAATTAGTTCCTTGAGCAAAGAAATCAAGTAATGTATCTAAGTACAAGCACGAACATTTCGGAGGTCGTTTGTGCGACTGACTGCTAAGGTATGACTTATTTTTTCCGGATGCCCAGCACCCGATCTTGGGTCTTTCTGCGACTTGGCGAAATCCCAATAATTTCAACAAGAACAAATGGTCTTGGTAAGTTGACTTATATTTTCTTAGGGTATCTTAGTCCCTAGCTCAAGCACTAGCTGGTCAGTCAAGGCAATCGATATGCCTTATTCGCACCCCAACCAAGGGTCTTTTAATCTCCAATTCTAGCCAAGTTCGGTTTACAACAATCGACCCTTAGGAATTGTTAGGTTGAAACCACGATTCATGCCATTTTAGGGGGCTAGAATGGGACTATGCCCTACAGGTAGAGAGGTTGAGCGACACATCCCTCTCATTTTCCATTCTCTCTTTGAACCAAGTGTGGCATGGATCTACTTTGGCTTGGTTATCTCTATGTAAAGTAGGATGTCCAGGATGTTGAGATAACAAGCTCAACACATGCGGACATTAATGATGGACCGCCTGGTTAGATGGGTCCACACATCTACACTCAGCACGTCGGTGGTCATTATGACTCTTAAATGGCTACTGACTCATTACTTATTATATTCAGGTTGTTACACCTATTTACAGCTAGCATAGTTATAGCGTCAGTCGACTAGTGTAGTCGGTTATGCATTGTTTGACTTAGTAGGCCACTTTCCTTTATGTTATATCTTATCTACACTTTGTATACATTGTAAAGTGTGTGGAAGAAGAAGAAGAAACCAACAAGAAAACATTTTGGCCTCCATCTCTCTTCTTGTCTCTTGAGTGAGCTTCTCCTTGTGCATTCTATGTGTGTTCGGCGTAGCATCCTGAGCAAGTCCCCCCACCACGCGATTCTTGACATGGTATCAGAGCCACGCCACTGAGAGAGGCTGATTTTGAAGGCTCAAGTGAAGGAGAAGAAGCAAGGTTCGAGCAAGCAAGCAATGGGTAAGAAGCTCTCCCATTTTCCACTCTCTCTCTTGGATAGTGCCTGTGGAGGCACCGAAAGCAGAGCAGAGCAAAAATCTCAGATTGCAGTAAGATTTGGTATGCACGAAGAGCGCTGTCTATTCAGTAGATAGGCCCTCTAGGGCTTTCCCACTGCTATTTTGGCCATCTGAGGTCATTTCAGGCCCCGTTTTAGACTCGCAAGGTTGCGGACAGCAGTTCGAGGTATCCTGCAATTTCAGTTGTGTCTGTCGTATACAGCTACACAGGTTACAGATTTTAGATCTGTAAGTTCAAAGGTATTTACCAGCGAATAAACACAAGGTTTATCTGCAAACTGGTTGCAGATTGTATGTATTGCTGAGCAGACAATGAAAAAGGTTGTCTGGTGTATTGCTGTGCACTACAGGTCGAGGGTTGAAGAAGATTTGCTTGTTGTTTGTTATTAGTTTTGTGATAATGGCAGAGAATAGTGGAAACCCCATCATTGAGAAGCTCGACAAGAACAAACTACCCTTCATGGAAGTTTTGTGTCATGAACTTCCTTATTGGAAAAGGCCTCTACGAGTTTGTTTTAGGTGAAGAAAAGGAGCCGGAGGTGAGTGATCCTCCAACTGCAGAAGAGACAAAGGCACGAAAGGAATGGAATGCAAGAGACAAAAAGGTCATGCATTGGCTATCTGCAGTAATTGACAATAATATGCTGGGACATATTAGAAATGCAGAGAATGCATATGCAGCTTGGACCATACTTGAAAGTATGTTTTCTGTAAATACAAAGGCACAAAAGATTCAACTCAAGCAAGAGTTGAATACATTGAAGAAAGGGAAGATGTCTATCAATGAGTATGCACTGAAGGTAAGGATCATTACAGATGCCTTGGTAGCGATTGATGCAATGCCCAATGATGATGATTTGGTGTTGTCTACCTTGGGTGGACTTAACAATGAAAAGGCTTGGAAGTCTTTTATAACTTACGTATATGTCAAAAAGCCATTTTCAGATTTCGATGAGTTAGCCTCCCTTATGATCACTGAAGAGATCAACATGCAGAGTGAGACATCTGAAAAAAGTGGTGAACAGGTCCAAACTTTCTACTCCAGTTCAGGAAGGGGACGTGGCAGGTCCTCTTCAAGAGGCCGTGGTACAGGACGTGGTAGTGACAACCAACAAAACAAATTGAATCAGCAATTTGGCAATATGCAGGTTTCAGGAGATCGTGGTAACTTTAGAGGCAGGGGGAGCTTTAGAGGAAGAGGTGGATGGCATAACAAAGGCTCTAACAACTCTGGTATTGTGTGTCACTACTGTGGAAAAACAGGTCATATTGCAGCTCAATGTTATGCTAAGAAAGATTATATTTGCAGTGGTAAGTTGCAACAAGGAAACTATGCATCGTCTTCATGATAGAATGAAGACAAAAATGAACATCTATTTGTTATGCAGCATATGTTGAATGCTGTTACAGGAAAGGGAACACATGATGATGTTTGGTATGTTGATTCAGGTGCATCCAATCATATGACCAACCATGCAGAATGGTTTGGAGAGATGCAGGATTTGCAAAATGTAGGTTATGTGCAGACGGGTGATGATTCATGCCACCCAATTTCACACATTGGGAAAGTTCCCTTGTCCTTGCATGATGGTAAGACAAAGAGTCTTTCAGATGTATTACATGTGCCATCTATTACAAAGAACTTGGTGTCAGTCGGTCATATGGTAGAGCAAGGGTTGCAAGTCAGATTTAATGCAAAGGGTTGCTTTGTAGAAGACTTCAATGACAAGTGCAGGTTGGTTGCAAAGGGAAGTAGAGTTGGACGTATGTTTACTCTAGATGCTGGAATTCCTACTATGAATGCTGCTATGTATGCTAAAGGAAAAGGTATTGTTGCAGATATTGAAATTTGGCACAAACGCATTGGACATGCAAATGTACAAAGGCTGAAATTAATGCAGTCCAAAGGGTTGGTTACAGGTTTGCCTACATTTAGAGTTGCATAATTTCATAAAGTATGTGAAGCATGTCAATTTGGTAAGCAGGAAAGACAACACTTTTCACATGACAGAGATGTAAGCAGAAATATCCTTGATGTTGTGCATACAGATATTTGGGGGCCTACACAAAATATATCTCTTGGAGGCAGTTCATACTTTGTCACATTCATTGATGATTGTTCTAGAAAGCTGTGGGTATATTTTATGAAGGAAAAGAGTGAAGCTTTTGAGCACTTTAGAACTTTCAAGGCTTCAGTTGAAAGAGAAACAGGCTTGAAAGTAAAGTGCTTGAGGTCAGATGGAGGGGGAGAGTACCTCTCGAATGAGTTCAGTGATTTTCTGAGGTCTCATGGGATAAAGAGATAGTTCACATGCAGGTATACCCCACAGCAAAATCAAATATTAAGAAAACCTAGATTCTAGCTCAATGCAAGGCCTGTTGGAGTCTAGTTACTTGAGATCATCTAGCACTTATCTTATCAAGTATTTACATGTTATGCCTATAACATGATTGATATATGGGAATACTTTCTTGTTTGCTTCATGGCTTAACTAAGAACTAGTACAATAAATTAATCATAAAGATTAAAAGGGCTGAAGGTCGAGTGGTGAAAAGGCCAATCACGGAATTGGTGTTCACTCTTAGGCAGCTTGTGGGTCAGGTGGAGCTTTGGACACCCCTTGCCCGTCCGGAATAGAGTTGAAGACTACCGTGGCCCCAACGTCTGTAGCATTGGAAGATCCTATTTTAGATAAAGGATGGAAATTTTAGTGCCATGTGATTTGGAGCGGGTACTTCTGCAAGGGAGAAGGGATATATAATTTCTCCTATATGGGCAGGAGATAAAGATTAACTTGAAGATAAGTTAAGGAACTTGTTTGTCAAAAGGACTGCTTGCTTTGTTTTTGTGTGTAGCTCTATAAGTTACACGAACGAACCTTGTTCCCTAAAAGGCTTAATTAAAGAAGCTAATTTTAAATGTCATCACATAAATGTGATAGGACCTAATTAGATAACTAAAGAACACCTATTGAGGGAAGCAGATGGGTGGAACCCTGACGAGTCTTTGTCCTACGGTAGGGTGGTCCCAGTGAACTAGGAGGCTCCCCACAAGGTTTTACTAACAATCAACCCTTACTAATTGTTAGGTTGGAACCCCGATTGCTTGGGTATCTCTATGTAAAGTAAGACGTTAGGACTCGACGCTAGAATGTTGTCAAGGAGACATTGACCACTAGCGACCCAAGTTTCAAGTCGATCCTAGTGGGTTCGACCACGAATGTTTCTTTTTGAGATGGGACTCAAGAAACCCTAGGCGATAACCCCCGTAACATTCCATGGGAGTGCCAGGCAATGTCGCTTATATTCGTGTCTCAATGGACCACTAAAAACTTGCATGGACACGCAATAGGCAGGCATGTTACATTGTGGCCTTTAATTGAGTATAATAACATGGGGTCACCTTTCTCAAGGGATCATTGCTTAATGTCTTTATCAAAATAGACCTTTTGTCAACCTTTCTCAACAAGTAGGGTGTGAGTTGCGAGTAACTATATTTCAATAAATCATTTTAAATCTACAAGGTGTTTAGTCCAAGCTTTTGTACTTTCCTAGCATTTGTTCCCGTAATATAAGCAATACAAAGAATTTGGATACAAAATTCAATTGACATAACCACATTAGTCCCATAAGTCAACCAAAAGGGTGTTTGGCATGTTGCTATTTTATAAATTGTGTGATAAGCCCAAAGTGCTCTTGCATTACTAGGTACCATTTGGAACCACAAATGGTGAGCTCCAAGAAAAGAAAATTCTCTTAAAGAAAATCAAACCACTCATATTCATGAGGGAAATTGACCAAATGTTCAAACTGATGTTGAAGTTTGGATCAAGACCCCAAAGATTATTTTGATATGATAGGAATAAGTATTTCTAATAAGGCCATGATTTTGAAGCTATAGCTAATAGGCAAGGCATCTTATGGTGGACACAATGGTATTAGAACAATGCTACAATCAAAATTATTATAAGTTAAGAATGCACTAAGAAGGAAGTAAGACAGAGATACTTGACCTTCCGATTATTCTATCAAGATGAATGAGTTCTTTGCCTTGCACTAGCTAGGATTAAGCTTGGATGCCTGTTACTCACAATTCATAACACTTCAAAAATTTGCACCACCAATGAATACTATCCAACAAGTGGCCAAATTCTACAATTGGTTAAATCAACCCTTGGATACTCACCTAAAGTACTTAAGGCTAATTGACTTGCAAGATGCTCTTATACAAGCTAACGTCTTGATTAGACCAAATGGAGACTAACTTCTTGAAGATAGGTACCTTTGAGAGAGTGCCAAATAAGACCATGATGACTCAAAACACCGAGAAAAGAGGTGCCACAAGTGTAGTGAGATAGGGCACATCCGAAAGAGATGCCCCAATTGCCATAACTTCATTTGCAATGAGCTAGGACATATCCAAGCCAATTTTCCTAAAAATGATGGAGGTCTAGAGCCCACTGAAACCTTTGAAGATGAGTGAAAATTCTAGAAAGTCCTCCATGAAATGTAATAAGCCCTATACTTTGAATGATCCCTATGCTTGCAATAACAATTGAATTACATTGCAATAAATTTGTCTTTGATTTCATTGAGTTATCTTGTAGTTTGAGTACTTGTGCATAATCAAAGTAGCACAACAACTATAATGGATCCTAAACCCCTCAAGCCATATGATATAATAACAACTTACCATAGAGGGTGATAACCATTATGTTCTTCTTGAGATGAGGATATCTCAATTCCTCTAAGGGAGAGAAAATGTAATATCTCAAACCAACATAGCGTGAATAAGGGCTTATGAGGAGGGGGAGAGGACCTTTGGAAGGTCTTTACAATGATAATTAAGAATAATTAAAATGATTAAACAATGTTTCCATTGCATGGCTATCAATCAAATTGAGTTGCCATTATTGACCCAAAAAGGACTTCTACAACACAGCCTCAATAAGATATCCCCACATATGAAAACATCCTCCTATCAAAGCTAGTAATCACACATGCTCAAAACCAATGACTTGAGCATGGATGCTCAATCACCTCGACCCCACTAAGAACCCCAATCCACTTCTCACGCAAGATTTTCACCTTTACAAGCTACTTCTCATTCTAGATGAACATGCAATAAGTGACATCCTAGCCATTACAAATCTCAAAGAATATCTTGTTGGGTTCCCAAGACTCTCCTACACATGTAGGAATATTATCAAGGATGCACATACCTCTGCCTTCACAAGCAAATCATACCAATGTGATTACATAATCAGAATCCATTGCCTTATTCTACGTAGATCCACCTATGCATTTTCCCATGAGAGCCACAACAATAGTAGTTCCATGCCATTGCCCTACCAACAAAGCTGCAACAAAGCTGCAAAACCCATTGACATTGCCCTACCAACAAAGCTGCAAAACCCATCATTCTAGACCACATTTAGACCAACAAAGCTGCAAAACCCATCATTCTAGACCACATTTAGAACAACCAATGTTGTTAATGCCTAAAAGAATGCTCAATCCACCATGGTTTATTAACCCAAGTAGACCATAGAAACCCCCTTAGACTATCTAGAAATATCTCTAGCATGAGAAATTATGAGTGTTTTTAATTGGCAATCAACCACCTCATGCAAAACCTTTGGTTGAGTTGTAATCCGTTCCACCATCCCACATGTATGAACTCGATCCACCTCCCTTCAGAGTTAGTGATCATAAGTTACTTGTAAGATACCCAAAACTCCATAGCAAATAATACTTAATTTAGCCTTATTTGTCCTCCTTTTTTTGCTAGAAATAGATTAAACTTAGTCAATTAACACTTTTCTAAATAAAAAGTAATGTTAATATATTAATTAGGATTATTTATATTAAAATAAATTATTTTAAACTTTATAAGATTTATTTTGTAATTTTAGAAAATTTAAAACCAATTTAGAACTTATTTTAGAATTTTTTACATATTCAAACTAATTTCTTGAGTTATCTTATTATCTAAATTTATTTTCTAATTACAATTAAAATTTTAAAATTATTCTCAGATTTTAATGAAATTTTAAGAATTAATTTGATTTTTGACATTTTTTTGAATGATGTTCTTAACCATATTTCTCTAAAAATAAATCAAATATTAGATTGGAATTTTTAATTTTTCTTTTAAAATTTATGCTGAAAATGATCTCATAATTGAAATATATGCACACACACACACACACACACACACACACACACACACACACACACACACACACACACACACACACACACACACAGAGGAAAAAAACAAATTAAAAAGTGAAAAAAGAAAAGAAAAATATGAAGGGTGGTGGGGGACGAGGGACACTAAGGCTTAAGCTTAAGGTAATGGGGCAAGGAGAGCCACCTTATGATCACCCCTAATATGTGGGAATTGCACTAATGTATCTCTTTCACTCCCCCTCAAATTCATGTTTTAAAAAAAATAATTTAAAAATGTTATTTTCTTATTAAAAAGTAAAAAACCCATTCAGTAATGAAACAAAAATAGTTCCATCTTACCTAAACCTCATAAAAAGATGAATCCCCTCCCCCCCAAAGTGGGTCCTTCCTAAAACTATTTAAAGAAGGGCCCTTTTTCTCATTAGCAACACACAATAACAATAAGTCAACTCTTGAGGGTAAGAGAGAGAGAGAGAGCAACAATCACAAGTTAAAGGTGAGGAGATTGTGCATGAAAGAGCTAGAGATAGTTCACACATTGTCCCCCTATCTCAAAATCGTTTTTTTTTTCTTATCCTTCTCATCAACAATGGCCCCTCGTAAGCATGTTGATGTAATGAGACCCTCAAACAACCATGATGCAAAAATTCCAATCCTTAATATGGTCGAGATATACTATTTTATCTTTTATTATTGATAGTCAAAAGAATACCCAAATTCTTAGGTAATTTATGTTAAAATTAAAATTAATATTAGTTTACATTTACAAATTAGATTTTATTAACTTTAATTAACAGTATTCTAATAGATAGTTGGAAATTATCTAAACTCATAGATAAATCGTATTTAGCATAAAAAATAATAAGTATATCAAATCATAAATTTAACTACTTCTTGTAAATTAAAAATTAAACTCTATAAAAAGTGTTTTTTCTTTAAAAATGATTATATTTGTTTATATTATTTAAAATTTTACATAAATTAGGTTAAATACTCAAATCATTAAAATTTTATGTTCTCTCAAAGAAAAATTATTTTATTTCTAATATTTTATTAAAGTGTATTCACACACATTAAAAAAAGAAATAAGATATATTCACACATATAAAAACTAAACTATATTCATTAGAGTGCCTTTACACACATTGAAATACTTGTTTTACTCGATGAATTAAAAAATAGAAAATAAGATATGTTCACACACATGAAAACTAAAAATGTGTGCAAAGACACAAGATGAACTTCGTTTATTTCAAAAATCATAGAAAAGTTTTATTTATTGATTCTTGATTTAGTACAAATTATTTTAAAAGGGATAATTTGTATAAGTATTAGCAATTGATTGTGGTTGCTTTAAAGCATAATAGGATTATACTAACTATGTACATGGCTTGACCAATAGGATGAGAATGAGACATAATGCCATCCTTGAGGAGGTTGCCTCAATTACTCTTTGCTCGAGGTATTTGTACACTGCCTAATACATTTGGTCTTTCGCATAAGAAGATTCACCCTTATGGTAGGTGAGAACTAGTGAGGCTCTAGTATGAATTGTCATATCGGTCCTACTCCTAAGATAGGGTTGGAAATCTATATGAGCCCAAGGTGGTTTAGCATTGGAAGAAATAGGGCAATAGTGGTTTAGTATTGGAAGACCCATGATAAAAAGAGCAAGGATAGTAACATGGTTTTGGATTGGTTCACTTTTGAAGTGATTGTATCTATATGAATAAAAATAAAAAACAATTGTTTTCAAACGGATTGTTTAGTGTCTATAACTTAAGGGCATACCAATAAACCCTATGCAAAATATTAATTAATGAAGCTATTTAAATATGTCAATATATCATGGTAGCATGCCATGTTTAAAACATTAAAAAATATATCAACACTATGAGAAGCAGATGGATGATTTTTATTGAGATGTCAAGTTTAACATGTGCAGACATTGATGATGAACCGCCTAGCAAGATGGGTCCACACATCTACACTTAACATGTCGATGGTCATTATGATCCTCACATAGCCACTAACTTATCACATATTATTATTTAGTTTGTTTATCTATCTACAGTCATCATAGCTATAGCGCCAGTCGATTAATATAGTTATGCATTGTTTGACTTAGTAGGCTACTTTTCTTTATGTTGTATCTTATCTATACTTTGTGTACATTGTATTTCGTGAGAAAAAGAAATAAAAAACCAGCAAGAAAATATTTTGATCCCCATCTCTCTTCTTGTGTTCTTGAGTGAGCTTCTTATTATGTATATGGTGTGTGTTTGGCATAGCAACTCAAGTAAGTCCCTCCACCACACAATTCATGGCATGGTATTAAAGAGTCGCCACTGAGAAAGGCTAGTTTTGAAAACTAAAGTAAAGGAGAAGAAGCAAGGATTCGAGTAAGCAAGCAAGCAAAGGGTAAGAAGCTCTCCCATTCTTCCACTCTTTCTCTTAGATAGTGCATGTGGAGGCACCACAAGCAAGATAGAGCAAAAATATCAAATTGTTGTGAGATTTGGTGTATGAGCAGAGTACCATATTTTCTGCAAGTAAGCTCTCTAGGATATTTTCACTATTTTTTAAAACATCTGACACCATTTTAAGCCTTGTTTTTTACATACAAGGTTGCGATAGTAATTTCAAGGTATACTGCAATTCCGATTGTGTTGAGACCAAAAGCTGGTACACATATTACAGATTTCAAATCTATAAATTTTGAGACATTTGATAGGAAGAAAAAACAAGTTTTATCTGTAAAAAGATTATAGATTACATATACTAGAAGATCGTGAAAAAGACTGGTTTATGTATTGTTGTGCACTTCTTATGAAAGGTTGTAGAATACTTGTTGTTTTGTATCAATTTTGTGATAGTGGTAGAGAATAGTAAAAACTACATCATTAAGAAGCTGGACAAGAATAGCTACCCATAATGAAAGTTCCATGTGATGAACTTCCTTATTGGAACAACCACCCATCATAAAAGTTTCATATGACAAACTTTCTTATTGGAAAAAGCCTTTACAAGTTTGTTTCAGGTGAAGAAAAGGAGCTAGAGCTGAGTGACCCTGTGACTACAAATAAATTAAAGGCATGGAAATAACGGAATGCAAAGGACAAAAATGTGATTTATTGGCTATCTGCAATTATTTGTGATACTATGATGGGGCATATAAGAAATGGAAAAAGTTCGCATGAAACATGAACCACATTTGAAAATATGTTTCTTTGAATACAAAATCATGGAAGATTTATCTTAAGCAAGAGCTGAATACTTTGAAAAAAGGGAAAATCTCTATCAATGCGTATGTTTTGAAGGTGATGAGCATTGCAAATGCTTTGATAGCGATTGATGCAATGTTTGATGATGATAATTTGATATCATCTACTTTGGGTGGTCTTAATAGTGAAAATGCATGAAAATATTTTATTACTTTTGTATATGTACGAAAGCCATTTCCAAATTTTGATGAGTTGGTCTCTCTTATAATCACTAAAGAGATGAACATGCAAGGTGAGTCATTTGAAAAAAGTGGAGAAAAGGTCCAAACATTTTACTCAAGTTCAAGAAGGAGACGTGGCAGATTCCTCTTCAAGAGGCCATGGTATGGGACATGTTGGTGATAACTAGTAAAATAGGTTAAATTAGAAGTTTAGTGAAATGTAGATTTTAGGAGACTGTGGAAACTTTAGAGGTAGGGGGAGCTCTAGAGGAAGAGGTGGATGGCAAAACAAAGGTTCTGTCAAATTTGGTATTGTTTATCATTATTGTGGAAAAATATATCATATTGCAGCCCATTGTTATACTAAGAAGGATGATATCCATATAAGTGGTAAATTGTAGCAAGGAAACTATGCATCATCTTCAAACAGAATGAAGATAAAAATGAGCATCTATTTGTTATGTAGCATATGATGAATGCTATTACAGAAAAGGGAATAATAAAAATGAATGTCTATTTGTTCTGCAACATATGATGAATGCTATAATAGAAAAGGAGACACATGATTATATATGGTATGTTGATTCAGTTGCATCTAATCATATAACTAGTCATGCTAAATGGTTTGGGGAGATACATGATTTACACTTTCTAGGTTATGTACAGATGGGTGATGATTCATGCCATCCAATTTTACACATTGAAAAGATTACCTTGTTCTTGCATGATGGTTGAAAAAAGAATCTGTCAGATGTATTACATGTGTCATCCATCATAAAGCTTTTAGTGTTTGTTGGTCAGATGGTAGGGTAAGGGTTGTAGGTTTGATTTATTGCAAAAGGCTACTTTGTAAAAGATTTTATTAATAAGTGCAAGTTGGTCACAAAAGAAAGTAAAGATGGCCACATGTTTACTTTAGATGTTGGAATTTGTGCTTTGAATGTTGCTATGTATGCCAAAGGAAAAAAAGTGATTGCAAACATTGAAATATGGCACAAACGTATTGGATATGAAAATGTGCAAAGGCTGGAATTAATGCAATCCAAAGGGTTGGTTGCAAGGTTGCCGACTTTTAGAGTTGTAGAATTTCATAAAGTGTGTGAAGCATGTTAGTTGGTAAGTAGACAATACAACATTTTTCGCATAATAGAGATGTGAGCGAAATATACTTCATACTGTGCATACAGATGTTTGGGAACTTACATAGAACATATGTCTTAAAATATTTTATCATGTTTACTTGTGATTATTCAAGAAAGCTTTGGGTATATTTCATGAAGGAAAAGTGTGAAATATTTGAGCACTTCAAAACTTTCAAGGCCACTATTGAAATAGAAATAGGCTTGAAAGTTAAGTACTTGAGGTTAGATGGAGAGAGAAAGTATCCCTTTGATGAGTTTAGTGGCTTTTTGATGTCTCATGGGATAAAGAGATAATTTTCTTACGGGTATACCCCATATAAAAATGGGATTACAGAAAGGAAAAATATACATATTGTAAAAGTTACATGGGCATTGATGTGGCTGAAAATTATATACCAAAATGCTTTTGGTTTGAAACTATTCATATTGATATCTATACTATGAACATAACTCTCACAAAGCTACATTTCATGGGATGACCTTGGAAGAACACTTTACAAGTAAGAATCCCAATGTATCACACTTAAAAGTATTTGGTTGTATTGCATATATTCATGTGTTAGATGAGATGCAAAAGAAGCTTAATCCAAAGGTTGAAAAATGTATTTTAATATTGGATACTCTTTAGACTAGAAAGGATATCGTTGTTATAACCCTCTCACAAATGAATTCAGAGTGAGCAAGGATGTTATTTTTCATGATATGAGCAAATGGTATGCATCTAGTGGTGCTGATGCATTGGATGATGGTGATGATCATGATAGTTATATGTAGAAAGAAAAGCAAGAATCACAAAGCCTTAGTGGACTAAAAACATCATCTGGCACTACATCTACATTTAGCCCTTGGTTTGGGAGATTAAGGGGCAGTCCCACATCTTCAGGTATATCTACTATTAGTGATGTAGGTAAAGACAAAGGGAAGAAGAAAGTGTCAAATGGTAATGATACATTTGCTAGTCATTTGAGGTTTGATGGAGATTCCAATGGTTCAGAGAGTTTAGATGATGAGCTTGATATTCCTTCAATTAGGATACCACGTGTATAAAGAGCACATGGTAAGTGATTCAAAGAGTTTGGATGATGAGCTCGGTGTTCCTTCAATTAGGATACCACGTGTACAGAGAGCATATGGTAATGTAAAGGCTCCACTAAGTGATCTAGTGGTACGCAGGTCTAGCAGGGTCAAATACCCTATCACAAGATTTGGTTTTGAAGGTTATCAGCTTACCATTATGCTTATATGGTAAAGGTGGTTGAGGATGTTGAGCCCACTTGCTTTGAGGATATTGTTGGTCATGCTCATTGGGATGTAGTTAGGATGTAGCAATGGATGAGGAGATAACTGTAGAAGCCAATAAACTTGAGATCTAGTACCATTGCCTAAGGGCAATAAAGCTATTGGTGGTTGTAAGTATACAAAATTAGGCATAATGCAGATTGGTTGCAAAAGGCTAGGCTGGTTGTTACAAAAGGCTATGCTCAAACATATAGCATAGATTATGAAGAGACATTTACTCTAGTGCTAAGATGGCAAATATTAGATGTGTGATTGCTTTGTAGCAACCAAAGGTTGGAGTCTACAACAAATAGATGTCAAGAATGCTTGCTTACATGGTGAATTGCAAGAAGAGGTATATATGGAGCAACTAGCAGGTTATAAGGATTTAGAGCATCCTACATATGTGTGCAGGTTAAAGAATGTGCTTTATGGGCTGAAGCAAGTACTTAAAGCATGGTCTAAAAAGATAGGAGAGTATCTTGTCAACATTGGCTTTTATGTTTCTAATGCTAATACTCACTTTATGTGAGAAAGGGAGATGAATGCTTGGTCATCATAGTCATCTATGTGGATGACTTGATTATTACAGAGGTGAGAGTGACTGTGGGATTCCTGAAGTTAAGGACTTTTCAAAGAAGAAGTTTGAGATGAAGGATTTGGGTGAGCTAAGGTACTTTCTTGATATTGAGGCGATCAAATGTGATGATGGGATATGGCTGTCCCAAAGGTAGTATGACTCGAATATGTTGTCCAAGTATGGTATGGCAACATGTAAGTCTCTTTCAGTGCCATTGAAGCAAAATGTGAAACTAAGTGCTAATGTTGGGAATGAGATAGAAGACCCTACTATGTTCAGGGGGATAGTGGTGAGTATAACTTATACGACTATCACAAGGCCAGTTATGTTGTTGGTGTTGACAATCAATGTATGTAGATACCTAGAAAGCCTCATTTGGATGTAGTTAGATGCATATTGAGGTATACAAAGTCCACCTTCTATTATGGACTTTTTTATGAGTTAGGTAAGGATATATAGGTGTTTGGATACATAGATACAGATTGGGCTGGTAATATGTTTGACAAAAGAGCTAACAGTGGATTCATGTCTTCCCTTGGTAGTGAAATAGTTATGTGGAGCATAAAAAAGCAACCTACGGTTGCTTTATTGAGTACAAAGACTAAGTATAGAGGTGTTGCTATGGTAGCATGTGAGGTGGTATGGTTGCAAAAGTTATTGGGTGATTAAGATGTGTAGGGAGATGGTCCAATTATCATTCACTTTGACAACACGATCAGCATACAACTAGCTAGGAACCTAGTTTTCTATGCTAGGACAAAACAAATTGAGGTGCATGACCACTTTATGAGAGAGATATTACGTGCAAGAGAGATTAATTTGGTATATATTAGCACATAGAATCAAAATTTTGACCTTTTGACAAAGGCATTGGGTAGACAAGCTTCGAAAATTTCAAAGCTTACTTGGAGTTGTAGAGAAACAGTTGAGCTTGAGGGGGAATATTGAGATGGCAAGCTCAACATGTGTAGATATTGATGATGGACTGCCTAGCTAGATGGGCCTGCACATCTACGCTTAGCACATTAGTGGTCATTATGATCCTCACATAAGCAATGACTTATTACCTATTCTATTTAGTTTGTTGCACCTATCTACAACTAGCATAGTTATAGTACCACTCGATTAGTATAGTCAGTTATGCATTGTTTAACTTAGTAGGCCACTTTTTTTAATGTTGTATCTCTTATCTCTATACTGTGTACATTATATTGTGTGAGAAAAAAGAAGAAGAAACCAATAAGAAAACATTTTGGCCTCCATCTCTGTTTTTTGTATTCTTGAGTGATTATCCTCTTGTATATATGGTGTATGTTTGGCACAATAACTCAAGCAAGTTTCCCCACCATGTGATTCATGACAATTTCTGGATGGGATTGCCTTATGGTTAAGTGGACCTAGTTAGCCAAGTGACTTTTCCTAAGTAGAATAAGGATTGACAAGCATGGCCTTTCTTTGAGTTAGAGTCCTAGAACCAGTTAAGCACCATTTTAGGGCCCCAATATGAGTTTATAAATTATGGGCAGAGGGGTTAACACTTAGCTCCCCCTCACTTTTCACTTTCGTTAAACCAAGTGCAGTGATTACCTATCTCGATCTTAGATGATTTGTGAAATGCATTTGTTTTGATTTCAATGTAAGATTATTGCTAGAGATCGTAGTTGTGTCTTTAAGAACTTGTAGGTTAATCCTTATTGGATGAGGCTAGATTCTCACATGCAAGGTAGACCTAGGAAACACATAGTCATCTAAGTCTTCATGCTCAAAGTTAGTACGAATGGTGGTGACTAGGATTGGTTCTTAGATGACTATCAAACTACCCTCCCTAAGTTCAATTAGGGTCTAGTATACCTCCCATGGTATCTAAGCATTAAATTTTAATTGCATTCCATCACTATGATAATATTAAAGTTGTAAATAAGGATTATTAAGTTATTCAACATTGTAATCAATGGACTAAAATTGGAAATTACTCTTTTAGGGACTTTTTGACTAGCTTATGGGCCATGAGATATTTCAAGTATTCTATATATAGCTTGTGGATCTAACAATTGCTATGTTAGGCATGATGTTGCCTTGATTAATCTGAATATCATCTTTGGATCAAATTAGCTACAAATCCAAGACAAAAGTTGAAATTTGCATGATGGAAATTACCTTGTGGATGCCAAGAAAGTCAAGCACATTGAAAAATATATTCTTAGAGGTCCAATTCTTGAAGAACTCAACTTGGTCGAAGTTTTTTGGTTCTTCAAAACCAAAGACTCGAAATCCCTTATTCTTGTAAATAAACAACTGATCAATCAAAATTAGTACATGTATTTCACAAAATTTGTAAGCCCTTATCATGTTGGATTGCAACCTCATAATTCCTTTGTCCTTAATCTAAAAATATCAAGTCACCAAGATTATTCCCTCTTGGCTATGGATGTACATAAAAACCCTCATGAGAAATATGTAGTTAAGCCTAGCAAAACCATTTATTAATTTGCCAACAAAGTATAAATTTAGACAAACTAACATCTTATAAACAAAAGGAATAAATAACTTATAAAATTAAAAGAATTTTATTACATGTAATTTGGTAAGGAAATAGTCTTAAGTAATTCATGAGCATCATAAGCCACTAAAGGTTTGTAAGGAAAAAGACATTAGTGCACTCTCTTACACTTGATATCTTGTGTAGAAAAACTTCCATTTAATGTTCCTCTTGGTACATTTGGGTTGGCTCCTAGTACAGTGGGCCTTTGAGAGAGCATTCTTCAGCCCCTTGCTAGTCATTAGCCTCTTTATGCATTGAAGTGCCAACATTTGGGTCATTTTCCACATTTTCAGCATGCTATCCATGCTGAGAACCATGTCCAACATCAATAATTGCATTTCCCCCTTTACCACAAGATTGACCAAGGAGTAATGCATCCTCTCCACTTGATGCCATATCACCATGTGAAGACATGCCTTCTTTCCAATTGCATTATGCATAAAACTAACAACTCCTCTCTATTCAACCCCTCTTTCTAGGGTATGACAATCCATGTAACAACCATCTCTTCTATTGTAATGATAGGCTTCTAACCATACATCAATTCAACTAGCATATATCCCATGATAGCACTATGAGTTATATTATCAGTGCCCACAAAGCATATGGGAGTAGTCATGGCCACTCTTTTATCTTTCCTCCACATGACTAGCCAAGGCCTTAATTATAGGCAAATGTCTACATCCACTTTTGCCATTTCCTTTCGAGTTATAGACTGAAGTAAAAGCCAACTTTATCCCCAAGCAAGAAAGGAACTCTCATGCTTCATTTCCATCCAATTCACCCCTATCTATTGTAATTTTTCCAACACATCCATACCAACAGAAAATCACTTCCAAGGGAAATGTGTACACTACTTGAGTAGTCTTTGTCCTAAATGCTTTGCCTTCTACTTAATTTATCAAGTCTTCATGCACAAGCATGAGGTACTACATCTACCATAAACTTGTTAGCATAGTAATGAAATGCACTACCCATTTAAAATGAAGAGACAATGGATAAGTTGGATGCAACCCATCCCAATGCCTCACCAACAAATACATTTGACAAGTAGCACAAGATTCCACAAAGCGAGCAATGTTTGCATGCATCCCCTACCACCAATATCTTTCTTTAATTTTCTCAAACGTGCCCCACACACCTCTGTGACTAGTCTACAAGCATTTGTGGAACTATTGCATAACCTATACCTATGATCCTTAAAGAAGAAACCATATGTCTTTCTCTTGATCACGCTGTTGAACTTCTTTGCTATCCATTCTTCCCTCTTGAAAGGAATGCTAAGCTATTGGCCTATTCTTAGCCATTCCTCTCTATATTCCTCTTCGAGAAACACCTCTATATCTAAAATATAACACCTAAGATGTTTTCTTCCTGCTATATCTACTTTTCGCATGGTTGAAAACTCCTTCTTTGCTACTAAATCCCCTACAATAGCAATATTCTTGGATGGTGTATCTATTATACTTGTTGAATTTATTGTTGTTCCAACATTTATGAAAGTTGTACTTTATTTGCATATGCAATAGCTCTACAATCAACCCCTACTATAATTTCATCATTTTCAGCAAGAAACTCTTATCATCCTCATCGATCATGCCATCTTCATCTTCATAGCATGCTCATGATAACATACCAGCCTGCCACTAGGTTATTTATCCCTATAATATTCTATAAACCAACATTGACTCACTTAATATAAGCCATCCAATGCAACATGGTAATTCCTGCACTTCACAGTTCTTAATAGAAACATCATCAATAAAGGGTATTGTGGGCTATGGGATATAGTCAAGTCCTTATGCATCGCATTCATCATATGGGCAACTAAGTTAGTCGCCCCCCATGGAAGGGTACACATGCGCACGAAGCCAAGTTGTGTTTTCATAGTAGTGATATGTCAACTCTCTAATGCACCTGAAATTGATCATAGCTAGAGTATAAATCCCCCATGGAATAAATAGCCTTGCTAGGAAAGGATTTTGAAAACTCATCTACAATAGGCCCTACACCTACATTCCTTATCGTGACCTTGTTGACTGGCTACATATCCTACATAAACCGCAATACCCCATTCTTCTTTGGGATTGTAGACCAGTGATTAGAGTATGGAGCTGAAGATGGCTCCAAAATCTTCATCTTGATTTTCTCATTTAAGAGCTCCATCAGCTTAGGCAAGTATACATGTGGCAAGGAAAAAGAATCATTTTAAGATTATATGGAACATGTGGCAATATAAAGATTACCATTGGAGCCACAACAGTCGGATCCATGTTGTCAAATTTCAACAGGCTGCTGAAATGCAAAAGCCTTTCCATGCTTTGTTAACATCTGCATAAGACAATCCCTTTCTATTGGCTTGAGAAACCCATTACATCCAACCTTCATCTCTTTCAATGTTTCTATAATAAATTTATGCCCTATACCATTCAAATCATGAAGACTTGACTATTTAGACACTATCTCATTCAACCCATCACTGCAAGGGGTAAAGGCAAAGCCACAAGCTTAATGTTTTTTCTAACCACTTTCTATTTTGTTTTCATCAATGCTTCAGCCTTCTTTTGCATCCTTTCACATTCATGTTTAGTAAATTCTCTTATGATATCAAAAATCTCCAAAGTACATACATAAATGACATGCTTTTTAGCCCTATTTTCAGCATTAATTACTATGATAATTTCAATCAATGTATCTGTAAAATTCAGCCCTAAAAATAGCCCCAAAATAAAGTCATCTGCAGCCAAAATATCATTCTTCAACTCTTTTTCAACCTAATATAGATAACCCTTTTCAGCCTTGCACATGGATGCAATACTCTTGAATCTACATGCACTACTTACTGTCCATTCTTGAAACCAACCGCAAAGAAAACTTTCCCTTTTCTTGAAGGAAAAATATCTTCTAAGAATTAATATCATAGCCTCCATTTACAATAATTTTGTCTAAAAACCCTTGAAATCTCTAGCATTAGATGGAATCAAATAATCTCTAAGTGTATCCCGATTACGAGGATAATCAACACATATAATTAAAAATTTAACTGCCCTTTTTCCATCTTTACTTCACACACGAGCATAAGAAGAACCATCATCTATCACCTCAATTTCCATCCTTGATTCCACAATGTATGGCTACCCCAAGATAACTAGATAACTACATGAATCTTGCACAAAGAAGCGATATTCATCTTGGACATCTCCAATAGTCACTGGAACACTCAGGCATGTACCATAGAGCTCCCCTGATGAATTGTTTGTAGCTTGCATATGCCAATCAGGATCCATATCCACTAGCCATCCACCATTCTCATACAGACTACATGCCATTACATTTTGGACCCATGGTCCAAGACAGAAATATATGGTGTCTCCTACTCACCTATCTTTACAACAGTTTTAGTTGTAGCTCTTTCTTAGTGCATATGAGAGTAGTGGCTATTAGGAATAAAGTGACTATCCTCTTCCTCATGAACCCGCACAACTCCTTATCTGTAGTACTACACACCATAACAATTTTAGCCATAATATCATTATTTCTATCCTTATAAAGCCCATTTTTAGCATCAGCCTATTTCATGACAACAATGGTATTACCAATAGATTCCAAGTGAATACCACCCCATATTGTCTTCAACTTGCAACACTGCTTGAGTAGATTCTCCTATAAACTGTCTTTTTCACTTAATGATATCCTATTAGCTCGTCATAGAATTCATGCTTAGTGATGGTAAGAACCTCACCAAGTGTAAATTCAACCCTACTTCCAAGAATGTGTTCCTCAAGCACTTTTTAACATCAGTTGTTGTCTCTATGTCACAGTGCAACTTGTAACCATGCTGCTTGCCTCACTTTCTTCCCTCTTGCTTCTTTCCATGCGAGACATCTTCCATTACATGTTTTGAGCTAACTTTTTCAATAGCCTTCTTTTGTGCCATCTTGCTTCATGTCATATGCTTTGAAGAACCTGTAGTGGAAGGACTTTCATCCTCATCCCTTCTTCTCTTTTTCTCGACAATAGCATCCATATTATGCACCTTAGCCAAATATGCATGGGTAGTAAATGAATCAACGAGAGCACCCCATCTAGTTTTATCTTGTATACTCTAACTAGTACCTATTTATTTATCCCTAGCCGTATTCCCTTCTTTGCACAAGCCAAAGCACATGACAATATTGTGCATTTTGCATCAGCTTTGCATGCATACAAAGAACCAGATGATTTCTCAAGTTCCAATCCATATGTGGATGCATGTATAGTTGCAACACATTTCATATCGTCAATTCTTCCAACTACTTCTGCATAGCCCCTTTGCCAAAGTTTAGCTCAAGAGACAGCCCTATTTAGTTGCATGAAATTTTCCATCTTTCCAAAACACCAAGTTCTTTGCTTCTGCATCACAATAAGCCATACACTCCCCCTCTTCATGTTGCAAGCTATCACACCATATATATAGTCTCTTAAACTCTTCTTTAACACGCCTTTGGGATGTTGTCTATTCCTTCTCTTCCACTTTCTCATCCAATTTTACAACCCTTGAGTGAAGATGTGCCATATTCAAGTGCAAGTCACGAAATCTTTTCACCAATTAATCCATAACATCTCCTTTTGAGGTTGAGACTAGCAAGCATAACATGTCGTTCAACTATAGATACAAATGGATTTGTTGCAATTTTTGGGCTTTTCATAGAAATTGTAGCCATAGACCCTATTCCCAACCTCAATCTTATCCTTTCTCATTTCACAATCATATTTACAGCATTGGTGACATGTATCCACTTAGATTTTAGCCCAATTTTTGAGGTTTCATCTTCTAGCCAATCAATCAATTTCTCCTGCAACACAAGGTCAAAAACATTCAAGAACAACTCAACTTTTTGACCTTTCAATGATAGTTGATCATCCACATCCAACTGAGCATAGAGGCTTTCAAATTCATACAACAAGGCTATAGCAACATGACCTTTTTTAGATTTTTCCACCCAATCTATAAACCTATTCTGTGTAATTAATCATGTGTCTTTGAGGAAAAACTCCTCTTTGAGAGCCTTCTTAAAGGCAACCAAATTAGCATCTCTTCAATACAATCCAACCAATCATTCTTGCAATGCATGCATAGTAAGACAATAAAAATACAAAATACCAGCTCCATGCATACTAAGGAACCCCATTAAAAATAATATTGTATGTATATACTCGTAGATAGGCTGACACATTCTACCCACCATTAAACTGCTTCATCTCATGTCCCACATCTTACAAAGTATGCACATCTGCAATATCAAGTTTTCTAAAATCCTATCTTCTTTGTTGTTGTTGGTCTTGGTACTCCTGTGACTGCAATAGCAACACCACTTGCTACATAATATCTCCTAAACCAGCACATGATGAATCCCCTATGATTACATTACTTCTTCTAACTTTCACATCAAGTTTACCAATGTCGAAGGGTGTAGGGTTAAAGGTCTACCACAGGGGTAAGAGATAGAAGGATATAGGGATATTGAGAGATGGAACGAGATAAAAGAAAGAAAATTTAGAATTTGAAAGATTTAATAGAGATAGATAGAGGTGAAATCGAGTGACTTCATTTCATACAGCTCAATATAGCAATCAATCTGCAATACATCTAACAGATCGTATAGATATGTCCAAGATAAAGGCACATGCACACACTTGGGACAATAGCCCAATACAACCTGAGACTATGGCCTAATATACACACTAATACATGAATAATATCTACTGAACATAATCCAAAAGCTATAGGTAACACCTCAAAAATCTCTTGCATACATAATCTGCTAATGGTAGATGCTAGGAGGCACCACTATAGACAAGGCACATGAACATGAATACATAAATTCTTGCAAATACCCTCTACGAAAGCACTTTAGCCCTATAGTTACAATTTTATTATTGTAGAAAAACATGGCATAAATGTTACTTCAAATCAAATATTAACTCTATCTTTGTTGTTTGTATTGTGTGTGTACCCTCTGTATACCAAAGGTAAAGATCAAGAATCAAGTGGTTGAACTTAAGATAAGCCCTGTTTGAGCATCAGATCTCCATTTCTAGCTTGATGCCCTGTTCTTGATTGTTATTCAGAGCTCAAAAAGATCCACATAAGGAGCATAAACCCATCAAAACTCCTCTTTGATGTTCAAGGAATGTTCCCCTAATAATTGAGACCAAGAGTCAAGTGAGAGATTGCCTCAAAGACCTTGTAAGAGATGAAGATCTTGAGGGACAACTTGTAACCTTCTCTTCCCCTATTTTCCCTTGTTCAAAAATAGTCCCAATACACTCCTCTCCTATGTATAAGACTTTAATCCACTTACTTTTTTTTGCTCTTTTTCCACCTTTCCTTGTGTCCTCTCCTATTTAGCATGCCATCGCCTTCACCTTTGTGGTCACGTTAGACAGTAGTCGTCCAATTAGTTATGTTGATACACCTAAATCTATTTTGAATTGTCTTCTTGATCTCATATTTCATTCTCCACCACAGCCTACAAAGCAAGTCAGTTGACTACTAATCACTACTCAAAACCACATGGTCATTAACTCCCAAGACTTCACTTGACTAACTTCTATTATCATGACAATTGGCAAGTTAGAGAAGCCCATTGACTAAGAAGTCTATTACTTACCATTCTATAGACAAAGCATGAAGTCTTCCACAAGACAAAGCATACCCTACTTTCGCATTATATGCCAAAATTTCCATGACAACAAAGACAACCTAATGTAGTTGCCACTCCATCACAAACACCTATGGTATCTAAGAATTCATCAAGACAAAAAGAAGAAGAAAAATCACCCACTTCTTATAGTGATGCTGCTCAAGTGAAATAGAAAGTCCATTTCCAGCCAAAGTCTCCCAAATCAAAAGTCCGGCGATATGGTCAAAGCAAGTACAAATTTGTTGTGTTATCTAGTAGTTGTGGGAGAAGTCATAAAGCAAATGACTAAGGCTAAGCAAGCGAAGTATTGCTTGATTCCCTTGTTCCACAATGGGCATTATGAGACTAGCATGGAGGAAGTTGCAATATTGGCCAAGAAAGCAGAATGATAAAGTGATTTTGAAAAAAACATGATATTCTAGTTGGGGACTAGCTATAAGATATGGCATTTGGCTCATGACTATTACTGAGCAAAGAAAGGCACTTTGGACTATAATGCATCATCTAATATATGTAGCCCCTTTATCCTTGAGAAAGCCTGTGACTATCTGAGGTATCAATATTTCTCAACTTTTCCAAAATGATCCCTTGTGTAGAAAAAACTCCTTTAATAGGAATAACTATATATTGCGAGTCAATTGGGACCATGCAATATGATTATGCATGCCATTAGATATGTCTTCTACATCACCCAAGATCCACAACTTCTAGATGGCCATGCTTCTCCTCGATACAATTCCAACTTCTATGAATGGTTTATTCCAAGACTAAGTGATACAAACCCAGACCTTTCCTTTGCTTCTACTATCACACAAAACAAATCTTCATTAAATGGTATGCAACAGAGTGATGTACATAATACTTCTCCTAATAAGGATACAACAGTAGAAAGAAAAATAATTGTAATCCTAGATCCTAAGGCTAAAGCTATTAATGTCCCTCCTAGCTCAATCCGCTAATCACACCAAGTTGAGATGGTTGAATCTCAAAACACTTTAGAGGAGGTTTTCCAAACTCACCTGTAGATTACTACCACTCAACCTGATCCACCTACTTGTATGAAATATTTGCTAGTATGTTGATCACTAAGCATCCTTGGAGGGTTTGCTGTGCCCTCTATATCATATGCATTCAAGGTCTACTTAGAAATACCCTTATCAATGAATTTTCTCAGAATAAAACACACCATTGTCTATTCAATCTATAAATGGTCCTTTTATATGGCACCCTTCTTTATGTAAAATATACATAGAACTGGTATTTTTAAAATCCCTTCTTTTAAATCCATGTGATACGCTTACATATTTTTTAGTGACCCTTGGAGTAAGTACCATGACTTCTCATTAGAAAAGAAATACAATTCCTCTAAAACAAAGTGGGTACTCCAATTTTGATGTCGTATTCAGCACCTATACCAAACGATTTCTAATGAATGATTCAGGCCTATTGACGATGAGACAAATCAAATTGCTTCCCAATGGCATCCCACTTAAGAGTGAATAACTCTTCCACAAAAGGCTCCTAATTCAAGATAAATATGCCAAGGCACTCCCTCAAAATTAATTGCAATCATGTTGACTTATTCCCTCTCTTATGCTTTTATGACCAAAATCAAATATTAGCTCAATACTTGGATGAGCTTGAGCGGAATTGCCATTCCTTGAGTCCATTCTTGTAGAAATGGTTTTTTCATCAACTTGAGCTTGCTAGTGATGGTTGTCATCTTATGATAATAATTAAGCAATGACATAAAATCAATACACTCCTGTTTGACCCAACTTACAATGAGACCACTTCATTGCAATCTATAATCCTAGCTTGAAATCTAGACATACCATCCCAACTAAAATATCACCCATTTTTTGATAAGATTATAATTGAAGAGGAATTATATATAGCTAGTCGCTTTGTAGGACCTTTCTTTATTAGCAATCTAATTACTTGCCTTTGTGGAATGGTCACCAAACTAACACTGACTTGGATGCTTTTTCTGAATTGGAGCACATTCCAAATTTTTATTACTCGAGGATTTCAAACACAACAAAATATTAACTTTTGTTATAAGTAACCCTAGTTAACTTACCAATTCTTTATTGCTTCGCTCATTGTGTTGCACTGCTAAGAACCAAAGACCCTCTAACTTTTGGAAGAATGCTATATCTTATGCAAAGGCAAGATCTAAGGTACGTGATCTATCTTATGTTTTGGGTACAATGGCACAAAGCAACAAATTTCTCATTAATTCTTTCTACCTTTTATATTTAAATCCAGAATATGGTACTCTCAAGGTTTCACCAAGTGAATGTAAGAACATTATAGATCACATTGGTGACTAAGCCAAAAGACTTGTAGATTGCATTAGTATGAGAAACTTTCCTAAAGATCCCAAAAGTATCCAGATGGCAGATCATTAGAATATCAAGACAACAAGATCATCTAAGGGACTCCAATAAGTGGCATACATATCAAATACCAATCCACAATGAGGTCCTCAATTTCTCCAATGAAGAACCCTTGACTGCAACATATAATCATCATTTACTTCCCAAGGAGAAACCATAATTGTTTCGTCAACAATACAAGTCTTCATTAACTATATAGATTCTTCTTCAACAACTACTATATTGAGAGAACAAGGCAACAGGACATCATGCTTTTAATTTCCAAGCTCATTATTTAATTTACAATTTGCATTTCAATGCATAACTTTACTTTTTAAGCCAAATTTTCTAGTTTTAGTGAATCTTAAGATCTTTCATAGATCCATTTATCTTTGTAAGGCTACCTATCTAGTTGCTCTCTAGTTGTATGATAGTATGATTACTTATAGTAAGAATTAAAAAAGAAAAAGAAAAAAAAAGGAAGATGCATTGCACCGCACCTAGGGGTCCTCAAGCTAGATGTATCTAAGTGACCTTGGTCAATTGGCTCCATCTCTAACCCCCTAGCCCTTTTCCCATTTTTTCCCACATTTACCCAAGACACATCAAGGTCAGGATATACGTAGGGAGACTTGGCTTGCCTTGGTCAATCATATCTCCTTGAGTCACTTATACTTTTCCACTTCATTTATCCCATTACCACTCAATCAACTCCGAAGCAAGAAGGCAAAGGTACTTCAAGAAGAAATGGCCCAATTGCATTACTACCACCAATGGTTGATTCAGTAGGGAACTTTTGCAATATTAAATACTCCTTCATTAGGACTACTTATTCATCGACCATCCCAACATTCCTTATCTACCTTTAACGTGAGTGCCATGGAACTAACACTAATCTCGAAGGAAAATAATGTTAATAGTACTTTGTGAAGCATAAAATCAAAGAAGGTCTAAGTCAAAGTACAAGTGCCAAATTCAATTTATGGTAGATTATTATTTTTGGAGTACTTCAATGTATTATTTTTGGGCACGTACTATTTATTGTACTTCACAAACATCAAATTATCATGGATGCATTATTTTGTAAGAGCCAAGATCACTCCCGTGCATATTGTATTCTTCGCAATTGTATTTGTCACACCTGTAACTATCATGTGGGTTGCACACATGAAATCATGATTAGGATATCATAGGATAGATCTAACTAGGCTAAGGAACAAGCATGCTTTAAAGATTGATAGGCCCAGATTCCACAAAGTGAGACACCCAAAAGAGGGTGCAAATCCTAATCCATAATTTTAGGAGCCTAAAACACAAAGTAGGGTGCAAAGCTTGAAACACAAATAGGGCACCACCTTAGAGAAGTGACCTAACCCTAACCCTAATCTTGGTCTATATAAAGGTATGAGGTCTTAATTATATTTACCCTTTTGGTACATCCATGCTACGAAAGCTCTATCAATGCAACCATTGAAGCTTTCTATTATCTTTTTCTATTCTATCATCTTGTCTCCATTATTGAGAGTGAATGTGAGAGATTGAGTGAGAGATGTATTGAGTGAGAAACTAAGGAAAGGTGAAGCTTTATTTTTTCTTCTTACTTTTCTTCTTCTTCTTCTCTATTAGCTTCTCGGCTCGTTGCCGTGCTTGGTGGTGGATACAAAGGAGCAACGACATCAAATTGTGTTGTTTGGGTAGCAAAACCATCTTTGAGCTTTTAAGCTTTTTAACTACAATATGGGAAGATAAGATTGGTGAGTTCACTATACCTCAAAGCTAGACTTGTGTTCTTGCTTTCTTGAATAAAGAGAGGGATGCATGGTTAGTTGGAGCTAATTGTTGAGAGACAAGTTTTTTATTCTCTCGCTAAAGAGAGTTGCAACTTCTAAAACATTAGAAGTCTATCCAATGTTTCAATTATTACACATTTGGCACAACATCCCCTAAGGTAACATAGTACCTATTAAGGAGAAATTAAGCATGTTAGTAATAACCATAACAATTTAAAATATGAAATAAGTGTACGTTTGTATAAAGTGTGTGTGTGTGTGAGTGTGTGGAAAGAAAGAGACACTATGGAGAGATAAGTGCACATGCATTATGAATGTGTCTCTATGTGATATATGTGTTACCAAAGCACATTAACATGCAAGCTACAAAAATGTTTAAGTTAGGATTGAGAAAAACAAGCTATCATTTTGATCATAAAAATTGATTAATCAAGCAGAGGGAGGGGAGGGAGAACCACATCACAAAGTTCCAACATTTCCTTCATCTTAAACCAAAAGAGACTTTACAAACACAAAGTTTTTCTTAAAAATTTTCATTGCAATTTTTTTAAAAACAATTTACACTTCTAGTAACTCTAGCAAAGCAAAATGTGTTATGAGCAAGGGCAAAGTTTGGTACATACATCCATACAAAGAATATGGTAAGAACCAAGACCTCAATTGCATATTACAAGTGTCAAAAAACTTACCCGGTTGTTATTCCTATTGACTCTAAAAACAATTTACCTTAATGCAATCCATTTGAGCAAAGTGAGGCCCAAAAATGCTAGTTTCCTAGCAAATGCAAGCAAAATATTGTAGAAGTAGTGACAACTTGGAGAGAATGGCATCTTTGTAAGGATTATATAAGTGGAGTTTTCCACAAACTAGCTCTAAGAGGCTACAATAACTTGCAACATATAAGGCATTGAAGGGGAGAATTAGACACGGGAAAGTGACTTATAGTAGGGGTGAGGGAAATAATAGTGCTCTTCAGGCTATTTATTGTGCTTAATTGATTTGGGGGTTAGGGATGGAATCAACATTTCATACATTGTCATGGGATTCTTTGCCCATGGTCTAAACATAAAACTTTTCTCCTTTACATATATCACTTAGTCACTTGTAATCTAGACATGCTACATAGAGACTTGCCTAGTGCGATAAATCATAAAAACCTAAGTCCACCAACATATGGCATGGTCCAATAAAGATGGGGATTCTCTGCCTTAAAATATAATAAATTTATCATGGGTCCTTGACAAGATGAATGATTTTGGTTACTTACTTTTAACTTTCCTTGCATTGCTTACATGAAATTGCTACAAGTTCTGTAAGTCATGGAACATTAAACAAGAAGAAATATGGACATGAGCAGTTGACTTGGTAGGTTCCCTTGGGTTACATTTTCCAGGAGCCAATGATGTGGCTATGTACTTATGATATTCAAAAGTTTTAAGTGTATTCACAAGCCAAGTCACAAGGAAGATGGAGTTATCTAAGTTGATTAAGCATAGGACATTGTATATGTCTTGTACCTTTCTTGTGTGACTAATAAAATAGTCAAGGAAGAAAAGAAGAGTGTAGCGTGATCAGCACCGCATTTTTCTAGCAAATCTTTGGACTGAATAAGGTGCCATGGATGGAGGAGTCAATGAGGTGTCCAATCCACCACACAAAGGGGAAAGGTCAAGCCATGCAACTACAAGTAACTACAGAAGACTCCACTTGACATGTAAGTGCTACTCTTTCCATGCATTGACGGAAATGGAAGGCCACTCTTGGCTGTATAAAATAGGGGCTGAACTTTGTACTTAAAGGTAGTAGCCCATACTCATGAGGAGCTCTCTTAAGATTCTTGAAGAAGACTTATTCTTGACATGTGAATTCTTCTATATGTTGAGTCTGATCTCCCATGTCAAGAGAGGCATCAAATTTACTCTCTTGAGTCCTTCAAGAGTTGAATGAGGACTGCTATTGGCTATCCAAACCTGTAATCTGAAGGGCTGAAGTTCTTCTTCTTGCATTCTTATTTAATCTTGTCACATCAAAGGGCTCATTCTTGCTCTTGGAAGCTTACTACATGCTTCCATTATAGAAGCTTGAAGAGAGGTGTGTCAAGAAGTCTTCTTGACTTGATTATGTGAAGAAAGTGGGCTGAAATAGGCAGCCCAAACAAAGAATTGTGGGCAGCATCACTTATCTTTCTCTTCTTGAAGATTCGTGATCATTCCTTGGTCTTTCTTGCATTGATATGCTTGATGCAAGTTGACATTGCATAAGCATTGTGGAAGGAGTATCAAGAGAGCATATTGATTTCTCTATGTACATGCTTGGGGCTAAAACAAGTAGCCAATAATAGGGCTGACAAGGGCAATAGGATTTTCTTCTCTCTCCTTCTTCTACTTGCTTATTGCCTCCTTATTGCAAGCTACCTATTACTTGTTACATGTTCTTGAATAAAGTGTCAGGATTGTGGGAGAGAAGGAAGGAGTCTCACTTGTAGCTTTCTTGCTTGCACAATGGGGGAATACACACAGAGATGGAGGCTGAAAACAGTTTTCCTCTTCTTAGTTGTGTAAGCCAAAAAGAACTCTCATACAAAGAAATAGAAGAACCCTATATATGGGTCTCAAACCAAACTCAACTAACTAAGGTGGCATACTAACTGAGCCACGAACTAGAGTAGATAAGGATAGCTATCATGTAGCTATTATTCATGGGCGGTGTACCAACCGCATCTGCAACTGACACGTCAGTGACATAAATGCACAACGGTCACCCTGGCATATCACGAGTGGAGCTCGATATCTCAACACTCCCCCTCGAGCTCAATCCCAATTCCTGCACACCAAGCAGGTCTCTGAACTTGCACAGCTTCTCTGCGCCCAATGCCTTCGTGAATATGTCAGCTACCTGATCCTCTGTGCTGACATAAACTAGATCAATAAGACCTAGTAAAACCCTCTCCCGCACATAGTGATAATGCACCTCAATGTGCTTTGTTCTAGCATGATAGACTGGGTTATTTGCCAAGTGTATACTACTCATGTTGTCACAATAAATGACAACTGGCCCATCTGTAAGGCTGATGCATATCATAAAGTAGCTTATGCAACCAAGCTACCTCACATGCAGCCATTGTTGCGTCCCTATACTCACCCTCTCTGCTCGACAAGGCAACTGTAGGCTGTTTCTTGCTACTCCAAGTGACTGCAGCACTCCCAAAAGAGAACACATATCCAATGGTAGATCGTCTATCAGAAATGCTACCAGCCCAATCAGCATCAGTGTATCCATGCAACTGTATCTGAACCCCAGTCTCATAAAATAGTCCATACTACAATGTGGACTTCACATACCTGAGTATGCGTCTAACCGCATTCAAATGCGGTTTCCTTGGAGCCTGCATAAACTGACTTACCAATCCAACAACATAGCTCAAATCTGGCCTGGTAATAGTCATATAAATCAAGCTTCCTACTATGCCTCTGTACATAGTAGGGTCTTCCAGAAGCTCACCTGCATCTGTGCTCAGCTTCACATTCTGCTCCAAAGAAACTGAAATAGGCTTACAGCCTGTCATCCCATATTTGGACAGCATGTCCAATCCATACTGCCTCTGCAAGAGCTGTATCCCACTTGGTGATCTAATCACCTCAATGCCCAAGAAATAACGCAGCTCTCCCAAATCCTTCATCTCAAACTTCTGCTTCAATACCATTTTCACATGAAGGATATCTTCATCACTGTCACCTGTCATAATCAGATCATCAACATAAATGACAAGTAGCATAATACATTTCTTTGTTTTTCTCACATAAAGTGAGAAATCTGCCTTGGAAATCTGAAAGCCAATAGTGACAAGATACTGTCCTATCTTGTCAAACCATGCTCTAGGTGCTTGCTTCAAGCCATACAAGGCTTTCTTCAACCTGCAAACAAACTCAGGATCAACAGCATGCACATAACCTCGTGGCTGCTCCATATAGACCTCTTCTTGCAAATCACCATGCAAGAAGGCATTCTTTACATCCATCTGATGTAAAGACCATTCCTTTGATGCAGCCATAGCAATGACTGCTCTTATGGTTGCCATCCTTGCAACTGGACTGAATGTTTCTTCATAATCAATGCCATATGTTTGTGCATACCCCTTGACTACTAATCTTGCCTTGTATCTGTTCACAGGACCATCTGCATTGTGCTTCACCTTATAAACCCACTTACAGCCAATTGCATTCTTACCTTTAGGCAAAGGTACCAATTTTCATATAGCATTTGCTTCCAAGGCATCCATTTCTTCATCCATGGCTTTCTCCCATTTTTCTTTTCCCATGGCTTGCTCAAAAGAAGTGGGTTCTGGTTCATATATCACTTTGACCATATATGCATAGTGAATGGCTGTAAATCCATCATATTTCAGCCTATCCACAGGATACCTAGCTCTGGTAGACCTGCGCAAAGTAGGTTCACTCCCAGGTGCTCTCAAAACATCCATGGTCTTCCTTACTCCAGGTGTAACAATAGAAGGAATACCCAACTCATCATTAATGCTCTGTTCTGAGCCACTGGATTCACCATCCACATAAGAGTGACCTGCATTCACATCAAACATGGGCTGATCTACCTTTTCTTTTCCTTTTCGTGATACCTGAATACCACTATCTGCATTGCTTTGAGAAGATTCTCCTGATCTCAATCTGCCTGTCCATGGCAAAGAATGTGAACCACTGCTAGAGGACGCTCCAGGTCCACTAATATTTTGTGACTGCTGCTGTGAATTCTGCGCAGCATTACCATTTTGTGCATCTACATCATCAATCACATTTACTGGTTTATACCAGCTACTCATCTCATAAAAAACAACATCTCTGCTCACTGTAAATTTACGAGTAGAAGGGTTATAGCATCTATACCCTTTTTGCTGCAGAGAGTAACCAATAAAGATGCACTTCTCAGCTTTTGGATCCAACTTGGATCTCAACTCATCTGGCACATGTACATAGGCAATGCAACCAAAAATTTTCAAATGAGAAATATCTGGTTTCCTACCAGTATACCTCTCCTCTAGAGTCATCCCATGTATTGCTACAGTGGGAGTCCTGTTCATTATATAGACTGCCGTAGCAACTGCTTCAGCCGAGTAAAAATCTGGCAAGTCTTTTTCGTTGAGCATGGCACGAGATACCTCTCCAATATGCCTGTTTTTCCTTTCTGCAACTCCATTTTGTTGTGGGGTATGACTGCATGAATATTGCTGCTTTATGCCATGCTCCTGCAGGAACCTTGCAAAGTCATTTGAGAGGTACTCTCCCCCTCCATCGGACCTTAGGCATTTTATTTGCAGGCCTGTTTCTTTTTCAACCATAGCTTTAAGAGTTTTGAAATGCCCAAAAACTTCACTTTTCTTTTTCACAAAATACACCCAAACTTTTCTGCTATAGTCATCAATAAAAGTGACAAAATAATGACAACCTCCAAGAGATGCAGCTTTAGTAGTCCACACATCAGAGTGAATTAATTCCAATGGCTTCTTACTCTCTTGAACATGTCTAGGAAATGGTTTCCTTGCCTGTTTTCCAAACTGACAGGCTTCACATACCTTATGCATTTTTGCAACCTTGAATTTAGGCAATCCTGCAACAATATTTTGGGCTTGCATTGATTTAAGTCGTTGTACATTAACATGACCAATGCGTTTATGCCAGATATCAATATCTGCAACTACACTGGTCCCATGTGCAAACATTGCTGCACTCAATTCAGACATGTCTGCATCCAACGTAAACATTCAGCCCTTCTTCTTTCCTTTTGCTATCAAGCGACCTTTATTTTTCATATCCTCAACAAAGCATCCATGAGGATTAAATCTGACCTGCAAGCCCTGTTCAACCATTTGACCAACAGAAACCAGATTCTTGGTGATATTCGGGACATGAAATACATCGGACATGTATTTCTTTTTCCCATCTTGCATAGACAAAGGAATTTTTCCAATCTGCACAATAGGATGTGCAGTATCATCACCAGTCTCCACAAATCCTGGTTTTTCCATTTTCCTTGCATCCTCCATCCATTCTGCATGACCTGTCATGTGGTTTGATGCACCTGAGTCAACATACCACACATCGTTGCTTTCTTCTGCACTTGTCACAGAATTGTTCATGTGCTGCACCATAAACAAATGCTCATTTCTGTCATCACCCTGTCTACTAGAAGATGCATAATTCCCTTGTTGCAATTTCCCATTCATGATGTCATTATGCTTTTTATAGCAGTCTTTAGCCATATGACCCATTTTACCACAGTAGTAGCATTCAACATTGCTGTTTGCATTTTGGCCTCTTTGCCATCCACCACGACCTCTTTGGCTCCCCCTGCCTCTAGAGTTACCACGTCCTCCTCCATAGGACTGGTTTTCTTGAGTTTGCTACATATTCTAGTTTCTACCACGGCCTCCAAATCGGCCTCCTCTACCTCTGCCTCTACCTCTTCCAGCATTTGAGTAGAAGACAGCTTCTTTTGAAGTTCCTCCTGAAGAAGATGCACCACCACTTCTCTGCTCCTCAGAAATTAGAAGAGCAATTAACTCCTCAAAATCAGGAAATCTTTCACGAACTGAAATGGATGTCCGAAACTGTGCATAATCCTTTCCTAGACCATTCAAGGTCATGGAAACTAAATCATCATCTTCCACTGGCGACCCAATGGAAGCAAGTGCATCTGCAATCTTCTTCACCTTCATGTGGTAGTCATTGATGCTCATATTTTCTCTTTGCACATTATGCAACTCTTGCTTGAGCTGCATTTTCCTAGCTTGCATATTTGTGCTATACATTTTTGACAAAGTGTCCCATGCCTCCTTTGGCGTACTTGCATCTTGAATATGCACAATCATAGAGCCTGAAATGGTGATAGACAGCCAATACATAACTTTCCTAGCTCTCTCATGCCATGCTTTAAATGCCTGCATTTGCTGTTGATCGGGAACATCAGGAAGAACTGGTTCTTCTTCATTTCCTGCAACAAATTCCCAATATCCTTTTTCCATAAGGAAATTCGTCATTCTAAACTTCCATGCTTGGAAGTTGTTCTTGTCAAGCTTTTCAGTGACAATCTGTGAAAGAGAATCAGACGCCATTACAGAACACTGCAAAAATTTCTGTCGCTGCAAAAAACACAGCTTCACCCTCACAAGGGCAATTCTGCAAAACTGGTGAAAGTGGTATTTGACCACACAGTCACTTCTTAGTGACGATTTTGCATCAATAGGCAACAGGTATGATTTTGTAACTCCCAATGTCTCTGCGCACAGGCATACGATGCAATTTCTGCAGTAACTTTTCACCGACCTGCAGAACAGTGGTCGCACAACATAAAACTGGGCGTTTTCCTGAGTGCGTGCAGAAAACTTCCACCTCCAAAACAGGCCCCGAAATGGCCTCAAATAAAAAAAAACAGGGTCGCCAAGGGCTAAAGCCCTCTCCCGCAGCATATATTGCCCTCTTGCTTCACCGCGAAGGGCGTCTCAACCTGAGACAATGCACTCTTGCAATTTCCGGCTGTGCTACCTGCAGAGATCTGCTCCCAAAACATAAAATGAAAGCAACACTGCTCCTCTTACCAGAACACCGCGAGCTTGGCTTGCTTTCTTGAGCTCCTTACCACGAACAAGGCTCTGATACCATGTCAGGATTGTGGGAGAGAAGGAAGGAGTCTCACTTGTAGCTTTCTTGCTTGCACAATGGGGGAATACACACAGAGATGGAGGCTGAAAACAGTTTTCCTCTTCTTAGTTGTGTAAGCCAAAAAGAACTCTCATACAAAGAAATAGAAGAACCCTATATATGGATCTCAAACCAAACTCAACTAACTAAGGTGGCATACTAACTGAGCCACGAACTAGAGTAGATAAGGATAGCTATCATGTAGCTATTATTCATGGGCAGTGTACCAACCGCATCTGCAACTGACACGTCGGTGACATAAATGCACAACGGTCACCCTGGCATATCACGAGTGGAGCTCGATATCTCAACATAAAGGGGCTGCTTTTGTACTTCATCAAAGTGTCTTCTTGGAAGGTAGATGCCATGAGTATGAGTTGAAATAGGCAGCCCACATAGTTTCTATTTGTTGACAACAGGTCCTTTTTCTTCTTTATTGCTTCATATGGTATGATAGGCACTTGTAATTGGATAATCTATGCACTCCGTGTTAGGAAAAGTTTATGCTAACATCAGAGGTGAATTCTGAAAGCTTTTTTTTGGGCTAATTTGGGTTGATATCTTCAGTCATATTCAAAGAATTAGCCACAATAGTGTTCTTTTAATTCTTTTCTTGCTCTAAGAAGATATCTTGTCAAGATATGCAAGTATTATGTGCCCCTATGGCAAGGCAATGTTTACAGACCGTTCATAGGTGTTTTGAGGGAAATTAAGAGGAGTTTTTGCTCTTTATTTCTTGGATGTGGTAACTTAACATTATCAGGATCTCTATTTAAAGCTCTCTTGAAGCAAAATCTCTTTGCCCAACAAGCCTTGAAATTGACTCATAAGCTTTTGTCCCTTATAGTCTACATTGAATGTAATCATGCAAAGTTGATTTATGCTATGTCATCATGTATGAAATGCAAAGTTTTTTATGTTACATGATAACATATTGAACTTGGACACATATCTTGTGATTGCTCTTACAGTCAATAAACAAGCTTGGTTTGAATTAGATCTTAAGAGGTAATCCTCTTGTGATCTTTGCTAAGTGCATGCAATTGAAAATTCTAATATCATCCTTGGGAACTTGGCTTGAAATCTTCAACCCTTCTTTTATCTCTACCAACTCCAGATTTCAAGCTCTTGAACCCTCTTGCATTCTCTCTCTCAAACCCCTGTGGTTGACCGTGAAGTACCTCTTGAACTATAAAACATTCACTGTAATCTATTTATCTCTTGATGATACATCTCCATCTATCTTGACCAGTTTTCTTGCGAAACTCCTGTGGTGACCTTCAACCCTACACGCTCCGACATTGGTGAACCCGATGTGAAGGTCGGTTGTAAGAAAACTCCAAGATAGGAGATACTCTACAACAGTTGGTGTGCATACTACAGCAGACCCAACAACAACAAATCCAAATGTTACAACAACAACAAGAAAGGCAAGACGAAGAGAAGATTGATTCTACAGCTATCAAGGCCTTAGAAGAAGTTGGGCAGGAATTAAAACAATTTAATGGTCAAAATGTCTCTGTTTTCATTCACTTATATGTTGAGAAAATGCTCTTCTTTGGTGTACCACAGCATGTATGGAGTCACTATTTTTCCAGACTAGCCAAGCACGGTCTTCAAGAGAGAATCCAAGGTCTTTTTCAGCGAGATGTGGATTGGGATGCATTCAAAAAAGTCCTATGCAAAGAATTCTTCTTAGAAGACTTTGGCCTTATGACAAAGAAAAGTTTTACTGATTGGGTTGAAAAACCCAACAAAGGTTAGCTGCAACAGCTCTATACCATGAGTTTGAAAGTAACTTTGGACAACTTGATGCTGAAGACCAACAAAGTATGGAAGGTCAAAAGATTGAATTATTCCTTAAGGCTGCAAATCCCATTTTGCAAGAGAAGCTTACTGATGATCGCCTAGAGGATGCTACCTCCGAAACAGGAGTCAAGACTGCATGGACAGATGTTACTGATGCAGTTAATATGATTGCTCGAAGAGAGCGGATGCGACTAAGATTAGACTCTACTTCAACTTCAACAACTCCATTAATGGAGCTTGTTCCACCTCCAAAATCCCCCATCACTTTAACTAATCAACCAACTCTTTCTTCTTCTGTTCCTTCTAAAAATGATGTCATGGATGAACTCATTAAAAGCATGTGAGACCTTCATCTGAATCTTACAGAAATTAGTTCAAAGTAGAGAGGCTGAATGTCAAAGTTGAAGAGCAAGGATGATCAGCAACTCAAAGACCCATGAGAGGAGGCTATAAGAGGTGATACATTTGGTGTGACAGCCCCAACAACATGATAAGAGGGAATGTACTGCTTATGAGACTGAAGCACAGAAGCTCACCATCTTTTCGAAAGAAAGGAAAATTCATACAACCAAAACTGGTATTCCACTGGAGCCAAATTTTGGCAATGGTGGAATGAAGAAAAGATTAGAAGATCTAGCTGTAAAGAATGCCTACACAGCAATTGATACAGCAACCTATGGGCTGCAAATTGGGCCAATTAACTCAAATTTGAAAGCATATAAAGCTTATGTGCAATCTAAAGTATGGATGCATGCATTAGATCAAATGGAATGTGGCAAAGTAGCCAAAGATGATTTGACTAACACTAGTCAGTGCATTCGAGGAATAACTGGTTGGAAAGAATTGGTAGATTCTTTTTTCGCCTTTGCACATTTGGCTGAAGCCAATCATAAAGAAGTCTTGGATGAAGAAAAGAGAAGAAGAGAAGATGAATCTGGCCCTTCCCCTTCTGGCCCTCAGAAGCGGGTGACTAGAAGAAGGCCTAAACAACCAAAGCCTGCTGAAAATACAACCCCAGATCAAGAGATGGAAGATGTGCCACAAACTAAGAAGGCCGAATAAAAGAAAAAAGGCAAGCAGCCCCCAGCTACAAATTGCAATTTGACATAGAATTTGCAACCGATCTCAAACCCGTCCTAGAAGAACAAATTTTGGGAATTCAAATTGAGTTCACCTCAGGTGAAATTCTTGGAATTGCCAAACATGAATTTCATTATGTAATTATTAATGTAATCAAAAGAAAAAGAAAATATATTGGTGATGATGCTGAAAAAATAGTGCATACTTTTTTGCAAGCTCTTCGAGTTTTTGTGTGAAATGAAGAGAAGTTGACTGCACAAGGAATTCAACTTGAAGCAGTTAAAGAGTTAATTGCGGAAATTGAAGCTGAAGATAAAGAAATCATGGATGCAAAAACTAAAGAAGTGAAGGCTGAAAATGTAATGGTCGGCTGGTCAAAACCAGCTAGGCAGTCCACCTCTCAAAAAGAAGGTCATCTACAACACATGGATGATGAGGAAAAAGCTCAATTCATTCCAAGCAGTCACTACTCCCGTACGCATTGGGCAACGGAGATATTCATCAAAATTGGAGAAAAAGAAACACCATGTATTGCACTCTTAGACCATGGTTCTGAGATAAACGTCATGGCAAGGAGTCTCTATGAAAGCGGTGAATGGCACATAGATGTTGATCCAGGCTGGTGAATGAGAGCTACAAACAACTCTTCTGGAGAGTTATATGCTGCATGTCCTAATGTGCATGTAACTATTGGAGACATAAAAGACAATTTTCACTTATAGTTATCATATCATTCTTGGGCAACCTTACATTTTTTAAGCCCATTTGGAAACAAAAGCTCTTGATGATGGTTCTTCCTATGCTCGAATGCGAAGCAAGGATAATGAATGAGCTGTCCAATTTCTTACTGTGTGTGTTAATCATCATCAAAACAGAGATCAGTTGCGGGATTATCCTGTGCCTCCTAATACCCGAGAATTCAAGGGTTTTCGGGCTGCATTGTTGTAAAAGGAGGCTATGGCAGTGCTTCATGTAAAAATATTGTGCCTCCTCATACTTTGGAAGCTATGTCTCTAGCAAATCTACATGTATGTGCAGCCAATAGTATGGGTTGTTATAAGTCTCTTTCAGCCATGACTAAAGCTGAAAGAAAATATTTATGTCATGTAAAAAGGAAGCTGAAAACTTATGACATGATGGTTGAAAATGAAAATATTTTAGGCTTTTTTTTTGCTGATTACTATTGGCACATTGGCTGAAATATATGCAGCTGCTCATGCATAAAATTAGGCTGAAAATTAGTCTATAGAAGTATGTACATTGGATTTTTATCAAACAATTCAAGAATTTTTTGAACACAAAGATATTGGTTTACTCAACAAGGCTGAAGCGCAAGTGGAGACAAAATACAAGACCGTGGACAAGAAAGTCAAGCCTGTGGCAGTCCCACTACCTCTTCTGAAAGTGAAGGGCTGGCTAATAGGACAACAAATTAGCCAAGTCTTCAAGATCCTTCCAACATTGGACACAATTTTACATCTGAAAGTATAAAAGAGCTCAAAATAGGTGATAATTCTTTCCTTTTACCGGCTGAAAAACACTCTTTTATACAAATGCTTATGAAGCATGGAAAAGCTTTTGCATTTTAGCCAAGTGAAATAGGCTATGTGGATCCTAATATTGTGGCTCCAATGGTCATTTTTACGATTCCACATGTACCTTGGAACCTCAAGCATATTCTTGTTCCAAGGGTGCATTTGCCCAAATTATTGGAACTTCTGAATGAAAATTTTAGAACCTTCTTCAGCACCTTACTCAAATCAAGGTTTACTATACCCAAGAAAAATGGATCTTTGCGATTCATTCAAGATCTATAGCTTGTTAATCAAGTCACAATCCGAAATGTTGATTTGGGTCCAATTGTTGATGATTTTGCTAAAGCTTTTGCAAGAAGAGAAATTTATTCCATGGGCGACCTATATTCAAGATATGACCAATTTTAGCTTTCTTTAGAGAGCTGAGATATTACCACAATGAAGATACCTCTTGGATTAGTCCGCATGTGTACTCTACCACAAAGTGCAACAAATTCCATGGCCCATATGATGAATGCTACACAAAGTCTTAAGGGACTTTATTCTACAGCTTACTCTTCCTTTTCTTGATGATGTACCTATCAAGGGATGTGAAGTATATGAAAAGAATGAGGAGCTTGACGAACACGGCTGCAGGACATTTGTAGTTAACAATATTCATGATTGTGACAGGATTTTGACAATGCTAGAAGAAGTTCATCTTACCTCTTTCTGGAGCTAAATCAATTTTTGGAGTTGAAGAAGTCCTATTGGTTGGACATATGTGTGGCTCCTACGGACGTAAACCTTCACCAATCAAGATAGATGTCATCAGCAAAATGCAAGAAAAATGCACAAATATTTCAAAGGTGAGAAGGTTTCTTAGCACATGTGTATTCTATCTTATATGGATACCACATTTTTTCCATATAGACGAAAATATTTATCAATTATTAAGGAAAGGCCAAAGATTCTTTTAGGGTAAATAGCATACTCTCACTATACGCAAATTAAAGAAGTTGTTAATTTCAGCCCCCACTCTCAAAATGACTGATTATTCAAATGGACAACCCATCATCCTTACTGTGGATACAAGTCCCATTGGGATAGGATGGGCTCTTGGCCAAGAAAAGGTAACATGTATGCAATTCTTTTTGGAGCAAAGATCCTCAATGAACGTCAAAGAAGGTATGCACAAGTAAAAAGGGAATTGTGGGGAGTTGTAACAGCATTAAAGTGTGATTGTGAATACTTTATAGGTGCTTCTGTAGTGGTAGAAATTGATTGTCTTCCACTCTTGGGCAGCATGATTGCCAACTGCTTTACACCCAACATTGCTATGCTAAGATGGATTGCATATATTAAATCTCTCAACCCTGAATTAAAGCATATTGCAAGAAATGAGAATCCAATTTACTGACATGTTGTCACGTGCAAGATATGACAATGAAGAGGAGCTGATGGAAGAAGATGAAGTTGAAGAGTCTATACTTGCTGAATTTCATTCCATGATTTCTGAAAATACCTTTTTAGTTATTGTATATACCAAAGCTGAAAGCAACAAGTGTAGCTGAACTTTTTAATGGTACAGCATTAAGTACAACAAGAACAGGAAAAGGTATTGCTGTAAATCAGCAAACAGCAACAAAGATCAAAGATTCGCCTATGGTGGAAGAAGGGTGGTAAACTAGAAGCCAGCATGCTCATTGCATTGCTCAAGTTCTAGTTCATTTCCTTGAAGAAGATCGGCCAATATTTGAGCACAATGAAGAAGAAGGAGACTTGGACTGATGAGGAGTTCAAACATATTAAGAGGAAAGCTTATGGGTTTTTTCTCAAAGATGGGAATCTATGGAAGCACACAAAGAAGAAAAAAGGAGCGCATGTCTGAATTTTAGGTAACAAAATATTGCAACAAGTAATGAGGGAATTTTATGAAAGTTTGTGGGCTGGCCATAGAGGCATATGGGAAACCTTTATTAAAGTCAAAGAAAATTACTTGTGGCAGAACTTGTATCGAGACATTGAGCATTTTGTTGAAACTTGTTATGTGTGTCAGATATACTCTATGGTTAATCATTGAGATGGGTTACAACCAACCTATCCCTTGTCTATACATTATAGATGGGTTATTGATCTTGTAACCATGCCTATAGGGATATGGAATATGCGGTATTTGGTGCTTGCCAGAGAGGATCTAACTAATCAAGTGGAAGGTAAAGCTTTAACAACCAAGTCCACTCAAGCTATTTGTCGATTTTTTCTTGAAGTATTTTGTAGATATGGCTATGTTGGCAAAGTAACCGCAGACATAGGAGAGTTGGATGCCGATGAGGCATGCATCTTCTTTACTCAATTGGGTATTAAGTTGGCTCTGACATCAGCCTACAATCCTGAAGGCAATGGAAAAATTGAGAGAGGGCATCAGCCTATTCTCAAAGCTCTAGCAAAGTCTTGTAGAGGAAAGATCAAAGAATAGCCTAAAATGCTACCTTTTGCATTATGGGTTGATCGAACTACCCATAGTACTATAATTGGCTATATGCCAGCTAAACTTATGTATGGGCAACAATCAATTATGCCAATTGAAGAATCTATTGCCACATACAGTCTTCTACCTTGGGAGGAAGGCATCATTAGAGAAGAGTTGCTAACTTTGCGCATATGGCAGCTAGAAAGAAGGCTTGAAGATGTTCATACAGCTATTGAGAAGTTAAAAATAGTAAGACTAAAGAACAAAAGAAGATTTGATAGGCAACATCGACTTTGGCCAAGAGCTATCCAAGAAAATGACTAGGTGCTTGTCTATGATAGTAGCCTAGACAAACAATACATTGCTTCTAGGAAGATGGTAAAGCATTGGTTTGGTCCATATGTGGTAAAGATAGTACATGACAATGCTACATATTCATTAGCTGAATTGGATGGGACAAGAATGAAGATACCCATAGTTGGAAAAAGAATCAAGCTCTTCAAACAAAGAGAAAGTTCAATATATGAGTTAGAAGACTTGGATATAATCCAAGAGCATGAAGACACGGAAGAAGAAGATGACTTCAAAGATGGAGAAGAGGACATGACAGAAGAAGAAAGCTACTAATGCATAAAGTGGCACATGCCGGAGGATGTGCAGGTTAGGAGGGGGTGAATGTCACGGGATTCTTTGCCCATGGTCTAAACATAAAACTTTTATCCTTTACATGTATCACTTAGTCACTTGTAATCTAGACATGCTACATAGAGACTTGCCTAGTATGATAAATCATAAAAACCTAAGTCCACCAGCATATGGCATGGTGCAATAAAGATGGGGGTTCTCTGCCTTAAAATACAATAAATTTATCATGGGTCCTTGACAAGATGAATGATTTTGGTTACTTACTTTTAACTTTCCTTGCATTGCTTACATGAAATTGCTACAAATTCTGTAAGTCATGGAACATTAAACAAGAAGAAATATGGACATGAGCAATTGACTTGGTAGGTTCCCTTGGGTTACATTTTCCAAGAGCCAATGATGTGGTTGTGTACTTATGATATTCAAAAGTTTTAAGTGTATTCACAAGCCAAGTCACAAGGAAGATGGAGTTATCTAAGTTGATTAAGGATAGGACATTGTATATGTCTTGTACCTTGCTTGTGTGACTAATAAAATAGTCAAGGAAGAAAAGAAGAGTGCAGCATGATCAGCGCCGCATTTTTCTGGCAGATCTTTGGACTGAACAGGGTGCCATGGATGGAGGAGTCATTGAGGTGTCCAAGCCACCACACAAAGGGGAAAGGTCAAGCCATGCAACTACAAGTAACTACAGAAGACTCCACTTGACATGTAAGTGCTACGCTTTCCATGCATTGACGGAAATGGAACGCCACTCTTAGCTGTGTAAAATAGGGGCTGAACTGTGTACTTAAAGGTAGCAACCCATTCTCATTAGGAGCTCTCTTAAGATTCTTGAAGAAGGCTTATTCTTGACATGTGAATCCTTCTATATGTTGAGTCTGATCTCCTGTTAACCCCAACACGAAGAAAGCAAAAGGAAGTGGAAAAGGCGCAGGGCAAAGGCGGAAAAAAGGTAGCCCGACTGAAGAAAGAAAAGGAGAAAAGGCCAAAAGCGCAAGGGCAACCTTAAAAGTCCAAGGCAAAGGCAAAAGGGGAAAGGCGCATTTTAAAATAAAAAGGCGCACCCTGAAATCTTGTAAAAGAGTGCCGGGCTCTCACCCGTGCAATTTGTAAAGGTAGACGGGCAGTGGAAAGGAAGCTAGGAAGATAGAAGGACAATGGGAAAAAGGGCCTAGGCTATGGCCGGCCATGTAAAAAGGGGAAAAGGGGATGACCGCCCAAAAGGGATTTAGGGTTTTGTATATAAAGTTGAAAAGTGAATGAGAAGCTCATTCTTATGTGTGGCCAAAAGTAGCTCTCCTCTTCTTCTTCTTCTTCTTGTTCTTGCTTGCTTGAGCTTATGCTTGAGAGAGGGAGTGTGAGAGTGTGAGGGAGTGAGTGTGTGAGGGTGAGGGACTGAGGAGGAGAAGCTCTCCATCTTCTCCTCTCTTCTTCTCTTCTCTTCTCTTCTCTTCTCTTGTCTTGCTCACGGCAATGGAGCTTGGAGCGTGGAGCTTGAGGATGGAGCTTGCTTGAAGCTTGCACTTGGATCGTGGAGCTATCGGAGTGCGCGGGAGAGGAGGTAACTCGAACGGCATGGAGGTAAGCTCACTACACCCATAGATATGGATGGCGCGTCGGCTATGTGAGAGGTAGCCATTAGTGCTCGGCTTGGAACTCTTGAACAATAAGCGGTCCGTGGATCTTGGTGGTTGAGCGAAAGCTCCCACATTTTGGTTCCGTTGCCGGGACCAACGGATTCAAGCCTTGAGCGCTTGCGCGCTTTGAATCGAGCATCAAAGTAAGGGGTTTCCCCCGAACCGGTGCTTGAGGTAGATAGGTAGGAAGCGAGGGGGTTGAAGATGGTATTCGATCTCCTTGGCAAGTAGGTTTGTTGCTTTCTGAGATTTACGTGTGGAATGGAGTAGTATAGGTATTTACTCTGTGATTTGGATACATTTAGGGTAGGAAAAAACAAAGAAAAAGAATAAAAAACAGACAAACAGCAGGGTTTTCTGTTGCTGTATATCAGGCTAAAACAGGGAAACAGGGGGCCAGATTCAAGTTCTGGGTGAGACAGGGACAGGGAACTAGCTGTGAGGTTTTGCAGTGCTGGGAAAGGACCTTAAGAGGCCTGGGAGGCCAGGACAGACCTCAGTTCCTTGGTTTGCCTTGTGTGTGTGAGAGAGAGAGAGAGAGAGAACTTCTGGCTCACAGGACGAGGAAGCGCTGCCCCGATTCTTAGGCATCGGTGATTCGTGCTCCTCCAAGTGAGTCTGATGTTTTTCAACAAGTGTCCTTATTAGATTTAGAAACTTTGTGGTGATTTGTACACCAGACAGTGAGGAGGGGTCAAATGCACTGGAATCGCGCCCGCCGCCGACGCACTCGGACCAACTCGCTGTGGTCCAATTCCCAGAATCGGACCACCCGAGTTCGGAAGCCGGACCGTCCGATTCCCAGAATCGGACCGGCCCGATCGGACGTGCCACGTGGCACTCGGACCAACCCGTCTGATTTTGAGAATCGGACGCTCAGACCAATCCGTCCAACTCGGACACTCGGACGAGTCCATAATCGGACCACTCACAATCGGACCAGGCTGTCCGAGTCCCAGACTCGGACCAGACAGAATCGGACCACCCTGTCCGATCCGATTCCCAGAATCGGACCACTTGAAAATCGGACCACTTTTTGATCCGACTGCTAGAATCGGACGTGAGCAAAATCGGACCACTGGTCCGATCGGACCAACCCAAAATCGGACGTCTGATTCTGATAATCAGACATGTATCTTGAACACAGATTCTGACGCATCTAAACCCCGAAATTGACCCAAAAGGCTACGTAGAGCTAAAGGCACATCACAGATCTTCACTGGGCTAAAATTTAGAGCACGTAGTTCAAAATTTGGCTATAAACGGTCCTCCAAATTGCATATGGCGTCTACCGTAACGGCCCTGCGGGCCGGGGGGAACTGCCCCCCCGGACCCCTGCAGAGGGGGCTCTGCCTCCTCTGCACCTCCCCCGAGTAGGTTGGAGAGAAAACGCGCGCTGTGACAGGCCTTCCAAATTGGACCCTAGTGAAGTAATGGCTCTACACCAGCATGGAGTCTCACTTGTAATAAAGCAACCAAAAGCCCATACCCGAACAGAGAGAAACAGAGACCCTAGAACATCAATGGGCCAATCTAGCCATCAAGGGCGAAAAAGCCACACCACGAGAACACAAAGACATTGTGTTCAGACTGTGTCTAGTCAGAGCAAAATGCAACTTTAGCAAGCTACAAATGCGAATATGCTAGACATAACACTCTTGACGAGAGATGTACCTTGAATAGCACTGCACTGACGATCCAAGACAGCAGTGGAGAATCCACATCTGGTCGTGCAGTCGAGAACTCAAGGGCATCTGTCAGAAGGCTTAAATTTACAAGCCAGGACCCGGAAGATGAAGACATAGTACCACCTGCTTATCTTAGGGTCAAACTCACCGCAAAAAGAGAGCATACTATTGATGCTCTAATTGATGAAGGAGCAGATTTTAATATCTTGACCTATGAATCATGGACCCTACTAGGCCAACCAGAGCTGACACCGACTAGTGCAACTCTTAGCCCTTATGGGGGACACCCACAAGCACTCATAGGGAAGTGCAAAATCCTTGCGACAATTGAAATAGAAAGCTTGCCTATTCTACTTCATGTTCCTCCAAATAGTGCTGGCTGCGGGAAAGAAACCCTCCTAGGAAGACCCTTCAAAAGGGCGACCAAGTGTGAGGCTGACTATGTAGCACAGAGGATACACTTGACACTACCGGGTGTGAGGATAGACACAACCTTTAGCAAGGGTGACCTCATCAAACCTCGAGGGAAAGGCAAGGAAGGTGCTGACGTAACAGTCAAGCCTACTAACGAGGGCAAGGACTTGTTGGAAGAGTTGATACAAGCACAGGTCAAACAACGAGAACCAGTGAGTGAGGCCATGCCGGAAACAAGAAGGTCAAGAGACAAGGCCAAGGACAGGGTTTGGACTCACAAATATCGTAGAAGACCACGAAAGAATCCCAAGCCTTATAGACGGAGGCGTCGATGGAGAGTCAGCACAACACCGTGATGGATATCCAAAGCGTTGCTACGTGCTCAAGGATACTACGCAGGTAACCAATGGATTTGGGTGCCCAAACTCCCTGCTAGGCCACCTCTATCAGAAGCCCAAACTATGTCCAAAGCAAAGAGGCGTAGAAGGAAAACTAAACGAACGGCCAAATGGAGTGATTGAGCCCATCACTACTGAAATCAAGAAACCAAACATGGCCTATCAAAAAGTAGATCCTCAGCCTAGTGTGCTTGACAAGCGGAGATCAGATGCAGCCACTGAGCGTGCACAAAAATCATTAGTGCCCAAGGAGCCTTTGATTTCCCAAGGGGAGAACAAACATCATAGGCACAACATTGCTCATGGCAAGGCTATTTGCTCAACAAAGCAAAAGGCACAATCATCTAATAGCCTTGAGAAAATCATTCAGCTAGTGCCACATCCACCTAGGAGTCCTAGATCTCCTACGCCCTCTTCTCCCAAACAGACACAGGAAGCACTACAGCAATTGTCAAGGGCGACTGCTCAATTCCAATCTCTATCTCCATCGAAGCTTCCAAACGTCAAAGAGGTGGGGCATGATGCCATCTGTAGCTCTCGACTCAAGGATATGCATGAGCAACCTAATGTGACTAAATCAACTCATGTTCGATCTACACAAATGAGTGCTCAAAGGCCAACGAAAGACACAACCACTTCTGATTGCCCTAGGGACTTAACACCACAATCCACCAAGGGTAGCCAGCCCATTGAACTGGTTGCTACTACTTCCAATCCGGGATCACAGCAGTCACAGCCCTTGGCCGTGGCAATGCCCCTTGTGGAACATGTCCTTAGTAGTTTACCTATGAAGGAGGTGTCGCAACCAAATCCCTCAACAACTCCAGCGCTTTCAAAGTGCCTAAAGCCTAGGACGGAGGAGTCAAACGCAAGGGAGTTGGTTGAAAAGCTAGACTCTCCGAAAAGGGCAACAGTTGTGCCCTCACAATCGGGCAAGGCTATTCAGCAAACCACGGCTATGTCCCATAAGGACACACTAGATAAGGGAAATGCTGAGGCCCGATCGAGCACATCAACAGTCGATATAGCCCAGGGTCATGAGTCGTTGAGAGAGGCACCTTCATTGACCAAGAAAAAGAGGAGAAAGCAGAGAAAACAACAACAGATGCAGGTGGTTGTGGACTCCAAGAACATTGAGACGAAGGGCACTGGAGAGCTGATGAATGAAGCATCGAGTCCACCCACCAATGAACCCACTGATGCCTCTCCTAATAGCGGTGAACCCCAAGACACATCCGTGTGTTCTGAGAAACCAAAGCAACTGTTGCCATCAACAATTTCTTACAACACTCTATCCACTGACAATAGAACTCACATTGATCAATCAAGAGTGGATACAACGCTGTCACAACAGGGTGACCAATCTGTACCAGTCACATCCGAGGAGAACCATGACAAAATAGCAGCAAAACCTCAGGAGAACCGTGAGAACCCCAAGAGCATAAGAAATCCTAGTGTTGACCAATCTTGCTCATCTAGGCCTGAGCCCCCAGCCATGCTAAAGCCTAAGGAAACTCTTAGAACTTTGCATGAGATAGCAACCGAGCAAGCCCTCGTTGAACATAGAAGTGTCGCAGAATGCTTAACTGAGTTGGAGGCTAAGCTCAAAGTGGTCGCGTGTGTCTACGTCCTTGCAGATGTAGGCACGATCCCCAAGGAGTAACTTGGAGATTACTTGACCTTTCCTCTATCATGGGAAGAACAAGAACATCTTAACGGGCACTACGATAGGATCTTGCATGAACAGATGCGACTCATCCCTGACGAGGAGGCTGATGAACTACGCTTAACCGTCACGTTCAATGAAGTGCTCTGCCGACCGAATCTCGTAGACATAGAGCTACTAAAGCGACTGTCAACAGGCCAGAGTCAATTTGAGTGGCGTTGTGCGAAAGCCGCGTCGTAATGGCCGAACTAGGGGCTCAGATCATGACGGTCTCAGAAGAGAGATTGGCCAAATGGCGATCCCAAAGGGACCCAACCTATGTGGCACCAACTTCCCTTCGAGTACTCACTGACATTCGGGGTACGGACTTAGCTAGGACTAGGCTACAGGGCCCTTTGATTGATAAGGTTCTCACCGAAGAGGAGTTACATATTGCCAGTAGACTCGGTCAAGGTTCCATGCTACTCGACGTGGCAAAATATCTATCAGTATTAAGTCAGCTGCCACGAATACTAGATGCGTGTGCCATGCTCCGGTACAACCCCGAGTTCTACACTTGGTTCTTATCCTCGTGATGTGACATGGATTCATAGATATGTATATAAATAAACACTGATTTTTGTGTCACCATGTATAAACAATATCAACACACACACAAGCAATGATAGTCAAGCGTTGGGAGAAGAGTTGGGTTTGACAGGCTAAGCTCCTCAGGTCCTCCTCATATCATACTTTTAAAAGTCGGGTGACCAGCCCCACCTCCAAGTGAAGGGCATGCAACCCATATTGCCGCCATAGGAGGCCTTGACCAACAACTCTGATGGTGTAGACAGGGTGTAGTCCCTTCCCATACACCTTCTTCCCTTTTGGTCTATCCTCCCGAGGAAGTACCCCGTCCCACTCCACGACAACCAGTCCACGCGACTTAGCATAAACTAATATCCGCTACTGACTGGAGGCAACACGAACATCAGCATGGGGACCATTCCCCTACAACAAACACCGCATGCCTCACCCCTCCCCTTCTTGTCATATGCGCTTCATAAACCACACTAAAATCCCTTCCATGCAAACAATTGGCTCATGTATCAAGGTCTAACCCTTGGATTGTGTCCTGCAGGTTTCCTTTGGCAGCAGAATGCATGGAGAATCCTGGGGATCTAGCATGCAAGGACGCTCTTCGCAAAAGGCTGGAGCATGTGGCACGCGCCCCTCCGCCAGAGCGCTATGTGCCCACCATCAAGAGGTATGCCAAGAAGCGAGGCCCCAATAGACATTGCCTAGGGCGAAGGCCGCAGAATACTCGAGTCAAGAAAGTAGAGACTCGAAACCTGCAACAGGCCGCAGCACTAGTGGTACGCACTCCCAGCTCCCGCTCGGGCCCCAGACGCTCTAAGGCAGAAAAGGCAGCTCGGGAACGAGAAGAATTTAATGAATTATTTAAAGAAATTTTGGAGACGGTAGCGAGCCGGGATTACACCATTCATATCCTGGCCGACGTGTTCTTGGCTCACCCCCACGGGAGCCCCACACCAGCAGAGCCCCAATCACCCGGCCATCCAGACTCGCCCCGCCTCGTACAAATCGAGTAGCCCATAATGCATAAAGGGCTTATCAAATGATAACTGGCCAGGACTTTTTGTTTTAAATGGTTGAGTGTTCCCGACTTGTTAAGTGTTGACATGTTCCTGACTTGTATGAACTTATCATATCTGCGTTTAATATATGCTACGCCTTTAGCAAAAGAAAAAGCTAATCAAGCGCAGGTGAGAAATGTCTAGTCAACACCATAGAATTCAAATAAGTGATGTCTCCTTGCATTGCACTGGTTTACTATAGTTGCGGCATACACAATGCATATGCTCCCATGAAGCGACAAGTGGATGCAGGATAATACAGGTCCTTGTGCGAAAATGTTCAATGTCCAATCACCGCAACACCAACAACCCCACAACGAGCCGCGGCAAAGCCACGTTGCCAAAAGCACCCTTGCCAGTCGCCCACATTGCATGGCCCAAAACACATTCCTGGGCCACGCCCCCTTTCTGGGTCAAGCTCTATAGTTGGCTCATGGCAGTCGTTACCTCAATTGTACCCACATCGCATGTGCCGCAAGGAGGGTTGCAATATCTCCAGTGTATCTCCCCCTTTTGCCAACTGCTTCTCTAAACAACGAGGCTAGGGCACCATCATCACTGTACTATTCATTTTCTGAGCCTTCGAAGCTTGACATTTTCCAACCCATTGAAAGGCTGATAGCCTCATCACTGTACTATTCATTTTCTGAGCCTTCGAAGCTTGACATTTTCCAACCCATTGAAAGGCTGATAGCCTCAACATATTGTAATGGTTGTACTCAGGCACCAAAAAAAAAAAAGGAGAGAAAAAGAGAAAAGAAAAGCAAAGAAAGAAAGAAAAAGAAAAAGAAACGAAAAGAAAGGAAAACAAAAGCAAAAGAAATGAATGGAAAAATAAGAAGCACCCACGATCACAGCACAGCACCTAGGGGTCTTCAAATTAGGTACGTTTGGTGACCTTGGTCGACCGGCTTCGTCCCTAGTCCCCTAGCCCCTTACACTCACCCACAATTGTTCAGGGCACATCAAGGGCAGGACATACCTGGGGAGCTTGTCTCGCCTAGGGTTAGACCTGTCACCCTGAACCACTTGCACAATTTTCTTTTGCACTCTGCCTTCGTACCATTGCAATCAGTGGTGATAAGCACCGCACGATTGGCCATGAAAAGTACACCGTACTCATCAAGCGAGTCCAATAGTTTCCAGCTACTAAAAGTGCAGTGTCCTTGTATTTCATTATGCTACATCGTGCAGTCGCGATGCAAAGGATGTCTCATATGCCTTCACGCATACTCCTTCTCCACATGGACAACTTTGCGTCATCCACGAATTGTTATGAGAAACTAGCCCACGGTCTTCTAACTATGTAATATCTAAGTATGCACAAGCACTTACATAATATCTGTACCAAAGTATATGCACAGTTTGGGTCCTCAAGTGCAGGACAATACTCTCAGCTTGCTTAGAGTTCGACCTGTCTCCCAAACTAATCAAATATGTCTTGTGCACGATAAGAAGACTAGCACTACCCCTTAGGGAGAGATCACACGAGAGGTTTTCAAATTGCAGGTATTGAAGCCTCCAACGAAATTACAATCGCTCCTTATCAACACTCAACTTTGAATGCTTGTCATTTACCATCCGACAAGCCCGCAAGGAATCGTCATGCGCAAAATCCCCAACAAACCAATACTTGTGCTGGCCATCCATGCAATCCCCAACACAGCATGCCCTACCACCAACTCCAACAACCTTCCACCAGCCACCTTGGCCACCAACAGGCCCCCATGACCTTTTGCCACACCACCACCAACACTCCTCCACGGAAACCACAGGTGCCCTTGTCACCCACGTCTTCGATGCGCATGCTACAACCTGCTACCTACGACGGTGAGTGCCATGGGACTGGCACTCGTCTAGGAGAGGGTAATGTTAACCCCAACACGAAGAAAGCAAAAGGAAGTGGAAAAGACGTAGGGCAAAGGCGGAAAAAAGGTAGCCCGACTGAAGAAAGAAAAGGAGAAAAGGCCAAAAGCGCAAGGGCAACCTTAAAAGTCCAAGGCAAAGGCAAAAGGGAAAATGCGCATTTTAAAATAAAAAGGCGTACCCTGAAATCTTGTAAAAGAGCGCCGGGCTCTCACCCGTGCAATTTGTAAAGGTAGATGGGCGGTGGAAAGGAAGCTAGGAAGATAGAAGGACAATGGGAAAAAGGGCCTAGGCTATGGCCGGCCATGTAAAAAGGGGAAAAGGGGATGACCGCCCAAAAGGGATTTAGGGTTTTGTATATAAAGTTGAAAAGTGAATGAGAAGCTCATTCTTGTGTATGGCCAAAAGTAGCTCTCCTCTTCTTCTTCTTCTTCTTGTTCTTGCTTGCTTGAGCTTGTGCTTGAGAGAGGGAGTGTGAGAGTGTGAGGGAGTGAGTGTGTGAGGGTGAGGGACCAAGGAGGAGAAGCTCTCCATCTTCTCCTCTCTTCTTCTCTTCTCTTCTCTTCTCTTGTCTTGCTCGCGGCAATGGAGCTTGGAGCGTGGAGCTTGAGGATGGAGCTTGCTTGAAGCTTGCACTTGGATCGTGGAGCTATCGGAGTGCGCGGGAGAGGAGGTAACTCGAATGGCACGGACGTAAGCTCACTACACCCATAGATATGGATGGCGCGTCGGCTATGTGAGAGGTAGCCATTAGTGCTCGGCTTGGAACGCTTGAACAATAAGCGGTCCGTGGGTCTTGGCGGTTGAGCGAGAGCTCCCACATCTCCCATGTCAAGAGAGGCATCAAATTTACTCTCTTGAGTCCTTCAAGAGTTGAATGAGGACTGCTATTGGCTATCCAAACCTGTAATCTGAAGGGCTGAAGTTCATCTTCTTGCATTCTTGTTTAATCTTGTCACATCAAAGGGATCATTCTTGCTCTTGGAAGCTTACTACATGCTTCCATTATAGAAGCTTGAAGAGAGGTGTGTCAAGAAGTCTTCTTGACTTGATTATGTGAAGAAAGTGGGTTGAAATAGGCAGCCCAAACAAAGAATTGTGGGCAACAGTACTTATCTTTCTCTTCTTGAAGATTCATGATCATTCATTGGTCTTTCTTGCATTGATATGCTTGATGTAAGTTGACATTGCATAAGCATTGTGGAAGGAGTATCAAGAGAGCATCCCACAGGTTGTAATGGCATCTGCAGGCCTGCTCTCAAGGTCATGCATGCAATCTGCAGCTTCTTCTTGAGTGTTTCAATGGCCTCCCTTTCCTTCGTCTAGGTGACATCGAGCAGTGTATTGAGGAAGGCATGTTGTTGGGTTTTGAAGCCCACTTGGGTGGTCTCTACTCAGCTTTCAGCTAGTTCCTTATCATTTTCAGCTTAAGCTAGACGGAAAACCAAGGCTTTAACTCGTCTTTCATTATGTATGACCCATTCATTTTCCCTTTTCGTCATCTCCTCGAGGCCTTCCCCTTGCCTCTAAGCTAGCATTGTCAGTCTCTGTTCTTGATCTTCCATTTTTTTTACTCTTCCTCTGTTGAGGCTATCTCTTATGTTAATTTCTCCACTTCTTTTTCATATCTGCATGCTCTTTCCTCCCTCTGCACCTCTAGTTCCTCGATGGCTTTAGTGATCTTCTCCGTCTCTCTATGTACATGCTTGGGACTGAAACAGTAGCCAATAATAGGGCTGACAAGGGCAACAGGATTTCCTTCTCTCTCCTTCTTCTACTTGCTTATTGCCTCCTTATTGCAAGCTACCTATTACTTGTTACATGTTCTTGAATAAAGGGGTTGCTTTTGTACTTCATCAAAGTGTCTTCTTGGAAGGTAGATGCCATGAATATGAGTTGAAATAGGTAGCCCACATAGTGATTTTGTTGACAACAGGTCCTTTTTCTTCTCTATTGCTTCATATGGTATAACAGGCACTTGTAATTGGATAATCTATGCACTCCATGTTAGAAAAAGTTTATGCTAACATCAGAGGTGAATTCTTGGAAGCTTTTTTTTGGGCTAATTTGGGGTAATATCTTTAGTCATATTCAGAGAAATCGCCACAGTAGTGTTCTTTTAATTCATGTCTTGCTCTACAAAAGACATCTTGTCAAGATATGCAAGTATTATGTGCCCCTATGGCAAGGCAATGTTTATAGAACGTTCATAGATGCTTTGAGTTGAATTAAGAGGATTTTTTGCTCTTTATTTCTTGGCTATGGTTACTTAACCTTATCATGATCTCTATTTGAAGCTCTCCTGAAGCAAAGTCTCTTTGCCCAACAAGCCTTGAAATCGACTCATAAGCTTTTGTCCCTTACAGTCTACATTGAATGTAATCATGCAAAGTTGATTTATGCTATGGCATCATGTATGATTGATGAAATGCAAAGTTGTTTATGTTACATGATAACATATTGAACTTGGACACATATCTTGGGATTGCTCTTACAATCAATAAACAAGCTTGATTTGAATTAGATCTTAAGAGGTAATCCTCTTATGATCTTTGCTAATGCATGCAATTGAAAATTCTAATATCATCCTTGGAAACTTGGCTTGAAATCTTCAAACTTTCTTTTATCTCTACCAACTCCAGAGTTCAAGCTCTTGAACCCTCTTGCATTGTCTCTCTCAAACCCTTGTGGTTGACCATGAAGTACCTCTTGAACCATAAAACATTCACTGTAATCTACTTATCTCTTGATGACACATCTCCATCTATCTTGACTAGTTTTCTTGCCAAACTCCTGTGGTGACCTAAAACCCTACATGCTCCGACAACGTATATAATGACATAGAAATCAAAATATAACTTGTGACTTTTACTTATACTCTATTAGTGATTCATAAGTTTTGTAGTTATACTTAATTACATGTACACGTACATGTGTAAACACCCATAGTAGTTTAAGTTATCATCAATAAGTGTAGCAATGAATCGATCATATGTGTTAGCATAAATATATGACCCTATATATATCTTACTACTATATTATTTTTTATATAGGTTCGGAAAGCCCCGAACCTCCAAAGGGCTTCTCAAACCTACCCCCTTTTCCAAACCTCCCTTTTTCAATCAAAACCCCTTCCCTTCCCCTCTTTCTCACATGTAATCTCTCATTTTCTCTTTCCCCTCCCTTTTTTCATTAAAGCTCCCCCCCTCTTTTTTTTAAATTAAAACCCCCTCCTCTCTCTCTCACTTATAATCTCTTTTTTTCTTTTTTTCCTCCCTTTTTTAATTAAATTCCTCCCCCCTCTCTCTCTAATTTGTAGGGCTTAGATTCTCTCTCTCTCTCTCTCTCTCTCATTTTTTTAATTAAATATTTTTAAAAGATTTTTTTAATTTAAAGTTTTTTTGACATAGTTTTTCACACTTTGAGAGGGAGATAGAAGAATAATAATAAGAAAGAGAAAAAAACAAAGAGAGAGGGAAAAGAGAAAGGGAAAACATAGAGGAATAGAATTAGAGAGAGAGAGAGAGAGAGAGAGAGAGAGAGAGAGAGAGAGAGAGAGAGAAAGAGAGGAGAGAGAAGGGAGAGGGGAGAAGAAAAGAGGGGAGAGAGACAGAGAGAGAAAATACGAAGAAAAAGAGAGAATTTGAACAAAGAGAGAAAATTAGAGGAAGAAAAAATATAAAATTTAAAAGAAAAAAATTAAGAGAGAAGAAGAAAAAAGAAGGACAAAAGTGGAGAGAGAAGGAAAAGAGAGAGAGAGAGACAGAGAGAACGAAAGAGAAGAGAAGAAGAAAAAGAAGAAGAAAGAGGAAAAGAGGAAAAGAGATAGGAAAAAAGAGAAAAGAGAAAAGTCTTTTTTTAATTTAAATATTTTTTGAAAGAGAGAAGAAGGAGATATGGGAGAAGAGAGAGAGAGAGAGAGAGAAAAGATAAAATTTAAAAGAGAGAGAGGGAGAGAGAAAAAAATAAAATTAGGAGAAAGGGGAGGACAAGAAAAGGGGATGAGGAGAGAGAGAGAGAGAGAGAGAGGAGAAGAAGAGAGAGAATATAAACATAAAGAGAGAGAATTATATATAGAGAAAAGATAAAATTTATATATTTTAAGAGAGGGACTGAGGGGGGAAAGAAAGAATAAGAAGAATAGAGAGAGAGAGGGAACATGTAGAGAGAATTATAGAGAGAGGAAAGATAAAATTCAAAGAGAGAGAGAGAGAGAAGAAAAAAATTAAAAAGAAAATGAAGAGAGAGAGAGAGAGAAGAAGAAAAAAATGAAAGAAGAAAAGAGGAAGAGAGAACGAAAAGAGAGGAGAGGAGGGAGAATAAAAGGAGAGAGAGAAAAAAAAGCAGGGAGAGAAAAAAGGAGAGAGAGAGAGAGAGTAAATAAAAAATTAAAAACAAAGAGAGAAAATAGAGAGAAATATGAAAAATAGATTGTTGAGCGATAGCACGACAACTTTGCTTATCGCTTCAAGGCAATGAAATGTATATATACATACATGTAGGAAAAATAAATTAGAGTATATATATATATATCACTACGCATGAAAAACGATTAGTATATATATGTATGTATGCTGCTACGTGTGGTATATTATGCAGGATGATGTTGCATGTGGCAACCGATGATGCCAAAACCTTGTATAATTATATTGAACTTATTCGAATAGACGTGATGTGGAGCGAGAAGACCTTACATCAACAACTAGGTTGGTACGTCATGGGCAATTTTTTTGAGGGGGGGAAAAAAACGGAGAAAATCCGTCACAACGATTAAGCTTTGAAAAAAGTGTTAACCTGGATGTTCCGGCTGTGGGCATGGGCATGGACTTCTATCCATGAGCTGGAGGCTCCTCTGCAATGCGACTCCCGAGTTTGAGGCTGCTATCGTTCTTTGCATGTCATCGAGAGGGGCTACTGTTTTGATGTGGCTGTCACTAGTCCAGAGCCTACGGGGCGGTGGTCCAAGGGTGGTGCGTGAATGAAGCGGCCAGGAGGGGAAGCCTTCCGATAGTAAGGTAGAGATGGAGTGTGGCAGAGCTAGAGATTGGCAGTGAGACGGCGGGGGCGGGGGCGGGGGCGGGGGAAGGGGGGTGTTAAAACAACATTGCTTTACAAGCACCTAGTTCATACATTGCCCCTAAGAAGAGGTCTCTTACTTGATGATGCATTGCTTTGTTGTAAATGGATTTATTGAAACTACACTTTTACAATAATATTTGATCTCATTTAGCATTAGGACTTTAGGTGACCCGATTACATCATGAGCTTTGCAGAATTCCTCTAGTCATATTCATGTAAAGCCTTTGTTTTAAAAGCAAGTTGTACTTTCATAGTTATATTCGAGAAAAGGTATTGTTAAAGCTCTTTTTTTGGAGACATGTACTCTCAATAGTCATATTCTAAAAAAGGTCTACTAAGTCCTCTCTTTTGGAGACAAGTATTTGGGTTGAAATTTGACCCACTTTTCATCTTCTATCACTTTCAATCTAGATCTATTTTAGAGGCAATGCCCATTCAAAGCTAATCGGTTGATTGACACATATTATTTAGCTTTTTGCATTTCAAATGTGGAGTAGTTTTATTGGTATCTCTTTTGAAGTGGGATGCATGTTGATATAGGGTAAAGAGGCCGATAGAGTCTCATCTAATAGTTCCCATTATATATTTCTTTTTTTAAAGTGAGTTACTTTAAGAAAATTTTAGTAGTAGAACTATATATATATCATATGATACTCAATTAAAAAATTTGTGGATATTTTGATATTTTTTATAAAGTAGACGTAGTTATAAAGAAAGGGTTCACAAAGGACTAACAACATGGGGCCAATAGAATGACACCCAAGGATCCATTGTTTTAAGATTTTAGGAAATACAATGTGTAAAAAATTTACATTAACTCAATAATTTGGCTTGCATTAAGCTTATGGATAACACATAATAATTTATAAATGGCTAAAACAAGTGCACATTTTATGCAAGAGTGCCACTCAAGTGGGGCGGTATGTGTCATTGCTTTTTGATGGGCATCACCTTATTGGTCGTTTTACCTTTAGGAGGATTCCTGAAAGCAATTTTCATTCTCCAACTAATTGGGAACCCGCTTCAAAAAATGATATCATCTTTTCTTAATATTTTATATATCATTTAGAGCTTTTGCCTCAGTGGGGATCCAAAACTTACCTTAAGACTCCTAAGCCTATATGGAACAAGGAGGAGAAGTTTGCTATTTGATAAATAAAGAGGGCATTTTCTTAAAGGTGAGTGAGGGTTATACTTATTCTCTCTCTCTCTCTCTCTCTCTCTCTCTCTCTCTCTCTCAATTGAACACATACACACTCTTTCTCTATTAATTGAAAAACACATACATGCATACATATCATTGTGACTTGGTCTATGTATATAATAGGTTCATTTTTTACTATTTGACCTTATGTGAGGAAAATAAAAACACACATACTTTTTATTCCTTGATCCTTATGAGATGTTACCATATATAAGATGGACAAAGAGATACAAACACGCACACATAATGTTCTATGTATTGAATATTTTTCAACACATTCACACACATACATATCACACTTGTCACTAACACACCGCTTAGCTCTTAAGCTATCTCTCTCACTATACTCCTAAGGGGCATTTAGGCTTGTGGTGACTATACCCTAGGGAACCTCTCCTATTAGCTATACATTTATATACATGTATGGGTAGTCTCACATACTTATTAATATTCATTACAAATTCTTCTATACACACACATACTAAGTTTCTCGACTTAGTTATAGGTATTAACATATAGCCACATTGACGTATACACACCTACTTACACACACAAAGACATAAGTGCACACGCACACACAAAAAAGCTCATGGCCTTAATTTGTTGAATAGGTGTGTATTATAGGGCCAAAAACCACATACATGTGGGTGGTTCGTAGTCACCACCCACCCTCTCATGGATCCCAATGGTACGGGTTTGGGCGAGGTATCACATGTGGAAGGCACAATTACTTGGAGCACCCACAAGGCTATGTCACCCTTTAAAGGTGCAAGTTACTTACACAAGGCATGAATCCTCATCTTTTATCCCTTTATGTTTATTGCCCCCGTATATTCTTGATTTAAAGGTAAATAGGTAGGATGGATAATATTAACTACATCCTTTTTAGTAACAATATGCTTAACTCTCAATTGTTTCCTAGAACTAGCATCTACTTTTCTATGTAGTTGAACTTCTCATAAATAGCAAACCTTTTTTGGGTATCAAATGAATTTACCACCTACATAAAACCTTAGACACATAGGAACAATCTAACTATGCATTGGCTCATTGAAATTTAATAAGAAAAGAATGTTCCCTATTCTACCTACACTCTCATATGAAGATGGACATAATTAGCCTAGGGGAATACAAGGAATAAAACCTTGCATATAGAACATTAGGTCACCTAATCTTGGTAATGAAAAATCTTCTACTAATCTCTTAGGCTCCTAGATAACCCTAGGATTCTAACCTTACTTATAAGTTGATTGCTAGTGTAGTCTCATAAGATAGTTAGGGTTAAAAACCCTATGTGCATCCAATCCACTATTTACCAACCAAACAAAAAAAAAAACATATAAGAATTAGATTGACCTCCACCTTACATTAGGAAAAAAATGAACTCACAAAAGGGCCCTTAAAAATAATATAGTTTTAGATGTGGGCCTTTTGGATTGTCCAATAGGAAGGCTATATGTTGACATCCATGGAGGGTGAATCTTCTCTCTCTAAATCTTGGGTTCTCCATGCAGCTCCAGATTTTGGGCAAAACACAGGTGCCCAATGCCCATATCTCTTTGCATTTTCTCTTGTTTGCTATGCTTTCAATAGGGTTTGCTGTTGTTTCTTACTGTTATTATTGTTTTATTGCAAATGTTATTTTGGGCAGGAGCCAGAGGTGCTTTTTCTCTCTCTCTCTCTTTTCTTTTCCCCTCTCTCTATGTGTTGTTTCTCTTTTATGTCGTGTTTTCAATAGAATTTGATGTTTGTTCTAATTGCTGTTTTCTTGCAGAGTTTATTTGGAGCAAGAGACAAAGGTGTTAATCCTTCTCTCTCTGTTTGGTTTTTTTTACTACTATCTTTTCAATACAACATGATGTTAGTTCTAATCTTTATTGTTGTTTTATTGCAGAGATAATTTTGGGTGACATTGCATAAGTGCTCATCTCTCTCTTTCTCTCCTCTTTTCTATTGTTTTTTCAGTATACCTTCATGTAAATACTAACTCTTGCTATTGCCTTTTGCAAAGATCAATTTGGGCAAGATTAGATAGGTGCTCATTTCTTTCTCTCTCCCACATACTCACACACTCTCTCTTTCTTTCTCTCTGCATTTTTCCTTTTCTACTATATTTACAATAGGATTTGATGCTAGTTCTAACTTAAGGATCAATTGTTGTTGCAGCACTTAACACAAGGTAGAGTAGAGATTCTGTAGCTCAATATTTTGTGGTGCCAAAATTTATTAATTTAATTAGTGACTTTTATATTTGATGGGATTTATGTTTTCTTTTGTCCATCATTTGCAATGGGTTATGATCAACAAACGATTCAATCTTATCTTCAACAGATCAGCTCATAGGTAAATTGGCCCTATTTTGCGTTGCTTTTATTCATGCAGTTATCTAGATATTTTTTGTTAAAAGGGATTCATGTAAGCAATTTTGTTAAAAGAGACTCATACATGTATTTTTTTGTACATGCAGGTATTGTACAACCTTTAGGTGAAGCACATAATTCTCAATTGACTATTTTGATGTGGTGAGTGATTCCTTTGTGCTAGATGATATGGATCTGCTAGAAGTCAATGGTGCAAAAATCATTTGCTTTATTGGTCCTGTGTGTCCATTCAGATCTCCATGCCAATTGGCAATGATCCATGAAACTCTTGTATCATATCATCCATATAACACACAATGTGTTGAGTCATAGAATATCTCAGGTTTCAATCCAATGTGCCTATTAAGATTTGCATGCCATATGGATGCTATCCTTGTAACAATCACTCTATAATACCCACGTTTCATACAATGTATTGAGTCAAATCAAACTCCTATTCATTATAATAAAATTTATTTTTGCAAAATTATCCGAGTATTCTTGTGCTATTCTTTTCATTATATTTCATAACACAATATTAGTGAGTTTGGAAATCTCCAAATTTCCATTTTTTGAATACTAAAAAGGTGGCACTCGGATAACATGCCCATAAGTTTCTCAAAACTGTATGATGTGACCTATCATTAGAAAGCACTTGAAAAATGGAATCTATTGAGCTATAGAGCGCTCGATTTTGAGTTATAATGTTCAAGTTATGACAAATTTAAAGATTTGACCACGTGTCCCAAACTAATGGGAAATTCCCATATTCCCCAAGATGGTGTTTCATGTAAATGATATAATTAAAGTGATGCCTTGAAATTAAATCTATAATTTGTGTCGATATACATATCCACATGCGTTTCGATATCGATGATTGTGTCTATTTACAAAAGTATAAACATCTCTTAATGCCATGTTGATCTGTACGGCATATTGGTGATTACTAGAGAGCAGACTTAAAATGCTTATTATTTAGGGGTTAATACATACTTTTTTACATATAATGCCTAGGTTATAATTCTTGAGAAAAGAACAAGCATTCTCTCGATAGAAGTATGTAGCAGAAAAGATGAAGAAGGGAATTGGATCACTTATATGTATCATTTCTCGTCTTGGGTACATATGTGTCCAAATATGAAGGGATCTTTCAAGGTGAAAGCATATGCAATTGCAGATGTATCAAAGCATTGGAAGGGTAAAATTTTAGCTCTCAAACAAAGGAATGTTGATTCTCACCTTATAACAAAGGCATTTGTACAACATGTATTTATGCAAAAACAAATACATATTGCGTCCACTGTGCCCTTTCAACGAAACATTGCAAACAGTAAGTATTTGCAACTCATTGAGTATGAGAAATTTCATGATATTTATGTAACTACTTGTCTTGTATTTACAGAAGTATACCCTTCGGATTGCTATGAGTGGCAAAATGTCGAGAGTTTCACAGGTTCTTTTAAGTGTTACCACCTCGAAATTAGTAGATTGCTCTTTGAGGGGCATACAACTAAGTAGCTCATAGAGGACCTTGGTTTTTTCTATGACTCCAAGTACATACTGCCCAAGGGGGGTCAAGAATATGGAACCCTTGAGTCTATGCATATATCAAATCTCAATAACATAGAATGGCCATTGTGTAGTAGCGACATTTTGCACATGTGTAGCACAAAAATTTTAGCAAACATATTGAACTCTATGAAGCCAAGCACATGCTCAGAATGTACATCTAAGCTGGTTCATACCAATTGCAATTTTTCCATATATACTCAAAGAATGTAAGGGTTTGAGACGTATCAAAAGCACGTACGTCATAAAAAGTGCATCTGAGGATTATGTAACAAGGATTCTAGGCAAAACTTGGACATAAAAAATGACTCACAGTCCTCCTGACACAGTGGAGTGTCGAGTCACAACAAGGGACATGGCTTTCAGGTAAAAATTTTCTCTCTTAGTTAACTATTATCTTACTTTGGGATGGATCGGCTAACTTTCCTTTCCAATTACAGGTACTTTGTCACACAACAAAATTTATGCCTAGTGTTCAAGTATCATTGATGGAGGATGCTCAAGGGTAAATGATTGTGCCTTGATCAAGACATGCATGAAAGTGCAATTGTGGATGTTACTGTCATTTGTGAGGGTTGCGAGCCCTAAGTGTTGCAAATGGAGGATGATTAGCCCTCGAGTATAATGCGCTAGAAAATTACAATGTTAATGCAGAATCCGCCTGTTAGCTTCTATTTTAAACTAGATGGTAGGAAAATTCAAAGCTGAGCTGAGGATACTATTACAGTAGAAAGTGTGTGACTCCATATATTTAAGAAATTGTAGAGTCTCCCTAAAAATCCCAACACCACAAGTTGTAATATCCAACACTTGTAAATTTTTGGATTTTTTTTGCCAATAGAATATTGTTACTTTGCAAACTTGTAATATTTAAAAATTATAGTATTTATGCAAAATCATACACTTGCTATGCACTTTCCACATCAACACATTTACATATGCATGTAAACTTTACAAAGACGTAAATAAAACCATAACTAAATATCGTATGAGAACAACCCTTAATGGTTTTTAAAACTTAAAATTTTTAAGGTAGAACTAATTTAGTTCTTGTTTTATTGTTTCATTTCACACTTTCTCTCTTCATCTCTTTATATCCACAACATCCCTCCTACCTACTATGATGGATTCTCACGCACACTTTGATAAGTGGATCCATGAGACTTTCTTTGTTGGCCAAGGTGACTAGATATTTCAGGGTTTCTCTAAGAACTTCAACCTTGACTATGAATTGCATTCACACTGAACATATTGTTCATCTTACTATCTTAGCTCTTTTATATTTTAGACATTTCTATTTTACCTCCAAAAACATTTCCAAAAAACAAGAAATTTGACCAGTTGGTTTGTTTTTTTACCAAAAGCTAGAATATAAAAAATCCCTAAAATATCTTTTAAAAAACTTTTGAAATTTCATTTTCCTTGTTCTCGATTAAAAAATCAATTACCTCATATCTACTAATCATTTTGCATTAACTAACTCCTTTTTTAATATAAAATTTGGTTAAAAAAGACTTCTTGAATGAGGAGAGAGAAGGAATTTGAGTATATCTTTGTAGAAAATTAAAAAAAAAGCAAAACGAGATTGCAAAAGTGGAGAGAGAATAGGATTATTTTACTATTCTTTTCTCTTCTTTTTCTTATTTTAAGGAAAAGAAGAAAAGAGAATTAAAAAAGATGTGGAATGTGTCAATTTCATGATGAGGGAAAGATGAATCTATTAAAAAAGTAGAGAGAGAGCCAGATGTGGTACATTTAATCTATTACAACATCAATTTCTATGTATCTTAGATAACCATCGAATCACCATAGACCTCTTGAACCTCCCAACCCTACCTAAACTTGTGAAAGTTTGAAGCTCAAATCTTGATCTAATGTCCCTTTTAGTACTCTTTTTATTGAAAGTATTAAAGGACTGAGTAGTGGCGAAGGTGGAGTAGCTAGCGGTGGAGAAGGCGGGATAGCTAGCAGTGGAAGTGGGATGACAACGTAGATAGCAAGTGGCAAGTGGGGCGCCACATAGATTTCACACACACACACACAAAATGAGAGGAGACCAAGGGGAGAGTGAGGAGTGGAAGTTAAAGTATAAGAGAAATAAGAAAAAGAATGTGTGTGTGTGTGTAGAGAGAGAGAGTGTGTGTGTGTGTGTGTGCGTGTGTGTGTTTGTGTGTGTGTGTGTGTGAGAGAGAGAGAGAGAGAGAGAAGAAAAGAAGAAGAAGAAGAAGAAGAAGAAGAAAATGAGGAGAAAAGCGAGAGATAAGAGAGAAAAGAAGCAAGGCAATTAGAGACAAAATTGAGAGACAGACTAGGAGAAAGAATGTGGTGACTGGTGAAGGTTCAAATCCTATTAGGCATATCCTCCTTTTTTAATTGAAGGTGTGTTTTCTCCTATGTTAGGCATGCTTGGATTTTTGGGCGTGGGAGATCCACCAACTATAAAAATTAGATCAAATGATGTCACACCATGCTGCATGACTAACAATTTTGTTTGCTAAATGTTTGTTTGCAGTTTGGTGTGCAAGTAGCCTAAGCTGGGATTTCTATTTTGTCAAGTCTGGTAGATTAGAAAATAAGAATCTATTAAAAGGGTAGAGAGATCTCTATATGTAGTATATATAATTCAAGCAATAGATTATATACGGCCTACATGCAAGCTCGCATGCAAGATTGGAGGATCAGACCAATAAAAATAGAGAAATTTAAGAAAGAAAAGAGAAAATAATAAAAGATATGTGGTTATTTCATGTAAGATGTGTGTGCGTGTTTGAGAGAGAGAGAGAGAGAGGTACTCTTGTGGCAACAAGAACAACGTGACCAGGCAGGCTTTTCTGGTGACACAGAGCAAGAGCGAGAGCGAGAGAGAAAAGAACAGTAGGCCCATCCCCCACCCCACCCCCGCCGTAGGCTACGTACTCCTTTAAGGCTCGAGGTGTCACACAAAAAGCCTGGCACATGAGATATTGCGTTATAACACTTTGTAGCAACTGGCTATTTGGTCAAACACCAAAGCTATCAGTTGTTGGGCTCAGCGTTTCCCAGCAGCAGCAGTCAAATCTTCTAGATGTGATGTTTTGGTGCTATTTCAAGCTGATTTCTTGATATAAATAAGTGAAAAAAAAGAAAGGTTGATCAAACGCAAAGGAAACAAAAAAAGGTGAGTTCGTTGACAGAAAGGGAGAGAAAGATATATTTCTATTTGACATCTACTTGGGGGGGGGGGAGAGAGGGGTTTTTTATGTTTGTGGGAGAGAGAGAGAGAGAGATATGGGTTTGCTTATGACATTTCTCTCTCTCCTCTAGCGCAAGGTCCTATGTTCATGGCATGGTTATGGTAGAGAGAGAGAGAGAGAGATGAACTGAATCGGTTGGATACCGTTGCTGTTGTGGTTGTGGCAAGAGGGGAGATATATATACATATATATATATATATAATTTGATTCTCTCTCTCTCTCTCTCTATAAAAACAGGGCAATTTTTATGTTTTATTTATTCTGTTTGATAAATATTAATTTTATATATTAATTTCTTTCTGTCAATTTACTTGAGAAAATACAAGCTTAAAAATGTAAGCTTTCTGATTGGAAATTGTTAATATTTTTAATTTTAAGTACTTATTAGATTTAGAATATTACAATAAAGGTATTTAAATTTGTAATTTATTTAATTTATTTTTATATCAAATGTTATTTTGTATATGCTTAGATTTGAATGGTTTAGTTATAATTTGCAATTTAATGTATTTAATTGTAGGTAATTATTTTGATACTAACGTTACTTTAATATTTTTATTTAATATGCTTAAAAATAATTTATCTTTTATGATATCTATTTCAAATGTATTGAATCATTTATTATGTGTTCTTTATATTATATATTTAATTGTAGTGTATATTGCTTAACATTTATGGTTTTGGTATAAATTTTATTTTGTGTGATCTCATGTAAATTTTAAATTTAAAAATATTAATTTATTTATTCTTTGATTATTAAGTTATAGTTAAGTAAATCACAATTACTATTAGGATTTTGATGCAAAAAAATATTTTAAAGGCATACTTTTTATGGAATTTATATTTTGGAAAAATCATATTTCATTTTTATTTTGGTGTCATTCACCATTATATAAATTTGATATATATCCTTTTTATTAAGTGAAAGTTATACTTGAGTATAAACATTTGTGTTAAATATCATTAATATATATCACTTCTTTGTATTAAATGAAGCGATTATTAAAATCTGTGCACGATTAATTGAGTTTTTTAATCATAATAATAATTTTATGTCAACATGTGTATTTCTTGTTTCATCTTCATGTATTCTAATTTGAAACTTAATCAAATTATAATTTTTTTATCTTACTTAGTTCATTATGAAATTATGATGTCAATAGAGATAGTTTTATTTTACTGTTTTTAAATTGATATTATATTTTGTATATTTAATGTAATGATATAAAATTGTTTAATTATAATAATAATACTTAATTTGTATGTTTATACTACTTGTTTTTTTAAATAATAATACATAAATTAAAACATCAAAATTAATTTTTAATTTATAAATTTGTGCTATTATGAAAAGTACTGATTTTTTTATTATGTAATTTTTTACAATTCATACTAATGCTTATATCTATATTATGTTATCAAATTAGTTGTACTAAGTTTAAATAAATTAATTAAAATTGTGCTATTTTTTTATTTTTTAATAGTTGAACACATATTATTTAATGTATAATTAGATATGTTTATGTAAATAATATTTAAAATAAATATCTATTAACTATATTTAAATATGATATATAAATTTAATATATGAATATGTAAAAAAATCTATATTTTATAATATAAAAATATGGAGAAATATCTAATGTGGTTTTTTATATTACTTCATATTTTGTTATACTATTGAGTTTACAAATATAGTAATTATTAATATTGTTTATATATACATTAGGTTTTTATATTAGTTGTATTAAATTTAAGCAATTATGTGAAAGACATATTAATTATATTATGTTTATGTAATTTTATTAGATATATATAACACACACACACACACATGTGTATGCATATACATACATACATACATATGTATGTATGTATGTAAGTACGTACACATGTGTGTGTGTGTGTGTGTGTGTGTGTGTGTGTGTTTCTATTTATGTGTACATGTGTTTTTGTTTAAATATATTCCAATTTAAGAAGTAAAAACATATTTTAAAATGAGAAACAATATGCCTTTACATTAATATGTTATTAAACAAAAAAAAAAGTGATTTGCAAGATCTATTATACAGCAAGTTTTCTTGAAATTTTTTATTGCTGTGAAACAATCTAATAAAATTTTTAGATATTATTATATAAAGTGTCGATAAAGAAAAAATACATGTATGATTGTGTTTCAATAAATAATATTGCTTAATGTAATAAACAAGACATTTATCATAAGTTTTACATATCTATGTATATATACATTCATATCTTCAAAATTTTGAAGTAGTATTGTTTTTTTCCAATGAAAATATTATATATGTGAGTTGTTGAGGGATAAATCTACTACAAATATTGTGATCTTGGTCAACTATTATACAACAACTGACATCGTGTTGTGCTCTCATTACATAAGGTGTATGCTATTAGCTTCAATTAATAGCTTATTAAATTGTTATTGTAATGACCTTCTGAATTTAATAATTTGATGTGCTTTGTTTGATATATATTACTACCAATCATCATTGAGTCCTTGATATGAAGCAACATGAACTAGGCAATATATCTATCCATGCATTCATATTTCCCATTAAAACATTGTGTATTGGAAATACGTAGAATAAATTTTACTTGTAGTATTTTCACAAAGTATAAATGTATGAGAACAAGACTTATGAATTGCACATGCATATTACTTTTTAGGTTACATGATAGTGACTAGTGTTCCGCACGTGCTTTGTGCGCATAGAACGCTAGGGCTATCGCACGACAACTTCGCTCAACAATCTATTTCTCATCTTTCTCTCTCCTATTTTTCCTCTCTCTCTCTTCCCCCCCAAAAATTTCCTATGTCTAATTTTCTCTCTCTCTCTCTCTCTTGCTTTGCCTTCTATTTTAGTTTATTTTTTTTCCTCTCCTGGTTTTCTCTCTCTCATTTTTTCTCTCCCCGCTTTTCTTCTCTCTCTCTCTCTCTTTTTATTCTCCCCCTCTCTCCTCTCTTTTCCTTCTCTCTCCCTCTCCTCTTTTTTCATTTTTTTCTTCTTCTCTCTCTCTCTCTCTCTCTCCATTCTCTTTTAAATTTTTTCTTTTCTCTCTCTCTCTCTCTCTCTCTCTCTCTCCTTTTCTTCTCTTTGCACTTTTCTTCTCTCTCTCTCCTCTCTTTTCCTTCTCTCTTTCTCCTCTATTTTTTATTCTCTCTCTTTTTAACTTTTATCTTTTCTCTCTCTATATTCTCTCTATATGTTCTCTCTCTCTTCTTCTTCTTCTTCTTCTTCTTTCACTTTCTCCCCCCCCCTCCGTCTCTCTTAAAGTATGTAAATTTAATCTTTTCCTTATATATAATTCTCTCTTTATGTTTATATTCTCTCTCTTCTCCTCTCTCTCTCCCTCTCTTTCTCTCTCTCTCCGTCCCCTTTTCTTATTCTCCCCTTTCTCCTAATTTTCCTTTTTTTCTTCTCTCCCTCTCTCTTTTAAATTTTATCTTTTTCTTCTCTCCTTCTCTCTTTTGAATTTTATATTCTCTCTCTCTCTCTCTCTCTCTCTCTCTCTCTCTCTCTCTTCCCCCTCTCTCCTCTCTCCCTTCCTCTCTCTCTCAAAAAATATTTCAATTTTAAAAAGACTTTTCTCTTTTCTCTTTTTTTCCATCTCTCTTCCTTTTTTCCTCTCTCTTCTTCTTATTCTTCTTCTCTCTCTCCCCCCTCCTCTCCTTTCCTTCTATCTCCTCTTTTTTTCCTTCTCTCTTTAAATTTTTTTCTTTTCTCTTTCTTTTAAATTTTATTTTTTCTCTCTCTATAATTCTCTCTGTGTTCAAATTCTCTCTCTCATTTTCTTCTCTCTGTCTCTGTCCCCCATCTCTCCTCTCTTTTCCTTTTTCTTTTCCTCTCTCTCTCTCTCTCTCTCTCTCTCTCTCTTAAATTGTATATTTCCTCTCTCTATAATTCTCTTTTTCTTTGTTCCCTTCCTCTCCTCTTCTTTCTTTTTTGCTATTTGTATATTTCTCTCTCTCTCTCTCTCCTTATTTTAATTAAAAAGAAAGTTTCTTTTTTTTCTTTTTCTTTTTCTTTTTCTTTTCTCTTTCTTTTAAATTTTATATTTTCTTTCTCTATAATTCTCTCTCTGTGTTCAAAATCTTTCTCTTCTTCTTCTTATTTTCTCTCTCTCATTTTCTTCTCTCTGTCTCTCTCCCCCCTCTCTCCTCTCTTTTCCTTTTTTCTTTTCCTCTCTCTCTCTCTCTCTCTCTCTCTCTTAACTTTCATATTTCCTCTCTCTATAATTATCTATCTTTCTTTTAAATTTTATATTTTCTCTCTCTATAATTATCTCACTGTGTTCAAATTCTCTCTTTTTATTTTCTCTCATTTTCTTCTCTGTGTGTCTCTCTCTCACCCTCTCTCCTCTCTTTTTCTTTTTTCTTTTCATCTCTCTCTCTCTCTCAAATTTTATATTTCCTCTCTCTATAATTCTCTATGTTCCCCCCCCTCTCTCTCTCCCTCCCTCTCCTCTTCTTTCTTTTTTGCTCTTTGTATATTTCTCTCTCTCTCTCTCTCCTTATTTTAATTAAACAAAAAGTTCACATTAAAAAGTTTAATCAGAGAGAGAGAGAAAACCTAGGCCCTACGCATGAGAGAGAGGGGGGAGGGGGAGAAGAAAAAATTTTAATTAAAAAAAGACTATTCTCTTTCCTCTTTCTCCCCCTTCTCTCTCCGTCTTCTTCTTTTTATCCTTCTTATTCTTCTTCTTATCTCTCTCTCTTTTATTCTATCTCCTTCTCAAAGTGTGTGAAAAACTATGTTTGAAAATTTTTAAATTAAAAAAGCTTGTAAAATGTTTAATAAAAAAAGTTTAAATTAAAAAGTTTAATCTAGCAGAGAAAGAGAGAGAGAGAGAAAGAGAGAAACTTTTGATTTTAAAAGAAGTTTGATTTAATTAAAGGAGAGAGAGAGAGAGAGAGAGAGAGAGAGAGAGAGAGCCTAGGCCCTACACATGAGAGAGAGAGGGGGGAGGGGGGAGGAATTTAATTAAAAAGAGAAGGGGGTTTTAATTTAAAAAAGGGAGGTGAGGAGGGAAGGCTTTAATGAAAAAAGGGAAGGGGAAGAGAAAATGAGATATTACACTTGAGAAAGAGAGGAGGGGAGGGGGTTTTGATTAAAGAAAGGAGGTTTGGAAAAGGGGGTAGGTTCGGGAAACCTATAGCCAAAATAATATAGTAGTAAGATGAGTATGGTGCACATTTAGTGAGCCTGGAGTAAGGTTATGGATCTACATGCATATTGTAAGGGGATTGGATTGAGAATATACTTATTGACGATTATGAGATGTGAGACTTAATAAATACTTGTTCTTTAAATCTTGAATATATTTATGCTACTTTACACAAGCTTTGATAAGTCCTACCAATCTAAACTTAGACAATATTTACGAATTTGTTCCACCTTACAGCATTGATTCCCATTCTAATTACCATTGTAGTATGTGGTTTTAAATATCTACGTGTATATACATTCATATCTTTAAAATTTTAAAGTGGTACTCTTTTTTCCAATGAAAATGTTATATATGTGATTTGTTGAGGAATTGTTTTAAAATATAGTTTGTTGATAATTTGTGATTTAAATATCTAAATTTTAAATCTAAAATAAATATTGTAATCTTGGCCCACTATCCTACAACAACTGATGTCATGTTGTGCTCTCATTACATTAAGGTATGTGTTATTAGTTTCAATTAACAACTTATTAAAGTATTGTTGCAATGACCTTCTAATTAGGCAATACATCTATCCACACATTCATATTTCCTATAAAAACATTGTGTACTAAAAATACATAATAAAATTTAAATTACAACATTTTCACAAAGTATAAATGTATGAGAATGAGACTTATGAATTGCACATGTATATTATGTTTTAGTTTACATAATATACATAGTTATGAGTAAGGTGCGCATTTAGTGGGCTTATAGTAAGGTTTTGGATGTGCATATTGTAAGGGGATTGGATTGAGAATATACTTATTAACAATTATGAGATGTGAGACTTTAAAAAAGATATTTTTTTTAAAATCTTGAATAAATTTATGCTACTTTACAAAAGCTTTGATAAGTCTTGCCAATCCGAACTTAGACAATATTTACATATTCTCTCCACCTTACTGCCTTGCTTCCCATTGTAATTGCCATTGTAGCACATAGTTTTAAATATCTACATGTATATACATTTATATCTTTAAAAATTTGAGGTAGTATTGTTTTTTTTTCCAATGAAAATGTTATATATGTGATTTGTTGAGGAATTGTTTTAAAATATAGTTTGTTGATAAGTTATTGAAATATCTAGAATTTAAATCTAATATAATTGTAATCTTGGTCAACTATCCTACACAATTGATATCATGTTGTGCTCTCATTACATTAAGGTGTATATTGTCAGTTTCAATTAATAGCTTATTAAATTATTGCTAAATGACCTTCTAATTTAAATAATTTGATGTTCCTTATTTGATATATATTACTACCAGTCATCGCCAAGTCCTTGATATGAAGCAACATGAACTAGGCAATACATCTATCCATGCATTCATATTTCCCAATAAAAACATTGTGTACTAGAAATACATAGCAAAATTTTAACTGTAGTATTTTCATAAAGTATAAATGTATGAGAATGAGACTTATGAATTGCACATGTATATTATTTTTTAGATTACATAACAAAGACAAGTAAGGTGTGCATTTAGTGGGCCTATAGTAAGGTTGTGGATCTACATATTGTAAGGGGATTGGATTGAGAATATACTTATTGATAATTATGAGATATGAGACCTGAAAAATACACATTTTCTAAAATATTGAATATATTTATGCTACTTTACACAAGCTTTGATAAGTCATGTGATAATAATCCAATTAATATTAAATAAATGAACACAAAGAAAAAATTCACGTCACATAAACTTAAATATATAATTTTATATGTAGATATTAATATTAACATAATAACTTATCCAATCATATCCAATCAACATTACATAAATGGATGGAAACATTATGGTTATCTTGTATGCTTGAATTATATAATACAAAAAATCTCAAACAAAAATAGCATACTATATATTGTTTATGATTAAAATCACAAAAGGGACAAACTTAATTGTATTCACATCATGTGAACTCAAACATATAATTCAATGAGTATATATTATTAAAAAGAAAGAAATAGTAAACATTCTAGCTAACTGAAGTATAAATTTGCTTGGAATTTGACTTTTGTATATCAAGACAAGATATAAATCATTAAAAAATGTTAGATAAACATACATTTAAAAATAATTAATAATAAAAATGAGATAAGAACTATCAAATTAAAAAGTATAAGAAAATATATTAATAAAACTTTTTGTCATCATTAGCTTCATCCAAGAAGAAAACACACAAACTTCCTAGCATCTGTACTTGTATTTTCTAAAGACGTGTCAGGGATAGGTTAGGATTCCATGTCTTATTTTAGTTGCTTGGATAATACATGGTTCTGACATATATTTATACCTGCTAATATGTGATTAGTTTGTAGGTGTACCATAAAATTATGATCCGTGGGTTAGGGTCTAGTTTATACAAGTGTTTATTTAGTCGCTATAAATATATAGACTTATCCTAGTTTTTTTGTTGAGCAAAGTTTATTTCAAGACAAGTCATTTGTACATATCAACTCAAGTAGTTAATCTTGCATATGGTTCATATAGATTTGAAAAAATTAAATTCTAAAAACAACTAGAAAATCAATATTGAATCAATACAAGAAAAAAGACATAATGTGGAAATTAAGGCCCATTAAGTAAGCCTAACTTTTAGAGATAGTTTCTACTATTAATATGTATCAAATCAATAAATCAAGAATTTTAATATGATGAAAGAAATTTAATTTTAAACTTTAATCATTTGATTGAAACAACAAGCCTCGACACAATTATGTAATTACTATACCAATCGTACTACTACTTTGCTTAAAAATAGAATAATCATCCTTGATTTCAAACTTGAATAATATTTAATATGGAAAGAATTTTGAGCCGGATAAATTTGTGAGAGATGAGCCAATAAAGCCTTATTGTTTGCTTCACCAATTGTAGCTACTAAAACTTTTTCTATTTAAGATTAGTTTTTTCTTCAAACTTATATCATAGTAAATATTGATATCAAATAATACTCACTAAAAAATTTGCTCATTATTTTTTAAAAAGGGTTTTCAACATTTTGTCATTATGAAAATTAATATCAAACTTTAAAATTCCAAATTTTAACCACTTTATTGTATTTATGGACCTTAACACAATTAAGTAATTATTGCATTGAGTGTAACAATTGTTTTTTGAAAATTGAATAATTATCATTGGCTTTAAACTCAAACTGTACTTAGTAAGATATAATATAATGTGGAAATTAGAACTTAGTGAGCAAGCCTATCTTTTAGATGTAGCTTGATTGTCAATATCTCATAAATCAAGAAATTAATAATTTCGATCTAATGAGAGGAATTTTCTTCAAAAATTTAAGTACTTGATTATAATTATTACACTTTTTTTCTTAAAATTGAAGAATTGTCCTTGCTTTTTAACTCAAATGATATTTGGTAAGGATAACATTTCATATTGAGAAAAAAATATTTTAATATAAAATCTTAGTGAATTAAATAATACCACTGTAATGAGAGGACTTTTCTTCAAAATCTCTAACTATTTGATTATAACAATGAACCTAAACACAATCAAATAGTTATTATATCAATTCAATTACTCTTTTTTTCCAAAATTAAAATTTAATCTTTGATTGTGTACTCAAATTGTACTTAGTAGTTACAAAACCTTAAATCAAGTATATTTATTTTCATACAAAATATTAATTTATTAATAATATAATTTCATTTCAAAAAAATCTTACTTATACTGTCATCTTGTCTATTTACACATTGTAGCATCTAGGGCATACTATACATCTCAACTAATCATCTTTTTGCCATTTATTAGCATTTTGAGATAAAACTAGCTCCCTAGCTCATCAAACTATAAAAATTTTTACTAATTTTTTTAAAAAAATTCTATGTACTTGGTCACTTTTATGACATAAGCTAACTTATCATTCAAAAAAACATAAAGGTTAAGTGGATGGTTGCCTCATGTATTAACTGGATGTATGTGATGTATAACATGTGTGGATAATATTAAAGTCATTAAAATTTATTATATATAAATATATAAACTCAAAATAATTATTAATTCATTATAATAATATTTAAATAATTAGAGTTTATTATATATATTAGATATATGATAAATATTATAGTTAAAATTAATATTTCATTTATGTAAACCTTAACATAATTATGTTAGTATTACTGTACCAATTATTAGTGCGACTTTGCTTTAAATTTGAATAATTTTGATTTCAAACTTGAATAATACTTAATAGGGAAAGAATTTTGAGTCGAGTACATTTGAGAGAGATGAGCTAATAAAGCCTTATCGTTTGCTTCATAAAAAATTTTACTCATTAAGATTTGGTTTTGTTTTTCAAACTTGTATTACAATGAATACTAACATCAAATAATATTATCTAAAACTTTTGCTCATTATTATTTTTCTTTTGGTTTTCAATATTGTGTCATCATAAAAATTAATATCAAACTTTAATATTCTAAACCTCAAACATGTCATGTAATAATGAACCTTAAAACAATTAAGTATTTATTGCATGAATAATTTTTTTACAATAAATAATCATCCTTGGTTTTACACTTAAATTATACTTTGTTAGAGACAATATAATATGAGAATCAAAAGCCCATTGAGAAAGCCTAACCTTTAGATGTATCTTGGCTATCAATATTTGATAAATCGGTAAACTAATAAATTTGATCTAGCAAGAGGATTTTCATTCAAAATTTTAACTACTTGATTATAGCAATAAATCTTAATATAATATGGTAAATATTATACTAATTTTATTACTCTTTTTTTAAAAATTAAGTTACCTTGATTTTTAACTCAATGGATATTTAGTGAATATACATTTTTGGATTGAGAAAATTTATTTTAATATAAATTCCTACAAATTTAAATAATTCCAATCTACTGAGAGGTCTCTTCTTCAAAATTTCTAACCACTTGATTATAAGAATGAATCTGAACATGATTGGGGAGTTATTACATTAATTCTATTACTCTCTTTTTCCAAAATTAAATAATCATCTTTGACTTTGAACTCAAATAATACTTAGTAGCTATATAACCTTAAATCTAGTAAATGTATTTTTGTCTAAAATCTTAGTTTCTTAAAAAAATTAAATTTACTTTAAAAAATACATTGTCATCCTACCCATTTACACAATGTAACGTCTAAGGCATCCTACATAGCTCAAGTAACCATTTGTCTATTGTCTTTTGACATTATGAGGCAAGTAAGCTCTTGACATGTCAAAAAACAAATTACTTAAATTTCTAAAAAAATTCATTGTACTTTGCCGCTTGTATGATACGAGCTAACTTGTCATTTAATAAAGCATAAATGTTAACTAAACAATTGCCTCATGTTTAATGTGTGTGATGTATATATATATATATATATATAATAGAATTTATTTAAAATAATATTTAAAAATATATGGATTAAATATGATAATATTAAAATAAGTAAAGTTTATAATATATTTATGTATGCATGAAAGTTAAAAATAAACTATTAATTTATTAAGATAATATTAAAATAATCCAATTTTATAATAAAGTTATTTTATTTTTAAATATATTATAAATATTATGACTAAAAGCATGGAATTCATTTTATACAATTGAACTAGAACTTTAATTTTAGTATTCTTTTAAATATGAAATTTTTGAATTAAAAATATTTTATAGGTTTTATTTATATGTCTATGTCTAATTGTTTAATTTTAATATTTTCTTGAACAATATTCTAAAATATCATCTTACACACACACACACACACACACACACACACACACACACACACACACACACACACACACACACACACACACACACACACACACACACACACACACACACACACACACACACACACACACACACACACACATAAAGGCATGTTTATAATCTACTTATATTAATACAATTATTTTTTGTTTATTTGAGTGCAAAGAAAAACTTATCAGTTATAAATGGAATCAAAATATGGGCTAAGACAAAAAAAATTGTTGCCAATGGAATTAGATATGTAGTAATATGAGATTTGAGCAAACATGGAAGTGATGAAATGGTGAAACTCATCAATAATAATGTTAGTGTATACAATTGAAAGATTTCATATTGAAAAAAGCTTTGAAGATATTACAAGATAGAGGACATTAAGAAATATCATCAATGTATGCTTCACAAAGTGAGATAAACAAAAAAATAATGGAAAGTATTGTTAGAGATACACAAAAAGCTTACATCTTGGGGACACTATTCTAGAAAATATTGATATATCAAAATTGCAGCAATTGGATAATATCTAGAATCATTGTAAGGTAGATTTAAAAAAGCAAGAGTATTAAAACTTCAAGTTGATGCTACAAACAAATAAATAAAATGGACACATGACATTTTTTGTAAGAAAGAAACTGATTGTCTAGAAAATGATGCTACATGTAGTCATATTGAAAACACTTGTAGTTATCTTGAAAACACTATAAAAAGGTCAAACACAGCCTTCTTCACAAGCATTACACATGATGCAATTAAATTCAAAGAAAAATTTGCATTCGGTATGTTTGGGGATTGTTATACTACCAATATCATGGGCATTCCAAATTTTACAAATAATGAAATGTATTGTGTAAAAAATATAAAGATACAATTTTTGAGAGTATTTACTCCTTCTATGAACAAAATATGCAATTGATTCATGGATGCTTAATAAGATGTATAGCATTTACAAGATCTCAAACATTTATAACAATATTCTCTTTTTACAATGGAGATATAGCCTATAATACACTGATATTATTGCCATATATCAAAGGCTTTTATAGGAGACACGCAACTAGGTTGTTGTGTCTACATGCATTCATAAAATCTATACAAAATGTGTTATATGATGTGATAGATGCAATGTCTGTTGCTCAATATAGTCATCCTTGGATACATGGAGATTTGCATTGCAGCAACTTGGTATTGGATTTTACATGAACACAAGATATTCATGTGTGTATAATTGATTGGGGCTAGTCTATCCAGAATGGAGAAAGAAAAAGGATAAATGTTATATCATCTATGAAATTCAAGATGTGGCTTGCACTAGAAATTATAAATCCTACACGTAAGAACGCATTTACAAAAGCATCTGATGCTTATGCAATGGGATGGATAATATTACAAATATGCAAATTTTGGGAAGAATGCATATAGTTTCTATTTCACACAAATCTGATGAACCATGAAGATGCAGTATTTATGAAAAGATTTAAATTGTTAGCTAAAAATAAAATGTTTATTTCAAATGTCAATCATCGTTATATAATTTCAAATGTTAAAAAAAGTCTTGAAACACGGGGAACGAAGGCACATCTGATAATGTGGCTAGCATTAGAAATGGGTCCTTGTTTGTAACGTTTTAAGTTAGATACATTTTGTATGAAACATATATATTATGAATACGTTTAGTTGTTTTGTATGTCTTTTGTATAAAAATTATAATAATATTAGTTACTTCATTTGGTACTTGTTGTAACCAACTTGAAAAGTAAAATTTTTTATGTTTTAAGTATAAAAAATGCTCTTTTAAAATAATAATTTATTTATTATTTATTGTAGCCAACTGTAAATTTTAAATATTTTTTCATTTTATGTATGAAAGTTCTTTTAAATAGAAACAACTTGGTTTGTTACTTTGTTTACTATCTTGTGTAATGAAATTTATTTTTAAAAGTAGTTTTCAATAATACAACTTTATATGGTTTAAAAATATTAATAAATACATAAAAATGATCAAAGCATGTATTTATAAACATACATATGCATAATACAATATAGATCCTTTAATAAATTATTTTGAACATAATTTTGTTATTATATTATTTATGGAGTGATATATCTAAATTAGAAATTTTGATATATAATTTTGCTATACCAAAAAAATACATGTTCTACATTGTATTATTGATGAAGATGAAGAGCAAGTGAATCACATGCCTAAACGTCTCATCAAAGATAACGAAACTAATATAGGTGAAATATCTCCCATGGAAATATAATCAATAAAAATGACTCATAAAAGTAACAAATATATCATGGTTTATGATTATAATATTAAAATCATTGGCACCTTACATAATAATATCTTAAGCATCTATGCTATAAGATTTTGTTCTTGTGGCAACCTATGACAAGGTTATGCTCTCCCTCTAGCTCTCACTCTCAGATCATCTCTCTATGTTCACTCAATCAAGATTGATTAGTGTTGACCATAAGACTTCATTTTGTACTCTAGTGACTTTTGGAGTGTGATTAAGGTCACTTGAGTGCTAACTCAAGTTTAATATTGACAAAGGTTGTGGCCATACAAGCACCAATGTCCCTTAAATACCCTTGGGAGGCATGGATACAAGTGGCAATGATAATCATCATTACCAAAATGAAATGAAGGAATAAGAGTTCCAATGATTTTGTCACTCCCACAATATCTGTTCCTCAAAGAGTAAGGATCCTTCAAACAACATCAAATACTATATAAATATTGCATATGTAAAAGAGTGGGGATAGACGGGTAGGACATGGGTTAGAACGAGAAGACCTAGTTATACTAACGAGGTATTTAAGGTGTTGGGAGATCCAATTAGGGCATCAGATAATCAAGTCTCTTTTACCCTTCCTTCCAACTTTCATGGCTTCCCTTCTCTTTCTCTCTCTTTTCTTGTCTTTCTCTCTCTTCTGCTAGTCTTTCTCTCTCTTTTCCTATCTTTCTCTCTCTTCAGCTAGTCTTTCTCTCTCTTCTCTCATCTTCTTCCTCTTTCTCTCTCATCTTCTTCCTCTTTCTCTCTCTTGTCTCTACAGTCTCTCCCTTCTCTCCTTCTCTCTCCTAGGTCTCCTTCATTACAATTGGTATCAGAGCACCAGTCTTCAATCCTTCTTCTTTCTCTCCTTCTTTTAGTTTTAGTTTCTTTTCAGTTCAGGAACCCTAGTTACTTAGGTGCACATCTACATCAGGACAGGTACATCATTAAAAGACCACATGAGTCAGGGAGTACTAGAGATGGTAGCCTTCTTGGAGTTTGCACAGAAGATTTGGATGTATTTGGAGGCAAACCACCAAACTTAGCAGGTCATTTTTCATTATTGGCCTTCTCCTTGCTAGGCTCTTTACCTTTACCATTGAGTGTAGAAGGTTTCCATTTTCGAGAAGGTGCAGGGTGCCGTCACTTTCCTCATCATCCTCATCTTCTTCCCCTTGGCTTCCTCTTCCTCTCCTCTCCTTCAACCTCACCATGGACCTTCTTGGTTGCAGAATTCTTGCCTTCTTTGCAAGGGCCAGTCCCTCTTTTATGCAACAACAGCAACATCGCCACAACAGTTGGCATTACATTCTTTGCTCCCAATTGCGTGCGCAAGTGCCTCTTCTTCCAGGGGCTGCTTGAGTGATTCCTTTGTGATCAAAAACTCCACTACCTCGAGTTCCTTAGTGTTTGATGACCTCGTGTAGCACAGCAACTTCTATTGCCATTCTGTGCAACAGGGGGTGAAGACAAATTTGTTGTATCTATTTCTGCTCTCTTGAAATGTGGTCTTTCCAAGGAGGCAAAAGACATGGGGTCACTAGGTCAAAGTTTTTCGTCAACACAAGAGGAAAATGTTCCTTTACAGTAGTCGCTACCAGCTTTAACTACAGCATGCATCTCACAACCCTCTTAAACTCCAAAATCTTGTCAAAGCTTTGAATCTGTTTGAGATGTAGCACTCTTGTCTGCAAAGTCAACAAGGCATACCATTTGCTGCAATTTTGGCAAGTTATTGCACAAAGAAACATCATACACATTTTTTCCTAGCAAATGGCTCATTAACATTCCTCTAGGAACAATTGTTGATGTGGGAGTGTGCCACCCAAGAGATTATGACTTCTGTTACCTTAGTGCTCATGTTGGCATTATTGGAACAACGCATCCTACACATTATCATGTGTTGGTGGATGAAAACGGCTTTACGATGGATGAACTACAACAGTTGACACATAGCTTGTGCTATACGTATGTGAGAAGTACATCTGTTGTTTCCATTGTTGTGCTTGTTGCACATGCACACCTTGCAGCTACACATGCTCAGAACTTTTTAGATCATGAAGGATCGGAGGCCTCATCAATGACTAGAAGGTCAGGGTCATCTCCTGTTTGTTTTCCTGAGCTACACAGAGACACTGAGGCTACATCTTCTCATAGGCAAAAGTGTCAATGCCTCTTTATGGTAGTGTTATTAGCTTTTGCTTGCTTGGCAAAGAGACAGGACTTCATGCCCTTGTTTTGCATCCTTAAGGAGTGGAATGGTTTGCTCACTTTGTTTGCATAGAGATCTACACAAGATATGATCATCAACAGGCCATATTGGTGGTGATCTTTGCTATTGTCAAATTGAGCTGGTCATCAAGGATCACGAGCGGTGGAATTAACAAGCACAGCCTTTAAAACCTGATCACAACATCTAAATCCTGAGATCTAGCAGTTTAGATGGTCAAAGGGAATCTTTTGTAGCCAAATTTGGAACTAACTGAGGCATGCCATTTTCAATATTCATAATATTTCTAGTCCCATGATCCATTACTTTACTTGTGTTACTTTTAGAGATGATCCCACTATCATTAGAACTCGTAATCTGATGTGCTGTCTTGTTAACTGACCTATATGGTATGGAAGACTCCATTTCTGAAAAGACATTGGTAGATGTACATTTGAGAATGAGGCCAGTTGTTCTGGGTATGCATGCTTGAAGTGGCCATCCTTGATTTTTGCAACAGAGAATATGTTTTTAGCAGTATATGCAAACTCATGTTTTAATTATAAAATTACAAAAAGCATAATTGATTATTGCATTACAATATTTCATTCTATACTTGATTGTATATCGTATGTATTAAAAAATTATATAACTTCATTTGGCTTAAAAAAATAAACAGTTAGACATTTTTAAAATAGTTTACATCAAACATTTGATCACATTGCAAATGCTAATGCTAAAAAACAACATATTTATGTGAATAAAATGATGATAACTTTTGTATTTTCAAATATATATGAATACAATGCAAATAGATCTTGATGTGAAATACTTACTAGATGATTGCATATTATATTATTCATAAAAATTTTATACATTATATATAACCTTAAAAAAAGTTTAAAAGTTAAAATATTCATTATAAATTATGAAAAATATGAAAATATTCAATTATAATTAATATGTTTTATGATACAAAAATATACATTATTAACAAATGGTATCAAAGCTAATAAGAAAAATAGATTTTTAAATAAAAATCAATCTTGAGAGTATTATTATAACATTTATATTTTAGAGAAATAAATTATGTTCATAATATAATATGTATCAATTATGATACTATAAATTCTAAATAAAATGTAGTACTGATAAATGAATATATTGGAATTTTTTCGAAATGCTACAAAAAAGTAATTAACACAAATACAAAAGAATATCTATTTAAATGTTGTAATTAAAAATAGTCATTGTGGTTTATGTTGATGATGTGTTGCTCATTGGTCCTAATGAGATATATGTTATTGAATTTAAGGCTGAGCTAAATTCACCTTTTGACATATTGGACTATAATACAACTGCCTACAAAGCCAAACAATGGCTAAAATAACATCAATAGCTATAATTTGAGATATGTGTACACTAAGAAGCCAAGGTACAATCAAGTACAAGACCAAAAACTACAAAACCAAGTGCTCATCATAATGGTAAAGACAATATCAAAATAGTCCAAGCAAGCTTTGACATGTATCAATCTTTTTGGAATTCTTTTTTTTTTTTGGGGAATTCCTAGCTATTAATCTCAAGAAAAATAATCTTCAAAGCATATATATCTTGTTTTTATAATGTGAAACTAGCTTTATCTCAATTAGCCTAAAGGTTACATCCCATCTAATCACTCCCAAGATTCTTGGTAAATATGTTAGGACGATTCTCCTATGTAAAATAATATTCCATCTCCACTTCTCCATCCTCAGTGAACTCTAGTACATAGTGATAATGAATCTCTATATGCTTCATGTGAGCATGAAACACAAGGGTCATTGTAATTGCTAGGCAACTTTGATTGTCAAACATCATGATTGTTGCCTATTTGATTGTAACTACTATGTCTCCCAAATCCTCAGCCAAACTACTTCACAAAGTAACAAAGTTTGCTACCTTGTATTCATCCTCTCTTGAAGATAATGCTATTGTAGGTTGCTTCTTGCTGATCCAAGAGAGAATTCCTTATCCAAGTGAGAAGCAATATCCAATCTAGTGATTTCTTGGAATGAATATCTCCTACCTTGCCCAATTTTTAGGTGATATCATAGTCTATTGTTTCCTTTAAGTACTTTCACACATGTATCCCTACTTTGCTGATGGTCCTCTCAAGGCTCATTTGAGAATCTACTTAGGCATCTAGCCACATAACTAAGATCAATGGCTTAGTATTGCATATGAAGATAAGACTTCCCACGAGCTCTTGATACTGCTAATGTGTAGAGGTGGAGATGCACCCTCAAATGAGAGTTTTGCATTTAGTTTCATTGGTGAAACCACTACCTTATGTTCGATCATCCCAAATGACTTTGGAATCCCCTCAACATACCTTTGTTCAGAAATGAAGATTTTGCCATGGTTCTTAAGATACCTCAATATCCAAGTAGAAATGCCTAACTCCCAAGTCTTCATTTCAAATCCAAAGCATATCATCATTCTAGTCTTCTAAAGCTTAGGCTTATGGTCTTCTATGATAATCAAGCCATCTACATACAAAACAATGGTTACATGATTGGCATCCTATGTAAACACATATAAGTTAACATCAAAAGCACTTCTAGTAAAATTAATATTTTTAAAAAATCCATCTATTCTTTGATACCATACCCTTGGGTCTTGTTTTAACCCATATAATGCCTTTCTAAGTTTATAAATCTTATTTTCTTGATCGAGTATCTAAAATCCTAGTGGCTAGGTCACCTATACCTCCACAAATAGTGGTCATCCTAACCATAGATGCAAATATTTCTTGAAAATCAAAGCCTTCTATCTACGCGACTAGCCTTGTGCCACAAGTTGGGATTTGTAAATTTGAAGATTTTTTCCAAATACCCATTTAATTTGTACTTACTTGGTCTTCCAGACCTATTTCTTACAAATTACTTTTCTATGTTTTGGCCATTCAATCAAGTCCTAAGTTTGATTTTTGATGATATGTCATATGGCAACTTCCTAGTTTGGATTATCCATAGCTTTATCCAAACTTGTAGGCTCCTTTACTTGCATTATTTCAGATAAATTGGCCATATCGAAAATGTACTTGGTGTTTCATATTAGACATCTCCCCAATCAGCACTATTTGCTCTTATATCCTCTTTTTCCTTTGAAGTCCATTAGCAAATGGGTCCTCTTCAATTGTAGGAGTTGGATTCTTCTTATCAAAGAGCTTCTTTGCCTACTTGGGAATTGGCCTCCCTTTTAGTGCCAAAGTAGCATATTATGGTAACTTGAGAAACTTCATCATTTTAGAGATCCTCTTCCAAATAGGGGATCAAGTTGAGATGTATTTTGTATTGAGTTGGGATGTAGTATGGGAATTTTTTCACCCAAGTAGGGGATCAAATTGAGATGTATTTTGTTCAAGTATTCACCCTATACTTGATGCAATAGTTGAGATGTGTTGTGTGTAGATTCTTGCCTTCAACTCTTGCATTACGTCAAGTTAATATGTCATTTTTCTAAAACTTCATCATAACTTGATGCAATGCATCAACTTTATGATGAAGATGTAGACAAAGCATTGGTCAGGTTTGTAGGAGAACTAGAGGTGTGGAAACTTTGCTAGAAGCTCACTAAAGTTATGCAACCCACGTTGTTTAGATAACATCCTTTTGGATATTCTTCTACACACTAATAGATAGCATCAACAATTGATGAAACATCAAGTTAGGCTAGAAGCTATACATATATGGAAGTATATTATACTTTTTGATTGAGTTTATGGGATTCCTCAATAAGATAGGGAATGCATCAATGCATGTTTTCACATTTTTCTTCTCTTAAAGACTAAGCTATAGGATATCTTCATTTAATGTTTGTGATATATATGCCTCTTTTGGCTCCTAGATCTATTGTTCATCCTATTGGACTATCTCACGTGAGTCCCATTGCATTCTAGTATTATGCCATGTATTGCCTTATGGATCTATTGATTTGATGATTTTAATTGGTGAAGCATTCTACTTTTTCCTTCTTTATTAGAATACATAATGACAACTACTTCAAGTTCTACCAAATTAGATGTGGACTCTTGAAGCTTAGAGATTCATTATACGTCACATCTACATTAGAAGATAGTTGGACTTGGACCCTTTCACCATATGGCCTTCATTTGTGCATTTACTACATAATGGTATATAGCCCACTGAACACTTGGGATAAGGACACTTTAGGAAAAAATGTATTCTTTCTTTCCACATTTGTAATATTTTACTTCTAATCTCAAGCCGCCATAACTTTGAGATGGGGTCCAAAGTTCAATCCAAACTTCCTAGGCTTTGATCCAATAACTTGTATAGTCATTTTGGATTCCAGTGGATGGGCAATGCTTAGGTTTTCATTCAAGAATCTAAGTTGGATTGCTTTCTCATTTTGGTTGGATGTTTTCCATTATTTCTTTTGGCATTATTGGTGCCCACAATTGTATGTAGCACTATATTGTGATAGTATTGGCATCTATTGGTATGGGTAGGTGACATTACTTGAAAAATGTTTTCCATTATTTCTTTTGGCATTATTGGTGCCCACAATTGTATGTAGCACTATATTGTGATAGTATTGGCATCTATTGGTATGGGTAGGTGACATTACTTTAAAATTGTTGACCCTTTAATACCTTATATATAGCATAGATATCCAAATTCAAAGAATCATTGGTATGAATGAATCAATATACTTAACAAGATTTATAATGCCTCAGGAGGTACATATGAAGACAAACATTGCTAAATAGAGTAGTGAATCAAGTAACATGTGAAGAATGATGTTAAACAATTGCAGAGCTCTTTTAAGAGCTCCAATGGCACAAGCAACAAACCAAGGCTCTCTTCCTAGATAAATTTCTCTTAGAAATGTAGATGAATCATTATAAATATATTTCCATTGTCAATTCTCAAGGGAGAGTATAATGAAGACCTTGATCTTCACATAGAAAAATTCATGATAACATATGTGGTCAACAATGCTAGGACTCCATGGCATTGGTTGGTAATATTTTCCACCACTTTTAAAGGTGTGACATACCAATGGTATAAAATATAGATTTTAGCATTTTTTAGCACATGGGATAAATGCAAGCATGCTTTCATCATCAAGTTCATGTGAGATGGATTTGAAGAATGGATGCAAGAGGAGTTTAGGAATCCAAACCAATTGATTAGAGAAAGAGTTGTATCATGTGTTTCCATAATGGAGTACATTTTGAAGGGATGGCATCAATCCCTTTGCAATAAGGTAAAGTCTCACCCTAGCCCCCTAAAATGACATGAGGTCAGGATCTATAATAATGTCTTATGATGTCATCGTTTAGCTTTTCCTAGTTTCTCCTAGTCTATCATCCTTGAGGAAAAACCTCTCAATTCACTAAGAACATCCAACCATCAAATGGTTGACTCATAATCTAGATGATAGAATTCGAAAGAGAGTACTCCTCAAAGGAGGTTAGGACATTTGTGGAAGTAAGGAGACATTTGCAAGAAGTAGTAGAAGGTGCTTGACTATATGATGAGAGTCTTGCCTACCTCATTACCATGGGAATAATGTATTTGATTTCTGAGTGAAAATTTGCAAATGTGGCTATACAAGAAACATAAACATTTGGCTATTATTCATTCAAGAAGTCACCCCTTACTGCCAAATATATCTAAAAGCTAATCTTTCTAAGGTATTCTATTGCCAAAAGTCTCTTAGATTGCAATGTAAAGAGGGATATAAATCAATAACTTAGATTGCCAAAAATTCACTTAAATTGCAATGTAAAGAGGGACATAAATCAATAACTTCTCAACTTCCATAATTTCTTTTTTCATAGAGTGTACATTTCATATGTTGCCAAACACATGTGCACTAGCTAATATGGAAAGAAGGGGGGGATAGAAGACGAGACTCAAAAGAGGAAGACAAAGACAACCCCTTAGGGTCAACAACAAGACAGGGGAGTGCATCCTCAATAGTAGCACGATAAATGAGGACACACTATTTGTTGCAGGAAGCACAAAATATGGGAGAGTTATTATCCTATTTGTTGTGAAAGCAACGAAATTGTAGGGAAGCAATAGGAGGACTGTAGCATGCTTATGGTTCAATGATGGCTCCAAGGGTAACATTAGAATCAAGGGTTTCTACATGTTTGAAGAAACTGTATTTAGGCAAATGCTTGATTTTTCTGGTTCACTAAATTGTCCTACTTCGAAGCAAAACTTTGGATTGGATAGCAATACATTATAGTGCTTAGAGTTAGCATTCTGAGAGAAGAAAAGCTAAGATCAACATCAAGTCAGTTTCATCCTAAAAGGAATTTGTAGGGATCAACAAAAACATCTATTTGTAAGACTACTCCTAGGATTTACCAAGCTAGTGGAAACAAAGTAATGATTCACTGGTCTTCAAGCATATGTCATTTACTTCTGAAGTTACATGGATCCGATTCTTATATTGGACATTGTATTGTGAATCAAAATAAGCTCTACCTAGTGCTACAAGGGTGGAGGACTGAGGTGTTTGCTTGAGTCATTGGGTGGCGGATTGATAGACGGATGACGAGGCTATTTTTCTATGGAGGCGAGGCCCGATTGGAGATGGGGGGTCGCAAAGCTTTAGTAAAGCAAAGCTAATGTTATCCATAGTAAAAAGCTACGTGCTTTTTGGGAGGGACATGGCACACTGTGCATGAAAGAGTCAGCACTAATGCAAGCTAAGAAAATACAAATATTACATGGCCCAGCTTTGAAGGCAAGAAGTAATTCCATGGAGCTTGGCGATGGTCTCTGACGCACAAATCAATAGAGCAAAGAGCTTTGGAAGCTGATTATCAAAGACCTACGAATTGAAGGGGATCACATGTACTATGTCTTTCCATAATTGTAAGGATGGTGAGGAGCCTGTCAATTTTGGCCCCAATGCACCATTCATGCATTACAGTGATGGCTGGATGCTGCTGCACGCCATAACAATTCTCCAATTCGGACTAGAACCGCCTCCCAAGTAGCAGCCTATTTCACAGCATGTGGATCTAGCTTCTCTGTTTCTTGGAGGCAAATTGCCTCACGACAGGAGAGTGCAGTTCACCTAGGAATATGTTGGCAAGATTGTGCTCTATTTCCTGTTCATGCTAGTGATGGGTTCGATGCTCAAATGGCTTCTCGAATGGCTACCCAATTTATTGTCAAGCGTGCCAGTTTTGGTTAGCAATGATACCACTCATGAATTGTGATGCCTTGATCCTATTTCCAATCCAAGTGTCAAGGGTCGAAATTCTTATTGCAATCAAGAAGAGCCCCACAAACAACTATGTGGCAATCGAAAGAAGCTTGACTCAAGTTGTTGTTTCAACTAAAGATGTCATTTGAAAATTGAGTGAATTAAAAGAAGTTAGTACCGTAAAAGAAGATTGTAGAGGTGACTAACGAAAAGCTTAATGGTGATGCAAGCGTTCATGTTGATGAACTAAAAGGTAGCTTCATATTGCCTTGAGAGGAGAAAATTGCACCATGCCATCATTTACTCTACACATGTGGGAGTGTACCTCACTACAAATAGGTGGATATGTAGTGAAGGAAATGATGCACGTGAAGAATCCTCCATGCTTGTGTGATTGACTGTCATCATGGAAGCCACTAACTGTTGCTAATAATAACCTTGCTATTGAAACTAGCATTAACGTGAAGATGAAGCCTATCATGAGAACATCTTTGAATACCTATGACATAAAAGAGAAGCATGGCATCCATGTTTCAAGAGAAAAGCTTTGAAAGAATTCTTGATTTTCCATATGGTTATGATATGCCAATGTCATGAAATTGAACTCTTGTGAGCAACTATTACAAGTGTCGTCATATGCTACTTTGACGAGGGAAGGAGAACAGAGAAGATATGATAGTATTCCTTACAAGAGTTAGATGAATGCTACCCAAGAGCTCTATGTGTTGCAAGTTCAAGAGAAATCGCCTTACAAAGCAATCAACCTATAGAGACAAAATCATGTGTTTCATCTCCACTTCCCTTACCTTGACATTGGGTCCCATCCATGACACGCGATCTTTACTTGTAGAGTGGGATTTCTAGTGACTAATGGTGATTACAACCTTTATTAATCTTTTCCTTGCTTCTTCTTATGTGTATTTTCCTTGAGTTGAGTATTCCTCATAATCCTTTGCTCCCATCTCGTATAGCATCCCTGCCATGAGAGACTTTTGCGAACTCCTGCGCGTATTCCATGCAACATTTGGTGAACCCAACGTGAAAGCATCGCTTTTGTTTATCGAGATGGGAGACCCTTGAATAATCCACCTTCATCGTTGAGTGTTTCTTCCTTTTCGATCGATGAGATGAAGATTTTGTTACAAACTCTTTTTTCAATAATTATGATACAAAATCAGCAGATACAATTATCTACGTAGCAGTAGTTGGATCAACAATGACTATTGCATCAAGAACAGGAGCATACGCTTGGTTCGACCAAGGTGATTGAGATTGTGGTTAGTGAGCAAATTTTTTTTGATGGTCGAAATGTTTCGGCTTACAATAAGTCCTTTGAAAGCCAAAATGCACTTCTTTGGAGTTTCGACCAATTGGAGCAACTATTTCTTACAGCTTGTCACTCCTGCTTTGCGGGTTAGAGTGACAAATATGTTTGTACAGGAGTCTAACTTGGATGCTTTCAAGAAAGCACTCAAAGACCAATATTTTCTGGAGGATTATGGTATTGCTACGTGAAAGACATTCAGAGAGTGGGTTTATCAACCTAACAAAGGACTTGTTGCTTTTTTGAATTGTTGTGGGTGTTTGAAGAGTGATACAACCACTTGGATGCACTAGAGCAAAGAGCTCTAAACTTAGAGAATGTGGAATCATTCTTACAAGCAGCTGATCTTGCACTTCAAGATGAGTTGGGAGAGCTACTAGAGGACCGTACGAAGCCTACGGGATTGAATATGAATTGGTGGGACATTGTTGATGTAGTTTCTATACTGACGAAGAGGTGGAGATGGAAGGCTCACTTGTAGAACGGGATGCAGTCACCACCAACAATGTCTTCTCCTACCACGACTTCTCCTACTTCTCCTATTGCACCATTCCACTACTTCTCCTATTTCTCAGTCTGTGTCTATGCCTATGCCTATGCCTATTCCTACTGCGACTGGCAGACCAACTACAAAACCGACTATCGAAGATATGGTGGAGGAGATATCAAAGAACTTAAAAGACCTACAAATCAAGATGACTAGAATGGAGCAACAACCACTTAGTCTAGCTTCGGTTTCAGCCCCAACTTCTTCTACTCCTCCAAATTCCTCCAGGAGTGATCCTGTCCAATGTTGCATGTCGATCAAACCAAATTTCAATAGGGGTGTTATGAAGAAATTGTTAGAGGAGTCTCTTTTGCACTCTTCTTATGTGATGCGAGAGGTGGCAAGAGACGTTGATGCCTATGGCCTTTAATTAGAGCAGCTGCTGCCGAATAACAAATCCCTTTTATGGTCCTATGCATTGCATGCAAAGAAAAATGGGAAAGCTTATTATCCGAACTTTCAATCATAGGTGATGAGATTAGGAAAGGGACTGGATGGGATGATCGAGTTGATATCTTTTCTATCTATGCCTATATTATGGAAAAATCTCAGGGATTCAAAACACTTGTTGAGGAGAAGTGGAAAAGAGATGATGATCAGCCCCCTGAAGGTTCAAAGAGGGTGACTAGGAGGAGCGATCCAGTTTCTCAGCTTTCTTCTTCAGGAACAGAGCAGAGTATGGCTAAAGTTCAGAAGCTGAAAGTACAGGAAGATCAAAAAGCCCCAAAGACAAAGGATCCGAAGCTAAAAAAGCAACCTGGATTCAAGCTCTGCTTTCCGACATTGAGATGACTACAGACTTGAAGAAGGTGCTTGAGGATTAGATTCCTAACTGCAAAGTTAAATTCACTCTTGGAGAAGCCTTGGGAATTGCCAAAAGAGAATTCCATGATGACATCATCGATATCATTAAATAAAAATGAGGAGATTATTGATTGAGGAGATTGATTCTGATGAGGAGATTACTGAGGAGTCTATAGATGGAGCTTTATGTATGCAATCCAAGAAGACTCTTCAACCTTTACTTCAGCCACCAGTATAGTATGCGGAGAGTGATGATGTGCCTAGATTGGTGCCTCGTAGCCATTTTTTTCGTATTCACTGGGCTCGTGCAACTACGGAGATAGTAGTCAAGCTTGGTGAGAAGGAGAACCCTTGTGTTGCTCTTTTGGATCACGACTCTGAGATTAATGTCATAGTGCATGGATTGTATGATACCAGTAGATGGCCAATTGATGTGGATCATGGTTGGTGCATGCGTGCGGCCCACAACACTACAAGAGATTTGTATGCTGCTTGTTCGAACTTGAAGATTTCTATTGGAGATGTGGATGAGACTTATCATTTCTTTGTGTAGAACTCTTGTTCTTATCCTATTATTTTGGGGAAGCCATTCATTGCTGAGTCTCGGATGGAGACTAAGGCTCTAGACGATGGGTTTGCCTATGCATAGATCTGAAGCAAGGAAGGAAAGAGGGTTGTCCAGTTCATGATAATTTGTGTCAACCATCAGTGGAATAAGGATTCTTTGAGGGATCCCCTCTTGCAATATGAGAGCGTTAGGTACCATTGTCTTGCATGACGACAGTGGTACGAGACAGAAATCTCTTACCCCTCCTGGCAGCGGCAGTCCTTTCTCAGGAGTATATGGTGTGTCTGTTGAAAGTACCTTGTGTTTTCAGCATATTACAGACATACCTAGAGCTAGCAGGCAGTACTTGAAGAGAAAAGAAAAAGAATTGAAGCTTGCACGTCTTTTACAGAATGAAGACAAGGTAGATGGTCTCTATGATGGGTTGTCATGCTCAGATACTATGGAGGATCTTTCAGCATCGTTGAAAACTGAAAATCAAGAGTTATCATATGTCTTACATGTCCATTCTCTGGCGATGTATTGTGAAATTCTTGATTTCATGCTGCAAGAAATTTTGGGTGCTAAGAATTATCAGCAAAAATTATTCATTGCTGAAATATTTTAGCAAAAAGATTTACACAGTGCTGATTTACAACAGCAAATAGGATTTACAGCAGAAATAAGTTGTGAGTCTCAGTGTTGGGATGTTCATATGCAGTCCAAAAAAGATATGGCTGATTTTTGTCAATCAAAAGAGTTGGGTGCTTTTTATACACAACAAAATTTGTGTTTACCGGGGTATTTAAAGGCAAAGGATGAAATTTGCAGGTTGTAGCAAAGAAGCCAGAGAACGAACAAAATATAAGACAATTGATAAGAATGTCTGACAAGTTGCAGGACCACTACCTTTGGACAGTGATGAGATGATTAAGAGAGCAACTATATGCAGCCTCATTTACGAGATCCTATAGATATTGGACACAAGTTTTCAACCAAGACACTAAAAGAGATGAAGATTGGACTAAAGATTTTTTACTTCCAGTAGAGATGAGATGTTTTGAGGAGATGTTGAGTAGACATTTTTACCATTTTGCATGTCCCTTGGAATCTATGGCCTATTCCTGTGCCTAGGGCTCACTTGCCTAGATTGGTGGAGCTTTTGAATGAGGGGATCAGGGTGGGGATTTTAGAGCCATCATTAGCTTCGTATTCTAATAGATGGTTCACAGTTCCCAAGAAGAATGGGACACTCAAATTCATACAAGACTTATAGCCGGTGAATAGGGTCACTATACGAAATGTTGGTGCATGACCTATTGTGGATGAGTTTGCAGAGGCTTTTGTTGGATGTGCTATCTATTTACTTGTTGATCTTTATTCCGGCTATGACTAGTTCCAGCTTGCCCTTGAGAGTAGAGATTTGACTACAATGAAGACACTTTTATAGGCCTTGTCCGGATGTGTACGCTTCCATAGGAAGCTACTAACTCGATTGCCCATATAATGAATGTGATGAACAAGGTCTTACAAGATTTTATTCTAGAGCTTACCATTTCTTTCATTCATGATCTGGCTATCAAGGGTTGTTTGGAGAAAGAGAAGGATGAAACTTTAGATGATCATGGATGCATGTACTTTGTGGCTGCAAATATCAGAGATGTTGAGAGGATTCTTTGTAGGCTAGAGGAAGTGAATTTGACCTTGTTGGGACTGAAGTCTATTTTTGGTGCCAGAGAGGTTTCGATTGTTGGACATATGTGTGGTTATTATGGCAAGAGGCCTTCCCCTACGAAGGTTGGTGCCATAAAGAAGATTGCAGAGACTTGCTCTTCTACTTCAGAGGTTCACACGTTTATTGGAGCTTGTGTATTTTATCTTATTTGGATTCCTAATTTTTCTCATATTGTAGATGATCTCTACCAGCACTTGAGGAAAGGGTTGCATTTTTATTGGGACATGAGACACACTAGAGCTATGTAGAAGCTGATTGAGAGTTGCTCCGACTCTCAGAAATCAGATTATGAGTGTGGGAGACCTATTGTACTCAATATTGATACTAGTCCTATCGGCATTGGATGGGCTGTTGGCCAAGACGATGCAAATGGGAATAGGTATGCCATTCAATTTGGGGCAAAAGTTCTAAATGAGTGGTAGCACATGTATCCATAGATTAATCTTAGGAGTTGTCATGGCTCTCAAGAATGATAAAGAGTACTTCATTGGTGCTGCTGTGGTGGTCGAGACTGATTGCTTGCCTCTTCTAGGTATGATCACGAGTTGTTCTACTCCTCCAGACATTTTCATGCTTAGGTGATTGGGTACATAAAATCCATCAATCCTAAATTCAGGCACATAGCAAGTAAAGACAACCTAGTAGTCGATATGCTTTCACGAGCGAGGTATGATGATATGTATTCTTGTTGCACTGATGATGGGATGATCTTTCAACCATGCGTGCTGATCATACTTGTCATGTATTTGCTTTGGAGAGCTTTGATGAGTCTTTTTATATAGGAGAGTATTTGCAGATTGACCGTTACTTGAGTACATGTCTAATCATGATGGATGGACTGATGCAAACTGCAAGAAGATCAGGAGGAAAGCTTATGGTTTCTTCTTGCAGAATGGGATGCTTTGGAAGCATCCACGGAAGTGAGGAGGACAACCATTGAGAGTTGTATGTGACAAAGCTTCACATGTGCAACTACTGGTGTAGAGGCATGCATAGAGATATCTCATGGTTTGTGGAGACATGCACTAATTGTTGTCAGTTGTTTTCTTCAGTGAGAAATTGAGACAAGCTTCACCCTACTTACCTACTATGTATTCACTACAAGTGGGTTCTTGATTTGATTACTATGCATGTTGGATTGTGGCAGATGCGATACATTGTTTTGGCATGAGAGGATCTCATGAAATAGGTGGAAGGAAGAGCATTGAGGACGAAGTCTACTTTAGTGGTCTGTAAGTTTCTGTTGGAGGATGTTATTTGTAGGTATGGCTACATTGGGAAAATTATAGCAAATAGAGGTGAGTTGGATCCTGATGAGGCTAGGGATTTTTTCTCTCATATTTGCATTAAACTTGCTTTGACTTCAACATATAATTCAAAAGGCAATGGGAAGAGTGAAAGAGGCCATTCGGTGATTGTGAAAGCCTTGGCCAAAGCATGTGGTGAATGGGTCTAGGAGTGGCCTAGATTGTTGCCTTATGCCTTATGGGCTAATCGCACTACCCATAGTGTGATCACAGGTTATATGCCAGCTGAATTGATGTATGGACAGAAACTAGTCATGCCTATAGAGACTTTCACACTCACTTGGAGTGCTTTACCATGGCAATATGATGAGATGACTAGAGAGGATCTTTTGGCTATTCCTATTCATCAGTTGGAGAGGAGATTTGAGGATATTGAGAGAGCTATCCAGAAGCTCAAAGAGGCCAAAATTCGGAGTAAAGACCGATTTGATAGTAGACATGGATTGAGACCTAAAGAGATTGAGGAGAGAGATTGGGTGTTGGTTTATGACAACACTTTAGACAACCACTACAATGCTATCCGCCGGAAGGTTTGAAGACGATGGTTTGGGCCTTATTTGGTACAGCATGTCCATGACAATGCTATGTATTCCTTAACAGAGCTTGATGGTACAACATTGTGGATACTGATTTGCAGGAAAGAGAATCAAACTATTCAAGAGGAGAGATGATGTAGCCTATGTAGTTGAGGAGTTGGATGATGAGTTTTATGATAGACTAGAGGTAGGAGATGATGTAGATGAGGATGTGGATATTGTAGGTGATTTTATTGAAGATGAGGAGATCGCATTGACCATCAAGCTTGGCGGTGATGAGCATGGGTAGCTATGGCCCATCCAGAGGATGTGCATGTTTGGAGGGCACTGATGTCATGATGCTCCACGTCCAACACTGTGAACTTGAGGGCGAAGTTTTTCACTAGGAATTTAACTCATCACTCCAACATCATTAGGAAATTGTTTTCCATTATGTGTGTGCCTTTGTTTGACGTTTAGTTTGAATTGTCAGTTTGAAATTTGATTGCTTGGTTTCATCCTAAATTTTTTTGTGTTTTCTTGCAGACAAGGGAAACGTGCAGATGGAGATCTATGGTTTGTCATGTGATTTATTCACATGTGCACTAGCTAATATGGAAAGAAGGGGGGAGAGAAGACAAGACTCAGAAGAGGAAGAACAACCGCTTAGGGTCAACAACAAGAGAAGTACCATCTCAAGTGCATCCTCAATAGTAGCATGATAAATGAGAAGAAGATATTTGTAGCGGGAAGCATAAAATATGGGAGAGTTATTATCCTATTTGTTGTGAAAGCAACAAAATTGTAGGGAAGCAATAGGAGGACTGCATCATGTTTATGGGTTCAATGATGGCTCCATTGGTAACATTAGAATCAGGGGTTGCTACATGTTTGAAGAAACTGTATTCATGCAAATGCTTGATTTTTTCGGTTCACTAAATTGTCCTACTTTGAAGCGAAACTTCGAATTGGATAGCAATACATTATCGTGCTTAGAGTTAGCATTCTGAGAGAAGAAAAGCTAATATCAACATCAAGTCAATTTCATCCTCAAAGGAATTCACAGGGATCAACAAAAACACCTATTTGTAAGACTACTCCTAGGATTTACCAAGCTAGTGGAAACAAAGTAATGATTCATTGGTCTTCAAGCATATGTCATTTACTTCTGAAGCTACATGGATCTGAGTCTTATATTGGACATTGTATTGTGAATCAAAATAAGCTCTACCTAGTGCTACAAGGGTGGAGGACTAAGATTTTGGCTTGACTCGTTAGGTGGCAGATTGATAGATCGATGACGAGGCTATTTTTGTATGGAGGCGAGGCCAGATTGGAGATGGGGGGTCGCAAAGCTTTAGTAAAGCAAAGCTAATGTTATCCATAATAAAAAGATACGTGCTTTTTGGGAGAGACATGGCACACTGTGCATGAAAGAGTCAGCACTAATGCAAGCTAAGAAAATAAAAGTCTTACATGGCCCAACTTTGAAGGCAAGAAGTAATTCCATGGAGCTTGTCGATGGTCTTTGACGCACAGATCAATAGAGCAGAGAGCTTTGGAAGCTGATTATCAAAGACCTACGAATTGAAGGGGATTGCATGTATTATGTCTTGCCATAAATGTGAAAGGACGGTGAAGAGCCTATCAAATTTTTCCCCAATACACCGTTTGTTCATTACAATGAGAGCTGGATGCTGCATGCCATAGCAGTTCTCCAATTGGGACTGGAACCATCTCCCAAGTAGCAGCCTATTTCACAGCATGTGGATCTAGCTTCTCTATTTCTTGGAGGCAAATCGCCTCACGACAGGAGAGCGTAGTTCACTTGGAAATATGTGGGCAAGATTGTGCTCTATTTCCTGTTCATGCTAGTGCTGGGTTCGATGCTCAAATGGCTTCTTGAATGGCTACCCAATTTACTGTCAAGTGCGATAGTTCTGGTCAGCAATGATACCACTCATGAATTGTGATGCCTTGATCCTATTTCCAATACAAATGTCAAGGATCGAAATTCTTATTGCAATTAAGAAGAGCCCCACAAACAACTGTGTGGCAATCGGAAGAAGCTTGACTAAAGTTGTTGTTTCAGCTAAAGATGTCATTTGAAAATTGAGTGAATTCAAAGAAGATAGTACCGTAAAAGAAGATTGAAAAGGTGACTAACGATGAGCTTAATGGTGATGCAAGCGTTAATGCTGATGAACTAAAAGGTAACTTCATGTCGCCTTGAGAGGAGAAAATTGCACCATGCCATCATCTACTCTACACGTGTGGCACTGTACCTCACCATAAACAGGTTGATATGTAGTGAAGGAAATGATGCACGTGAAGAATCCTCCATGCTCGTGTGATTGACTATCATCATGGGAGCCATCGACTGTTGCCAATAATAACCTTGCTATTGAAACTAGCATGAACATGAAGATGAAAGCTATCATGAGAACATCTTTGGATACCTATGACATAAAAGAGAAGCATGGCACCCATGTTTCAAGAGAAAAGCTTTTAAAGACTTCTTGATTTTTCCATATGATTATGATATGCCAATGTCATGCAATTGGACTCTTGTGAGCAACTATTACAAGTGCCATCATACGCTACTTTGACGAGGGAAGGAGAACAGAGAAGATATGATAGTATTCATTGCAAGAGTTAGATGAGTGCTACCCAAGAGCTCTATGTCTTGGAAGTTCAAGAGAAATCACCTAACAAAAGAGCCAACCTATAGAGACAAAATCATGTGTTTCGTATCCACTTCCCTTACCTTGACATTGGGTTCCACCCATGACATGTGATATTTACTTGTAGTGGGATTTCTAGTGACTAATGGTGATTACAACCTTTATTAATCTTTTCCTTGCTTCTTCTAATGTGTATTTGCCTTGAGTTGAGTACTCTTCATAATCCTTTGCTACCATCTCGTATAGCATCCTTGTTACGAAGCAACTTTTGCGAACTCCTGTGTGTATTCCGTGCGACATTTGGTGGACCCAACGTGCAATTGTCGCTTCTGTTCATCGAGATGGGAGATCTCTTGAATAATCCAACTTCATCATCGACTGTTTCTTCCTTTTTGATCGATGAGATGAAGAGTTTGTTACAAACTCTTTTTTCAACAATTATGATGCAAAATTAGTAGATGCAATTATGTATGCAGCACTTGCAGTAGTTGTATTAGTAACAGTTGGATCAACAATGACTATTGCATGAAGAACACGAGTATACGCTCGGTGCTACCAGGGCAATTGAGGCTATGGTTAGTGAGCAACAATTATTTGATGGTTGGAATGTTTAAGCTTACATTAAGGCCTTTGAAAGCCAAAATGTGCTTCTTTGGAGTTATGACCAACTCGAGCAACTATTTCTTACGGCTTGTCACACCTGCTTTGTAGGTTAGAGTGACAGATCTGTTTGTACAGGAGTTTAACTGGGATGCTTTCAAGAAAGCACTCAAACATGAATATTTTCTGGAGGATTATGGTATTGCTACACGAAAGACATTCAGAGAGTGGGTTTATCAACCTAACAAAGGACTTGTTGCTTCTGAATTGTTGCGGGTGTTTGTAGAGTGATACAATCAGTTGGATGCACTAGAGCGAAGAGATTTGAACTCAGAGAAAGTGGAATTATTCTTACAGGCGGTTGATCTTGCACTTCAGGATGAGTTGGGAGAGCTACTAGAGGACTGTACGCAGGCAATGGGATTGAATATGGATTGGCAGAACACTGTTGATATAATTTCTATATCGATAAAGAGGCAGAGATGGAAGGCTCACTTGCAGAACGGGATGCAGTCACCACTAGCGATGTCTTCTCCTACCACGACTTCTCCTACTTCTCCTGTTGCACCATCCACTACTTCTCCTATTTCTCAACTTGTGTCTATGCTTATGCTTATTCCTATTGTGATTGTCAGACGAATTGCAAAACCAACTATCGAAGATATGGTGGAGGAGATATTAAAGAACTTAAAAGACCTACAAATCAAGATGACTAGAATGGAGCAACATCCACTTAGTCCAGCTCCGATTTCAGCCCCAACTTCTTCTACTCCTCCAAATTCTTCCAGGAGTGATCCTGCCCGTTGTTGCATGTGGTGTGATAGCCCAGATCATGAGCGGAAGGACTGTTAAGATTTTGAATAGGTGAAAAGGCTGAAGTTGGTAGTTTGAAAAGACAAGATGATATGTTTTGGAGATACAGAGTAGTTGATCAAACCAAATTTTGATAGGGGTGGTATGAAGAAATTGTTAGAAGAGTCTCTTTTGTGCTCTTCTTATGTGATGCAAGAGGTGGTAAGAGAAGCTGCTGCCTATGGCCTTCAATTAGAGCAGTTGTCGAAGGACAAATCTCCTTTATGGTCATATGCACTACATGCAAAGAAAAAGGGGAAAGCTTCAACATCCGAACTTTTAGTCTAGGTGATGAGATCAGGTAAGGGACTGGATGGGATGATCGAGTTGATGTCTTTTCTATCTATGCCTATATGGAAAAAACTCATGGATTTGAAGTGCTTGTTGAGGAGAAGCAGAAAAGAGATGATAATTAGCCTAAAGGTTCGAAGAGGGTGACTAGGAGGAGTGATCTAGTTTCTCAGCCTTCTTCTTCAGGACCAGAGCAGAGTATGGCTAATGTTCAGAAGCCGAAAGTACAAGAAGATTGGAAAACTCCAAAGACAAAGGATTCAAAGCCAAAAAGCAACCTGAATTCAAGCTACTTTCCGACATTGAGACAACTACGAACTTGAAGAATGTGCTTGAGGATCGGATTCTTAATTGCAAAATTAAATTCGCTCTTGGAGAAGTCTTGGGAATTGCCAAAAGATAATTTCATGATGTTATCATCGACATTGTTATTAAAATAAAATGATAGATTATTGAAGAATCGACACAGGAAATGATCCATCGAGAGGCTTTAGCGATTGCTGAGGCTATTATCTATGGTTTGCAGATTGAGGAGATTGATTCTGATGAGGGGATTACTAAGGAGTCTACAGATGGAGCTTTATGTATTCAGCTCGTACAATATGCGAAGAGTGATGACATGACTAGTTGGTGCCTCGTAGCCATTTTTCTGGCAGTCACTAGGCTCGTGCGACTATAAAGACGGTAGTCAAGCTTGGTGAGATAGAAACCCCATGTGTTGCTCTTTTGGATCACGGCTTCGGGATTAATGTCATAGTGCATGGATTGTATGATATCGGTAGATGGCCAGTTGATGTGAATCATGGTTGGTGCATGCGTGCAGCCAACAACACTACAGGAGATTTGTATGCTGCTTGTCCAAACCTAAAGATTTCTATTGGAGATGTGGATGAGACTTATCATTTCTTTGCGTAGAACTCTTATTCCTATCCTATTATTTTGGGGCAACCATTCATTGCTGAGTCTCAGATGGAGACTAAGGTTCTAGACGATGGGTCTGCCTATGCACGGATCCGAAGCAAGGATGGAAAGAGGGTTGTCTAGTTCATGAGAGTTTGTATCAAACCATCAGTAGAATAATGATTCTTTGACGGATTCCCCTCTTCCAATAGGAGAGCTGTTAGGTACCACTGTCTTGCTGCATGACAATAGTGGTATGAGACAGGGAAAGCTCTCGCCTCCTAGCACTGATTTTTCCTCAAGAGTTGATGGTGTGTTTGTTGAAAGTACTTTGTGTTTTCAGCATATTATAGACATACCTAGAGCTACCAAGCAATACTTGAAGAGAAAAGAAAAAGAATTGAAGCTTGTCGGTCTTTTACAAAATGAAGATAGGGTAGATGGTCTCTATGACAGATTTTCATACTTGGATACTATGGAGGAACTTTTAGCATTGTTGAAAACTAAAAATCAAGAGTTGTCATATGTCTCACATATCCATTCTCTGGCGATGTATTGTGAAATTGTTGATTTCATGCTGGAAGAAAATTTGGGTGCTGAAAAAGTGTTCTTTGCTGAAATATTTTAGCAAAAAGATTTACATGGTGCTGATTTATAGCAGCAAATAGGATTTACAATTGAAATAAGTTAAGAGCCTCAATGTTGGGCTATTCATATGCAGTCCAAAAAAGATATGGCTGATTTTTTCCAGTCAAAAGAGTTGGGTGCTGTTTATACATAACAAAATTTGTGTTTACTGGGGTATTTAGATCAAAGGTTGAAATTTGAAGGTTGTAGCAAAGAAGCCAGAGTATAGATAAAATATAAGATAATTGACAACTAAGTGAATTCAAAGAAGATAGTACTGTAAAAGAAGATTGTAGAGATGACTAATGAAGAGCTTGATCGTGATGCAAGCATTCATGTTGAAGAATTGAAAGGTAGCTTCATGTCGCCTTGAGAGGAGAAAATTGCACCATGCCGTCATCTACTCTACACATGTGGCAGTGTACCTCACTACAAACATGTGGATATGTAGTGAAGGAAATGATGCATGTGAAGAATCCTCCATGCTCGTGTGATTGACTGTCATCATCGGAACCACCGACTGTTGCCAATAATAACCTTGCTATTGAAACTAGCATCAATGTAAAGATGAAGCCTATCATGAGAACATATTTAGATACCTATGACATAAAAGAGAAGCATGGCACCCATGTTCCAAGAGAAAAGCTTTGAAAGACTAATTGATTTTTCCATATGTTTATGATATGCCAATGCTATGCAGTTGGACTCTTGTGAGCAATTGTTACAAGTGCCGTCATATGCTACTTCGACCAGGGAAGGAAAATAGAGAAGATATGATAGTATTCCTTGCAAGAGTTAGATGAGTGCTACCCAAGAGCTCTATGTGTTGGAAGTTCAAGAGAAATCACCTTACAAAGGAGTCAACTATAGAGAAAAAATCATGTGTTTCATCTCCACTTCCCTTACCTTGACATTGGGTCCCATCCATGACATGTGATATTTACTTGTAGTGGGAATTCTAGTGACTAATGGTGATTACAACCTTTATTAATCTTTTCCTTTCTTCTTCTTCTAAATTTTTACCTTGAGTTGAGTACTCTTCATAATCCTTTGCTTCCATCTCGCATAGTGTCCGTGCGACGAGCGACTTTTGCAAACTCCTGCGTCTATTTCGTGCGACAACACATGCATGCGTGTGTGTGTGTGCCACACACACACACACACACACACACACACACACACACACACACACACACATGGTGCAAATCCTTTGGTTTTCTTTATTTGTTGTTATATCATGCCTACTTTTCTTTCATTCTTTAAGTTTAAATACTTTTGACATTGCGCTTTGGATGTATTTATTCACCTTGCCTTACGTATATTTGTTTATATGCAATCACATTATGCTCTTAATGTGCTTACCATATCAATTGATTTAGCGATTTTGTTGTAGCTTTGAAATAAATTGAGAAGGGATCATGCAATTGAAGTGACGTTGCACATGTGAGTGGCAACTTTGCTTCACTAGAGTGAAATATTGCTTGTCAAGTGAGTAAGCCATTGTGTGGGAGCTTTGCATATGTTACATAATGGCATGGGATCATTGCATATGATGGTGTGGAAAGACCACTACTATTTTCGAAAATCAAAGAGAGCATTGCTCTATAGCTATACTATCACAACTTGCATGGTGGGGGGACTTGCTTGAGCTATTGTGCTAAACACACACAATACATGAAAGGAGAATGCATAAAAAGAGACATGGAGGCCAAAACATTTCCTTGTGCTGGTTTTTGTCTTATTTCTTCCTCACCCAATACAATGTATAAAAATATAGATGAAATATAACATAAAGGTCATAACTAACTGTACTAATTGCATGGCTCTATAACTATGCTAGTTATAGCTAGGTGTAATTAACCAAAAACAATAAGTACTAAGTTAGTGGCCATGTGAGGATCATAATGACTAGCAATGTGCTAAGTATAGACGTGTGGACCCATCTAACCAGGTAATTCGTCATTAATATTTGCATGTGCCATCTCAACATATGCATGCTTGAAGAAAAATGCATGCCTATTCTCAAGTAAATTGCTAGTTGCATTGTGAGTGCATGAAATAAAACAATATCTAGGTAATTTTGTGACTAGTTTGTGAGATTCGAATAACATATTGTTATTGGTGGAGAGGGGCTCGGTACTAAACACATTGTTATTGTGAGATTAGAATACTAAAGAGAGTATTATTGGGGTCATGGGGGTGGTCCTATTCTTATATTTTTCTTTAATGACATTGAGTGGCTAAGGGAGGATAGGGTAGGCGAGTACGAGGACGGAATGGGCCGGGGCCATTTGGGAAGGGGGAACTCGTAGGATGGAATGGGCAGCGCCCATTTGGGAAGGGGTCGAATTTGAAAAGGTGTGGCTTCTTGACGAGGCAACGTCTCTCGACCGGCAAGACAAGCACCCCTTCTCGACTCTCTCTCGCTCTCTCGCTCTCTCTCTCAATCAATCAATCAATCAGACAAACAAACACAAAATCAAGCGGCCAATCAAAACCCCAGGATGCCTTCCGGGAATTTGGAGGTGGAGCTGATAAGAGGCCATGGCCTCAAGAATGTGGAGGCCCGCGGTACTTAATAATAATGCTGCATATCTCTCGCAAACCTGCATCCCATCATCGCTATTATACATGCCAGCCAAATTGCATTCGTTAGTGGACTTCATGCTCAGCTCGTCGTACTAACCAAACCGTCTGAATTACATTGATTGCCATAGTTGGTTAATCATCTCTCTCTCTCTCTCTCTCTCTCTCATCAACCCATCGCTTCTCATAATCGCAGGCAAATCCGACCCTTACGCCGTTCTAACCTTCGGAACTGTGACGCATAAAAGCAAGGTCGCCCAAGGTAAAACCAAACACCCCATTGCTTTATTCATCCCAACCAATTCACAACCTCACCACAATCCCATTCTTTCGAAGGTATGCCATGCCCCATTATACTTTATTAAATAAATTAATTAAGTCTTACCCTGCTAATTACCTACTTAAGTCTTGCTTTCATAATGGCACCTCGGCTCATGTATCCTTAAGTATGGTATTCATGGAATATCATCGCATTTATTTACCATTGCTTCCATTTGCTAGACTCTTGATTTTCAAACACATGAAACTTTAGCACTACTTTCATATTGCAAAATAAGTATTGATTGAAGAAATGAATAATAGAGGTTTTAAAAAAACAAGTAATTAGTATATTGGATGGTAGACGAAGGAAGCAACCCGGTATGGAACGAAAGCTTCCTATTTCCAAACATTCACGAAGGCTCGGGAAATGAGCTAGAGATTGCACTTTACGATGAGGAAAAGCGTGCAAAGGATATACCAATGGGGATAGCAAGGTGATTAATGCTAGAATTAATTAAACTTGTTTGTGTCTTTGGGCACATCACCTTATCTATCCTTTCGACAAGAGATGACAATTACCCTTTTTCAAGAAGAGTGGATTAGATTGTCTTGATGCATTACAATTGTGCAAAGTATTACAAGTCTTTTGGTAGAATAATGGCACAAGGTGAAACCAACAATCTACCTTAAACCATGGTAAGGTTTGCCAAGGTTAACCATATGAACAACAAATTTTACTAAAAGAACATACAATATAGAATCACACAAAAGACATTTTACTATAAGAGCACGGACTAAAGAATCATGTTTGCAATAAACATGTATTACAGTGACTTAGTGCCTTTGATGATATAAAAAGAGAGGCCTTTTATTACCAAGTTTAAGTGCTCCAAGCACCTACCTGTCCCTCAATAAAAGAAACCGAGTCTCTTAGATTTGTGACCTTGAATCCCTTTTCTCCAAAACCAAAAATACTACTATATATACGTTTCAAGCAGGAGTGATGGTGAGAAGGTGTATCTTAGGTAGTGAGCATTGGTTTAAAAAAATGTGTAAAAGTTTGGGATGGATATAGCAATTCCGAAACAATGCAAGCTTACCTAAATCTTTTCATTTAATTGCACACATTGAAACAAGCTTTTGTTCCTTTTTTGAAGCATCAACTTAGTATATTAGTACTCTAATGCCTTGGTCTCATTTACTTTCCTCTTTTCCATAGAATACCTTTGACTCATGTCTTTAGCCATTACCAAGCCCCACCTACTAAATACAAAGTTCAACTTCAAAATGGCAAAGCCCATGGAGAACTTGAAATTAGCATGAAATTCCTTGCTAAGGTAATGTTCACAACCATACAACAAGTAATCTCCTCAACCAATTTTAACAGATGAGCCAAAACACAAGTGCACACCTTTTCAGTTCTCAAAATTGATGTGCCAAAACAAAATGTGCACTTTTCAAAACAATCACTACATGATTTTTTGTGAATCTAATCCATTAGCATGGCATATACCTAACCTACCCATATGTTAATTCTTGTTTCATAATGAATCTTCAACATTTTCCTTGCCCCCCAAAGGTTCACCATGGAACATTGGAAGTGCAATTGATTGATGGACATGCTTTATTACCAGCAGATCTCATTAGTAAGTTAAGCAATCTCAAAGGATAAGATATTTTAAGCTTAGAAAAGAAATTAGAAGGATGGAATATGAGGAACCCAATGTCAAATGCTAATTAATTAGTTCATGAGACATTTGGTTGCAGGCAAAACAGACCCATATGTAGTCATCACATGTGAAAAGAAGACACAAAAGAGTCGTGTGATCAAAAGTAAGGCATATATCTTGTTCTTTCATCAAAAAGTAAAATTTATTCAGTGATAGGCATTGACAATACCTTCAAGTCTTAATTTTACTTGTAGTGATAAACATTGGTAAACCTGGAAGATTTAATTAGGTTCTTCTTTACTCATATATGAGATGATTCACTCCTATATCATACCCATAATTTGATTACAAGAAATTAGCATTAATTTCATTGTCATTGTCTCTTTTAGATTCAAGTGATCCGTCATGGAATCAAAACTTCCTCTTTGAGGTTAATAGTGACATAACAGAGATCCGTGCAGACCTCTTTGATAAGGACACTTTCACATCAGATGACCCTTTAGGTTATGCAATGTAAGTTCCTCCCATCTAATTAGCAAGTTATGAAATGGCAAGATGTGATAAGGAAGTTTATTTGGATATCCCCTCTTATAATAGAGTCCTAGTTGGAAAATGTCAAGTTTTTAGAGGTTTTCTTTACTATCAAAGCATACCTTGATATTTTGTCAAATTAGTTAGTGATTGTTTAGACGATTCAAACACTTTTTGAAATTCTTCCCAGAATCCCACTCAATGAGACATTTGTTGCTGGTCAATCACCACCAACAAGTTATAAAGTACAACAAAAAAATGGACAACAACAAGGCGAAATAAGAGTTGGCCTCAAGTTCACACCCAAGGTTATTTGACTTTTATCTCTTGAGACCAAAAATCCATACTTATTTCTTCATTCTTAAGTTTCAATTTGATTAGCCAATGAGATATCTATATGCCATTAACTTTGTTTGGGTGGATTAAATTAACTCTTTTGTTTACAATGATGTAGGCTTGAAAGTACACAGAATGCAAAGCAACTAAGTTGATTTGAATGTGTTTACAAAGATAATTTCAATTTCAAGTCTATCATGATAAATGATGTTGTTAAAGACAAAAGAACATTATCATTGTTGAGAAATTAGTAAGTTATTCTTAGCACATCCACAACAAAAAAAATTGACATTTTTATAGTATTAAGATATGCATTATTTCTCCCATGTCACAATTTTAAATTACATCATTAATGAGTTGAACATTATTTTGCATGGGCCATAATTTTGGTTAAGAAGTGACTTGATAAGCTCTTCTTACTTGGGATAAGCAAGGAGCTCAGAAGGATACTAGGATAAATATGATTGACATTGATTCTATATAACTATGTAGCATGCAAATTTAGGGTTTCTTTTACAATGACAACAACTTTGTTCCCATCCCTTAGAATGCTTAGACTTATACTTTAAACACTTTACATTGTCACAATATAATTTTATTCTTCTCAATATTATTCAACACTTGTATACTTAGAATGCTTCTCTATGTATTGTAATCATACCAAAGATTAAATTGGGCCAACAATGTTGTAATCGTGTTTTTCATATCAAAGCATTGGTCCAAGTTCTATATAAATTTTATTCTAAGGAGTAGATTTTGAGATGGGGATTGACCTTTTAACATATGGCCTTGGATGTCTTTGATAATTGTATTAAATGATGCTACATTTAGAGAAATGAAATTCCTAACTCATAAATAGAGGACATAGAAAGTTCGATGTTCTCTCATGATTAAAAACATTTAACTTATATAATGTTATTGATATATGTTAGATCTATGATGCTAGCAATCACACATGCTTTATAATAGAATTCATATTTGCATGGGAGTAAAGTTATGGCTCAATCTATCATTAATCAACATTGTGAGAACTTTGTCTACATATTTGTGGCATTAGTTGATAAATAACTACTTGAATATACTTGCATAGTTGTGGCAATTGTAAATGCAAAATGAGGGTGCTCCATTGTCATATAAGTAAATCTAATAGCTCCATATGCAATTTTTATGTATAATTGGCACATTGAAGAGTGGAAAACAATGTGTGCAAGTAGGATACAAAGAGTATGGAGACTAGAACATGTTTAATACAAGTATATTAAAGGATATGCTTAAGAAAGTTTCAACTCCTTTATTCTACGCCTAAGGAATTGTAAACTAATAAATATTGTTGGTAAAGTTGTATTCCATCTAGTAATAATTGACTTCAATAAATTGTAAAGTTATACTATATCTAGCGATAGAGTTATTCCATACATGGTACATAGCTACATTCACTCTAAATAGACAAAGCACTATAGCATATAAATTGATCATTTTTGGATGGCATTTCTCCTCTTTTATATGCTACTAAGAAATTGCATTTCACTTAAGAACAATGTTTGAAAATTGTAAAAAGCATAATGATTTGTATGCACTTTAAAAATAACATTCAAAATTATTGAAATTATTTTGGTAAACTCATTAATGTTCAAAGCATTTCTTGATTTTGGAATGTCAACATACATGGTGATTTCTTACACTATACTTTCTTCATGTACCAAACATAATGTTTTCTTATGTAAACATTTAATATATGTGAAATGGTGTATCTTTTCATACTCAATTCACATTATCATTTATAGATGTCTCACTCATGTGACTTTCTTCCCATTACTTCTTTTATTGTCTATTTTCTTGCCATTTCTTATCTCAATCATTAGGGTAAATGGGCCAATAGAGTGTTATCTAGCAATCCTCCATTATGATTTTTTATTCTCAAGTGAGTTACATTAATGTTTTTGAATAGCCCAACTATATATATCATATGAAACTAAAAAAAAAAACTTTGGGATATTTTGAGGCTTTTATCAAGTAGCCCTTGTTTTATAAATGAAGGGTTTACAGAAGAGTGACAATGAGGGGCCAATACAATGACACTCAAGGATGCATCACTTTTAGCTTTTACAAAATCCAAAATATTTAAAAGTTTATATGGCTCAATTATCTAAGTCACATTAAGCTTATAAGTAATGTGAAAATTTTTGTATCATAATGTTGAGTGCTAAAAGACCTACATTATTTTTGCAAAATTGTCACTCAATTGGGGTGGGGTGCAATTTACTTTTGGGGGGCATCACTTTATTAGCCCCTTTAACCTAGGATGCCTTTTTCTTGCCTCTTGTTCCTTAATATATTTTCATTTAACAAAATCATGTTAGAAATAGAAGTAAAATTGTTGAGTTGGAATGGTTGAACTAGAGGTCCTAAGGTAATGATACAACTTCAAAGTTTAGAATTTCTAGGAACATTTTTCTCAGAATGAATTGGTTGGTTCAACTCAGACAAAAGCTCTATTGGCATCAACTGCATATATAATTCTGCCTTATAAGCTAAACATGATCGTCTAATGAGAGATTACTCAAATAATGCAAACTTGCCTAATATTTATTGAAAGGAAAATGTAGGAACACTATGCACAATATAATATGCACCATGAGATATTAATGGATGTTGGATAATGTGAATGCATAGTGTTACATGCACCATGAGGTGTTAGTATCTCCTAGATGTATATCCAACGAACCCTTCCCTTTGAGACGAAATGAAATCATAGCTTGGTGGAGTAATATAGGGAGAGTGTGAGGGTTAAGGTTTGAAACATTTGGAAATATATATAGTTTGGATGAAGCTTGATTAACTTTGTTAAAACATGTATGAGGATTCACAACTCTTCATGTGCAATAGGCTAGGGCTTTCCTAGAAGGACTCACAATATCAAGAAGCATGGAGTCATTCTTCTACACATAGGACGTTGGCCAATTTGATCTGCAAGATTGCATCACCGTTCGCAACCAATCACACTCCCACTCGTTTACACCATACTTACCTGCCAGAATATATAGATACTAGTCATTGTAACCATGATCAAGATACTCATTATCAAATGCATTCAATGGCTATTTTAAACCTTGAAGCCTTCAGCATAACCATCAACATCTATGAGTGCCTCATGTGATTCTTCAACTAATATGTCATCAACTTGTATATCTTACTCTTCATAGTCCCCTTCTTGCATATCTTATTTGTCGTTGTCCTCTTCTTGTTCATCTTCTTGTTGATTATGTTTCTCATTATCCTCTTTATGTTTAGCTTCCTCATTTCAACTTGCTATTCCTATGTACCGGTCGTGGGTCACATGCCATTGAAGACAACCATAGAATTCTACTACTCAGTGAAGAATCATCCTTCAAAGGACTTTTAGATTTCCATTCTGCATTTACCAGAATCCTTTGACACTACCTAGCCAGGCCTTGACAAACTTTAGACACTGGGATCTTGATAGAGAGCTGTGGACATCAGGCTAGGACATCCTGCCATTGCACATCATTCTAGTTTTGACCATAGATTTTAGCATTTGCAATCCAATGCTTCATCAGTACCATCCAAGGCTGTGAGCCATCCACTCTTTTAAGAAGGGAAAAGGAGAGACTTTATGCCTTGAGGCTCAGGGAGTTTAGTCCTGCGCCTCCTAACTTTTTATATACAGTACGGAGATCCCATCCAATGGCAGGATAACCAGTAGTATCTCCTCTACTCCATAGAAATCTTCTTAAAGTTTTTTCAACCTGATTCCAAGCTAGCTAAGAGAAAGGCAGAACCGATGAACCAACATAGAGAGTTGTTGATGAGAAAATGTTCTTGATTATGGTCAATTTACCAACGAATGAAAAGGGGGCATCTAACCTACTTTTCACTTTTCCTTGGAATTTGTCATAGAACCAGTTGAAAATTTGATTAAGGGTAATGCCCACACCTATTGGTACTCCTAAGTACCTCATCATTTGACCATGCTTAATGAGCTTAAACCTCAACTGCATACTCCAGACCTTCGACACTTTCCATGAAAGAAAAAGGAGCTTGCTTTTCTTTTCATTGATTTTAGAGGCACTAAGCTCCGAGAATTCCTTGTATATCTCCATTAGTTTGGACACAAATTGTTTCTCACCTTCAATCACTGATGAATTATCATTAGCAAAAAATTGGATTGCAAGAGATTGGATGACCTTAAGACTCCTTCACCTGCAGTATTGTTGGATCTAAAGCACAAGTGGAAAAAGGAATGCCCCATGGCAGCAATGACTACTTGGAAAAGAAGAGTTAGTAATGTGCGGAAAGCCTCGCCATTCTTTAGAATTGACGTATTAAGATGGAGAATTCTGGTAAAAAAAATGCCCTTGTGGACCAAGCTTACGAAGGTGATCCGAGTTTCTCCTTTTTGCCCATTTTGTGGAAAATATGAGGAGATTGAAAAACATGTCTATTGGGATTGCTTGCATGTGAGGTGAGTGTGGATGACCATTAAAAAATGGCTTAAGGAAGCTAATCTGAGGTTTGAGTTTGGGATGTCAAATGTTTTCTTTGCATACCACTCGAATTTTGATGATAATACTTGGAATCTCATCAGTCTGGTCATTGGAGTGGCCTTGAAGTTTATATGGCATAAGCGAAACAATAAGGTATTTAGAAGAAAAGAAGCTGAGCTTCCTGATAGCAATTTAGACTAGCTTAGAACTGAAGTCTTGACTGCTACAAGTGCTTGCAAGAAGAAAATCTTGGATATACAGTCTCTTGTGGAGGAAGCGGAGCATTTTGGCTTGAAGCTTGCTGCATCTTTAAGATGTTGTGCTCACTTTATTTTGATTGAGATACAACTTGGTCACATTATTAAAAAAACTCTATTTATGTGTGCATGCATGTGTAATATTTTGAAGCATCTCTTTGTTACAAGAGAATAGGTAAATATGAGAAAGTTAATTATGGATATCCATAGTCATTACTAATATTAGCAATAGGATTGACTTTTGCTCTTATTTCAAAGTCAATCTATTTGTACATTCTTGCATGACTTATCCTAACCAACTAGAGCTAGTTTTTCTAATTATACACAAATTTATTAAGCTTAACAACATAATGTCAGGGGTAGCTTCATTGTGACCACCATTATAATCTTTGTTGCAAGTGAATATATTATATGCTTATTATTGTCTTATTTGTTCTTAGAAAGATATGCATGTCTATATGTTTATATCCAGGTGTGTACAAGACAAAAGGTTGGAGATCAATGTTTAGAACTTTGAGAAATGAATTGTGTGTTACAAAGGTTGAAATAGCCCCTCTCTTTTGTTTCTTTATAGATAGACCTATGTGTATGTAGAGATGTAGGTGCACCTATAAAAGATTGTATAGTCACTCACACATGGTATGCATTTGTTTATATGTATTCGTTCAAAAATATGTTACCAAAGGTAATGGCTAACTTATGACTCCTAACAACACAGGTTAGTCTTGTGGGGAGATGTTTGGACCAAAACTTACACAAGTTCTCGAAAGTTATGATGAGTACTAACTATGATTGAAGTTTTACTAAACATTTCAATAAGAAGTCTCAAGAGAATCGCTTACATGAACAATTTCTCTCTCTCTCTCTCTCTCTCTCTTTCAATTTTAGGGAGGGGGAGCATCAGACCTTGGAGTTAAAGAGGATACACATCATGATGTAGCCTTTGCCCTTGCCCCACACATATACATGTATGTGTATGTATGCAATATGTATAAAGAAATTCTTCCATCTACATAAACATATACATAGATTTATCACCTCAAGAGAAAGCAAGCCCACAATTAGTAAAACTATAAGTACATCACAATGATATGTTGCTTAACTTTTGAGGCCACCCAAAAATGAAAATTGGATAACTATATGCAATATGCATGTATGTAGATGGATATGTGCAAGTTTGATGCGTTGGCCATTTTCTTCATCGCTCTTCCCCTAACCATCTTCATTCTCCTAAAGCTTAACACATGTTCTACATTCAAGTCTTTTATGTACACAATTTCCCACTATGTGTATATAATGAAATCAATATTTGTGAATGTGCACTGTAAAAGAGGATTTTGCAACTTTGAACATATCACTCACACACACACACACACACACACACACACACACACACACACACACACACACACACACACACACACACACACACACACACACACACACACACACACACACACACACACACACACACACACACACACACACACACACACACACACACACACACACACACACACACACACACACACACACACACACACACACACACACACACACACACACACACACACACACACACACACACACACACACACACACACACACACAATTGAAGCTCTTTATCGTTACATCAAGAGACTCCCAATTCAAGAATGCAAGCTTGGCAATGGCAAATCCTCAAGGATGTATATGTACAACTTCTCTTAACATAACCACATATTATGCATAATATACAAAAATCCTACCTGCGCTAAAAAAACATGCGGTTTGATCAACATAGATAATGTCTGCAAATTCTTTATGAATTATATAGACCATGCCAATGAGGCTCTCCATGCACTGCTATTCAAAACTTTTGGATGGAAAGGTGTCTAATACTAATAATCCATTGTTTACTTGATGCTATAACAAAAATATATATTCACATACAATATTCAACTCAAAATCAAACTTATAGTGGCTTTGTTGAGAAAAACATTCATTTGGAGGCAAGTACATCTGCTTTGCTATATAAATATGTTGCACCTGAGCAAACCACCCCTAGATGGTGATTTTGAAACCAATGATACATCCCTTCTAGTGATACTTGATATCCTCTCATTTCGTTTTCTTCACCTTGTGAGAGACTTTACAAGGTAACATGGTTACCCAATTGTTTATACTGAATTTTTTGAGCTCCCATTTTCCATATGCACTTTTGTTAAAGATACTGCAAGAGTTTATCAAATGAGAAGGATGCCTTGTGGAACCATTAAAAAAAGAGAGTGCAACTAATGTGCAAAGAAAGAAACTCGGAGAAAAGGTCAATGAACTCAAAATGAATGTTAGCAAGGCTAATGAAACTACAGTGGGTACTAAGAAAATATTCAAATGTGTCTCGAAAGTTATAAAACCAATAGTATTAACATCATCTCATTTTATCACATTTTTTGTCAACTTTTATTAGCTTTATGAGGTTTGGGATTACCAAAAGATATGAGATTTTTAAGATTTTGGCTAAAAATAAGGAGAAATCCATGAAATGGTCTCTACTATCTCTAAATCAAAGGAGGTAAGAAAAGTATGTTCTTGCACACATGGCTCATTGGCCCTTTCCTTAATCTAAGGATTAACAAAAGCATCATTCTTGATGCAATTTTTACCCTAATACCTAATATATTTTGCTAATAATGTATGTTAGATATTTTTTCATTAGTACAAGAAACTTTGGGTCATTTAAATAAATATAAATGTGTTAAATAAATGTGATACATACACATGTGATAATGTATGGTACATGTACGATGATAACATACGATATGTTTACATGTGATAATGTACAATACATGTACAAAGATAATGTACAATATATATACATGCGATAATGTTCAATACATCTACATGCAATTACATAATCCCATTTGATTAGATAAACACATTATACATGTACTTCTAATAACGTAGTCCAAACCAATTAGATAAATATATTGTACTTATATATTAGATAATGTATTCAAATCCATTAAATACAAATGTGGTACATATCCATGTGACCAGGGACGATACATGTACATATGATAATGTGTGATGTTCTCTCCATGTATATTAGCCAACTATGTATAATTGAAGAGATCAATTAAGAATACATTTGCTAGTGTTTGCAAGGCCTTCATAGCTCTAGTTCTCCATCTCGATGGCTTAGGAGCATTCACACTCTTTATTGAAATCTCTTAAGGCTAGTGAGTGGTAGATTTTGCAAACATTTTAGCAGCTTTCTAGGAGGAAGCTTTAGGGGGAGTAACACATAGTGTTAATGTATGCACATTATCTCATTGAAGGCCACAATTTCTAGTCATAGTCTTCTCTTCTTCTATGGTAGTCTCTATTACCTAGTGAGTATGTGCGAGAAGCAAGCTTTTAGAGCAAGTTCTTTTGGCAACCTCCTTAATTTTGTTCCTAATAGTTCACTTGTTCTACTCTCTATTACAAACACCACCACCACCACCTCCTCCTTCACTTGCATTGCCATCATCACCTCTAGCATCACCACCACTACCATCAACCACTCCACCTCATCATCCTCCACCACCATTGCCCACTCTACTTCCTCCACCAATGCCTCATCCATCTCACCACCACCACTTCTCTCTTTCTCTCCCCCAACTCTTTGTCTTCAATCCTTCTCTCTCTCTCTCTCTCTCTCTCTCTCTCTCTCTCTCTCTCTCTCTCTCTCTTTCTCTCCCCTCATATTTCAGATGACTTTTATAGCTACCCTTGCAATGGAGAGACGAGTTATCCTATAAGAATTTTGTACAAGACTATATGTTTGTGTGTGTCTAAATCAAAATAGATTAAGTGTTCCATCTTATTAAATGCTACCCTAAGTGCATGTATTTGACATATATTATTTCAAAGTATTGGCTACATATATTCTGGCATATTTCAAAGATGACCTTTATAGTTTCCCTTTTAGTAGAGAGAAAGGTTATGCTATACACACATAAGTGAAATAACACACACACACACACATACGCACACACACACACACACACGCATGCACGCACGCACACACACACACATACACACACACACACACACACACACACACACACACACTCTCTCTCTCTCTCTCTCTCTCTCTCTCTCTCTCTCTCTCTCTCTCTCTCTCTCTCTCTCTCTCTCTCTCTTTGTGCAAGGAGGGAGCAGACAGAGCGCTCCTTTTGCTATGATGGACTCAGTGACATCTAGGAGGAAGGCAGAAACTAGACTTGTTAGCTTCTCTCGCAGCAAGAGTGCATTCGCAGAGCTTTAGAGATTACAAGAGGAAAGTGATTAAGGCTGTGCGACTATGGCAAGGGCATGGGACACCGTCGGCTCCAGCTTCATATGCAACCTTCTGCGAAAGGAGAATAGAAACAAAGCAATCAATCCAGTGAATGCAAACACAAGGACGCCCAACAGAAGAGAAGCAAAAGTGCTTGAGCTTGGAAGATTGCATAGAAGCTGAGAACTAGGAAACATGACTACAATTGGAGATACTAACGAGTGCCTTTTTCGGAGTGGATGATTTGCCGCATGCAGCAAAGCCAACTCAACAACCATAGATTCACCCCTCTCTACTGGCATGTTGAAGCAGCCATGTGCTGGAGAAATATCACAAGATGGGATATGGAATTTTCTGGGGACACTTCAAGCATCAATCAATGCACAAAATCAAGAAATCACGTGCTTGGCTCTCAAGTGTCAAGCATTGGAAAGCAATAATACATAGTTGGAACAAACCGTGGAGGAATAGGCCAAGAGAATCACAAACTTGGAAACGAGTTTGGCAAGATGCACATGCATGGAAACACCAAAAACATGGGCCGGAGTAGTAGCACATACTCCCCCAAATGGAGACATGCCTGTACTTCATGCAAAGGGTGGTGATGCAATGGTAGATGATGTGGATGCAAGTGAACATAAAGAAAGAGAAAAGTGGACTCAAAACCTAGTTATTTAGGGATTTCCCAAAACAGATGATGAGACTGCACTGTCTCTTACTACGGAAAGTCACGGAGTTTTATGGTAAGCATTTCGCCATGGCAGATGTACCTATCTTTGGTGCTCGATGTATGGGCAAGAAGAAAGATGATGGGTAGGCAAGAACCATTATATGCAATCTATTGGATGCACGTAAGAGAACTATACTTTTAGACAGTAGTTAAGTATACCTCAAAGGAGCAAATTTTTATGTAAATGAGGATCGCACCCCCATGCAACAGGAGGAATGTCGGAAGCACTACAATAAGCGAAAGAAATCTAGTGATAAGACTTCAAAGGATGCGTAGGGATGCGTGACCCATGGGAGCTGTGCACTTGTGAAGGTGTTGTTTTGGAATTGCAGAGGGTTTCCATGGCATAAAGGTGAAAGCATTAATGCTATGGTTGGTGATGTTTGTTGGAAGAGAGGGAGAGAGACAGAGTGGAGCGGAAGATGAGCCTCAGCTCATTGTTGTTCTTCTTCCATTATTCTTCCATCATACAAACTGAAAGAGACTTACACACATAGATATGACTAACCAAGACTAATTGTAGTTAAGTCACTGACTACACCGACTTATTGAATGTCACACACGTGTACAACTGTATCCAGTGTTGAGATATCGAGCTCGTGATACGCTAGGGTGACCGTTGTGTATTTATGTCACCGACTTGTCAGTTGTAGACGCGGTTGGTACACCGCCTATGAATAATAGCTAGATGACAGCTATCCTTATCTACTCTAGTTTGTGGCTTGGTTAGTATGCCACCTTAGTTAGTTGAGTTTGGTTTGAGACCCATATATAGGGTTCTTCTATTTCTTTGTATGAGAGTTCTTTTGGCTTACACAACTAAGAAGAGGAAAACTGTTTTCAGCCTCCACCTCTGTATGTATTCCCCCATTGTGCAAGCAAGAAAGCTACAAGTGAGACTCCTTCCTTCTCTCCCACAATCTTGACATGGTATCAGAGCCTTGTTCGTGGTAAGGAGCTCAAGAAAGCAAGCCAAGCTCGCGGTGTTCTGGTAAGAGGAGCAGTGTTGCTTTCATTTTCTGTTTTGGGAGCAGATCTCTGCAGGCAACACAGTCGGAAATTGCAAGAGTGTATTGTCTCAGGTTGAGACGCCCTTCGCGGTAAAGCAAGAGGGCAGTATATGCTGCGGGCAAGGGCTTTAGCCCTTGGCGACCTTGTTTTTTTGATTTGAGGCCATTTCGGGGCCTGTTTTGGAGGCGGAAGTTTTCTGCACGCACTCAGGAAAAGACCCTATTTTATGCTGTGCGACCACTGTTCTACAGGTCGGTGAAAAGTTACTGTAGAATTTGCATCGTAAGCTTGTGCGCAGAGACATTGGGAGTTTCAGAATCATCCTTGGTTCCTGTTTATGCAAAATCGTCACTAGGAAGTGACTGTGTGGTCAAATACCACTTTCGCCAGTTTTGCAGATTTGCCCTTGTGAGGGTGAAGCTGTGTTTTTTGCAGTGACAGAATTTTTTGCAGTATTCTGTAATGGGGTCTGATTCTCTTTCACAGATTGTCACTGAAAAGCTTGACAAGAACAACTTCCAAGCATGGAAGTTTAGAATGACGAATTTCCTTATGGGAAAAGGATATTGGGAGTTTGTTGCAGGAAATGAAGAAGAACCAGTTCTTCCTGATGTTCCCAATCAACAGCAAATGCAGGCATTCAAAGCATGGCATGAGAGAGCCAGGAAAGTTTTGTACTGGCTGTCTATCAGCATTTCAGACTCTATGATTGTGCATATTCAGGATGCAAGTACGCCAAAGGAGGCATGGGATACTCTGTCAAAAATGTATAGCACAAATACGCAAGCGAGGAAAATGTAGCTCAAGCAAGAGTTGCACAATGTGCAAAGAGAAAATATGAGCATCAATGACTACCACATGAAGGTGAAGAAGATTGCAGATGCACTTGCTTCCATTGGGTCGCCAGTGGAAGATGATGATTTAGTTTCTGTGACCTTGAATGGTCTAGGAAAGGATTATGCATAGTTTCGGACATCCATTTCAGTTCGTGAAAGATTTCCTGATTTTGAGGAGTTGATTGCTCTTCTAATTTCTGAGGAGCAGAGAAATGGTGGTGCATCTTCTTCAGGAGGAACTTCAAAAGAAGCTGTCTTCTACTCAAATGCTGGAAGGGGTAGAGGCAGAGGTAGAGGAGGCCGATTTGGAGGCCGTGGTAGAAATCAGAATATGCAGCAAACTCAAGAAAACCAGTCCTTATGGAGGAGGACGTGGTAACTCTAGAGGCAGGGGGAGCCAAAGAGGTCGTGGTGGATGGCAAAGAGGCCAAAATGCAAACAGTAATGTTGAATGCTACTATTGTGGTAAAATGGGTCATATGGCTAAAGACTGCTATAAAAAGCAGAATGACATCATGAATGGAAAACTGCAACAAGGAAATTATGCATCTTCTAGTAGACAGGGTGATGACAGAAATGAACATTTGTTTATGGTGCAACACATGAACAATTCTGTGACAAGTGCAGAAGAAAGCAACGATGTGTGGTATGTTGACTCAGGTGCATCAAACCACATGACAGGTCATGCAGAATGGATGGAGGATGCAAGGAAAATGGAAAAACCAGGATTTGTGGAGACTGGTGATGATACTGCACATCCTATTGTGCAGATTGGAAAAATTCCTTTGTCTATGCAGGATGGGAAAAAGAAATACCTGTCCGATGTATTTCATGTCCCGAATATCACCAAGAATCTGGTTTCGGTTGGTCAAATGGTTGAGCAGGGCTTGCAGGTCAGATTTAATCCTCATGGATGCTTTGTTAAGGATATGAAAAATAAAGGTCGCTTGATAGCAAAAGGAAAGAAGAAGGGCAGAATGTTTACATTGGATGCAGACATTACCTGAATTGAGTGCAACAATGTTTGCAATGGGACCGGTGTAGTTGCAGATATTGATATCTGGCATAAACGCATTGGTCATGTTAATGTACAGCGACTTAAATCAATGCAGGCCCAAAATATTGTTGCAAGATTGCCCAAATTCAAGGTTGCAGAAATGCATAAGGTATGTGAAGCCTGTCAGTTTGGAAAACATGCAAGGAAACCATTTCCTAGACATGTTCAAGAGAGTAAGAAGCCATTGGAATTAATCCACTCTGATGTGTGGACTACTAAAGTTGCATCTCTTGGAGGCTGTCATTATTTTGTCACTTTTATTGATGACTATAGCAGAAAAGTTTGGGTGTATTTTATGAAAAAGAAAAGTGAAGTTTTTGGGCATTTCAAAACTCTTAAAGCTATGGTTGAAAAAGAAACAGGTCTGCAGATAAAATGCCTAAGGTCAGATGGAGGGGGAGAGTACCTCTCAAATGAGTTTGCAAGGTTCCTGCAGGAGCATGGCATAAAGCAGCAATATTCATGCAGTCATACCCCACAACAAAATGGAATTGCAGAAAGGAAAAACAGGCATATTGGAGAGGTATCTCGTGCCATGCTCAATGAAAAAGACTTGCCAGATTTTTATTGGGCTGAAGCAGTTGCTACAGCAGTCTACATAATGAACAGGACTCCCACTGCAGCAATATATGGAATGACTCCAGAGGAGAGGTATACTGGTAGGAAACCAGATATTTCTCATTTGAAAATTTTTGGTTGCATTGCCTATGTACATGTGCCAGATGAGTTGAGATCCAAGTTGGATCCAAAAGCTGAGAAGTGCATCTTTATTGGTTACTCTCTACAGCAAAAAGGGTATAGATGCTATAACCCTTCTACTCGTAAGTTTACAGTGAGCAGAGATGTTGTTTTTGATGAGATGAGTAGCTGGTATAAACCAGTAAATGTGATTGATGATGTAGATGCACAAAATGGTAATGCTGCACAGAATTCATAGCAGCAGTAACAAAATATTAGTGGACCTGGAGCGTCCTCTAGCAGTGGTTCACATTCTTCGCCATGGACAGGCAGATTGAGATCAGGAGAATCTTCTCAAAGCAATGCAGATAGTGGTATGCAGGTATCACGAAAAGGAAAAGAGAAGGTTGATCAGCCCATGTTTGATGTGAATGCAGGTCACTCTTATGTGGATGGTGAATCCAGTGGCTCAGAACATAGCATTGATGATGAGTTGGGTATCCCCTCTATTGTTACACCTGGAGTAAGGAAGACCAGGGATGTTTTGAGAGCACCTGGAAGTGAGCCTACTTTGCGTAGGTCTACCAGAGCTAGGTATCCTGTGGATAGGCTGAAATATGATGGATTTACAGCCATCCACTATGCATATATGGTCAAAGTGATACAGGAACCAGAACCCACTTGTTTTGAGCAAGCCATGGGAAAAGAAAAATGGGAGAAAGCCATGGATGAAGAAATGGATGCCTTGGAAGCAAATGCTACATGGGAATTGGTACCTTTGCCTAAAGGTAAGAATGCAATTGGCTGTAAGTGGGTTTATAAGGTGAAGCACAATGCAGATGGTTCTGTGAACAGATACAAGGCAAGATTAGTAGTCAAGGGGTATGCACAAACATATGGCATTGACTATGAAGAAACATTCAGTCCGGTTGCAAGGATGGCAACCGTAAGAGCAGTCATTGCTATGGCTGCATCAAAGGGATGGTCTTTACATCAGATGGATGTAAAGAATGCCTTCTTGCATGGTGATTTGCAAGAAGAGGTCTATATGGAGCAGCCACCAGGTTATGTGCATGCTGTTCATCCTGAGTTTGTTTGCAGGTTGAAGAAAGCCTTGTATGGCTTGAAGCAAGCACCTAGAGCATGGTCTGACAAGATAGGACAGTATATTGTCACTATTGGCTTTCAGATTTCCAAGGCAAATTTCTCACTTTATGTGAGAAAAACAGAGAAAGGTATTATGCTACTTGTCATTTATGTTGATGATTTGATTATGAAAGGTGACAGTGATGAAGATATCCTTCATGTGAAAATGCTATTGAAGCAGAAGTTTGAGATGAAGGATTTGGGAGAGCTGCGTTATTTCTTGGGCATTGAGGTGATTAGATCACCAAGTGGGATACAGCTCTTGCAGAGGCAGTATGGATTGGACATGCTGTCCAAATATGGGATGACAGGCTGTAAGCCTGTTTCAGTTCCTTTGGAGCAGAATGTGAAGCTGAGCACAGATGCAGGTGAGCTTCTAGAAGACCCTACTATGTACAGACGCATAGTAGGAAGTTTGATTTATATGACTATTACCAGGCCAGATTTGAGCTATGCTGTTGGATTGGTAAGTCAGTTTATGCAGGCTCCAAGGAAACCACATTTGGATGCGGCTAGACGCATACTCAGGTATGTGAAGTCCACATTGCAGTATGGACTATTTTATGAGACTGGGGTTCAGATACAGTTGCATGGATACACTGATGCTGATTGGGCTGGTAGTATTTCTGATAGACGATCTACCAGTGGATATGTGTTCTCTTTTGGGAGTGCTGCAGTCACTTGGAGCAGCAAGAAACAGCCTACAATTGCCTTGTCGAGCACAGAGGCTGAGTACAGGGGTGCAGCAATGGCTGCATGTGAGGTAGCTTGGTTGCATAAGCTACTTTATGATATGCATCAGTCTACAGATGGGCCAATTGTCATTTATTGTGACAACATGAGTAGTATACACTTGGCAAATAACCCAGTCTATCATGCTAGAACAAAGCACATTGAGGTGCATTATCACTATGTGCGAGAGAGGGTTTTACTAGGTCTTATTGATCTAGTTTATGTCAGCACAGAGGATCAGGTAGCTGACATATTCACGAAGGCATTGGGCGCAGAGAAGCTGCGCAAGTTCAGAGACCTGCTTGGTGTGCAGGAATTGGGATTGAGCTCGAGGGGGAGTGTTGAGATATCGAGCTCCACTCGTGATACGCCAGGGTGACCGTTGTGTATTTATGTCACCAACTTGTCAGTTGTAGACGCGGTTGGTACACCGCCTATGAATAATAGCTAGATGACAGCTATCCTTATCTACTCTAGTTTGTGGCTTGGTTAGTATGCCACCTTAGTTAGTTGAGTTTGGTTTGAGACCCATATATAGGGTTCTTCTATTTCTTTGTATGAGAGTTCTTTTGGCTTACACAACTAAGAAGAGGAAAACTGTTTTCAGCCTCCACCTCTGTATGTATTCCCCCATTGTGCAAGCAAGAAAGCTACAAGTGAGACTCCTTCCTTCTCTCCCACAATCTTGACATCCAGCTAATGTCAATCACACACATAAAGATAGACTGACTGAAGAGTAACGGGGGCTTGATATTCTAACACTCCCTCTCAAGCTCAAACCATCTGATAAACTCTAAGTAGTTGTCTAAAATATATGAATGTTTCTTTACCAAGAGACTTGGTAAATATATTTGCTATCTAGTCTTCAATCTTCACATGAATCAAGTTAATCTGTCATGTAAGAACTAGTTCTCTGATGAAATGGTAGTGAACCTCAATATGTTTGGATCTAGCATGGTAGACAGGATTGCTAGCCAACATAACACTGCTGAGGTTATCACAATGCAATCTCACTCTGCTTTCCAGTTGTATTTCCAAGTCTTTCAACAGTTTCATCAACCAAACTCCTTTGCAAGCCATTAAGGTAGCAGCTCCTTTGTACACGGCTTCTGTACCTAGACAATGCAATAGTAGGCTGTTTCTTACTCTGTGCCAACTGATCATACTGCTGTCCAATCCAAATGCATAGCCACTAGTTGACCTCCTGTCATAGGCACAACCAGCCCAATCAGCATCAATAAACCCTGTCAAGTCAAGGGATTTTCCATATGCATAAAATAGCCCATGATCTGTAGTACCCTTTACATATCTCATGATCCTCCTGACTGCATCTAAATGTGGTTTGCAAGGCTTCTGCATGAATTGACTAATCAGCCCTACTGCATAACATAAGTTCGGACAGGTAATAGTCAAGTATACCAAGCTTCCCACCATCTGTCGATACATCACATTCTCTATGTCATTCCCAACATCAATTTGTAGCTTGACATTCTAATCAAGAGGTATCTCCATAGGCTTGCATTCAGCCATACCATACTTCTGTAACATGTCATGAGCATACTGCTTTTGTAGTAGCCATACATCTTGAGGTGTAGAGACTACCTCAATCCCAAGAAAATACTTTAGTTCACCAAGGTCTTTAACTCTGAATTCATCCTGTAAACATGATCTAATTTTAGCAATGCCCTCTTCATCATCTCCAATGATGATAAGATCATCTATATAAACCACTAGAAACACATATCCATGATCTGTCTTCTTCGTGAACAGACTATGATTTGCATCACCCAATCTAAATCCATGTTGCTGTAAATAACTACTAATCCAAGCATTCCATGCTCTAGGTGCATGTTTCAGTCCATATAAAGCCTTTTTCAGCTTACATACATGTGTAGGAAAGTCCGGGTAAACATAGCCTTCAGGCTTGTTCATATATACTTCCTCAACCAAATCACCGTTCAAGAAGGCATTCTTGACATCAAATTTTCATAATTTCCAGCCTTTGCATGCTGCCAAAGCAATGACAGTTCTAACTGTTGCCATTTTAGCCACCAGACTGAAAGTCTCCTCATAGTCAAGGCCATATTGTTGTGCATACCCTTTTGCAACCAGCCTAGCCTTATAGCGTTCTAATGAACCATCTGACTTGCACTTAACCTTGTACACCCATTTGTAGCCAATGGGGACTTTGCCTTCGAGCAACTCAACCAATTTCCATGTCTCATTTTCAACTAGGGCTGCATACTCCTCATCCATGGAAGCACACCAATTATCATCTGTAACTGCATCATCAAACTTTGTAGGTTCTTTGTAACCTGTCACACTAGCCATATATGCATAATGGTGGGTTGAATAACGAGTGTATGTAAACCTATCAACTGGTTTTCTGACTCTCTCAGATCTTCATAAATGTGGCTCACTCTGAGGTTGCCTCTCCTGAGGCAGTACATAACAACTCTGCCTTGCTCTAGGCGTCATAATAGACGGAATGCCCAACTGACTATCCAAACTGTCGTTGTTAGATGAATCATAACCTACTGTAAGTGGACTTGTCACATCCTCAAGCATCTTTTCTTTTCCCTTATCCAATCTCCCCCTCACTGACATATCCGTGTCAATGGACGTAGGAGTACGACTTTGCAAGCGTCTTGACCAAGGACTTACTGTAGGTGACCCATCACCTATAGGACCACTTGTTGAGAATCAGCAATCACACTCAAACAGCCTCTTTGTATGGAGTCTCAGGGTCAAGGACATGCAGGCTAACTTATCCCATATGCACAATGGTGCCTACTGCAGTTTCCTACTTTCCTATAAAGCATTGTACTTGCTTCCTTTCTTAATGCAATGATAGTACTCTTTTCTTTTCAGTGAAGTGTCAATGTCATTGTCCACATACACAAGATTGTGTTTATGAGTCCAAGTCTCAATCTTGGAACCTAATTCACTTGTGTAACAAACAGTGTCTTTGTCTTCTCCATCATGAGTCCACACTTCTCATTTCATCCTCCATAGCTTCCGGTTTTGCCATGCTCTAGATCCCACATTTCTCACATGGTATCAGAGCCCAGTTGGGCATGGCATTGCTTTTCTAGCCTCTCTTGATTCCTTTCAACCTCAGTCTAGCTCAATGTCAGCTCATGACTTCATCTCCCAACTCTACTCTCACTGAAGCTTCCATGGCAGCCATAGCCAGCAGCACCCTGTCAGATTGAGCTGCTTATATCTCACTCCACAGGTCAAATATCTTGGAGCTTCCTTCTGGAAAAGTATTCCCCAACTCACAAAGCTTCCCTGTATCACATCAATCTAGGACATTGGACCATCTGGAGCTTAGCATTGTGAAAATCCCCAATCTCTGCTCTGTGTCTGCCATAGCCAGACAGGACCTACCTCACTTGGAGCTTCCATAACTCTTCAACCAGGCCATTTCAGCCCACGATTTCTTCTAGGGAGTTGTTCCTCTGCTCAAGGCGCTTCATCCTGGCACGAGAATCGACGACATTACTGCGCCCTGGCTTCAGCATTGCGGAAATCGTAGAATCCTGTCAGAAATGCGCCTGCTGCTGTTCGACGTGCCTGCGTGCTGCATACTGACCACGATTTTGATGATCATGATAGGGCTTTTGTAGCCCATGAAATCAGCTTCCTAGGCATACAAAATTTTTTGAAAATGATCCACTATAGCTCCTGCAATCAGCAAAAAACCAGGCCCCTGTCTCAGAAACCCTAATTCCACCATAGCCAAAGCTTCAAAATCTTGACATTTTTCACTGTTTCTCTCACTGAAGTTATCAACAGTGATTTTAATCACTGAGCAATACTCTCTGAAGTTCATTAAAGTACTGTCACTCAGATCTGAAGGCATCAGCATCAAATCAAGAAGGGGAAGATCACTTGGATTTTAAAAGAGTAAAAGACTTTTGCAGATCTGGTATTCATTGACACTCAGTTAGTGCTTTTTAGCACTTGTGTCTCTCAATCAATTCTTCTGTTGCTCAAATCTAATAAGTCTGAAGTTGATTTGCTACTATTCCCGTAAATCTAACATGGGAAAAGACTCTCCAAATGCTCGATTCAAAGGAGTCGGGTTCCACACTTGGCAAACCCGCATCAAGCTCATCCTGATGAAAAAGGGTCTCTGGGCCATCACAAATGGCAAAGAGAAGAAACCTCGGGACGCGGACCTTGCAACTACTTGGCAAAAGAATGATGACAGAGCTCAGGCCATTATCAAACTGGAGCTAGATGACAGTTATATCCATCATGTGGATAACTGTGAGACCTCACTAGATACATGGAAAAGACTTGACACCCTGTTCGGTGCACAATCGAAATCATCAAAGTATGGTCTCCTGATTGAGTTCTTCAGGCTTGAAATGAAGTCCAGCACATCACTTGCCACACATCTCAATTACATGGAAGGACTCCTAACCCAACTTGCAGGAATCAACATTAAAATGGATGAAGATGTTTGCATCGGTGTTCTACTTAAGAGCTTGCCTCCTGAATATAATAATGTATCAACAACTTTAATAAACATGCCAAATCCTGAACTTGTTGATATCCAGGCATCACTGTTAGAAGAAGAAAAGAAGCTAAAAACCAAAGAAGAACCAAGTATCTCTAGAGATGAGCATGCATTATATGTTGGCAACAGGTACAAAGGCAAGAAGGATCAGCTCTTTTGTGACTTCTGCAAAAGGACCGGACACACCGAGAAGTTCTGCCACGCAAGAAAGAGATCCCAAAAGGCCTATCTAGTGGCAGTCAAAGAAGAAGAAGAGAATGGAGCAAAGGAAGAAGAAGATGAAGATGAAGACCACCAGGATCGGAAGGACAAGACTCATCAGTCCTTGTACTCTCATAATTCTGATAGACTGTTTTAAAAGCCTTGTACTTCCTTGCCCTAATGCTTCCTGCCATAAGCTTTGTAAACTCCTTATGTAACTTGGCATTACAGTCCCTGTACACTTTGTGAGGCCCCTGTTACAGCCTCTGGATGTCCATCATGTTTATGGTACCCACACTTAGCCTTTTTGCGACAGCCTCTGGTGTTTTGCCATGTCTGTGGTATGCCCACACTTTGCAGGTGGTTCTCATTACAGCCTCTACATACTTTGTGCCTTTTCTAGTTGTGATTGAGGAGGGGTATTGAGAATCAGCAATCACACTCAAACAGCCTCTTTGTATGGAGTCTCAGGGTCAAGGACATGCAGGCTAACTTATCCCATATGCACAATGGTGCCTACTGCAGTTTCCTACTTTCCTATAAAGCATTGTACTTGCTTCCTTTCTTAATGCAATGATAGTACTCTTTTCTTTTCAATGAAGTGTTAATGTCATTGTCCACATACACAAGATTGTGTTTATGAGTCCAAGTCTCAATCTTGGAACCTAATTCACTTGTGTAACAAACAGTGTCTTTGTCTTCTCCATCATGAGTCCACACTTCTCATTTCATCCTCCATAGCTTCCGGTTTTGCCATGCTCTAGATCCCACATTTCTCACACCACTCATAGATGTACTCACTGTAGGTGTATTTTTGTTTAAGAGGGTCATGTTCATGCTTGGATTCGTACTATGTGTTCGATGCTACTGCCTTTATGAAAAGTTTACCTATGTGGGCTGATTTGATTTGGATAGTGCCTTCGATCCAATTACGGTCTTGCCGACCTTTTGTCAGTGATAGTGCAATGCCTCTTGCCTATGGCTTGAGCCTTTGCTCATTTGGTTATGCGTATGGCAGTTCTCCGAGGGCCCCGTGAGACATGTCATGCATGCCAGTTTATGGCTTTTGGGGGTATGCTCTTTTGACGCAGTTGGCTATGTCAAACATGAGTACGGATGATGGCATGTCTTGGCTCGTTGTTCAGTTGTATACCGACTTATTTGCCAGTGGGAGCTTATGCTTCCTTGATCAGTTGCCTATAGTTGGCTATGCTGCAGTTGTGCTCCTACAGGTTTATGCATTCCTATTGAGGGCTATGACTTGGATGTGGCAGTTTATTACCTACAGTTGGTGTGCAGCACCCCACCTTGGTTGTTTTCTAGGCCTTCCTAGACTTGGTTGGCTCCACATGTACGCCACTCGACGGTGTCTTCTGCTGCTACTGGACTTGTGTCCACTGCCTTATGGCTTCTATGCATTGCTGTGCAAGAGAGTGTTGATGCATATGCATAACCCTGGTTTCCCTATGCCTTTGGCCATTTCTTGGGACTTGCCTTATACTACTGCTATGCAATTATGCCCATTTGTAGCTTTGATGCTTACGCAGGGCTTGTTTCCATGCCTTTGCACGATGTTGACCTTTATGGTCTTAACTGTCTTTGGCATGTTTCCTGAGTGTTCTCTCGGCAAGCAGGATGTCTTGTTTACTCCGCTCTTGCCTGGTTTAAAGACCACAGATGTAGTCACCATTATGGTGTCCTTTGCCTCTGATGACAGCTGCACTGGGAGTACTCTATGTGTTGAGATCTCAGCGGGATTTCTGGACTTCTTTAGGAGGATGGGCGTAGGATGAGTTTCCTTGCCCTGCTGTCGAGTTTGTCCCGATTGTATTTATGTACATGTTGTACTATTTCCTTTTTTTTTTCTTTTCTCTCCTCACTTGGGCACATTTGCCTTTAAGTGGGAGGTTGTTGGGGATAAAGGCCTATGTGCATGATGCCCTGCCTGCGGGCGCCCATTCTTTACAACCCTAACTAATAAAGGAAGGCCCCCTGACACTTTAGTGTTGGTGTTGGAGTTCCCGTTTCTTGTCTCTCTCTTTCTTGCTCTTGCTCTCCTGCCATAGCTCTTGAGTGCAAGCTTCGATCCTTCTCACCTTTCACTTTTCTCATCATTTGTTAGATGTATTTCAGGTTCAACCTCATCACCTGTACATAAGTCCCAATAACCTCTGCCAACCAAAAAATTCTTCATACGAAACTTCCATAAAGCAAAATTTTGTTGTCCATCTTTTCTCCCACAATTTGAGTGATATTATCAGTGCCTTGAGCATTTGCCATAGTTGCAGCTTACGTATTCAGTGATGTATACAACCTGTAAGTATCTGACTCCTTTTCCTACAGTTCAGGACCAGTTTCTTGCTATTTAGGACAGTTTTCTACAATTTAGGACAGTTTTCTTGACAACCTGCTTGCTATAAACTACATTTCAACAATGAAAAAACACAGTCAACTGAGACCAAGCTCAAATCAGTTCAAAAAATTCTATGGTTGTGGCAAAACATTCCAGCAACAAACTATATCCATACAAGTATCAACGTTTGTACTGTATGCAAGTAGCAGTACCAAATACAGTCAGCCCACGGCTATAACCAGCAATATTTTCTCTGTTAAAATAAGAGTATTTAGACTTCAAAACAACCCTAAAATATCTCATTCAATTGCCACTCTATGCAGGAGTTGATACATGTCCAACCGGTCAGAATATATTGCATGTATGTCAAGTGAAGATGATAGATATCTTCTGAATTTCAGGGGAAAAATAGACTTCGTCAAATGTGGCAGTTGCAATCAATATGATTTTAAGCAGCAATGCTTGAAAGTGCTTTTAAAAGACCCCCTAGATGACAGTTGGTGAATTTTCATAATTTTTTGGAATGTCACACGAGATCCTAGGAGATGCCCAGCAGTGGAGGACTTCAAGATGGATGCCCAGGATTTTTCGGACCACGAATCGGACACCGGAGACGTAGAAATAGGAGTGCCCGGGAGGCCAAGGCCAAGGTCAAGTGGGAATAGGCTTTAGGAAGCCCAAGAGATGTGACCTTTGGGAGCTCCCTTTGGGGCCCCTTCAATTTTTGGAAATCTAGGGGAGGGGGGGGATATTTATTTGGTCGTGAACAGAGAAGAAGGCCCCATTTTTCATGATTGATGGACAGGGAGTTATGGGGCCTGCAAACAACCCCCCAACTGACCGGATGGCTGATCTACATTCAATCTTTGCTCCTCATCACTCCAGACCGTGCGTGGAATGGCTACCTGGTCCTGGAGATCAAAATTCAGTCTTTCTCTCTCCTCTTTCTCTCTCCTCTTTCTCTCTCCTACATAGAGGCACTTCATGTGGCAAGAATCAAGAAGAGAATCGGATGATGGATGCTTTTCCGGGAGGCACCAGATTGTTCCAAGAGGCTGAGGGGGCTAAAGGTTGAAGATTTATGCTGAAATTCATGTATGGTGGGTTGATACACAGTCCCAATTAAATACTCAAAAAACCTGAAACACGCAAAAAGGTGGTATGCTCTATTTTATGAAAGAATTTTACTTGTTTTTTATCGTTCATAGTCTAAATGGTATGGACACGAGCTGAAATTTTATTTCAATGTTCCTTGCATTATGTTTGAGGGCTGCAATCACTATTATGTAGAACCCGTATTGATTTACAGCAATTATAAATTTTCAAAACTTGAAAAACACTAATTTTGATGGAAATTGATAGTTTCTTTGATTTTGAGTGGGAAAAAATGAGTGGACATGGGATAAAATAAGAGAAAATACTGAGTTTCAGTTCAAATGATCAGTCATTTAAAAAAAAACCATAAAATACTTATTTTCTATTAAAAATAAATAAGAAAAATGGGGAAAAATGGGTTTCTTGCATTCGAAAAAAATGAAAAAATGAGATCTATGTATGTGAATGTATGACGGGGCTGAAGCATGAGGTTAAGCCTCAGTTTCGCCCTTTTCTTTTGTGTTAAAGTGCGTATTTATTGCTTTTACATACAAAAAATGACATAAAAGAACCTCTACACCTATGCATCGCAGGAAAATTTAAACGATGAGGGGGAGGATGGTGTTATACAACACTTTAAACGCTGAATAGTACAAAGTCTGATTGTTCTGTTTATGCATAACATTTAGGATGCGATTTATTTGGAAATAATGGATCTAGCAGCACGAGGGTCGCCTTGGTGCTAGGTCCCTATAATGAAGTATTGCGTATTAGCGAAAATTCATTAAAAGAGCTATTTTTGCACGACACGTAAGCTAATTTCATACCATAATTGTTTGTGCACAATAAGGCATACACCATTGTATGAATCATACACACGGTATCTATTCCTGGCATGCATAGCAATTGGTTGAAGTATAAATGACCCACGCTGGAGAGAGTAAGACACCCAAGCTATAGGTCTAGACGGTGGGTCCAAGGGGACAAGTAAGTGAGGATTGGTACATTCCTAGAACGATATAATATTGGTACCAAGAGTGGAGTTTGTTTCGTATGTTATATATGTGTTAGCGACGCATTGAGAGGCCAATCCCCAAGGTGTAGGAGGGTCGCAGTGGGGTCGCAGCAATCAGTCGAGGGGTCCTCCTATGTTGTTCTACATGGTGAATTACACCAAAATGTGTAGGGTCTCCCTCTGAGGAGTCTGAGAAGGTTAAGGGTTGGACTATAAACACAATACAAACGCAAAATATACGTACAATGGTAGGGCAATGTGTCTTGTAGATGCTCCTGACCATGAGGCCATGGGGTTTTCTTGTGCATGTCAGAGGTCCGGCTTGTGCTATAGCCAGTGCTAACCCATTTTAGGTCCCATCAGTGGTACATCTGTCGGGAGCCGCCAACAAGTGGTGGTTCCGAATCTAGGGTTTCTAGGGCCAAATATTTGATTTATGTCCTCTGACAAGGAACGTCAAGCCGAAATACAAAAAGAAAAATGTGTTGAGAGAGCTAGACAGCGGTTGGAGGTTTGTCTCCTCAAAGGAGCAGCCTGTTATGCATAAGCGATAGTGGTTCTAGTAACCTAAGTGTTACGAGTAGCTTTTTGAGTGCAAGTGGAAGTCTTGGTACTTCCCTACTTCCAGTTAATCAATCCACAACAAGTGGGGGTGTAGTTGTACCTACACAAACTCCTGTTGCCAATCTGGTTGTAGCCATGGCACAACCCATCGCAATTCCAGCAGGTACACCGGATTTAACGCCATTAGAAGCACCGTTGCCCATTTTCCATGGGTTAGCAGAAGAAGGTGGAGAACTCCAAATTAGGGAGTTTCAAACGCTCATGTTCAACTATCGAATCCAAGACGAAGGACACCTAATGATGTTCTTCAACATGACGTTAAAAGGAAGAGCAGCAGTATGGTATCACGGTCTAGAAGCCGGCACCATAACTAGCAGTGCCCTATTCTTTACGGCTTTCTGTAGAGAGTTTTCTCCTGAGAAGGGTGGGCAGTATTAGTTGCGTGTCTTGAATGTAACATGCCAAGAGCCAAATGAGAATGTCCAGGCCTATGCTAAGAAACTAAAGCAAGTTCTTCACAAACTTAATACTTATATTCCCATTCTAGCTGCTGCACAATTGTAATATTTCCTACATAGATTGGATTTTAATATTGCATTAGTAGTGTCGCTTTGGCCTTAACCAATGGGAGTCAAGGGGACCCCACATCAAATGCGAATGGAAGAGGGAGTATCATGCCAAATTTGCCTATGTTACTAGCCCCTCCTAGTATGACTATGTCCATGGCTACTCAGGCGTCCTCACTAAATAGTGGTGGAAGCCAAACAATGAATCCTAACATTGTCCCAGTAGGTCAATAGCCAATTCCTAATCAAGTAGTTAGGCCGATGGGACGACAAATAGATGATCGCGGCTATGAATCGAGTGCCTCTAATGTCCTTGGAGAAGTTAAGATATGATTTCTAAACAATACAGACAAATAGTTGTGGACGTCAATTTTCTTAAGAAGCAGCAGAATTTGATAGGGATTCGACGCCCTAAGGAGGGTGCCCCCTCAAGATTAAGCTGTGAGTGGTGTGGTGGCCAACATTTCCCTAGGAATTGTCCAAATGTCAAATACGATATTTGCGAAAAGTCTGGCCACTTAGCTGCTACCTGTTGGAGTAAGATCAGTTCTCTCCAACAAGGGAGTAAACAACCAGGTCCAGTTAACCATCACGCACAAGGGAATAATCTCCAACGAGATGAGGGACTAAGACAAATACTGTAAGGAGGAAAGGCTACTGTAGAGGAGTTGCCTCATGGCAATGGAGTCAGCCTTATTGAGGCCGTATGTGTCAATGATACTGAAATTCTAATCAAGGAGTTGTAACAAGAGGTCAAAATATCAAAGAGGGTGACAAAGGAATTGTAAAACCTGTCGAGGGAAGCCCTAAGCAAGATGCTAGGGAAAAGAGAGACCTGAATCCTGATATGGAAGGTGGACCTTTAAGACCTGTTGGTAGTAAAGTCTATCCCGAGAAGGATAAAGGATTGCCAAGAAAGAAGGTAAAGGGGAAAAAAGAGGCACCAAAGTTGATTGAAAGACCAAAGGAGAGAATGGTTTGGCACGAGAAGAGAACTTTGGCTAACTACCACGACTTTGACCTAGCAAGTTCTCTTTGCAAAGTTAAGCCAGATGTAAATTGCTTACAGTTGATTAAACTTTCTCCAGGAGTATGTAAGGAATTCAAGAAAATCTTGCGAATAGGGTATATTGTAGAATCTTTGTGCATAGCTAGAGTGGGAGAAGATTGGTTCGATCGTGCTAAAAAGCATTGCCCTAGGGTTCCAATGTATGTGGATGGAATATTAGTGGAGCACGCTATTGTGGACACTGGATCCTCCGTCAATATCATGAGTTCAGATTTGATGGAGAGGTTAGGCCTAGAGATCCAAAAAGATGGCTCCACACTTCTTAGGATGGCTGATGATAGTCTAAGACAACCGGAAGGTTGCATCACTAAAGTCCATGTTACAGTTGCAAGCGTGGAATGCTATCTGGACTTTAGGGTGATAAAGTTTGCAGGACATCCTAGCTATCAAGTTTTGCTAGGCAGGCCATGGATTCTACGGATAGACTGTCAAGTTGATATACCCGCTGGTCGAGTGATTCTAGGTTGAGGTGCCCATCGTGTAATAGTGGATGCTTACCCTGAGTCTCCTCAGAGTGAGAGAGCTCCATTATCCTCCACTGAACTAGAAATAGTAAATGATCCATCTAGTAGTGAGATGTCATCGAGTGATGGATCTAAAGAAGGGTCCACTACAGAGGATATTTATAAGATAACCTTGAATGAGCCAATAAAGCCTCAAGTTTGAATAAGAGATGCAGACGTTATTGAGTTGGACCTTGGCAAGCCTAATGATTCGCGGCCAATCAAATTATGTTCCATGCTGAGTTCGAAAGAGAGAGAGGACTATGTGTCCCTGATTCAGGAGTTCCGCGACATCTTTGCTTGGAGAACTTAGGGGTATTCCTCCCAGTCTGGCTGTGCATACCATTCCTGTAAAGGAAGGTACCCGCCCTGTACATCAGAAAGTAAGGCGTATTCCTTTTGGACTAAGGGACGGATTGTTTGAAGAGCTTCAAAAGTTGCGAAAGGCAGGTTTGATCTTCCTAGTTCAGCATAGTAAATGGTGTTCTCTAGTTGTGATTAGAAAGAAGAAGAATAATCAAATCCGTATCTGTGTAGACTTTAGAGAGCTAAATAAATAGAATGTTAAATATTATTACCCATTGTCGTTTATTGACCAAACTTTGGATCAATTGGCGGGTAGGAAAATATATTCGTTCATGGATTGCTTTGCAAGGTATAACCAAATGGCAATTGCTGAGCAAGACAAGCTGAAAACGACATTTATCATTGTCTTCGATACCTTTGCGTACCATGTGATGGCATTTGGGTTATCTAATGCACTTGGTTCGTGGCAAAGAACAGCCGACAAGACCTTTGGTGACATCTCCCTAGAGGAGTTGGAAGTATTCATTGATGACCTGGGGGCAGCCACCATAAGAGAAAGGCAGTTGATTATTTGGTGACATCTCCCCAGAGGAGTTGAAAGTATTCATTGATGACCTGGGGGCAGCCACTATAAGAGAAAGGCAGTTGATTATTTTGCGAAAGTGTTTCTAGCATTGCAGACAATTTTGCATAGCTCTCAACCCATGGAAGTGCGCCTTTGGAGTGCCTTATGGGCTATTGTTAGGCCATGTGGGCAGTTCTGTAGGAATTGTGGCTGACCCTGAAAAGATCAAGGTCATAGTCGCCGTGAGTCCACCACATACTCCAAAGAAAGTGCATAGCTTTCTGTCATTGGTAGGGTATTATCGGATGCCTTGGCAGAAAGAACGTTGCCATTGATGAACCTATTGTCCTTTGACTGTTAGTTTGCATGGAGTGATGCTTGCAAAGTATCTTTTGACGATGTGAAGCAGGAGCTTGCCAAAGCACCTATTCTAAAAGCACCTAAAAGGGGCGAAATGTTCTATATATTTTCAGCAGCAACCATGTATAGTATTAGCTGCTGCTTATCCCAAATATGGGAGGAGAAATGGTACCATCTGATAGCTTTTGCTAGTCAGAAGTTGGGTATATCGGAAATTAACTACACTATATGGAGAAGTTGTGCCTTGCGATGGTATTTGCGACCAAAAAGTTCAGGCACTACATTCTCTATGAGAAGGTGGTTTTTTATACGAAGGCGGAAGGGCTTCGATTGTTGTTGAATAAGTTACAGCCGCCTAATCGTTTAGAAAAGTGGTTAATCACTTTGCAAGAGTTGGATTACGAGATTAAGAGCAAGCTGCTGAAACTTCAAGGCATTGTAGAGTGTCTTGTGGATTTCGGAGAGCCAAAAGAGGTCTTGGCTGAAGGAAGTGACATGGAAACTTTGTTCAAGATTGATACGGTGTCTATTCCCTCATGGTATGTTGCTATAACGCATTATCTTTCTACGGGAGAGACTGGAGCTACTTTATCAAAATCGAAGAAGAGGAAATTTAACAGCAGGCATTGAAATTTTCCGTGATCGCAGGAACACTATATCGGTGGGGTGTTAATGATATCTATCGCCAATGTGTGATGCCTGACGAAGTTTCATTTATACTGGAAGAGTGCCATGACTCCACTTGTGGAGGGCACTTTGCTGGGCGGTCAACAGCACAGAAGGCTTTAAGAGCTAGGTATTGGTGGCCATCCATCTTCCAACATTCATTTGACTATGTCAAGAGATGTGATACATATCAAAGACATGACAATAGAGAGAATAGGAAGCGTCCACTTATGCCGATTATGGCTACCCTTCCATTTGATAAGTGGGGCATCGATTTTGTGGAACCTATTATCCCGTCGTCTACTACTCAGAAAATATACATTATAGTAGCAACTGATTACTTTACAAAGTGGTCAGAAGCATGGGCAATGAGGCAGGACAATGCAAAAGAGACTGCCAGTTTCCTACTTGAGCAGATCATCTGTCATTTTGGTCCACCAAAGGAAATAGTATCGGAATGTGGAACCCATTTTTTGAACAAGGTAATTAAAAGCCTGATTGAAACATGGAAAATTAAGCATAACAAGACAACCCCCTATAATCTGCAAGCAAATGGACAAGTTGAAAGTACCAATAAGTAGCTTGTCGGTATCCTATGCAAAGTAGTCTCTGAAAAGAAGCGAGACTGGGATACAAAATTATATGTGGCGGTTTGGGCATATAACACGACATTTAAACGAGCCACTGGCCACACCCCATTCAAATTAGTTTATGGGGAGGAGTGTGTCTTGCCTTCAGAAATTGAGTTGCTGACCATAAGATTTGCAATCAATCATTCTTTGGGTGTTGAAGATGCCCTATTTGAGCGGTTTACGACTATAGCCCACTTGGATGAACTTAAATTGCAAAGTCTGTTGCACCAAGAGATGGCTAAATGTCGGATGAAGTGGTTGCATGATCTAAAAGTGAAGAAATATACCTTTGATAAAGGGCTGTTAGTTCTATACTATGATGCATGTAGGGAGCTATTTACAAGAAAGCTGGAACCTAGATGGGATGGCCCTTACAAGATAGTTCGGTTAGGTAAAAATAAGTCCACGACTTTATTAGCTGATCTATAGGGAGTGAAATTTAAGAATAAGGTTAATATTAATAAGATTAAACCTTATTATTTCTGAATATGCTAACACACTAAATGCATTGTAGGTCTATGCTAGGGTTAATTTGAGACCTGTAGGACAGCTTAAACTAGTTGATGGGGTGGTTAATCCCTTATTTGGAGCACCCATATCTCGAGCAAAGATATCATTAGGGGAAGCTTATCTGGTGGAGCAAGGGATACAAAGTGATTGAGCATGAAGATGGTACTTTTGTGTGGAAGATCAAAGTTTTCTGCCATCACTGTTTGCAGATTTTGACAAGCATCCCTGTTGAGTTTAATGAAGAAGGTGGGATGGAGCCGCCAGTTCATCCTCTAAACATGTTGAATTTTGACTATCATAATTACAAATAGGGGAGTTCTTGATGGTTGGTTGTGTAAACCCATTATGGACGTACACGTTATACTTTGATGGAGCATCCTGGGGGCCTAATAGAAAAGGAAGTGTTGGAGTAGTTATCCGAGATCCTCGACATAGGGTTGCAATGAAATTAGCTATTTCACTAACAACATGGCAAAGTATAAAGCCTTGATTACGGGACTGAATATTGCCAAGAAAGGTGGTATTCGGTGGCTGTTGGTAAAGGGGGATTCCTGCTGATCTTAAATGGACTCAATGAGACATATACAGTTCGGAATCCCATCCTTCGTATGTATCATCGCACTGCTATAACCTTACTTGATGAATTTGAGAGCATATCTCTTCAGCTCATTCCACATTATTGGAATCAGTTTGCGAATTCCTTAGCTAATTTTTCTTATGAAGAGCACCTCTTCTTCAACTGTGGTCCTAGTCCTAATATTGTTATTGATAATGAGACGGAACTTGGTCACTTGTGGGGAATGTTATTAGACCACGCGTTATATGGCAGGCGATGGTTGATATGGGTAATGCGAAGAGTGGTCGAGACCCATCTACCACTATTATCCTGGACCCATAAGTTGATGACATGTTATGCATACGCCTCTTGCTATATATGCAAGAGGTATGGGTCACAACTTGATGCATTTAGTTTAGGGCTGAGAGCCTATTTTTCCCCTTGGAATGGAGTGTATTTTTGTATATCTACCTTTTTCCAAGGAGGGATCTCTATGAGCTGGTTTGCTTGATTTCTTTAGGCCAGGAGGGCCAGTTTTTTTAAGGTTTTAATGATCTATTTCCTTAGGCTAGAAGGGCCAGTTAGTTTTTGTCGTGTCATGTTTGATTTCTTTAGGCCAAGAGGGCCAGCTAGTTTGCAGTGAAATGTGCTATTTCTTTAGGCCAAGAGGGCCCTATGTCGATTTTGTGCGGGTACAGTTAATGGTTTTTTGTTGTAGTGATTGCATCATACAGGTTGACAAAGTTGCTAGAGGAAGCCTTTGTTGCAAAGGAGCTTCTTGTGGCCATTCCGGGTGGTTTCGTCCCCTTTTTGAGTCTTTTCCCTTAAGCAATAAATGATATATGTGCATGTAAGGGTTACTTTCTTTTGTTTGTTGGGGATTGGCACTTGAGGCATGAAGTCCCAGGTTTAGGCCCTGTATGTGTGGGGGAGATTTGAGTAGTCATTGCCTCCTGCAAAGGCATTTTCAGGCATTGAAAGACATGTTTTAGAAGGCAATTCTAGTGACCCTGTCCTGCTGACCTGCTAGGTGGCCGTTCTAGGAGTTCCTGTTAGTTGTGAGGCAGTTAGAGAAGCATATTAAAATAATGATGAAAAAGAGAAAAAACCCTAAATATCTGAAAGACAATATATGAATATACGGAGGTGTGTAAAAAGGGGTTCTAACCCCTATAAATATAGAAAAGGAAAGAAAGAAAAATCCTTGAGCTGTTGTTTATCGCCTTGCAAAGGCCTAGTAGGTTCCTGGGGACGAGTCTAACCTAACACCGATGCCTTGTCTTCCAAGGGGTGGAATCTCGCTGAAAAACAAAGAATACAAGAAGGTTGGAGCGAAAATAAAAGTGGGCATTAGAAAAGGATTCAGTGTCACCTTACGAGGGCTTGGTAGGTTCTTGGGTACCGAGACAAGACCTAAGGCCGATACCTTGTTCTTCTTGGGTCACTATGCTCAGCTCCCTACTTTTTACATGCCCGAGTATGGAAAATAAGAGGCTGAAGGAGCAATGTGCTAAAAGAAACTATTTCTTGATCAGGCTATAGGAGTTCTCGCCTAGTGGGAGCTCCTAGTTGAGTTGTCCTTAGTTAGATAGGTAGTTCAGACCAGCACTTAGGATGACCTCTTTGATAGTTCTTTTTAGCTCGGCTATGTTGGAGTAGTTGGTTAGTGACTAGCTTAGACTTTCTGTCAGAATATGCTAGGCCTACTCCTTGTGTATTTCATGCCTTGGCTTTGATAGGGGGTAGGGTGAGAGCTGTAATGTGTTTTGTTGAGCTTGATGCTCTTTGTGGTTGTGTTAATGTGCAAATCATCTATTCGTGGGATTCAATGGGCTGAGTCGCCCTATCCCGGGTAGCAAGCAAAGAGGCCTACAGCTTTTTGGATGGCTTCTCAAGATACAACCAAGTGCAAGTACATCCCGATGATAGGCACAAAACCGCATTCGCTACTAAGTGGGGTGTTTTCGCTTACATTGTAATGCCCTTTGGTTGATGAACGCACTTGCAACCTTTCAACAGCTAATGTGCACCATCTTCAAAGATATGCATAGATGAGAGGTGTTTGTAGATGACCTATGCGTGCACTCTAGTTGGGCAGAACACTTGGGGAAGCTGCCAGCAGTCTTTGAACGATGTAGGCTTTACATATTGTCCTTGAACCCTTTGAAATGCTAGTTCTGGGTCAAGTATGGCTGCATCTTAGGGCACGTGGTGTCCAAGAATGGCATAGCCACTGACTCTTCAAAGGTCAGGGTCTTGCCGCCACCAAAGGACTATAAGGGAGTTCAATGTTTCTTGGGTCACACCGCATACTATCGGTGCTTCATGTTGAATTACGCATTGATTGCAATACCATTGTATAAGCTGTTGATTGTGTTTGACTGGATTGATGAGTGCCAACGAGCATATGAGGAGTTGAAGAAGGCTCTTACAATTGCACCAATCTTACGAGTCCCAAACTGAAACATCACCTTTCACGTGCATATAGACGCGTCTAAATGTGCTATTGGAGCTGTCCTCTGTGCTAGCCTGGGGAGCATAATTTGGATTACCCCGTGAGTTTTGCCAGCTAGACAACTCATTGACACGGAGATGAACTACTCCACCACAAAAAGGGAAGGGCTGGCCATAGTGTTTGCAGCAAAGAAGTTTCGATACTACCTCATGGCCATGTCTTTCACCTTCTTCGTACACCATCAAGCATTGCTCTATCTCGTAAATAAGCCATGTGATACGGGACACATTGCTAGATGGTTGCTTTTTCTTCTAGAATTTGATTTCTCTATGGTGGTATGCAAGGGAAAGCAGCACTACATGGCTGATCACATGTCCCGAATAACTACATGAGAAGTCGTTGGGTAGGGCATAGCTACTAATTTTCCGGATGCCCATCTTTTTAGCTTGTCGAGACAGATAAAGATTTGTTCAAAGCCGATCTAATGCTGCACTAGGTGGATGATATAGTCCAAGTGCTAGAGCACGGTCTGCGCGATAGACCTATCAAGAAGGCCAGGCTTAGGTGACTTATTTTGAGAATCCAACCATACTAGTTGATGGTTGGACAACTCTATAGGCTCGGGTTGTAACAATGATGTGTGTGCGAGCACAAAATGCACGAGTGTTGAGAAAAGAACATGGAGGGATCACTAAAGGGCACTTCAGTGGGGATATGATAGCCTGCAAGGTGTTGCAATCTCAGTTGTAGTGGCCCACCCTTTTCCCTGATGCTACTCAGTTTGTGAAGCATTGCGACGAGTGCCAAAGGACTAAAGTTCTTGCTCGAAAGAATAAGCTGGAGTTGACCGCTATCATTGCGTGGCAACCCTTTGAGAAATGGGAAATTGACTTCATTGGACTCGTCAGTCCCGCAGTACAAAATTCACAAGCTAGATATATCATCGTCACAACAACTGACTATCTTACAAAATGGGCCAAGGCATGAGCCACCAGGAAGAACGATGCTAGGACCACAGCGAAGTTCTTGTGGGAGCAAGTTATCTCACGATTTGGTTGCCCTATTGAACTAGTAAGCGACCAAGGCACACACTTCATCAACGAGGTGATTGCCCACCTGCTCTCAACCTTCTTAGTCATCCACAGGAAATCCTCACCCTACTACCCTCAACCTAATGGCCAAGCAAAATCCACGAACAAGATCTTAGTCAATGTCCTTATAAAGGTAGTTTCTACCTCGCGAAGTGACTAGGACAACAAACTTATGGCATCATTATGGGCTTACCAAACAGCCTATAAAATGATTGTGGGACAAATGTCCTTCAGGATGACCTCTGGGACCGAGGCAATTTTGCCATTAGAATTCTTTGTCCCTAGCCTAAGGATAGCAGTGCAGGAGAGATGGGAGGGAAGGAAACTTGGACTAACCACCTTGTGGAATTAGAACGACTCACTGAGACTCGCCACCCATGCCCTAATTTGTGAGAAAGCACGATGGAAAATGTGGTTCGACAAGCATGTCAAACAACACGACTTTGAGCAGGAAGACCTTGTTTTGCTCTACTCGGTAAAGGGCCACAAGCAAAAAATGAAAATTCGAGGGTTGGGACCTTTCCGAGTGCACACAATTAGTAAGACGGGCAACGTAGAACTTGAAACCCTTGAAGGTGAGGGCATATGCTTCTTTAATGGCAGTCACATAAAGAAGTACTGCCCTTCCACACACCCACTGCACGAGCCCCCTATGCTGGAAGCCCCTGTCAATGTCTGCGTGGCCACCATCACCGAACTAGAGGATGAGGATGAAGGCGTAGTAGCACTAGAATACCTATGCATCATGGCCACCCCTCGGCGCACACACACTTTTGATATCTTGATTGATGAGGGAATTGACTGCAATGTCTTGACTAATGCTCATTGGACCCTCATTGGTTAGCCACAGTTATAGCCCACCAATGCTAAACTTAGCCCATTTGGGGGCAAGTCATATGCACTCTTAGGGAAGTGCAAGATCATAGTCTCTATTGAGTTTGAGAGCTTATCAGTCATCTTCTATGTATTGCCAAATACAAAGGATGCAGATCAAGAATCATTATTAGGATGCACTTTTAAGAAGCAAGCATAGTGCAATGCAGAGTATGATCTGCAACCTATTCACCTTGCCATTGGCAACGTTCGAATCATGATAGCTTTCAGTAAGGGCAGTGAGACTCCACCCAAGCCTGCCATGCCATCAATAGAGCTACCTAGGACCAAGCCTAAGGAGGGGGGTTGTGAGTCATCACAACCCACCCAGACTCCAAAACCACCGCCAACTAAGGTCATCCCCAAAGCCAGAAAGCCTAAACTTAAATGGGTGCCAAAGCACAAAAAATGACCTACTTGTAGCTAGCAAAAATACAGCCCCGCAAGGCTAACAACTATCATTCAAAACCTAAGTGACCGATCCGATGCTATCGACATAGGCGCATAATCAAGCCGCAATGGATCCCCAAAGGACATGTTGCGAGCCCAAGGATACTACGAAGGAAACACCTAGATATGGGTGCCCAAGATGAAATATCCTAGCAGTGTAGTCCAACCATGACCATCACTTGCCACCCCATCTCCAGGAAGCCACACTCCTGCTAAGGCAATGAACACCCAGAAAACCCGAGTGACCAAGAATATAGACCCCACAATGGTTGTGGTCAAAAAACCCCAACCAATCTATTGACCCAAATAGCCACGTGATACCTCAGAATCATCTAAGTCCAGAGAGCTTGGCACCCCAGTGGTTGTGCATGAAGAGGAAAATGCACCATCTGTGCCACTGGAGCCACCCTCAGTACCCCAAAGCAGCACTAGACACACGGATCAGATTACAGAGATACCCTTAGAAACACCACTTTCAAGTCCATCACCCCTCAAACCATTAGTGTCTAGCTCCATTCCACCCCAACTGCCCGCCCGCAGGTCATAGGCCTTCCTATGAGCAACGCTCATTTCTATAGGTTTCCAAGGACCTTGCTGAAAATACGGGAGATGACTTGGTGACTTGCATCAAGATCTTGGATAACACCTTTACCACATTCACTAGGAGCTACGAAAGATTTAACCTCGGCTTGCTTGACAAACCCCTTGCTGCTAAGGCTCGTCGTTCCTTATCCTGCACTTGGGAAGAATACGAGTTTATAATCGTAACGTCGCCCAAAGTCTCCAAGGAGTTGATCGATAATGTTGAAATCTCAAAAGAGCACGCATTCATCAGACGACTAATAACATCATATCACAAGCCCCAAAGACCTGCGCCAACCATTGAGCTTGAGGAACTCACTCCCTCACTGACACTGACTCCTCGTTCCTACAAAAATGGTGTAACCTATGTCTCCAATGGGAGAAATGGGGTTGCCAAATAATGAATAATTGTGAGCAGCGACGTGCCATCAAAACAATCGAGTATGACCCGAATTACGTAGCACCAACCTCTTTTAGGGCCTTGGCCATCACTCAACACAAACACCTAGATGACTAGGTCTTGGCCCATCTATACATTGATCGCATCCTTACAGAAGAGGAGCTACATGTGGCTAGCCACGTCAACTCGGGTGATTTTCTAACTGATGTCCTAACTTACATTACCCAAGTATACATTAGTCCTCGTAATCTTGATCGTCATGCCCACTTGGAATACAACCCTGATTTCTACGATTGGCTTCTGCCTAAGTAGATAGCACCATACTGTGCTCAAATTTCTAATCCTAGGAAGGATTCTTCTCATTCCCAAGGGGGGAGGGGGTAAGGTGAAGCAAGGTGAAATCAAGGAAAAGTGTCATAAAATCCTACAAATGAATAGAACTACTTGAAGGAAAATTCTATTTTTATGCTTAAAGCATGTTCTTCTTTCCATAAAAGCATAATCAACCCCTATTTATCCTCAGCAAGAAAATGTCTCAAGAATACTAATGGTGAACCACGATATATGAAAGGAACCTAAAATGACAGGGCAAGATAAATGTAGCAAGCTTCCATTCATGGAGGAAGAGCAAGCTAAGTATGGCTTGATCGTAGAAACGAGGGGCTACAGCCAATTCACATTCAAGCACACCATAAACCTAGAAGACGCCATCATGGAAGAGACACCCATAAAACAACTTGTGGACCAGTGCAACCTACAGAAGTATGTAGAGAAGGTCGAGCAGGCGGTCAACTACGAAAAGACCAAGTGGAGGTGGAATTGAGCCTGCGGTGGTGGAGAAGGCCCTAGGGTTGACTAGCAGAATAGAGTGATACCCAAAGAGGGACATGTATAGCATGCTAGGGATGAACAAGGCTATCGTATGCACAGTGGATGGGATAAGCTTAGCGGATATCCCAAATCATGAGATCAACCTACACGTAAAGATGGTCCACGCTCTCTTTTCCAGTCAAAGGTACAATGCCCTTATGAATAGAATTGGGGTGTCACTGTTAGAGAGCATCATAGTAGGATCCCCAAATGAGATAGATTGGAATGCCTTCGTGCAAAAAACTATTGAAAGCTCAGTGAAAGCTTTGACCATCGATAGAGCAGTGTGGCAGGAGGAGAATCCCCAACCTCCATAGCAAGATCAGCTCGAAAGAACTCCTCCAAGGCATCCACCATCAGGTTTGGTGGAATCCTAACGGCCATCATCCAAGAGGCCTTGAAGGACACAAAGGAAGGTGGAGAGGGAGTAGGGGAAACCCTTGACCGATTGCCTCACCACGGATAGGTGTAGTCAAGAACAAGGACTATAAGTGATAAGGAAGAGCAGGAGATGTGAGTGTTAAATGCATAGATGAAGGGAACCCCATCAAATCTATAGAAGGAGACAAAAGAAACAATGACAAGGGAGGAATGGGCCAAGTTGAGGAAGGCCTAAAAAGAGTTCAAGAGGGCCGAAGATGAGAGAAATAGAAGAGCTGAGAAAGAGGCAGAAGAGCTAAGGAGAAAGGAAGATGAAGACATGGCGGAGGCCATACATAGGTCTATAGAGGAGACCCACGGCTCTAGAGGAATGGCCACCTTGAGCCCACGGCACGAAGGTGAACAAGTGGCAGTGCTGAAGTAGCCCTAGTCATTGCGGGGAAGGGCAAGGCCCTAATTGCCTCCCCTCCCTTTTGACTCTCACACCTCAGACCGCCACCACTACCTCCACCATGTAGGAGGCAACGTCTGCCATGGACATCACTCAGGTCATGTCCATGATGCAGTTCTTGGTCACCAAAGTACAAAAAATGGCACCAAGGGCAAGAGCCAAAAGGTTGGCTATGGCAGATGCCGAGTCCAGGCAAGACCCAAAGCAGCAAAGGTTGGAAGCATCCAGCACCACGGCACTACTGATGATGCCCCCGGCTTTGCAGACTATGATGTGTATGTGGTTGAACTCCTAGCCCAGCTAGAGAAGGCTAAGGAAGAGAAGAAGGCCACGGCTGTGGAACTAGAGACCAAAAGAGAAATTGTCGTGGCCCTACGACTAGGGATGACACGGCAAGCCACTGAGCATCAGAAAGAAATATGAAACCTAAAAGGGCAACTCAATGCCAATAAAGAAAAGGAGGCACAAGAGAATGAAGATCACCTAAGGCAAAGACTAGAGAATGAAGCCCAAGACCTAGTGGTGGAGCAACGGGACCACAAGTTGCTCATCCAATAATACGCTGAGCTCTAGCAATGAGTGGCACGGATGGAAGCTATGCATATAGAACTATGGGAGAGCCCACAATAAGGAGACCAGGCATCAGGAGAAAGAACGACGTCAAGAACAAGAGAATGCCTTGGTATTCCAGCTGTTGTCATGGCAATGGAAGAGAAAGGGAGGCTAGAGAGAGAAAAAGGAGCTGTTTTGGAAATGAAGAAAAAGGCCATAGACAAAGCCACAAGAAGCTTGCAAGATGACCTGGAGAATGCTCGAGAGGAGGGTGGAGGCGCTAATGTCCATGGCCATTATTGAAAGAAAGTTGCACCGGGCGGAGCTAAAAAGCTGTGCGCAAAGTACTAAAGATCTATCGGAAAGGATCGCAGAAGCCTACCATCAATGCTTTGGCTGAGCAAGGTAGGAGGATATTAGAAGAGCAGCTAAACTGGCGGGATAAAGAGAAGACCCAAATGATGGAAGTGTGGAATGAGCAGCAACAAGTGGTAATGATGTTGTCTCAAGAGATGGAGAGGGGTAAGGAAAACCTGAAAGAAAAGGCACAATAGTGGGAGAGCCGCAACTTTGAAAGAGTGCAAGGACTGACAGAGCGCCTAGAAATATCAAAGTGTGAGAGGGTGCTCGCAGAATCCAAAGCTGAGGCTGCTGAAGCGTGCTCCAACACGTAGAGGCAAGTCTTTTTTAGCATTGTGCTTCATGTCACACAAGTTGAAGGTGAGGATTCGGTGGAGAGAATGAAGAGGAAGTTGGAATTGACAACCAGACCTTTAAGGTATGGCCTATAAGAGCACACACTCCCAACCAGCATGGGCATAACCAAGGAGTAGCAATGTAGCTACTTGTGATAAGCTGGCCTCCACCAATGAGCTTAGGGAACTTGGATTCGAGGAACAAGAGCAGCCCCATCCACCCCCAATCCAACTCACTATGGAACAAGATACTGAGGAATGGACAGCAGGCATTCGAAGAAGAACCACAAATCAGAGAGCCTTGTCCACCCTCATCTAATCTACCCCCTAAAGAGCCAAAGGGTGCCCAAGTTCTCGAGTGTGTTATTGTTGCAAAAAGAAGAAGATGAGAACTTGTGGATCAAGCCCAACAAAGAGCGTAAGCATGGCCAGAGCAGCTCCCTAATGAGCCCATGCCACTGCGTGAGGATCACCATCCCATCAACTAGCCACATGAGCTGATTATCTAGCAGCAATGGGAGCTCCAATCCTGATCGAGTTCTCCTTCCTTTACCCATGAGCCTTGGACCGAGTCTTACCCCTAGAGGTAGTGGAGAGAATCATTCATTTGGGCAATACTTTAGCAAACCGATGGGTTGAGAAGCAGAGCATTATAATCACACAATGGAGGCGGGAGCCCATAGACTATTGGCAGGACAAGGTCTATCAGGTTCCCAAAATTGTCTAAGGCTACGAGGCGTAGCCAAAGTAGTGGAGGAGGATTTGGGACACCAATTTTGATGCATGGATGGCCTTCTACGACACGCTACAGGAAGAATGGAATGATCCCGTCTACATGCCCTACCCTCGCAAACACAAAGTGGATTATGATAGGGGGGGTGCATTTAGAGTAGGGGACTTGTGCCCTTCCATTAACTGCTTCCTCGAGGATTTCTCTTCCTGCCTAGACCTACCCTTCGTAACCACTTGTAATTACCTTAGGATCATTAGGTTTCTGCTTAAATAAAAGGCAGCAGTCAAGGAAGCCCACCTTCTCCACTCTATTTTGACATTAACCTAGGAATAGATAGCTGCGCTATGGCTAGGCTCATGATGAGGGCAACCTTGCTTCCCTCGTTTTGTATGAGGATCCTTGAAGACATGAGCGATAGCCACTTTACGAGGTGTAATCGTCCTTTCTTGTCAACCACACCTCTTGATGCAAAGGCTAACATCAAGGAATACCTGTAAAGCCATACCTTTTTGACTAAGTCCCTCAGACCACCTCGCAAATTGTCCGAGGAAGATCATGGTAGAGCCTAAGAGCACTCCTTTCATCCAAATGCCAACTATTATCATCTACATCCCAAAAAAAAGGGCACCTTGAGTGCCACAATCACTGCACCTAGGGTTTCCATACCTAGCCCCATCCCCCACGACACATGCTTTGGGCACATCAAGGACAGGACATACCTAGCAAGGTAATTCTTGCCTATGGTTCATTGATATGTCACCCTAGGCCCCCTGCACTGCACCTCTCTTAAACACAAACTGGGTCCTCAAGTGTGGGACACCACCGAGGGCTTAGACCCATCTCCCCGTTCCACAACCATAGGCACCACGCACCCTGCAGTAAGGTAGAAACACCCCTAGGTAGTGCACCTTTTTTTCTTTCCAGGTACAAATGCTCACCCCAACCACCAACTTTAGAGGCCCCATCATCCACACAATGCACTCCCTATCTTCTGTGACATGTCACCATGTAGACACCACCAAGAAAAAGGCGGATGCAACATCCCCACTCAAAAACCAAACAAATAACCTCATTTGAAACCATGCAGGAGAAGGCAGCACCACAGAGGGCCAAATGACTGATCTGTCCAACTATATCTTTACTTTTAAATATGGATCTGCACATCTGCCCCTCTCCCCACAGGGATTTGTCCAACTTCATCTTCAATTTCAAAGGCATAAATCTCTCCAACACACCCTCCTACAATGCTCATACACAAACTCAAAACACCACTTGGTTGCCCCAGCAACACCATCCGACTCACCACCCAATAGTGCCATGGGACTGGCACTCAACTAGGAGGGAGTAATGTTTACTCCAAAGTGAAGGAAGTAGAAAACAAGGCATCAACAGGAAAAGTGCAAGGTGGAAAAAAGGAAAAGTCACCCTACAAGAAAGTAGGCCTGGAAGAAATCTAAAAGCATGGGAACAACTATCAAGAGTACAAGACACAACCAGGGAAGCTGCAAAGCAAGAAGACGCACCTTTAAAATAAAGGTGCAACCAAATCCTCTGTAAAAGAGCCCTGGGCTCTCACCCGTTCAAATTGCAAATGTAGAATGGGCAGTAGGAAGGAAGCTAGGAAGATAGGAGAACAATGGAAAAAAGGGCCTACTAGGCCATGGCCAGCCATGTAAAAAGGGGATGACTGTCCAAGGGAAAAAGGGTTTTTGTATATAAGGTTCAAAAAAGAAATGAGAGCTCATTCTTGGCGTGTGGCAAAAAGCTTCTTCTTCTTCTTCTCTTCTCTTGTCCTCTCGCTTGTGCTTGAGTGAGGGAGTGAGAGTGAGGGATCGAGGAGAAGAACCTCCCCATCTCCTCTCTTCATCTCCTTCTCTTCTCTTCTCTTCTCTTCTCTTCTCTTGTCTCGCGTTACTATGGAGGATGGAGCTTGATGGAGAGGGATTGAGGTTGCTTTAGCTAGCCCTCAAGGATCATGGAGTTACCAGCATGCAAGAGAGAGGAAGGTACTCGATCGAGCATAAAGGTAAGCTCACTGCACCCCATGGGTAGGGATAGCGCATCGGCTATGTGAGAGGTAGCCATGGCCGCTCAGCTTGAAACGCTTGACCAATAAGCAGTCTGTAGGTCTCGAGGGTTGAGCTAGAGAGCTCCCTTCAGCAGGCTATATTAGGATGGCACAACACTAATGCATTGGCTACCTCCACTAGATCTCTCAAAGTAGCTATAGAACCATCATCCTCTTCTTCTGCACTCTCCACACCATGAATATCAATCATGCATCATCCTTCTTTGCAAGAATATAACTAATGTCTTGCAAATTTAACTAATATCCCTCCTATTATTGATGGGGACACAAACAATGACAAAAATCTAGGTGCATAAAAGTTGTTCATGTAATCGTCTTTTTTATTGAGGTATAAGATCATTAACTTGTGGGATGCAAAAAGGAGATGTAGCAAGGATTTCGTTTTCCAAGGGCACAATTGAGGTAGGCTATATTAGGATGGCACAACACTAATGCATTGGCTACCTCCACTAGATCTCTCAAAGTAGCTACATAACATCATCCTCTTCTTCTGCACTCTCTGTCATGAATAATGCGATGGGGGGACTTGCTTGAGCTGCTTCATTGAACACACATCATATACATAAGAGTAAGCTCACTCAAGAACATAAGAGAAGAGATGGAGGCCAGAAAGTTTTATTTTTGGTTTCTTCTTCTTCTTCTTTTTCACACAATACAATGTACACAAAGTATAGATAAGATACAACATAAAGAAAAGTGGCCTACTAAGTCAAACAATTTATAACTAATTATACTAATAGACTAGCACTATAACTATGCAAGCTATAGGTAGGTGCAACAAAACTAAATATAATGAGTGATAAGTCAATGGCCATGTGAGGATCATGATGACCATTGATATGCTAAGTGTAGACCTGTGAACCCGTCTAACCAAGCAGTCCATCATCGATGTCCGCATGTGTTGAGCTTGCCATCTCAACACTCCCCCTCAAGCTCAACTGTATCTCTACAACTCTAACTAAGCTTCAAAATTTTCAAAGCTTCTCTGCACCCAATGCCTTTATGAAAATGTCAGCTATCTGGTCTTGTGTGTTGGAAGTGGTAATGCACCTCAATGTGTTTTGTCCTAGCATGGAACACTGGGTTCCTAGCTAACTGTATGCTACTCATGTTGTCATAATGAATGACAATTAGGCATATCCTTGCACATCCAAATCACCCAATAACTCTTTCAGTCATATCACCTCACATGTTGCCATAGAAACACCTCTGTACTCAGTCTTTGTACTCGATAAAACAATTGTAGGTTGCTTTTTGCTGCTACACATAACTATTGTACTAACAAGGAAAAATATGAATATGTTGGTAGATCTTCTGTCAAACATGCTACCAACCCAATCTCCATTTGTATATTCAAACACCTCTATATTCTTACTTGCCTCATAAAAAAAATCCATAATGCAAAGTGGGCTGCTTCACATAGCTCAATATGCATCTCTAACTACATCCAAATGAGGCTTGCTAGGCATCTGCATAAATCGACTGACAAGGCCAATAGCATAACTCTAGTCTAGCCTTATGATAGTCGTGTAAATCAAGCTCCCCACTATTCTCCTGAACATAATAGGGTCTTCTATCTCATCCCCAACATCAGCATTCAATTTCATGTTTTGTTCCAATGCCATTGAAAGAGGCTTACATGATGTCATACTATACTTGGATAATATATCCAAGCCATATTGCCTTTGGGACCACCATATACCATCCTCACATTTGATCATCTCAATAAAGAAAGTAAATTAGCTCACTCAAATCCTTCATCTTAAACTTCTTCTTCAAATGGTTCTTGACTTTTGTGATCCCACTGTCATTATCACCTTAATGATTAAGTCATCTATATAGATGACTATGATAACCAAACATAAGTCTCCCTTTCTCACATAAAGTGAGCGATCAACATCAAAAATATAAAATCCAATGTTGATAAGATACTCTCCGATTTTTTCAAACCATGCTCTAGGTGCTTAATTCAACCCATAGAGCACCTTCTTTAACCTACACACATATGTGGGATGCTTTAAATCCTTATAACCTATTGGTTACTCCATATATACTTCTTCTTACAATTCACCATACAAGAAGGCATTCTTGATATCCATTTGTGGAAAAATCCAACCTTTGGTTATTGCCAAAGCAATGACATATCTAATACCTGCTATCCTAGCGATTGGACTGAATGTCTCTTTATAATTTATGCCATATGTTTGAGCATAGCTTTTTGCAGCCAACCTAGTCTTATATCTACTAATACAACCATTTGTATTATGCTTAATTTTATAGACCCACTTACAACCAATAGCTTTCTTGCCCTTAGGCAATGGTATTAGATCCCAAATCTTATTGGCTTTGTAATATTTCCGCCATGAAATATTAATAGCCCTAGAACCCGCATATCTTGCGCAAAAGTAGTGCAAAGTAATCTCCCACATGTAAAGTGTTGGTGGTTAAGTGCTTACCCCACGCACGCGTTAATAAACCCCAACCGCGTTGTGCAAATGAGGCCAAGCTTAAAACCTGCAAGACCACACACGAACACCCTTCTCGAGGAAAAGGTAAATCGATAATGATCAAAATTAAGGCAAATTTTTTTATTAACCTCCCCCCCCCTCAGCCGATGCATGGCAAGGGAGAGGGAGTGTGAGAGGAATGGCATAGTGGTGGAGTGCATGGGGGAGGGGAGGAGGCATGCAAGCAATCCACGTGTGTGGACACCCCCCATCCTCTTGCAAATTAGACTTGCAGTAGAACCTACCAACCTTATTCCAAGGAGTGGCAAATCTATCTTGTGATTTAAACACAAAGCCATGCGACGTTGCAACTTGTTGTACGAGACAAGTGTCGCACCTAACTTGTGGGATCATTTCTCCCATCAAATGACGTTCCTTGGTCAAGAAATATGTTTGGTCAAGATGTAGGGTTTGGGATGTCCTCTTGACCCAAACCAACCCTAACTATACTAGGGCAACAACATTTTGCCCTAGGGTTTCTAATCTCAATCGGAAGTCTAGTATTAGGCCAATTTGCCCTAGGGTAAAAACCCTAGATCGTTATTGTATGGGTGTCCAATTAACCCAAACATTGCATGAATGTGGGTAGGACCTTTGAGGTTGGAACTATCAAGTCGGTTTTTCCGAGTGCGATACTAAGCAGAATTTTAACGCGGCTTAGCTCTACCTAGCATATTGAAGTGGTTATCATTTTAGTTACACCCTTACAACGAATTACCTAACTGATCCAATTGTCTAGCTACAAGAGGTGATCTTTCCTTAGAAGAGATGCAAATCCCTTTTTCTAAGAGATGTAAATAATTGCAAAACATAACATTCTATGCGATTCATAGACTTTTCCTTCTATGCAACTAAAAGATTTTCAATGATCATTTCTTTTCCTTTGCACTAAAACTATAAAGATGAAATAGAACCTAGCTTTAATGATTGACAATTTAGGACTAACTCATATAGAAACCTACGTCGAGTTTCAACAAGAACTATACCTATAAACCTTTTTGTCCAATGCATTGAATTCATGATTTAATATGAAATGCATCTTTTTCTAAAACAACTTCGATAAAGAAGTTCATGCATGAGCGAATGTCATAGGACTATTTATTGACTTAATCCATCCTACAACATTTAACCCAATCTAGGATATAATTAACAACGCATGCAATATGCATGGTACTTTCATGCAATGCAACTTCTTGGACATCATTTCTATGGACATCAATGATTATTTCCTACGAATCACATCTAAAAAATCATTGCCTAAATGCATTATGCGCTTGTTCTTTCTTGCGAGGAAGACAAGGATGCATTTAAACAAATTTTCATCCTTTTAACCTATGCAATATGCGTTTAGGATTGTCACTTTGGAAATGCAAGCAAAGTGCAACATGCAACTAAAACTCATAAGACGAATGAGTAATTGCATTCATAACTTCCCCATGAAAATTAAACGTGCCCAATGCATTCCTTTTATGCGGAATTAAACTTCTAAGAACCTGGACATTGGGGTTCGAGGTATTGTCCACACATGTGCTTGGGGTAGAAACTCCTGCGTGAGCGCCTCTTGCCATTTTCTTGGGAGCCATTGATGAGTCAAATTCTAGTTCAACAACTCCCCTTGGGTTCTTTACACGTCACGGATCCCTTTCTGCCCGATATCTTCACCTTCGTGCAAGACATGGCCTTACAGTCGCGGGTTTTAAAGAAACCCGAGATGGGGTGGATGAACACGGCTTATGGAAGCCTTGTTTAAGAAGCTTCTAAAGAAGCTTCTAACTTCTGTGTGACAGAACGTGACGTGGAGAGAGAAGGAATTTATGGATGAGATGATGATGAGGATAATGATGGAGATGATGATAAATATGATGATGATGGTGGTCGTGGCGATGAAGGCGGCAGCCTGGCGGACTACGTGGCGCAGCAGGGTGGCGATGGTGGGCATAGGCCACCTCAACCCTTATAAATCCCCCCCCCTCTCCATTAGCAAGGATACGATAATTATTATTATTTTCCCCCTCCTTGAGCAGCAACTGCCATTCTTCTTTACCCCCGACTGCTAAGCTTGAGAGAGAGAGAGAGAGAGAGAGAGAGAGAGAGAGAGAGAGAGAGAGAGGGAGAGGGAGGGAGGGAGAGAAAGAGAGAGAGGAGAGGGAAGGGAAATCTAGAATAAGAGAGGAAGAGAGAGAGAGAGAGTGAGAAGGCCCAAGGACAATTCCTTCCTTGGGCAAAGGCTCGAGTACCCTCTCTTCCCATCGACACGTCCCAAGATCTCTCCATCGATAGCCTTTAAGTGGACAAGGAGGTCGCGAAAGTCAAGACAAGGCGTAGGGAACTCCGGCACCAAGGAATCCTCCGCAATGGCCTCGAAGCTCAAACTCTTGCAAGTAACCGAAAAGGCCACAGCTACGGAAGGCGGATTGGCCAAAGATGCCACCATTAACACGAACAGGATATCAGGTTAAATGCTAATTCGACACCCCAAGATCAAGTATCGCTACCATATCTAGTAGCTTGAAAGGAATATTAAAGCATGTACATCATTAGGAAGAAGTCATAATTTGCATCGTGTAACTTGCATAACACTAAAGGTAGTTGAAAAGGCTTAATAACCATGAATTGCCGCGAATAGAATAAGCTTCTAGGGATTGTTGTAGTACTAAGCTGAGTATTAGGCTCGAATTATTTTGCAAGTGCATCTTAGGTTGCCAAAGTATACAAATATACCACGTAAGTCAATTGCATCCTATAGATCATTGGAATGAATTATCTCGCATTTACATTAGGTATGATGAACTCATGCACGTTCGCACTTAAATACTTAGGTCACGCTTTATGATTTGCATAAATGCACTAGGAGAAATTTCCATGAATAGGAATTCCACATCATATCATCAAAGACTTGCATCTAAATTTATGTAGCATCATGGACAGTTTCGGTTACATTGCATGCTAGGGATTCATCTAAAAAGGTAGATTCAAGATTCGTGTGTGAAATGTTAAGCTTAATTGCAAAGGTCAATTTGGTAAATGAAATCCTGCATGATAAGTGAAGTTGACCCAACTAGGACTTTAGTCCCAAATAGGTCAAGTTGTCCTTACGACCATATTTTGACTTAAGAGTCAATATGCTCTTTGGTCTCTACCCTAATAGCCAACCATGATGGTTCCAAAATACTCTTGGGTATATCATTCTCAAAATATGATACATCCCAAAACTAACACATGAAAGCTCAAATGTTGCCCACATGAAGAATGACTATTTTCCAAGATACATTTGATGCCGCAACTATTGCAGAATGGTAAATAGACTTAGTTTATGCTTGACTTGTGAGAGGGGTAAACACAAGTTCCTGTTATCTTGAGGATAGGAAAACCTAGGGAAAACTTAGAACCCTGATAAAATTCTAAGATGGAAAAATGGTTACCAACTAACCAAATAAAATCCTAGACCGAGATCTTAAGATAAGAACCAAAGGAATGTAACCTAGGGAAGCTGTCATCCGAAACTATAGCATAATTTCTCATCCCTCTTATATAGAAGAGAGGTTGGAGGTTACGCAAACGAACCCTGTTCCCTAAAAGGATTAATTAAGGAATTTGTTTTTAAATGTCACACATAAATGTGATAGGACCTAATTAGATAACTAAAGAATGCCTCTATTGAGGGAATTAGGTGGGCGGAATCCCGACAGTTCTGTCCTATGGCAGGGTGGTCCTAGAGAACTAGGAGGCTTCTCACAAGGTTATATAGTCATACGACCTTTAGGTAATATTAGGTTAAAACCTGATTCATGGCGTTTTAGGGGACTGGAATGGGTTTATGCCCTATGGGCAGAGAGGTTGAGTGGTGCATCCCTCTTGTTTCCCATTCTCTTTGAACCAAGTGCCTATGGGTCTGCTTCGACTTGGGTATTTCTGCATAAAGTAGGATGTCCAAGATTTGCCGCTAGGATATTGTTAGGAGACCTTGGCCACTAGGAACCCTGATTCCAAGTCGATTCTAGTGGGTTCGATTGCGAACGTTCCGTTGTGAGGCAAACTCGGGAAATCCTAGGCGACAAACCTCAGAACATTCCATGGAAGTGCCAGGTAGCGACACTTAGATTCATTTCTCGATGGACCACTAAAACGTGCCTGAATAGCCGTTAGACGAGCATGTTATAGAAATGAATGGAAGCTGCACAATAATGAACTCTCCATAGTATAGCTAGTAATGGGATGCCAATGAGGTATAAAGATAAATATGCATCCGAGTTTAGGATGCAATCGTGGCCACGGGCCTAGAGATTGTGAAGTCTAAGCCACAGCAAGAGAATGCCCGAGAAGTACCAACCCTACAACAAGATAAAAACAAGCAAGTTTTGAAGGAAGATCTACAACCCAGTGGTGTCACCAAAGTTTCATCCCCAAAGGTAGGAAGCCCATACACTGCAAGAATTAATTTTGTAGTTTAAACATTCAGAAGTTCATATTGTAATAGCATTCAACCAAAATCGAATTTTCATCCTAGAATTGACAAATGTAAGTATTAAGAGGGTTATCCTAGTAAATAGAAGAGTAATATGCTAGAAGTTCATCTCAACAAGGAGCGAGAAAAGAATCTAGAAGACCACCTTGGACATAAGCATGGTAAGACCCTACAAGCTAATCCCTGAGGCAATTAGTGACAAAAGACTAAATATGATCCCATAAAAGCGGAAGGGAACAAGCCAAGAGTTGTGGTTATTCTAGACTCATCTAAAGAATTAATTAGATGGGGACCAATTAATACCATTATTCCATTATGAGATCTTTTAAATCTTGTATCAACTTTCGAGGATCATCTACTAAAGGTTATCCAACTAGATCGACTAGTGTTACCATAGCCCAAAGTAGTGGCTATGAGTGTGATAGCTCTAGAGGAGACACTTCAGCGGATCCAATAGGAGCAAGTAGCACTAGGCCCATTATCTTATCCAATAATTCTTGTACTTTCTATTAGATGCAAGGAAAGAACTATCCAAACTATCCTGTTTGACAACAGATCCGATATCACCATTATCACCTTGGCAACATATAAGCAATTTGGATTGATGGATTGGAAATCAACCCCATTTTTGGAAAGAATAGCAAATTAATAAAGGGTGAGGCTTCTTGGCATTATCCGCTCTGTGCTTTTGGAAATTTCTACCATTCCCTTCTTGGTTTCTTTAGTTGTTTTGAATATGGAGCATGTAGGCAATGATTATTGCCTCTTATTGGGAAGGCCTTGGCACCAAGCAACAGTCACTCACAATTGGGACCATGACAAACTTACTATTTTCCACAATCAACAAAAAGTTATTATGTTCTTGCAAAATATTGCCCCTCCCTCACTACTGTAATGTAGTCTTCGGCTATGGTAGAAACAATCAACATGGTAGAAGGATTGAGTGATGATGAGGAAGAGGAGTTTCTAAAGGCCAATGTAGATCTAGAGTCATGTTACCTAGTTAATGTTTTACATATTAGTGAATAGTATGTGCAATCACAAAGTCTACCCAATAAGCCGTTAGAGAAAGTGAAGGGTTGTATCCCAAATATTTTCAGAATCTAGAACCTAGAATCTAAAATAAATAATGAAGACTTTGCAAATTTTCTCTCATAAAATAATGTTATCTCATACTTACTCTCAACCCAAGAAATTAAGAGCATTAATAGATCTTCTGGATATTTCACTTTCCTTTTGATGTCTGCAACATGATCCTTTTTCTTGTCAATAGTGATGTTTGCTTATAGTATTCCTTGATTTCTTGAGCTATGTAGCTCCTTGGTTTCTTGAGCTAATTCCTCAACAATGGTCAATGTCTTGGCCTTTACAGGGGTTCCTTTCTTACCTTGTTGTAGCAAGGTTTTCTTAATAGGCTTCAATTTGTGTTTTGCCTTTACTCTCCATCTTCCTTTGTCTCCACTTCTTTCTATGCCATCTTTCTCTCCTTAGGAAGTCACTTTCTCCATGTTTTGTTGGACTCTCCCTTAGTTACCTTTTTGCATGCTAGGTTGTCATTTTTCTTCCCTTCTAGATCTTTCACAATCCTAGTCAAATCGCTCGATGATCATGGCTTGCAACCAATTTACTTCAAAGGGGCTACCCTACTACTCAACTTGACCTTGGCAAATTGTTGCACCTATTTCTCTACCACTTATGTTGGCAGATTTTCATAAGTATTCCCATTGTCTTCTCATCTCTTCCATTGCCATTGATCTCCCCTTCATCTCAACAACTTTCTTTGTCTAAGCCTTTCAAAACTTCATAGCCATCCAATAGTGCAACCACATGAACTAATAGCTATACCCATAACTTCAAAGTTCATAGCCTTATGGGTGAAGCTCTGATACCATGTAAACAAATCATGAGAATGGGGGAGAGAGAGAATACACAGACTCCATAGTTCACATTATCCAATGCTACATGTACAATACACACTCACTCTCACACACCACTATTCACACTCCCTTTTTGGATAAACCTAACCCTAGATATAATCTTTTGGGTGTGTTCATATGCACACACTTGATACATGGATTTCTCTATCTCAACATCGGAAATTGGAAAAACAAGCAACATCAAAAGTTTACAGGATGCCATGGTTAGGATCTTACCTTCACAGTTACAACAAACTCAACTTCTTCTTTCAACTTCAATAAGGACTTATTGAAACTGGGTTCTCATCCTTCATTTGAATGAGATCTTGAGCTTGAGAGAAGCTCCCATATGCCCAAGTCTTCCTACTCAAGACTCTTGAGAATAGAGGCAAATAAAGTGATGTGTATTATTATAGGTACATGATTGATCACTCTATGATTATATTTTCCTATATTTGCCCTAAAAGGAGGTGGCATGCAATAGTTATAGAGGCAATTTATCTATGGAAGGGTCTCAAAATGTTGGAAGAGTAGCTAGGAAGGTAGCACAGGGTGTGTTTATAGGAAGCAAGTCAAGAACAACAATGTTTGATGATATAGCAGCAACATGAACAGCTGGGCATTTGTGATAGCCACTTGGAGCTTATAGTGGGATGCAAGAGCAAGCATTTTGTAGGACAATAGAAAATGCAGTAGGTCTGTCCATAAATGATAATGTTGCAACCTAGAAAAAATGTGTTCTAATGAGGAAACAACAACGTGGAACTTTAGGATAGCACATGACTGTAATCAGAGCATATGACAAGCAAAGCTATGGTTTGTAGATATGCCCCACACCATGGGCAAGCAATGAGAGCTAGGTTAGAAAAACTAATTTGCCTAAATTTTCTTAAATTAGTTTTTAGATTTCTAATTCTAGAAAACCACTTATAAGCTACAAGATTTTATAGTACATGGCATTTTTGTTTAATCTCATTACTATATTGTGCTACTTTGTGCTTTAATATAGCATTTTATTGTTTCAAAAACATTACAACCTATGACAAAGTTTTTGGCATAGGCTTGATTGAATACATTACAAAAAATGATATTTTTCCAATGACCATGAGGCCTGATTCATGTGACCATGAGAGTATACTTGGAAATTAACATAGTACCAAGCACATTAGCATAGTACCAAGAATAGACATTTTTGTATTAGTTGTCATTTGGTACATGAATGTGGGTAGCTATACTGAAGCACTTGGTAGACTAATAGAGTGTTGAGAAATAGACAAATGATGTTGCTGCAGTAAGAGTTGTACTGAATCCCATATGCCCATTGAGGAGAGTGGAACAACCAAACTTCTATAAAGCATTGTACGTGACTATCACTTTCATATGGAATGAATACAATGTCATGATGCTTTGTACTTTTAGTTAAGTGTATTGAATTTGTCAGTCCTACAAAAGATTTTTTTTATGAGTCCAAGTTGCCATCTTGGAACCTAATTCACTTGTGTAACAATTTATCTCTACTTGTCTATGTCATCATGAGTTTGGTCCTCATCTTCCACCCACCATAGCATCTGCCATGCTCTAGATCCACGATTTTAACATGGTATCAGGGCATGGCATGAATCCCTTCTCTACTCTCTCAGTCCCTCTTAAACCTCAAGTCAGCTCAATGAGCTTATCTCTCAACTCATCTCCACTTGCTTCATCTTGGTAGCCATAGCCAAGTCTACACCTATCTACCTTGAAGCTTCTATAACTTTCTCTACATGGAATATCTCTCCAAGCTCCCTTCTAAAGATTTATTGCTTGACTCCCAAGGCTTCTATACATCACATATGAACTTGACATTGCCCTATCTGGAGCTCAGCATTGTCACTTCTATCAGTTGATGCCATCAACTCAGTCTGTGGCCTGCATGGCATACCCTTCATGGAGGACTTGGATCTCTCTCTAGAGGCAATATCTTCACAAGAATCCTTCTAAGAATATCCTCCTAACATCATGGCGCTCCCTCTTGTAGACTCAAAGCTTGACATTACTAATCATTCAATGCAGCATTTCAAAAATTTGTCAGTTCTGCCCGAAAATGCACCTGCATGTATTTATGTGCTATGTGCATGACGATTTTGCAGCGATGTAGACAATGATCATAGGTATTTTATAGAGCATAAAGAGAGCTTCATTTCCATTTAAAATTTTTTGAAATTGATCCAATGTAGCTCCTGAAATCAGTGAAAAACCAGGCCTGGATCAAAACCCTAATCCAAGAAGCCATAGCCAAAGCTTCAAAATTTGACATTTTTCACTCTTTCTTCTCACTGAAGTTATCAATAGTGATTTTAATCACGGAGAAATACTCTCTGAAGTTCATTAGAGTTCTGAAAGATCCCGAGAAAGCTCAGAAGTCATCCACAAAGTTTGTGAGAGAAAGCAGATAAAGTATCGACTAGTATCCCCACTAATACTCAACTAGTGTTAATTTGACACTGGTCATCTTGTGTCTCTTAACACATTAAAATACAACCTTTTAGCTAGTTAATTAGAGCTTATCAACATGGCAGAGCTTGAGCAAATAGCTAAATTCAATGGTGAAGGTTTTCATGCATGGAAGGAGAAGACCATGTATCACCTTATGCGAAAGGACTTGTGGGACCTGTTTGAAGATGATGCAGATAGCAAGAAGGAAGATGATGAAGATAGGTTCGTTGAAGAAGACCAGATCAAAAAAAAAAGAATGGAAGAAGATGAACAACAAGACACTAGGCATCATTGTCTGGGGACTAAGTGATAATGTGCTACATCATATCTCTGCCATTAGAAATGCTAGAACTGCTTGGGAGGAACTTGATAGGATGTTTGGTACCCAAGCAAAGAACTCAAAGGTAAAATTACTCATGTAGTTTTATAAACTAGATATCAAAGACAGTGCCTCTATTACCACACACATTAACAATTTTAAGAGCCTAAAAAGCCAGCTTGCAACTCTTAAGAAGAATATTGATGAAGATGAAGCAATAGCCGTACTACTTGCAAGTGTAAAAAAGGATCCCTATGAGAACCTTGTGTCCACCCTAAGTAATGTTCCCAATCTCTCACTCAAAGATATTGAGCACTCACTGCTTGATGGAGAAAGAAAATTTAAAAGCAAAGATATAAAAGAGATCAGCTCAAGGAAAAATCACCTATACACCAAAGGAGCTACTAGACCCAAAGGAAGAGGTTGAGGATTCAACACGAACAACAACAGAAATCAGATGCAATGTCATTATTGTGGTAGGACTGGCCATATTGCCAGTGAATGTTTTCACAAGAAAAGAGCACAGCAGATGTAGAATGATCATCACCAAGGTCAATTCATGAATGAAGAAGAAGAAGAAGATACTTCCACTACCATCAACAACTCTGACAAATTGTTTTAAGGAATGTGTTCCCATAGTGGATTCGCTTTGTAAAAACCCTTGCCAAAGATGTAAAGTCTCAAGCTTTAACTTGACTAGGCTGCCTATGAGCTAGTCTCTCGGGCCATGTTATCATGTAGGGGGGAAAATCTAGCAAGTGTAGGGACTCATCATTTGAGGGCGAGTGTTGAGAAATAGACAAATAATGTTGCTCCAAGAAGAGCTATACTGAAAGTGCTTAGAAGCACTCATCTCAAGATTGAGATGTTTAGGTATTTACCTTGTCAAGCTTGGTGAGATACTTGACTCATTACCGATGTCGGAGGGGTTTTTGTCGAAAGGTCGAATCCACTAGGGATCAGAAGTAGAAGAAAGTAGAGATAGGAGATGAAAGAGAAGATAGAGAATACCCAAGTGGTAAACACTACAAAGACAAAGCACAATGAATTGAATCAGTAAGTATTGAAAAAAACCTGGAATCTTCACACTACTCAGAAGCAATCTCCAGGCATTAGATCTCCTGGAGCTTCTTTGTAGGACAAAATGTGCATCAAAATTACAACTCCTTCTCTGCTGCTCGGAACCCAAATCTGATGGCTCTCTTGGCTCCGAAAGGGAGGTAAAACCCTAGGACACCTGGTCACAGATCTCCCAGATCACTCCTTCTTCTTCTTTCAGTTCAATCTGCAGTTTTCAGCCTGTTTACAGCGATCGCGACGTGTGTGATTTCCTCAATTTGTCCTTGTGAAAATCCCCTAATTGGTTGAAAAAGAAACTAGCTTTTTGCATGCCATCCTAATCTAGAAGCTTTTTTAACTTTTTTGGATTTTTACAATAAATAATATTAAATATAGACTAAAACTATCCAAAAATCTAGTATTTTTGGATAATCCATGCAACTCACACTAGTACTAATGGCTCAAATCACATTGACTCTCTAGATCAATAAAGAAGTCGAATGATGATGCATTCCATACTTTTTCACACTGTGTCCTCATAACATCACGATATTCACCCCCTCTGAACCTGTACATCCTCCGGCATGTGCCAAAATCCTAATTGTCACCGGATTCCAAGTCCTCCTCATCCTCTGCAACCATATCCTTTACTTCTTCATCTTCCATATCTTCCTGGCTAGCCCCTGTATCATGAACACTATTTTCTTCCAATTCTAGCAACTCATAGGTAGTAGATTCCTGCCTTTTGAATAATTTGATTCTTTTCCCTGCTACTGGAAGTTTGATGGCTGTCTCATCTAGCTCATTTAATGCATAAATAGCATTATCAAACACCTATCTTACCACATAGGGTCCAAACCATCTTTTAGAAACTTTATGCATGGCACTATGCTGGTTATCTAAACTGCTATCATAAACCAATACCCAATCCCCAATCCCCATCTTGTATGGTTCTTGGTCTTAGTCTATGTCTTTTGTCAAACCGTTTCTTATTCTATATCCTTGCTGCCCTTAACTTTGCATTTGATGCCTCTATGTCTTCTAACTTTCTTTCCAACTGTCTAATGTGTAAGGCTAATAACTCCTCTCAATTCAACTCCTCCTCCCAAGGTAACACACTCCATGTGACTGTCATCTCTTCTATTGGCATGATAGGTTTTTGACCATACATCAACTCTGCAAGCATATATCCTGTTATAGTACTATGAATTGTTCTGTCGGTCCACAAAGCATAAGGGAGCAATCGTAGCCACTCTTTTACCTTCTCTCCACATGCTTTTGCCAATGCCTTCACAATAGGTAGATGACCTCTTTCACTTTTGCCATTTCGTTCAGGGTTATAGGCTGATGTTAAAGCAAGCTTTATCCCCAACCGTGCAAAGAAATCATGAGCCTCATCTGCATCTAGCTCACCCCTATCTGCTGTAATTTTTCCCACATAGCCATATCAACAAAAGATCTCTTCTAAGAGAAAAGTACATACGACATTTGTCGTCTTAGTACGTAGAGCTCTCCCTTCCACTTGATTAGTCAAGTCTTCACGAGCAAGCACAAGATACCTCATTTTCCAAAGACCTGTAGGCATTGTGACCAAATCCACCACCCACTTAAAATGAAGAGACAATGGATATGTGGGTTGCAATCCATCCCGATGTCTTACAGATGAATACATTTGACATGTCATACATGTTTCCACAAAGTGAGCAACATCCTTATACACACCCTGCCACCAATATCTTTCTTTGATCTTTGTAAAAGTACCCCAAACACATCTATGACCATCCCACAAGCTTTCATGAAATTCTTGCATTACTTTTACTTGTGAAGCTCTGTCACCCAAAACTCCCAATGGCATACCCTTTTTATTTTTAGCATGTTTCCATAAGTATCCATCTTTTAAGAAAAATCCATAGGTTTTTCTCTTGATCTTCTTAAACTCCTCATCTGACCATTCATCTCTATTTGTTAATGTACTGAGATATTGACCAATTCTCAGCCACTCTCTTGCATATCTGTCTTCCAGAAACACTTCTACACAAGATGCAAAACACCTAAAGTGTCTTCTCTTTGTTGTCCAAGCTTCTGTTAATGTTGTAGCAACACTTTGCATTGCTAAATTCACTCTTGCAACATCATTTTCAGCCATAAGAAAGTCATCTTCTTCCTCCTCATCCATCATCCCATCTTCATTCTCATAGCATGCTCGAGATAACATGTCTGCCACTGGGTTATCTCTTTCTACAATATGCTGAAATTCAGGGTTCAAAGGTTTGATGTATGCAATCCACCGGAGCATAGCAATGTCCAGGTAGCACAACTAGTAATCATACCCAATACCGGTAAACAATCAGTCTGAATGACTACATGAGCACCCATAAAATACTCCTTATCACATTTAAGGGATGTCACAATTCCCCATAATTCTCTTTTTACCTATGGATATCTTCTCTGTCGTTCAGTCAATACTTTTGCACCAAAGCGAATTGCATATCTTTTCCCTTCCTCATGATCTTGCCCAATTGCCCATCCAATCCCAATTGGGCTTGTATCAACAGTAATAATGATAGGCTTTCCATGTGAATAGTCAGTCTTTCTCAATGTAGGAGCAGATTTTAAGAGTTGCTTCAATTTCTTCATTGCTTTCTGATGCTTCCTTTCCCAATGAAATTTCTGACCTTTCCTTAGAAGCTGATAAAGAGCATCGGCTACATGTGCAAAGTGAGGAATCCATATCAAATAGAATACACATGCACCCAAGAATCTATGCACCTCTGATAATTCATGCATACATCTTGCATTCTATCAATCCCATTTAATTTTGCTGGTGATGGCCTTTGCCCATAAGGCCCACACATATGCCCAACAATCAAAACCTCTTCAACTCTAAAGACAAACTTTTGTCCAGAAAGAGTTAAATGCACCTCTTCTAGACGTGTCAAAATCCTCTCACAATCCACAATATGGTCTGCAAAAAACTTTCTACATCCATGAGCATCAATCTCTTCATTCTTTTCATCCACTGCACACCCTTTGATTGGAACATCATCCAAGAAGGGCATAGTCAATTGTGGCATAAAATCCCTGAGTACCCTATTCATAGCATTTGTCATGTGTGCCACTGAATTTGTTGCACCCTGCGGGAGAGTACACATCCGTACTAACCCCAAGGGAGTCTCCATGGTTGTGATATCCCTGCTTTCAATTGCAAGCTGAAACTTATCATAACCCGAGTAAAGATCACCCAAAGAATAGATCACTCTGCCTACAAAAGCCTATGCAAATTCATCAACCACAGGACCTGCACCCACATTTCTTATGGTCATTTTATTGACCGGTTGCATGTCTTGAATAAATCTCAAAGCCCGATTCTTTTTGGGAACAGTAAACCAACTATTTGAGTATGGGGCTGAAGAAGGCTCCAAGATTTTCATGCGAATCTTTTCATTTAGCAAATCCATCAACTTTGGCAAGTAAGCTTTAGGCACTGGAATAGGCCTCAAGTTCCATGGTACATGTGGCACAGTAAATATGACCATAGGAGAGACAACATTTGGATCCACACAACCTATTTCACTTGGTTGAAATGCAAATGCCTTCCTATGTCTAGCCAACATCTGCATAAAACAGTCCCTCTCAGCAGGCAAAAGAAACCCTTCTGCACCAACTTTCAATTCTTGTAATGTTTCAGATGTAAACTGATGACCTATATCTCTAGGATCTCGTAAGGTTGGCTGCCTTGACACTTTTTCATACATACCCTCACTCTCTGGTGGAAGTGGCAAAGCAATTGGTTTCACCTTTTTGTCAACTATCTTGTACTTTGTCTCCACAAGTGCTTCAGTCCATTGTAATCCTTCCTGCTAAGCAAACAATGCTATAACATCATACATATCCAAAGAACATACTGACAACACTCTGTTTTTAGCCTCATTTTCTGCATGTACAGTTGCTGAAATTTCAGCCATAGTGTCATTAATATTCAACCCATAAAAGATGCCTGAAATGCCATCATTTTTAGCTAACAGCCCTAATGCTCTCAGTTTCTTAATAGCCTATTTCATAGATATGCGTTCAGCCCTACACATAGCTTCCATAGGCTTAAACCAACATGAATTGTTTGCTGTAAACTAAGAATTACCAATAGTAAATACATGCTTCATTTCATCAAGAGGCGAGTACACCCTCTGAATAGCACTACTGTAGCCCCGCATTACAGCAGTGCCTAATGAAAATCCAAGTCTTTGAATTCCCTTGCATTTGGAACCAAAGGATACTCTCGAAGCATATCCCAATTTCTAGGATGATTAACACAAACAATAAGAAATTGGACTGCTTTTCTCCCATCCTTGCTTCTGACTCTTGGATAAGCAGAACCATCATCAAGCACCTTTGTTTCCATACGCACACCTATAATATAGGGCTGTCCCAAAATCACTGCATATCACAAAAAACTGAGATTAAATGTAAAACGAATTGCAAATTTAAAAAAAAAACCTTAAAATTTGAAGGAATAAGGTTTAAAACCTTGAACTTTTGGAAAATTTTAGTTATAAAAATGACAAATACATGTAATTTGATCTAGAGATCCCTTCAAAAATTTGAGTTAGAAGTTCTTGTGTGTGCTACAAAAAATGTTTTTTGTGAACACTTTCCATAAGCCAAAAAAAAAGCATCTACAAGATCCTTGTTATTATTAATGAGAGGTCTAAGGGGATTGGCCACGTGGCACACTTCCACCCCATCCTATGCCTGTAGAGGTGAGTGTCACATGGTGCTTGTTCATGACCCTGACCCCTCCTTCTTGAGCTCGTGACCCGGACCTTGCCTGATGTGGCACCCATCATCCCCCGCAACTGTGACCCCTCCTTCGCATGTCCACGACCTGCCAACCTCCCCTGAAGAATTATTTGTAGCCCTCATATGCCAACCATGATCAATGTCCACAGGCCATGCACCATTTTCATACAATCCCCGCTCAATGACATTTATCTCAGACCCATGGTCAAGTAAAGCAACACAAGGAGTTTCACATTCCCCTATTTTCACTACCATTTCAGTGGTAGCTCTAGCCCAATGATTTCTTGTGTAGTGACATCGAGGAATAAATCCTAGTGTCTCTTCTCCATATTGTTGCATTTGCCTTACTCCACCATGCATATTGCTACAAGACAATGCATTTTCAGCCACTTTCTTCTCTTTTCCACATGTTGTCCATTGATTAGTAGCATCCTGCATAGACAATCCTGTACTTATTTCATGCTCATATTCAGCCCAAATACCCAACAAACCAGTTTCCTCTTCAAATTGCAGCAATGCACTAGTGTTATCACCAAGAAACTGATGCTTCCTTTTAATTATATCAATGATCTCAGCATGAAATTCTTGCTTGGCAATGCCAAGCACCTCTCCCAAGGTAAATTCCACCCTACTGTTTAAGATCTATTCTTCAAGAACCTTCTTAAGATCTGTGGCTGTCTCAATGTTAGATTGCAACTTATATCCTAGCTGCTTGCCCTTCTTCTTGCCCTCTTGTTTGTTATCCTGTTTTTGCTCCTGATGACTGACCTCTTCCATAACATGCTTGGGAGGTGGCTGATTTGCAGCTTTAGGTTGATCCATACTTCTTCTTGTCATCCTTTTAGATGTCCCTGCAATATCTTCATCTCTTTTTCGTTTTTCTTCCACAAGTACATCCGTATTTTGTACCTTTGCTAAATATGCATACACTGAATATGCATCTATCGATGATTCCCAACCAGTTATGCCATGAATGTCTTGCCCTGTATCAGACATTTCACTATGAGTGACCTTTCTCTTTTCAATTGCATGTAAAGCATGTGTCCATATTTCAGCCTTTGGACCAACCATCACTTGGCCATGCATTCTATCCAACTGTAGACCAAAAGTAGAAGCATGTACCACCGCATAAGCATTTCAGACAGCCAAGTCTTCCAACAACTTTTGCATACCTCCCTTTCCAAAATTCAAAGCAAGAGGAAGTCTCGTTTCTTATGCTTGGATCTTTCCATCTTTCCAAAAGATAAACTGTCGTGTCAAGGCCTCCTGATAGGCAGCACAATCCTTTCTCTCGTGCTGCAAACTGTCACACCACATACATCTTTTTCCAAGTTTAGGGGCTGCTGCCCGTCCCCTTTCCTCTTGTCCTTTTTCATCCAATTTTGCAACCTTCAATTGAAGATCCCGCATCCCTTTGACCAATTCATCCAAGACATCTTCCCTAACAGAGGGAACAATAGCAAGTATAGCCATAGGGTTAGCCACAAAAGCGGGTGGCTTACTGGATACTTCAATTGTTTTGCCCGTAACAGTGGGCAAGCTAGAGACATGCAATCTTTCTCTTCTTCTATGCCTCTTCACAAGTGTAGTAACAGCTTCCTTGACATGTCTCCACTCTGTTTTCAAACCTGTCTCTATAGTCTGATTCTCTAGCAAATCATCAAGCTTCTCTTGAAGCTCAGGATCAGCTGCTTGTAGAAACAATTCAATTTTCTGACTTGCAAGAGCTTGCTGTTCTGCGAGATCCAACTGCTCAAATCGACTTTCAAATTCTCTTAACAATTCTGTAGCCACAAGACCCTTATTGGGTTGTATAACCCACTCCTGAAAAGTCTTGCGTGTAATCAAACTGGTATCCTCAATATAAAATTCTTCCCTGAGTGTCTTCTTGAAGGCTACCCAATCAGCATCCTGCAAGTATAATTCAGTAATTTCAGTTCATGAACAGTAACACGTACAAAATACCGGCTCCATGCAGATTGAGTTACTCCAAAGAATTCCATCTTCTAAGCATAGTTATGTACATATGTAGATACATTCCTGCCATCGAATAACTTCACCTCACGCTCAACTGCTTGCAAAGCATTCATCACAACACTTTCTATTTGAGCTGAAGCTTGCATCACCTATTGTTGTTGTTGTACATGCATAAGCATATTCATATTTTGCACCAACTATTGCAAAACATAATTGGAGAATGTATTCAAAGATTCTCCCATCTTGTCTTTCCTTCTTCTATGACGACCTTTCACGTCGGGTTCACCAATGCCGGAGGGGTTTTTGTCGAAAGGTCGAATCCACTAGGGATCAGAAGTAGAAGAAAGTAGAGATAGGAGATGAAAGAGAAGATAGAGAATACCCAAGTGGTAAACACTACAAAGACAAAGCACAATTAATTGAATCAATAATTATTGAAAAAAACCTGGAATCTTCACACTACTCAGAAGCAATCTCCAGGCATTAGATCTCCTAGAGCTTCTTTGTAGGACAAAACGTGCATCAAAATTACAGCTCATTCTCTGCTGCTCGGAACCCAAATCTGATGGCTCCCTTAGCCCCGAAAGGGAGGTAAAACCGTAGGACACCTGCTCACGGATCTCCTAGATCACTCCTTCTTCTTCTTTTAGTTCAATCTACACTTTTCGGCCGGTTTAGAGTGATTGCGACGTGCGCAATTTCCTCAATCTGTCCTTCTTATGAAAATCCCCTAATTGGCTGAAAAAGCAACTAGCTTTTTGCATGTCATCCTAATCTAGAAGCTTTTTTAACTTTTTTATATTTTTACAATAAATAATATCAAATATAGGTTAAAATTATCCAAAAATCCAGTATTTTCAAATAATCCATGCAACTCACACTAGAACTAATGGCTAAGATCACATTGACTCTCTAGATCAATAAAGAAGTCAGATGATGATGCATTCCATACTTTTTCACACTATGTCCTCATAACATCATGACACCAGTGTTGAGAGCACACTTCTTGGTGAAATTATGATGTCCCCCTAAGTGTTGGAGCTACTCACAAATCAGGAACAATTTTAGAGCATATGCTTCAGTGATTAGAATCACTATTAATGATTCTAGATTGAAGAAAGTGAAAAATAGGAAGGTTGAAGCTTCTTGGCTATGGCTACCAAAAAGAACATATGCTTCAGTGATTAGAATCACTATTAATGATTCCAAATTGAAGAAAATGAAAAATAGGAAGGTTGAAGCTTCTTGGCTATGGCTGCCAAAAAACCCACAGCTAGGGTTTTGGTCACAGCAACCACCAAAGGAAGAATTAGTGCAAGCCCTCTTAGGTGAAGATAGTCCACTATAGGGGCTACAATAGCCCTATGATAGCCAGGAGGATTGCGCCATCTATAGGTCATGCCAAGCTCTGGGACTTCATGATACCAAAACTGCACTGACTTCTATGTCTGCTGCAATGCTAACCTTCACATCACCTAATGTCAATGAGAGATGCATCGTGCTGGCATGCCTTGAGTTGAGGATGAAGTCTCGAAAGAAATCAGGAGCTAATACTACCTCCTGTGCACACATTAGCTCCTCCAATATCAAGGGGTCAAGCTGGCTATGGTGGAAAAGAAGGTAAATGAGAAAGCAAAGGATCTTCTTGGACACTTAGGTTAGGACATGGCTGAAGAAAGCTTATGGTATCAGAGTTGGCTCTGATACCATATGGAAAAATAGAGTTGGCTGAAGAAAGCTTATGGTATCAGAGTTGGCTCTAATACCATATGGAAAAATAGAGTGGAAGCATGAGAGTGTGCATAAGAGGGAGAGAGAGAGCTCAAGTACAGGAAGAAGATCTTGTTTAGTAAGTTGTTCAAAGGTATAACTGGTACACTCTCCTCTACAGTGAGAGTGACTTTTAGGCAGTTTATATAGCCTCTGGAGAAGTTAGGGTTAGGATTTCCCTTGCTCCCATGTCCTCCAGTTTGTTTACACCTAGCTACCCTTATCCCCTCCCGTATAAGGAGAGTTCACATGCTTACATTCTCAACAAAAGCAAGCAAGCAAGAAATGAGTAAGAAGCGTTTCCACCTTGCTCGATTTGCCTTGGGTTATAGCCATAGAAGGCTCATGAGACCAACAAGGCTGTAGTCTCCAACTACAATGAAACTTGATGAGAAAAAATAATAATGTATATACTATAAATAGAACCTTTAGGGCTTCTTGCCATCATTTTTGTGATCTGAGGCCATTCCAGCCTCTATTCTAGACATGTAAGTGGTCCCAACAGTAGTTTCTAGGTATACTCTAGTTTTGGCAGTGCTAGTCATTTACAAGTGCATACATTAGAAGTTTTGAATCTATAAGGTTTCATGTGTTTGCTAGCATGCAAACATAGAAGGCATCTACATACACATTGCAAATTGTGGTTACTATTGTACAATTAGTGGAAAAGAATGTGTGTTTAGTTGTAGTGCACATAGTATCAACTTTCTTGCATATTGTAGCTTTTTGTAAGGTTATCTTTTTTGTCAAAATTTCCAAAAACTTCAATCTAATTATTAGTTGTGAGAAGCTTCATAAGAGCAATTATCTTGCATAGAAGTTCAAAATAACAAATTTCTTGAAGGGCATAAGTGTTTGGAATTACATTGAAGGAGACATGGCAATAGCACCCGAAGTTCTTACGCAAAATACTACTACACAATAGATAAAGGCTAGGAAAGATTGGGAGTAGACATAAAGTCGTGTATTGGTTGTTTCTTAATGTTATAGATAGTATGATGGGCTATTTGTAGGAATCTCATACCCCCACTATTGCATCATGGAAGAATCCGGCAAGGCTATTCTTCAAAGTAAATACAAAGGCCAGAAAGATGCAGAGCTGAACTAAGTGAAAAGAGGAAACTTTTTCATTAATGATTATGCCTTGAAGATCAAGAATATTGTGGAAACTCTTAGATCTATCAGTGTGGTAGTTGATGATGATGATGTTGTGTGTGCATGCTTAGATAGAATTGGAGACAAATACAAGAGCTTTAGGTCATCTATAAATATGATGAATGATATCCCAAATTTTGAAGGCTTGATTGGTGTACTAATACTTGAGAAGAAGAACCTCGTCTAGGATTCCTCTTCTTCTTAAAACAAGAATAAGTCTAAACATGTATTTTTCTCTACTAGGAGAGGTAGAGGTCATGGCAGAGGCCAAGGTGGGATTCAAAGAGGCCAAGTTGTAGATTTTAAAAGGCAATAGAATTCTGATGATAGTAGAAGTGATGGCATTAAGTTCAGAAAGGCCAGATTTCTAAATATTTCTTCAAAAAGAAGGCTGAAATTAGAAATAGAAAAAGGTACCAAGGCATTTATACATCCAGCAAATAGTAGAAACAATGATGGCAAAAGTGAATAGTTGTTTGTTGTGCAACACTTTATGAATACTATGACTACTAATTGTTCATCAAAGAATGATATATATTATGTAGACTCAGGTGCCTCTAACCGCATGACTTCTTACTGTCAAGATTGTGGGAGAGAAGGAAGGAGTCTCACTTGTAGCTTTCTTGCTTGCACAATGGGGGAATACACACAAAGGTGGAGGCTGAAAAACAGTTTTCCTCTTCTTAGTTGTGTAAGCCAAAAAGAACTCAAGTACATAGAAATAGAAGAACCCTATATATGGGTCTCAAACCAAACTCAACTAACTAAGGTGGCATACTAACTGAGCCACGAACTAGAATAGATAAGGATAGCTGTCATCTAGCTATTATTCATGAGTGGTGTACCAACCGCATTTGCACAACTGACACGTCGGTGACATAAATGCACAACGGTCACCCTGGCATATCACGAGTGGAGCTCGATATCTCAACACTCCCCCTCGAGCTCAATCCCAATTCCTGCACACCAAGCAGGTCTCTGAACTTACGCAGCTTCTCTGCGCCCAATGCCTTCGTGAATATGTCAGCTACCTGATCCTCTGTGCTGACATAAACTAGATCAATAAGACCTAGTAAAACCCTCTCTCGCACATAGTGATAATGCACCTCAATGTGCTTTGTTCTAGCATGATAGACTGGGTTATTTGCCAAGTGTATACTACTCATGTTGTCACAATAAATGAAAACTGGCCCATTTGTAGGCTGATGCATATCATAAAGTAGCTTATGCAACCAAGCTACCTCACATGCAGCCATTGTTGCACCCCTGTACTCAGCCTCTGTGCTCGACAAGGCAACTGTAGGCTGTTTCTTGCTGCTCCAAGTGACTGCAGCACTCCCAAAAGAGAACACATATCCACTGGTAGATCGTCTATCAGAAATACTACCAGCCCAATCAGCATCAGTGTATCCATGCAGCTGTATCTGAACCCCAGTCTCATAAAATAGTCCATACTGCAATGTGGACTTCACATACCTGAGTATGCGTCTAGCCGCATCCAAATGCGGTTTCCTTGGAGCCTGCATAAATTGACTTACCAGTCCAACAGCATAGCTCAAATCTGGCCTCGTAATAGTCATATAAATCAAGCTTCCTACTATGCGTCTATACATAGTAGGGTCTTCCAGAAGCTCACCTGCATCTGTGCTCAGCTTCACATTCTGATCCAAAGGAACTGAAATAGGCTTACAGCCTGTCATCCCATATTTGGACAGCATGTCCAATCCATACTGCCTCTGCAAGAGCTGTATCCCACTTGGTGATCTAATCACCTCAATGCCCAAGAAATAACGCAGCTCTCCCAAATCCTTCATCTCAAACTTCTGCTTCAATAGCATTTTCACATGAAGGATATCTTCATCACTGTCACCTGTCATAATCAAATCATCAACATAAATGACAAGTAGCATAATACCTTTCTCTGTTTTTCTCACATAAAGTGAGAAATCTGCCTTGGAAATCTGAAAGCCAATAGTGACAAGATACTGTCCTATCTTATCAGACCATGCTCTAGGTGCTTGCTTCAAGCCATACAAGGCTTTCTTCAACCTGCAAACAAACTCAGGATGAACAACATGCACATAACCTGGTGGCTACTCCATATAGACCTCTTCTTGCAAATCACCATGCAAGAAGGCATTCTTTACATCCATCTGATGTAAAGACCATCCCTTTGATGCAGCCATAGCAATGACTGCTCTTACGGTTGCCATCCTTGCAACCGGACTGAATGTTTCTTCATAGTCAATGCCATATGTTTGTGCATATCCCTTGACTACTAATCTTGCCTTGTATCTGTTCACAGAACCATCTGCATTGTGCTTCACCTTATAAACCCACTTACAGCCAATTGCATTCTTACTTTAGGCAAAGGTACCAATTCCCATGTAGCATTTGCTTCCAAGGCATCCATTTCTTCATCCATGGCTTTCTCCCATTTTTCTTTTTCCATGGCTTGCTCAAAAGAAGTGGGTTCTGGTTTCTGTATCACTTTGACCATATATGCATAGTGAATGGCTGTAAATCCATCATATTTCAGCCTATCCATAGAGTAGGTTCACTCCCATGTGCTCTCAAAACATCCCTGGTCTTCCTTACTCCAGGTGTAACAATAGAAGGAATACCCAACTCATCATCAATGCTCTGTTCTGAGCCACTGGATTCACCATCCACATAAGAGTGACCTGCATTCACATCAAACATGGGCTGATCTACCTTCTCTTTTCCTTTTCGTGATACCTGCATACCACTATTTGCACTGCCTTGAGAAGATTCTCCTAATCTCAATCTGCCTGTCCATAGCGAAGAATGTGAACCACTGCTAGAGGACGCTCCAGGTCCACTAATATCTTGTGACTGCTGCTGTGAATTCGGTGCAACATTACCATTTTGTGCATCTACATTATCAATCACATTTACTGGTTTATACCAGCTACTCATCTCATAAAAAACATCTCTGCTCACTGTAAACTTACGAGTAGAAGGGTTATAGCATCTATACCCTTTTTGTCTGCAGAGAATAACCAATAAAGATGCACTTCTCAGCTTTTGGATCCAACTTGGATCTCAACTCATCTGGCACATGTACATAGGCAATGCAACCAAAAATTTTCAAATGAGAAATATTTGGTTTCCTACCAGTATACCTCTCCTCTGGAGTCATCCCATGTATTGCTGCAGTGGGAGTCCTGTTCATTATATAGACTGATGTAGCAACTGCTTCAGCCCAGTAAAAATCTGGCAAGTCTTTTTCGTTGAGCATGGCACGAGATACCTCTCCTATTTGCCTGTTTTTCCTTTCTGCAATTCCATTTTGTTGTGGGATATGACTGCATGAATATTGCTGCTTTATGCCATGCTCCTACAGGAACCTTGCAAACTCATTTGAGAGGTACTCTCCCCCTCCATCTGACCTTAGGCATTTTATTTGCAGGCCTGTTTCTTTTTCCACCATAGCTTTAAGAGTTTTGAAATGCCCAAAAAATTCACTTTTCTTTTTCATAAAATACACCCAAACTTTTCTACTATAGTCATCAATAAAAGTGACAAAATAATGACAACCTCCAAGAGATGCAGCTTTAGTAGTCCACACATCAGAGTGGATTAATTCCAATGGCTTCTTACTCTCTTGAACATGTCTAGGAAATGGTTTCCTTGCCTGTTTTTCAAATTGGCAGGCTTCACATACCTTATGCATTTCTGCAACCTTGAATTTAGGCAATCCTGCAACAATATTTTGGGCCTGCATTGATTTAAGTCGCTGTACATTAACATGACCAATGCGTTTATGCCAGATATCAATATCTGCAACTACACTGGTCCCATGTGCAAACATTGCTGCACTCAATTCAGACATGTCTGCATCCAACGTAAACATTTTTCCCTTCTTCTTTCCTTTTGCTATCAAGCGACCTTTATTTTTCATATCCTCAACAAAGCATCCATGAGGATTAAATCTGACCTGCAAGCCCTACTCAACCATTTGACCAACAGAAACCAGATTCTTGGTGACATCGTATGCTTGTGTGCAGAGACATTGGGAGTTACAGAATCATCCTTGGTTCCTGTATATGCAAAATCGTCACTAGGAAGTGACTGTGTGGTCAAATACCACTTTCGCCAGTTTTGCAGATTTGCCCTTGTGAGGGTGAAGCTGTGTTTTTTGCAGTGACAGAATTTTTTGCAGTGTTCTGTAATGGCGTCTGATTCTCTCTCACAGATTGTAACTGAAAAGCTTGACAAGAATAACTTCCAAGCATGGAAGTTTAGAATGACAAATTTCCTTATGGGAAAAGGATATTGGAAATTTGTTGCAGAAAATGAAGAAGAACCAGTTCTTCCTCATGTTCCCAATCAACAGCAAATGCAGGCATTTAAAGCATGGCATGAGAGAGCCAGGAAAGTTATGTATTGGCTGTCTATTAGCATTTCAGACTCTATGATTGTGCATATTCAGGATCCAAAGGAGGCATGGGATACTTTGTCAAAAATGTATAGCACAAATACGCAAGCTAGGAAAATGCAGCTCAAGCAAGAGTTGCATAATGTGCAAAGAGAAAATATGAGCATCAATGACTACCACATGAAGGTGAAGAAGATTGCAGATGCACTTGCTTCCATTGGGTCGCCAGTGGAAGATGATGATTTAGTTTCTGTGACCTTGAATGGTCTAGGAAAGGATTATGCACAGTTTCGGACATCCATTTCAGTTCGTGAAAGATTTCCTGATTTTGAGGAGTTGATTGCTCTTCTAATTTCTGAGGAGCAGAGAAATGGTGGTGCATCTTCTTCAGGAGGAACTTCAAAAGAAGCTGTCTTCTACTCAAATGCTGGAAGAGGTAGAGGCAGAGGTAGAGGAGGCCGATCTGGAGGCTGTGGTAGAAATCAGAATATGCAGCAAACTCAAGAAAACCAGTCCTATGGAGGAGGACGTGGTAACTCTAGAGGCAGGGGGAGCCAAAGAGGTCGTGCTGGATGGCAAAGAGGCCAAAATGCAAACAGTAATGTTGAATGCTACTACTGTGGTAAAATGGGTCATATGGCTAAAGACTGCTATAAAAAGCAGAATGACATCAAGAATGGAAAATTGCAACGAGGGAATTATGCATCTTCTAGTAGACAGGGTGATGACAGAAATGAGCATTTGTTCATGGTGCAGCACATGAATAATTCTGTGACAAGTGCAGAAGAAAGCAACGATGTATGGTATGTTGACTCAGGTGCATCAAACCACATGACAGGTCATGCAAAATGGATGGAGGATGCAAGGAAAATGGAAAAACCAGGATTTGTGGAGACTGGTGATGATACTGCACATCCTAGTGTGCAGATTGGAAAAAATCCTTTGTCTATGCAGGATGGGAAAAAGAAATACCTGTCCAATGTATTTCATGTCCTCACCGACCTGTAGAATAGTGGTCGCACAGCATAAAACAGGGCTTTTTCCTGAGTGCGTGCAGAAAACTTCCGCCTCCAAAACAGGCCCCGAAATGGCCTCAAATCAAAAAAACAGGGTCACCAAGGGCTAAAGGCCTCCCCCGCAGCATATACTGCCCTCTTGTTTCACCGCGAAGGGCGTCTCAACCTGAGACAATGCACTCTTGCAATTTCCGGCTGTGCTACCTGCAGAGATCTGCTCCCAAAACAGAAAATGAAAGCAACACTGCTCCTCTTACCAGAACACTGCGAGCTTTGCTTGCTTTCTTGAGCTCCTTACCACGAACAAGGCTCTGATACCATGTCAAGATTGTGGGAGAGAAGGAAGGAGTCTCACTTGTAGCTTTCTTGCTTGCACAATGGGGGAATACACACAAAGGTGGAGGCTGAAAAACAGTTTTCCTCTTCTTAGTTGTGTAAGCCAAAAAGAACTCAAGTACATAGAAATAGAAGAACCCTATATATGGGTCTCAAACCAAACTCAACTAACTAAGGTGGCATACTAACTGAGCCATGAACTAGAATAGATAAGGATAGCTGTCATCTAGCTATTATTCATGAGCGGTGTACCAACCGCATCTACACAACTGACACGTCGATGACATAAATGCACAACGGTCACCCTGGCATATCACGAGTGGAGCTCGATATCTCAGCACTTACAAAGAGTGGTTTATAGAGACGTGCAATCCAAAGTTTCCAAGCTATATGGAGACAGGGAATAATACAGCTCACCCGAGTACCCATGCTGAAAAATGTTCCTTTGAGTAAGTACAATGATAAAACTAAGTACTTGGTTGATATGCTACATATACCAAATATTACAATAAATTTGGTTTTTGTTAATCAGATGGTAGAATAGGGATTGCACATTTTGTTCATATTTGATGGTTGTTATGCAGAAGATCTTAAAAGTGATCACAGGTTTACAAAAGGAAAATGTGCTTGTGCAGACTATTTATTCTTGATGTAAGTTTGCCTAAAATGGATGTTGTCATGTTTACACAAGCTTCAAGTATAGTGTCTAATATTAAAATTTGGCATAAGTGAATTGGTCGTGTGCATTGCAGTAGCTCAAAGACATGCAATCAAAACAGGTTGTTGTCCAAGTTTAGATTTGATGGGATAAAGTATGTGAAGCATTTCAATTTGGAAAGCAAGCAATTCTTTCCACATGAAAAGCATATATGCAAGAAGCTACTTGAATTTATACATTCTAATGTGTGGGATCCTATAAGGATTACATCTTTGAGTGGTTGCAAGTATTATTATGTTTTTGTCATTAATGATCATATTTGCAAAGTATGGGTTGCTTTATGCATGAGAAAAGTGATGTGTTTACTCACTTTAAAAGCTTTAAGGCTTTGGTTGAGAAGAAGAAACGGTTATATATTAAATGCCTAAGGTTAGATAAGAGGGAGAATATCTCTCTAATGAGTTTTTTTATTTTTAATAGAATAATGATATACAAAAGAAATATACATGTAGATATACTCCATAGCAAAAAAGAGTTACTGAAAAAAATGGGCATATTGTAGAGGTGACTTATGCATTGATTTTAGAAAAAAACTTGCCTCATTACTGTTGGGCTGAAGTAGTTGCTACTACTATATACATTATGAACAAGACACCCACTACTCTGTTGTATATGGTATGACACTTGAAGAAAAGTTTATAGGTACAAATCTAAATCTGTCCCAACTGAATGTATTTGGATGTATTGCTTATCTGCATATTCCTGATGAGCTGCATAGAGTAAATTTGCACCCAAAGCAAAAAAATATGTATTTGTGGGATATTCTCTTGAGCACAAGGGATATAGATGTTATAACCTTTTTATACGTGAATTGAGAATCAACCGGGATGTTTTTTTATCAAATGAGTAGCTGGTATAGTAATGTGCAGAATGCAATTGGGGTTGATAAGAATGAGAGTGTGGTTGTGTAGAAAATAGGTTAGCAATCATAGATATTGAGTGGACCATAAGTCTCCTAGTCATGGTTCTATTGATAAACCTTGGAGTGGTAGATTGAGGTCACAGGTTACTTCACCAAGTACATCATAGATGTCAAGAAAAGATAAAGAGAAAGCTAGGGATCCACCTATTATAAAAAATGTATCATCAAGCTTCTCTCATGCTGATGCTGATTCAAATGGCTCTAAGGAGAGCTTGGATGACGAGTTTTGGGATTTCCTCTATTTAAACACCTAGTGTGCGGAAGGCGTCCAAGGGTGCTAAAGCACTAGGTAGTGATTTAGGTCCATGTAAGTCAAGTAGAGTAAGAAATCCAATGCAACAGTTGGTATATGATACCTATGTAGTTCACCACTATGCATACATGGCTAAGGTTATGTAGGATGTGAAACCCATTTGTTTTGAGGATGCAGTGGATAATGTGTATGGGATCATACTATGGATGAAGAAATGGCTACACTTAAGGAGAATGATACATTAAAGTTGGTACCTTTACCTGAAGGTAAGAAATCTATTCGCTGCAAATGGATTTACAAGGTCAGGCATAGATGGATCTATTGAGCACTATAAGGCATGATTAGTTGCCACCAAAAGGTAGCGTAGACTCATGATATTGATTATGAGAATACTTTTGCTCAAGTGGCTAAAATGGCCACATTTAAGGGCTATCATAGTAGTGGTTGCATCAAAATATTAGATTGTGTATCAAATGGATATAAAGAATGCCTTCTTGCAGGGGGAGTTGCAAGAGGAAGCTTATGTGGAGTAGCAACCTAGTTATGTGGATAAGAGTAATCTAGATTATGTATGTAGGATTTGTAAGGCCTTGTATGGGATGAAGCAAGCGCATAGGGCATGGCATGAGAGGATTTTTGAATACCTTGCTAGCATTGGATTAGTGTAGACTGATCACTCACTCTATGTATGTGAGAGTGATGTAGGTGTTGTGGTTAGTACTATATATGTGGATGATTTGATCATGGAGGATGATAGTGAGACAGAGAGGGTCTCCTCAAGACTAAATTTGAGATAAAAGATTTGGGAAAGCTCCATTATTTTTTGGGTTTTTTTGGGTTATAGAGTTAATCAGGACTCCAAAGAGTATATGGTTGTCATAGAGACAATATGCATTGGATATGTTGAAGAAGTATGATACGACTAATTGCAAGCCTATTTCAATACCTTTGGATGTTAATGCTAAACTTAGTGCACATGAGGGAGACTTAATTGAGAATGTCACTATATATCAAAAGATTGTGGGTAGCCTTATCTATTTGATGATCACTAGGACGGACCTAAACTACAGAGTTAGTTTGGAGAGTCAATTTATATAGCTTCCATAGAAGCCACATTTGGATGCAGTGCAGTGCACATTGTGCTATATCAAGTCCACATTGGATTATATCTTATTCAATGGTTACATAGATGTAGATTGGGCTAATAGTATTTCAAATAGGAGGTCTACCCGTGGTTTTTTTTTTATGGCAATGTTGTTGTTACTTGCAGTAGGAAGAAACAATGGACAGTTGTCTTATCTAGTATAGACGCAGAGTACAGAGGTGCTACAATTGTAGTATATGTGAGGTAGCCTTAGCTACGCAAGCTACTTAGTGATTTCAAGATGTAGGTGGACAAGAAGGTTATCATCTGTTGTAATAACCTTAGTAGCATTCAATTGGCCATGAACCTAATATATCATGTGCAAACCAAACACATAGAGGTCCATTACCATTTCATTCAAGAGCAAGTTCTGGTAGGTGAGATTGACTTGGTTTATGTTAGCACATAGAGGGTCAAGCTATTGACATTATCACCAAGGCCTTCACAATTAAGAAGCTTCAATGCTTGAGGAAGCGTTTAGAGTTTATGAGCTCATGCTGCTACGCTCAAGGGGGAGTGTGGAGATGTCAAGCTTTACATGTGCTAGGATCTAGTATGTGCCTTGGTGATGTGGCAAGATATTACTCACTTGCATGTTAGGTGACTAACATAAGATTACGCTAGTGATTCTACAACCTAGACTACACGCATGTGGTCCACCATCCTTGGTTATGGCATATTTATTGTATCCTCTCTTCTTTTCTTAGTGGATTCTCACTTAGTGATTACATGTACATACATTGCAATACTTTCATATTATTATTTTATCATATTGCAGACTTAGTTATTTTGTATGGAAGAAGAAGAAAGAAAAAGAAGAAGAAGATTTCAATCCCATCCCTTTGTGTGCTTAAGTATCCATTTATTTTGTGTATGAGCTCTTAGTTTCTTCACCTCTCTCCCCTCTTATCTATTTTCAAACTTATGGATAAACCCTGTCATATGGAGCCCAGTGACTCTAATACAGACTTGAACCTAGAGGAAGAGAGTAGCAGTGAGGAGGACTCTAAGAAAGAGGAATGCTAGAAGCCAACTAAGTCCCAAGAGAAAGGACAAGGCCCACAAACCCTTAGAGGGTGCTCGAAAACTTGCCGTCAAAACCCTTTGGTAAACCAAGTGTAGTAATCCGAGTCACCTGTCTACCGAATGTGATCTTAATTAGCAGTAGAGCAGTATTTGCTATGCAACTACCCATAATACAAACGTTTTTTTGTATAATGCATGTAGTCAAATGGGTAATAGTGCGTCCTAGCAAGGTGCAGGAGGAGCATAGCCAACAGCCCATTAGAACCACCCGGACCATCTGCTATTGTTGCCCCAATAGTATCATCCATCTCCCAACATAGGTGGAGGAGGACAAGGAAGACATCGGGGAAGTAGAGGAGGATATTATTTCCCCCCCAAATAAACAGTTTTTCTTTTTGTATATAGGAAGGTAATTAGAGACCTGAGTATCTCAAAGCCTAATAGTATGATGCTTAGAAATGGTAGAGTCAGGAATAGACTCCATTGTCATTTATCAATGTGATAAGAGTCAAAGTACTCCCTAAGCCAGAGGTCAATGTGGTTACTCAATTAGGTAAGAAGCTAAAAGGTAAAGAGAAGAAGCCCACATGAATTTCTTGGACGGACTAAGAGAAAATCTGCCACAACATGGTTACATGGAAAGTAAAAGTATTGCCAATGCCATGCAACCTGTAGCTACTACTTGTATCGGATTCAAGTCCTATAGATCTAGAAGGGTCTAGAAGCATCGACACCCTAGTAGAGACTCTAGCTAATTTTGGGTCTAATATCTTCCAAACTAGAAGTGACCACTGACTGCCACCAATGCAACATCCCCACCATCGACTCCTACTTCGAGACAACTCATCTTCCTACTATAGTCATCAACAATCAACATAAAATAAGAAGATCCCCCCAAGGCCCATGTAGGCATCTTTCCGCACAAGTCAGCATGCACCAACTCTAGAGAAACCTGTGCTCTATTCTCGCTTTCTTGTGGAAATGCCTTTCTCTGTTGCTTGCCCATCATACAAGCTTCACAAGGTTCCTTCAATTCAGTCATTGCAGGTAAGTGAGCAACTATACCTTTGTAACGTGTCCGCTTGACCACTTGTGAGACACGTCTTAGCAGCCCATCGGGAGGGGAGTCTAGAAAGTGCCACCTGGCACTCGCAAGGAATGTCACATGGTTTGATTAATGTAAGACCCGAAAGTAGCTAGAATCTCTACTAGGGTGCCGATGCTTCTAAACTTGCAAGTGATCCTTGAATGCGGGGACTAGATTTAGCAGGTCTTTTAAGGGGATGGTAATGGAGATTGGGCCATCCATAAAGTCTTGGTATTTGGTTTGATTGGAATTTCTGTAGAGAACGAAGCCTTTTCTTTAGCAAAAAAGCTCATTCCCTTCTGCCTTCGTGATAAGCCTCAAGGTTTTGGTAAGTTTAAAGAATGGCTAAGACTTGTTGAGAATGAAACATGGAAAAGTGTGAAGAAATTTAGAACAAATGGTGGTGGTGAGTTCAACTCAAAGGAGTTTGAAGACTTTTGCAAGAGCAAAGGGATCAAGCATCAATTGACGATGCCTCACACACCTTAGCAGAATGGTGTTGTGGAATGCAGGAATCGCACCATTGTGGAGATGGCAAGATGCATGCTAAAGGGCAAGGGATTGCCTAACCATTTTTGGGCTAAAGCTATTAATACTGCAGTCTACATTTTAAATCAGAGCTAGACAAAGGCTCTGAAGGAAAAAACACCTCATGAGGCTTATACTGGTAAGAAGCCATCTATCTCACACTTCAGAATTTTTGGATGTGAATGTTATGCACATATTCCAGATGAGAAGAGAAACAAGTTACAACCAAAAAGCAGAAAATGTATCTTCTTGGGTTATAGTGATGAGCAGAAGGCTTACAAATTATATGATTAAGAGGCAAAGAAGATCATCGTGAGCCGTGATGTAGTGTTCAAGGAGCAGCTACATACAGTGGAGGAGGAAAAGGCAAGTTCTTCCACTTTATCATCAAGCAAAGAAGTAGTCTACTATGAACTTGTCCCGAGAGTTGTCTCTATCCTTAAGGAGGAGGAAGCATCATCTTCAGATGATGAGGAAAAAGCTCACCAACTTGACATCACCCCACCAAAAAAGTCATTTCCGCATTGGGTGAAGCAGCTCTATGACCACAATAATCCTATGCCCACATCAATTGAGGAGAAGGTAGACGGGACCAAGGACGTCTCAGAGAATAGAGGAGAAATGGAGGGCTTTTGCTCACATAATCAATATGGCCTTGATGGTTGAGATTATGAGAGAAGTAAATAAGCCAACCTATTTAGAAGAAGCACTTGCAGATCTAGCATGGAAGGTAGCTATGCAAGCCGAGTATGACAGCATAATGAAGAATGACACTTGGGAGCTAGTGGATCGGCCAGCAAAGCAGAAGGTTATTGGCAGCAAGTGGATCTAGAAGGTAAAGTATAAGGATGATGGTACTTTAGAAAAGTACAAAGTTAGACTGGTTGCACAGGGTTATTCACAGGTTGAAGGTTTGGTTTTCAAGAGTCATTTGCCCCAATTGCCAGAATGACCACTATTCACATAGTACTTGCAGTGGCCTCCCACAAGCAATGGCCAGCTTACCAAATGGATTGGTGACCTCAAGGAGGAGGTTTACATGGCTCAGTCACCAGGGTTTGAGGCCCCCCATTCTGAGAACAAAGTGTGTAAAGGCATTGTATGGGCTGAAACAAGCCCCCAAAGCATGGTACCAGCAGATAGATAAGTTCTTTTTAAGCTTAAACTTCAAAAGATGTGCCTCAGATGCTAACTTCTATGTTTACAGGGATGGTGAAAAGACTGTAGTTATTGTCCTATATGTGGGCAACCTTCTTATTATAGGTGAATTGAAGTCTGGTAAGAGCCAAGAAAGATCTTCATCTCTTAGAAGAAGTATGCATGGAGATCTTGAAGGCATTTGGCATGACCGAGTGCAAGGAGATAGCTACACCTATGGAGGTGAATGCAAAGCTATTTGTTGAGAATACATCAGCACTGGCAGACATTGGGAGGTAAAAAGGATGGTCGGCAGTCTAATCTACTTGTATAATACCAAACCAGATATCAGTTTTGTTGTTGGTGTTTTGAGCAGGTTCTCAAAGAAACCTCATGAGAGTCATTGGAAGGCTGGGATGTGGGTGCTCAGATACTTGAAGGAAACTCTTGATTATGGTATCACATACAGTTCCGAAACTTCTTTTGTGGGGAATTGTGACTCAGATTGGGCAGGAGGCAGTGATTCCAGGAAGTCAGTTTCTGGTTATTGTTTCTCTTTGGGTTCAGGAATTTTCTCTTGGATTAGTAAGAAGCAGCCAACAATGGCATTATCTTCTACCGAAGCAGAGTACAGGCAGCTTGTTTTGCTACATGTGAAGCAATATAGTTGAGAAGGATCCTATGGAATATGGGAGTACAGGATGAAGAACCAACTGTGCTGAGACGTGACCATCAGAGTTGCATCGCCATTGCCAAAAATCTAGTATTTCATGCACGCACCAAACATATAGAGATCCAGTATCACTATATGCATGATTTGCTGGAGGATGGGATAGTGGAATTGGTTTTAGCAACATTGGATTATCCTTGAACCGAATTTGTGCTAGTACGCATACAGAGATATTACATGAATTTCCACATGGCAAAGATAGTCAAAGTATAACGGCTCCTTTGAGTTGACTTCATCACTCCAGTGGATCAAGCAGAGTGGATCTTTCCCATTGTCATTTTCCCCAAGAAAAATAAGAAGCTAAGGATCTGTGTAGATTATAGGAAGCTGAATGCTACAACCATTTCGGATCCATTTCCCATTCCTTATCTTGACAACATTGTCAATGAGGTTGTTGGTCATGAGATGTATTTTTTCTTGGATGGATTCATCACCGGTTACAACTAGCTCCAGCTTGCTCCAAAGAATCAAGCTAAAAACTACTTTTATCATGGCATGGGATATATTTGTATATGTTAGATATACTCAATGCCCCACCCTCATAAGGTGCCACCAATGATCCATGGTGCTCAAAGTTGTAAGGCCCCCATTATGAGGAGAAGCCAAATGTGAGCCCGGACATCGGTTGAGTCCTGACTTGTATATCAAATGAGGTCTATGTGACCGGATGGCAAAAAGGTGACCATTGTGGGTCTAATCTTTGGGTTGGACTGAGTAGTTAAGCTAGTAGCAACTCAAGGCACATTGCATCGAGTTGTAGGGTAAGGGAGTTAAAAGGGGCCCCTATTTTGGGGTCTGGGGGCCGTGGAAGTGACCCCTGGCTGGGGGGTCCCAAGGGGGTCAGCGGACCCCCTGGTGGGGGTCCGAGGGCAATGCCCTCGGCCTGACGGTAAAGGGAATATTCCTTGTCTGACTAGTGGCGGCTCATATGGTAGGTCAATCATGCCGACCTAATCGCCTTCACGAGCTATAAAAGCTAAACCCCTTTATAGCCATCGATCATCCATCTTACACCCAGTCAGAGTTGTTCCAACTAGCCTTAAGCTCTGCACCTATCTTCTATCTAGATCACCATCTAAGCTTCACTGTGGAAGCACACGGGTGGATAGAGCCATCTCTGTATCAATTGTTTGGAGCTAAAGAAATTTTCTAATTCTCCTCTTATCTGTTGTGTACTCTCTATCTCTATCTCTTTCTCAGATTCGGTTCGCTGTGCCGTGTAATTTTTACAATATGTACACTAATGTGGTTTTGATTTTGACTTCCTTCTAGCACGATATGTAGGAAAATTATGGGCCCTACTTGATAGGCTTCATGAGGATATTCTTGGAAGACTTCATGTCTTCAACATACTCTTCCTTCACTTGTATCATCTTCAACTCTATTTCACCAGATGCCAGGAAGTCAATCTAAGTCCAAACCCCATGAAATGCATCTTTGCGGTGAAAGGTGGTATTCTATTGGGTCACACTATTTCCAATAATAGTATTGTTGTGGATGCCCACAAGATAGCTGCCATCATGTAGGCCCCCATTCCTAGTTCCCCAACTCCAATGCTATAATTTCTAGAGCAAGTCCATTTACACATACGGCATTTGCCCCTCCTAGCCCATATAGCTATCCTTCTCAATTTGCTAACCCACACTCTCAAAGAAATCTTCACATAGAACGAGGTGATAGAGGTAGCATTCTAATGTTCTCACTTACTCCTATCCAAGGCCCTAATCCTGGTCCTACCAAATTGGGCAAAGCATTTTCATGTCTTTGTGGATGTCTCAAATATGGCAATAGGCAATGTATTATGCAATAGGATGCAAATGGTTGGTTTCAACTCATTTTCTATACCAAAAAATAGCTCTCTGCTACTACTTAGAAAAATTATTTTGTAATAGAAAGGAAAGGCCTCAAAAGGATCTATTCCATGAGTAAATTTGTGGCCATTCGTTTTGTCTTTCATGTGGATCACTTTTCTCCGGTCTATTCTTCAAAGGAGAGAATGTCATAGGAAGATTGGCTTGATAGATTCTCTTTCTCCAAGAATTTGATTTCAAGACGGTACACTAACCTTGATCACAACATGTAATTGCAAACTTCCTTTCTCAGCTTGATTTCAAAGAATCTATGCTTGAAGTAGAAGATAACTTTCTACATGCCCAACTATTTTATGCAGTAGCTAACAATCCCAAACTTGAGCCACCCAATCCTCCTTAAACGTGGTATGAGGAATTTCTTGTCTTCCTAGACTCAAGACAAGTCTCCAACCACATTCCTTTCAGAAATGGGGATTGGAATTTATTGGTCTTATCAAACTTGTGGCATCATATAGCCAAAACAAGCAAATATATGGCAACGGAATACTGCACTAAGTGGGTCAAAGAATGGATACTACCAAATAATTTAGTACAAGCAGTGGCGAAGTGCCTCTTCAAAGACAAATTCACTTGCTATGGTTATCCAATAGAATTGGTAAGTGATCATCGAGGGAGTCATTTTGTAAATAAGTTCATCAAGAATATGACTTCTTCCTTCATGGTAATCCATAAGGAATCTCATCTTCTGTACTATCCTCAAGCCAACTAGCTGGCCAAGTCCACCAACAAGACCCTATGCAAAATACTTACAAGTCTAGGTAAAAACACCAAGTAATTGCCTCTCCAAGAAGCAACTCTTTGAGTGAGGACAATCTATGCTGGTCTTCCCAACTTAGATGGACAAGCTTTCCAAGAAAATTGAAGATGCGATGGAGTGGCCCATTCTAGATTTCCCATTCAACAACAACTAATTCTTTTTACCTTATTAATTTATAGGGAAATTTTCTTACTCAACCCCCATCAACTAATTCCAATTTCAGTAATACTATACAGACAGACTAGTGTGCCACTTCCTATTCACTCCTGAATGCACTCCTAACCCAGTAGCACCAAATTCTACACATGCCTCTAAGATCTCCACACCCGATTATGGATCCCCCTAGATAGCTGGAGTCCAGCTTAAATTTGATTTAGATCCCACTATTTATGGTGACATGGCCCTTATTAATTATCCCTCATCATAGGATTACCTAATTCTTATTACATGTGGCAGTACGATGCATTGAGAACAGTGTAGCACTCAATATTCCTTATGGCCCTATGTGTTGATGTGGTAAACATGCATTGGACACATTCAAAACCCCCACCCACCATGCATCTATCCCCCCTCAAAAGTGAAATTTTCATCGCCTTTATCTTCATTGTGATTTCTATTTTCACCCCTTTGTGCTCTCAACGCACTCATACTTGTCATCTCTCTATGATTGCTTATCTCTTACCAATAACATCCATGCTCTCATCCATCCTTTGGCTTGATAGAGTTTCCCCACTTCTCCAAGAGCATAAGGACATTTTCAACATGTGGCTACATCGCTTGTGCCTTGATGCCTTCATTGTACTGACATGGGAGAGCACCCTAGTGCATCCTGAGGCTGAGTCCATCTTGCTACAATTGCACAAAGTCCCTCATGTCTAAGTGAATGGACATGCCTACGAGCTCACCCCTCAACATGTGTAGGAGCATCTTTGCCTCCTTATGAATGGTGCATCAAAGGTCCCCACCACCCTGCTTTCATGTGGAGAGATGGAAGCCATCTTTGGCCCTATGTACAAAAATGAATATCACCTTAGCAATATCGTTGATCAACACAAATCAAAGAACAAGGTATTAAATTTTTTTTCTTGAAGCTTTGTATCTATAAGCCAGCCTTCAATATCTCACGCAAGGTGGCCTCCAAATTCTTCTTACCAAACACCCTAGTCATTGTGTGTACATGCATTTTTCTAGATTGCCTCTAAGTGGAGTGCAAGCATGTGGCACACTACTCCTCAGATGTTAAGTTATTGTGGGTCATGTGTAGCTCCCCTTCATCCCCAAAACTAATGCACAAGTTATCCAAGGGACTAACTAGGTTACCCCCCACACCACCTCAGAATAGGATCCTCCAACTCCAATCAGAGCAAGTGAGACTCTAAGTCTTTTATTGCTCTGCTCAAGTCCTCCTAGGCCCAAAATTTTCCCAAAGAAGAAGAATCGCAAGCCACTAGCCAGTCAACTAAAATTTTCACTACAACTACCATCTAGGTAGTCCCAATGGCCACCTTTCCTCCATAGACCGCCTCTATCCCATAAGATCCTCATTCTTGCAAAGTTTTACCATGACATCATCCAATGTTGCATAAACTATCTAGCAAGAGGACTCCATCTACACTAAGCAGACCTTGTGGACAAAATTCAGCAAGTGTGGTGGATCCTATGGGCCCATGTTTAGTAGTAGCAAGTGGAGCTTCATGAGCAATAATAACATCTCCATCCTACTGTGAGGCCTGCTTAGACTTGGTCAACTTCATCCAGGACTAGTTCTAGTGAGTAGCAACAAATTCTACATTCTACAAAAGATATTGGATATAGTCACAAATCCAGACAATGTAGCGCCCCCTCAATCTAAAGACACAATAGGACTTGCAAGCAAGCTTTCAAATAGAACTATGTGATGCATAGGAAGATGAAATCTAGAAATTATAGACTACCCTCATGAATTCTTGCTTCTAGCTACCACCTTTGCCATGTCTAGAATATGATCTAGATGCTGATGCCCAGTACCATCCTCTCGCCTAGCTCACCTTGACAACTCATGTCCCACAAACTGACTACTAATCCCAAAGCCACTACACCCTCTTCTTCCACCCGTATCGCCTCTCCTACCACTGGCTTAGTAGCAGCACTTTAGCAATAGACTCTAACTTTCACTCCAACCCCTATTCCCCAAGGTATGCCCGCAAATCTTGGCAAGGCAACAATAGCTATGCCGTCTCCTAGTCAAGTGTTACAACTTGAGGTAAAAGGCCTCAAACCCATTCTCATCCTCGAAGTCAACTACAAGGAGAAAGGGAATATGTCTTGGAAACACCCTTCATACAGCATGGAAAGAACCACCGCGATGCCAATCTCCTTGTCTGGCAAAGGAAAGTCCATCGTCAAAGAAGAACCCATCCCATCAATGATGATGAAGCTCCCCACAGAAGCCTTGCCCAAGACATCTTGGACTTCACAATAGGCACTTCACCACCACACCGAGTGTGCACAACTGTATATTAAATGTGTTGTCAACCAAACTACGTGAAATCTTGAAAACTTCAAAATTCACAAAAAATAAGTTGTGGGGGTCAAATGGAATATTGCATCGGTCCATGTACAACTGATCATCACTGATGTGTGCATGATTGCACATTGAATTTATCCTCAACAAAACTACTTTCAAAATTAGAAACTTGAAAATACGTACAATGCGAATCATGGCAAAATAGAATATCAAATATCAGATTTGGCATTGCGAAACCATGAAGTACACGGTAGATAGTGCATCGCACCAAGTACAACTAGAGCTAGATAAAATTTAGCTCCATTTTGCAAGCCATTGCTATCAAATACTTGAAGGTCTACTAGAAAGAAAACCCAAAACAAAGCTCCTTACAATCTACAACCAAACGTGAGCTGAAAACATAGAACCAATTACAAGGTAGCTTCTCAAAGCATATTGTTGACATTAATATTAAATGCATCCTTGTTGTTGCGGATCCTACAAACAAGAACCATACATGTGGGCTTAATAGTGATACATCGGGCATGAATGGCTAAAAGTTAACAATCACCCATTAGATCAATCAAGTAACTCTCACCTGCTTCTTGGAGAGAAAGCAAGGCTTAGCTTGACCATTTTCCCACATTCCACTCTCGGCTCTATTGAGTCATGGTCCCAACCCAACGCGTGTGCCCCTAGAAGTTATAGAAGATATGCTCACTCTAAAAGATGAAGGTGCCATTGAAGAGTGACTCATATGGGTTCAATCCTCCTCACATGCCATGTGGTAGGACAGTAACCCAAAATAGCATTCATAGAATGATGGCTAAAGGAGGCCATCGATGGTGATAGTTGTGATGTAGTAATAGAAGACATCAAATTTACCTGGATTATGGGATATCACAAATCACATGGTGGGAGAACTTGCTTGAGCTATTGCACCAAACAAACACCATACACACAAGAGAAAGCTTACTCAAGAACACAAGAAGAGAGATGGAGACAAAAACATTTTTTTAATGGTTTTTTCTTCTTCTTTTACACATATTACAATGTACATGAAGTATAGACAAGATACAATATAAAGGGAAGTGGCCTACTAAGTCAAACAGTGTATAATTGAATATATTAATCAATTGATACTATAACTATACTAACTATAGGTAGGTGTAACAAACCAAATATAATAAGTGATAAGTCAATGGCCATGTGAATATTATAATGACCACTAATTGTATAGACCCATTTAACTAGGAAATCCATTATCAATGTTTGAACTTTGCACATATTGAGCTTGCCATCTCAACACTCTCCCTCAAGCTCAACTATATCTTGGTAAATCCAAGTAAGCTTTGAAATTTTTGAAGCTTCTCTGTACCCAATGCCTTCGTTAAAATGTTAGCTATCAGATCCTCTATGTTGACATATACCAAGTCAACCTTTCTTTCAAGTATCTTCTCTCTCACAAAGTGGTAATGCACCTCAATGTGTTTTGTCCTAGCATGGAACAGTGGGTTCCCAACTAACTGTATGCTACTCATAATATCACAATTAATGATAACTAGCCCATCTTCCTACACATCCAAATCACCAATAACTTTTACAACCATACCATCCCACATGTGCCATAGCAGCACCTCTGTACTTAGCCTTTGTACTTGATAAAGCAATTGTAAGTTGCTTTTTGCTACTCCATGTAACTTATGTACTATCAAGGGAAAACATGAATCCATTCGTAGATCTTCTATTAGACATGCTACTAGCCCAATCTGCATCTTGTAGATATATATCCTTACCTAACACCTCATAAGAAAGCCCACAATGTAAAGTGGACTTCATATACCTCAATATGCATCTAACTGCATTTAAAATGTGGCTTTCTAAGCATCTATATAAACTAGCTGACAAGGCCAATAGCATAAAGTATGGCCTTATGATAGTCACGTAAATTAGACTTCCTATTATCCTCTTGAACATAGTAGAGTATTCTATCTCATCCCCAACATTAGCACTCAACTTCACATTTTGCTCCAATGGTATTGAAAGAGGATTACATGTTGTCATACCATACTTGGACAACATTTCCAAGTCATATTGCATTTGGGATAGCCATATACTACCATCACATTTGATCATTTCAATACCAAGAAAGTATCTTAGCTCACCCAAATCCTTCATCTCAAACTTCTTCTTCAAAAGGTCCTTGACTTCAATGATCCCACTGTCACTGTCACCTTTACTAATCAAGTCATCCACATGACTATGATGGCCAAACCGAAATCTCCCTTTCTCACATAAAGTTATTGATCAGCATCAGAAAGATAAAATCTAATGTTGACAAGATACTCTCCAATCTTGTCATACCATGCTCTAGATGCTTGCTACAACTCATAGAGTGCCTTCTATAACTTGCATATATATGTGGGATGCTTCAAATCCTCATAATATATTGGCTGCTCCATATCGACCTCTTCTTGCAATTCACCCATACAAAAAGGCATTCTTTATATCCATTTGCGGAAAACTCCAACCTTTGGTTGCTTCCAAAGAAATCACACATCTAACCATTGCATCCTAGAAAAAATAAACTAAATATCTATTCATAATGTTTGCCATATGTTTGAGCATAGCCTTTTGCAACTAGCCTAGCCTTATGTAATACAACCAAACACTTTCAAGTGTGATACATCGGGCTTCTTACCTATAAAGCATTCTTCAGGGGTCATCCCATGAATGAAAACTTTGGGAAAATTGTTCATACTATAAATAACCATATGAACAACTTTAAACAAAATATTTTGGCAAATTCTTTTCCGTCAATTCCTGTGCAACTTAGGTAACATGCATTGTTTCCTCTCTGTAATCCCATTTTGTTGTGGGGGGTATACCAATAAGTAAATTGTCTCTTTATCCCATGTGATCTCAAAAAGCCACTAAACTCATTAGAGAGGTACTCTCCCCCTCCATCTGACATCAATCATTTAACTTTCAAGTCTGTTTCTATTTCAACAATAGATTTGAAAGTTTTGAAGTGCTCAAACACATCACTCTTTTTCTTCATGAAATACACCCATAGCTTTCCTAAAAAATCATCAATAAATGTGACAAAATATTTGTTGCTACCAAAGGATATGTTTTGTGTATGCCCCCAAACATTTCTATGCACAATATCAAGTACATTCTTGCTCACATCTCTATCATCAGAAAAGGTTGTCTTGCCTGCTTACTAAAATAACATGCTTCACATGCTTAATGAAATTTTGCAACTCTAAAAGCACGTAACCCTATAACCTACCCTTTGGCCTACATTAATCTTAACCTTTGTACATTTTTATGTCAAATATATTTGTGCCATATTTCAATATCTACAACCACTCCTTTACCTTTAACATACATAGTAGCATTCGTAGCAGGAGTTCCAATATTCTAAAGTAAACATGCAACCACCTCTACCTCCTTCTATGACCAATCTATACTTATCATTTAAGTCTTCCATAAAACAACCTTTTGCATTAAATTGAGCCTACAGCCTTTGCTCTACCATTTGGCCAACATACATTAATTTTTTATGATGGATAGCATATATAATATATCTGACAAAATCTTTGTCTAACAATCATGCAAGGATAAGGGAAATTTTTCAATATGTGAAATTGGGTGGCATGAATCATCACCCATCTACATATAACCTGGATTTTATAAATCTTGTATCTTTTCAAACCATTCACAATGGCTAGTCATATAATTAGATGCACCTAAATCAACATATCATATATTCTCATGTGTCCCATTTCCTATAACATCATTCATCATATGCTATATAACCAACATATGCTCATTTATGTCTTTATTTTGTTGTGAAGATGATACATAGTTTCCTTGCTATAATTTACCATTGTGGATATCATCCTTCTTAGCACGACACTATGACCTATTTTGCCACAATAGCGACAACCAATATTAGAATTGCTAAAATCTATTTTCTGCCATCCACCTCTTCCTCTAGAGCTCCCCTTGCCTCTAAAGTTGCCACGGCCTCCTAAAACCTGCATTTCACCAAACTACTAATTTAACCTATTTTACTAATTATTATCAAAACATCCCATACCATGGCCTCTTAAAGAGGATCACCTACTTCTCTTTCTTGAACTTGAATAAGATGCTTGGACATGTTCACCACTTCTTTCAAATGATTCAACCTGCGTATTGATCTCTTCAGTGATCATAAGAGAGGCAACTCATCAAAAATCGAAAATGGCTTCTGTACATACATAGAAGTGATAAAATGATTTTCATCCCTTATCATTAGTAAGGCCACCCAAAGTAGATGAAACTAAATCATCATCATCAAGTATTGCATCAATAGCTACAAAGGCATCTGCAATACTTTTCACTTTCAAAACATACTCATTTATAAACACCTTCTCTTTCTTCAAAGTATTCAACTCTTACTAGAGTTGAATCTTCAGCGTCTTTGTCTTTACTAAAAAAATATTCTCTTTTTGTCTTTTGTATTCTATTATTTCCGCACCTTTATTTATTTTACAATTGCAAGATTTTTTAGCTCTTCTTCTTTTCTTCACTTGAAACAAACTCATAGAGGCCTTTTCCAATAAGAAATTTTGTCACACAAAAATTCTGTGATGGTTAATTATTCTTGTCCAACTTCTCAATGATTGGGTTTCCATTGTTATTTGTCATTATCACAAAATTGATACAAAACAATAAGTCTTCTAGGACCTTTTACAATAGTTGTACAATAACACACCAAGCAACCTCTTTCAATGACTAGTCAATAATATATGTAATCTGTAACCTATTTTCTTATAAGACTTGTGTTTACTTCCTAGCAAACACCTCAGAACTTATTGATTCAAAATTTGTAACCTATCAATCCACGTTTGATCGATAAAACCAAAAGTGTAGTATATCCCAAAATTGTTGTTAGTAACCTTATGCATCTAAAACGGGGCTTGAAATAGCCTCAAATGGCTAGAAAAGTAGCACAAAAATTGTGAAGAAAAAATTTGCAAAATATACAATGCTCTGCTCGCATGCCAAATCTCACAGCAATCTGAGATTTTTTCTCTGCCTTGCTTTTGGTGCTTCCCTATAGGCACTATCCAAGAGAAAGAGTGGAAGAATGGAAGAGCTTCTTACCGATTGCTTGCTTGCTTAAATCATTGCTTCCTTTCCTTCAGTTCAATCTTCAAATCTAGTCTCTCTCAATAGTATCACTCTAATACCATGTCACGAATCGTGTGATGGAAAGACTTTCTTTAGTTGTTGTCCTAAACACACACACACATACACACAAGAGGAAGCTCACTTAAGAACACAAGAAGAGAGATGGAGGCCAAAACATTTTTTTGGTTGGTTTTTTATTCTTCTTTTACACACAATACAAAGTGTAGATAAGATACAACAGAAAGGAAAGTAGCCTACTAAGTCAAATAATGCATAACTCGCTATACTAATCAACTACTTGCTCCCAAAGGAACTTGGCTGTTGTCCAAGCATCATTTTTGCGAGTTGCTTGACCTTTTGCCCACTTGCCGAGATAGTTTGTGGTAACAATGATATACTTGGCTTGAGAATACTGTGTTGCAGAGATGATTGGACCAATGAAATCAATTTTTCATTTTTCTAACAATTGGCATGCAATCACCGAGGTCAAGCCCATTTTTTCCTTATGAATAGGGACTTTGATTTGTTGGCACTCATCATAGTGCTTCACAAATTTAGGTCCATCATGAAATAGTATTGGCCACCACAATTGGGACTGGAGCAATCCCGCCATGTGCTTCTTTGAGCACATCATACATTCCATGTTTGTACACACATCTCCTTAAGAGTCCATCCTGCCCCAATAATCAATACAATTGACGTGCAATCAACTTATAGGGTTAGACTTTCAAGATTAGTTGCCTTAGCCTAGCTTTTTTTATGGGTCGCTCTTGAGAATGTGGACTATGTCATTTGCCAAATATGGTGTGAGGTCTATTCTAAACAAATCTCATTTGGCTGGACATTCTAAAAATATGTGCATTTGGTAGGTTATTCACTGATTCCCTGTCCCACACTGACTTCTCCTGTGGGTATGCGGGATATGTGATTTGCCATATAGTGTTGTTTGCCCTTGCGTATGACCATAAAGAAGTAAAATTCCAAAAGTAGAAGTAACAATCGAGCAATGCATCATGTTGCAGAGGGCTTATTCACAAGATAAAGCAATGCTTGATGATCCACAAAGAAGGTAAATAGTGTCACTAGAAGATAGTGTCCAAACTTCTTTTGTAATATTTCCACACAATAAAAGTTTGTTGCTTAGTTCGAAAGTTAGTTAGTCAATAAGGTTACTAAATAAAGACTAATTAAGGTAAAAACTAATTAACAGTAATAATTAAGGTTTTTTATTTAATTAAAAATATTTTATTTAGAAAAATCGAGAGTCGTAAATCCGATATTTTTCTCGGATTGACAAGGACCATAGCCACCCTTCACGTAAATTACAACGTGAACGAGACTTATGAGTTATATTAATCACTAGGTTAATGTGTATAGTTTGGATGGTCCAAAAATATTAGATTATGGGCAAAACTAGTATATTTTGGATATTTTAGATATTATCCTAAAAAAGATATGGAGATTTTTAGAACTAGATGTCATTTAAAATACAAGACAAGTGATGTTTTAGTTAGTTTTGGAGAATTTATAGAAAGAAAAATAAAGAAAATTGACTTGCGAAATCGTGCGCGCCGCGATCATAGTCTACAGGCAGTAGACAGGACTTCGAACAGAGAAAAGAATGAGTGAACTAAGAGCTTTCTAAGCAAGTCTCAAGTGTCTTGGGGTTTTACCCCCCTTTTGGAGCCAATGCAACCATCAGATTTATGATCTGAGCATCAGATCACTGAGTCTTCTAAGAGCCCCTCCACTCTTATTCTCAAACTTATCCCCTCCTCTCTAATTCATTATATATATGAGGTATGGGGAGGCACAAGGGAGCATAAGGAGACCTCGAAAGGCTACAAGAGAGAGGGAGAGAGAGAGTATATCCATCCAAGAAATTGTGAGAGAGAGCTTGAGAGAGAGAGAGAGAAAGAGAGAGAGAAGAGTTACCCTGAGAGGCTGCACAATTTCCCTCTATCTCGATCCTCGATTTAACCATCTTCTCTTACACTCTCCCATCTCGAATCTATTCCACCTTCTTAATCTCTTGATTCTACTTGCCGATGATGGCCTCCAAGCGAAGAATGTCATGTGCAGATAACAATCCTACAACCAACAGCAAAGCTTCGGGTGAAGGCATCACTATCAATCCAATTGTGGTACCGGTCGTAAGTAATGTATTTTCAAATTGATAGATGCTTGTTTTAATGCTCGCAAGAGATGCATTAGGCTTCATACCTTGTGGTGCTAGAATAGGCCATTGAAAAGGATAAATCGCATCTCAAATATTCAAAGATGAAGTTTGTGAAGTGCTTATATCAAAGGGAGTTAAATTGCACCTAGTTGCTATGTGATGAATCCATGCATAGCATAAGCAATATATGGGACACTAAAGTATTGAGCATCGATGAGTCTTTGATTAATATTTACCAAGGATAATATTATTTAAAGTTCACAAATGCATATACACGATACATACATGGGAGAGATTATGTAAACTTTACATCGATGACATGCGACTCCTTGCCCTAGACGAAAGGAAGATAAAGCCAAGAAAAAATGTTGCATAGTAGGGAAAAGCTAAAAGATAATTGTCACTTAGAGAAGAGGCATAAAAGCTCTTGCTAGATTGATTAATTTGCATTGGAATGATAGGATTTACATCATGTATAGTATTGGAACCTTTAGCATATGCCTTAGGCTAAAGGAGGGAATATTAAGTAAATTCTACTCTTTGGTCCCAAGGGGGAGAGCGAATATGCGATGGAATTATTGTCACATCTATTATTGTATTGTTTGGAAAAAATACAATTAGTTTTGTTGGTTGATTCAACAACACCCTAAATGTTTTTATTTCAATCAAGGGATTGTTGCATTATGATTTGGATAAATATTCCAAGGCTTGTGTTGATGACAAATGAATGGCAGGGGTCTGTAATGACAAGTTGCCATGGGAATAAAGGAATGTTTTTCTTGAAGATGATATTAGGACTGATTGCTTTGATTGTGCTTGAATTTTAATTGGATTAATTAAGAAATGATATTTTGCACCCGTGGATCATCTCCAAGATCACATCACGGATTATCCCGAGAGGGCACTACTCGATTCACAGGCCAATGGTTGAGTGGTGAAAAGGCCAACCACGGAAATGGCATCTCACTCCTAGACCGCTTGTGGGTCAGGTGGAGCTCTGGACACCCCTTGCCTGTTCAGAATGGAGTTGGAGATCCCCGTGAGCCCAATGTCTGGGACACTAGATATGTGCCACCTATGGATATTGCACAGCAAGTATCCAAGTTTTGCCATGGCCTGAACACTCCTTTGAACCACCGTCTTGAAGCAATGCATCCAACGGACTTGCAAGACGCATTACTCCAAGTGAATCCAATTGTCCAAGAAGTTAAATCGGCCAATTTTAGCAAAGATGACTATGGAGATCAGAATAAGAGATGCCATACGTGCGAAGAGATAGGGCACATCCGTAGGAGATGTCCCTACCGTCAATGCTTCCATTGTAATGAGCTAGGACACATCCAAGCAGACTGCCCTGATCTAAGTCCAGAAGACATTGAGCCTCCAAGAAAATGAAGCTACACAGGTGCAATCTATGGATATATAGACGAATCAGATGAAGACAAAGATCTAGAGCCCACTAAACTTTATTAGGACGACTAAAATTCCTAGAAGCTTAATTGACATGTAACACAATTGAGAATAAATCCTACTCTTGTACCTATGGTTAATTCGAATGATATGAGTGCACTACTTGAAATATTAAGAGTAGCGCAGCAGATGCATGGTGGGTCTTAACCCACAGGTCATAAGCCCTATTAGTGCTTGTCTTCCCTAGTTTCTCTCAAGATGAGGACATCTCGATTTCTCTGGGGGGGAGGATGTAATATTTCCACACAATAAAAGTTAGTTGGTTAGTTCGAAAGTTAGTTAGTCAATTAATAAGTTAGTAAGGTTACTAACTAAATGCTAATTAAGGTAAAAACTAATTAACAGTAATAACTAAGGATTTTTATTTAATTAAAAATATTTTATTTAGAAAAATCAAGAGTCGTCAATTCGATATTTTTCTTGGATTGACAAGGACCATAGCCACCCTTCACGTAAATTACAACGTGAACGAGACTTATGAGTTATATTAATCACTAGGTTAATGTGTATAGTTTGGATGGTCCAAAAATATTAGATTTTGGGCAGAATTAGTATATTTTAGATATTATCCTAAAAAAGATATGGAGATTGTTAGAACTAGATGTTATTTAAAATAAAAGAAAAGTGATGTTTTAGTTAGTTTTGGAGAATTTATAGAAAGAAAAATAAAGAAAAGTGATTTGCGAAATCGCGTGTGCCACGATCGCAGTCTACAGGCAGTAGACAGCACTTCAAACAAAGAAAACAAGAAGAAGTGAACTAAGAGATTTCTAACCAACCGTCTTGGAGTTTTACCCCCCTTTTGAAGCCAATGCAACCATCAAACTTATGATCTGAGCATCAGATCACTGAGTCTTCTAAGAGTCCCTCCACTCTTGTTCTCAGACTTATCCCCTCCTCTCTAATTCATTATAAATATGAGGCATGGGGAGGCACAAGGGAGCATAAGGAGACCCCGAAAGGATGCAAGAGAGAGGGAGAGAGAGAGTATACCCCTCCAAGAAATTGTGAGAGAGAGCTTGAGAGAGAGAGAGAGAGAGAGAGAGAAGAGTTACCCCGAGAGGCTGCACAATTTCCCTCTATCTCGATCCTCGATTTAACCATCTTCTCTTACGCTCTCCTATCTCGAATCTATTCCACCTTCTTAATTTCTTGAGTCTACTTGCGGACGATGGCCTCCAAGCGAAGAATGTTGCATGGGGATGACAATCCTACAACCAGAAAAATAGAGCTTCGGGCGAAGGCATCATTATCAATCCAATTGCGGTACCGGTCATAAGTAATGTATTTTCAAATTGATATATGCTTGTTTCAATGCTCGCAAGAGATGCATTAGGCTCCGTACCTTGTGGTGCTAGAATAGGTCATTGAAAAGGATAAATCACATCTCAAATATTCAAAGATGAAGTTTGTGAAGTGCTTGTATCAAAGGGACTTAAATTGCACCTAGTTGCTATGTGATGAATCCATGCATAGCATAAGCAACATATGGGACACTAAAGTATTGAGCATCGATGAGTCTTTGATTAATCTTTACCGAGGATAATATTGTTTAAAGTTCGCAAATGCATATACATGGTACATACATGGGAGGGATTATGTAAACTTTACATCGATGACATGCAACTCCTTGCCCTAGGAGAACGGAAGATAAAGCCAAGAAAAAATGTTGCATAGTAGGGAAATGCTAAAAGATAATTGTCACTTAGAGAAGAGGCATAAAAGCTCTTGCTAGATTGATTAATTTGCATTGGAATGATAGGACTTACGTCATGTATGTATTGGAACATTTAGCATATGCCTTAGGCTAAAGGAGGGAATATTAAGTAAATTCTACCCTTTGGCCCCAAGGGGGAGAGCGAATATGCGATGGAATTATTGTTGCGTCTATTATTGTATTATTTGGGAAAAATACAATTAGTTTTGTTGGTTGATTGAACAACACCCTAAATGTTTTTCTTTCAATCAAGGGAATGTTGCATTGTGATTTGGATAAATATTCCAAGGCTTGTGTTGACGAATGAATAGCAGGGGTCTGTAATGACAAGTTTCCATGGGAATAAAGGAATGTTTTTCTAGAAGATGATATTAGGGCTGATTGCTTTGATTGTGCTTGAATTTTAATTGGATTAATTAAAAAAGGATATTTTGCACATGTGGATCATCTCCAAGATCACATCACGAATTATCCCGAGAGGGCACTGCTGGATTCACAGGCCAATGGTTGAGTGGTGAAAAGGCTAACCACGAAAATGGCATCTCACTCCTAGACCGCTTGTGGGTCATGTGGAGCTCTAGACACCCCTTGCCTGTCTAGAATGGAGTTGGAGATCCCTGTGAGCGCAATGTCTGGGATGTTGGAAGATCCTATTCTAGATAAAGGATGGAAATTTTAGTGCCATGTGATTTGGACCGGGTACTTCTGTTGGACATAAGGGATACATAATTCTCCTGTATGGGTAGGAGACAAAGATTAACTTAAAGATAAGTTAAGGAACTTGTTTGATAAAAGGACTGCTTGTTTTGTTTTTATGCATGTGTTGTAAATTATGTGAATGAACTCTGTGCCCTAAAAGGCTTAATTAATGAAGCTGATTTTAAATGTCGCACATAAATGTGGTAGGACCTAATTAGACAACTAAAGCTATCAAGAAAAGCGGGTGGACGGAATCCCCCGATGGGTCCATCCTATGGCTAGGCGGTCCCAGAGAACTGGGAGGCTTCTCACAAGGATGTACCATCGGATGACTTTAGGTATTGTTAAGTTAGAACCCGATTCATGTCATTTTAGCGGACCAGAATGGGACTATGCCCTACAGACAGAGAGGTTGAGCGGTACATCCCAATCATTTCCCATTCTCTATGAACCAAGTGCAACATAAATCTGCTTCAACTATGTTGTTCCTACTCAAAGTGGGCCATCTGGAGCTCGACGCTAGCTACTTCCTAGAGACTTGGCTGATAGGAAAGAAACCCTGACTTCAGGTCGGTCCTAAGTGGAAACGGCCGGATACTTTCGCTTCGGGGAAGACTCGGGAAGACCTAGATCGCAAACCCTATGGCATTCCTTGCGACTGCCAGGTGGCCCTTTCTAGACTCCCCTCTCGATGGGCTGCTAAGATGTGTCTCACAAGTGGTCAAGCAGACACGGTACATCTTTAGATTAAACACCATGGCTAACCCTTCCCTCTCTATTGTGTAGTAGTTCATTTCTGTGCTACTGAGTTGTTTGCTAGCAAAGCTCACTGGATATTCTAGGTTATGGTCACTAGGTTGGCACAACACTGCCCCCATGGTAAGTTTTGATACATCAATGTGCACATGGAAGGTAATAGGCCAATCTAGGGCTCTTAATATAGGAGCTGAAGTTAGGGCTTGTTTAAGCCTTTCATATGCTTGTTGACATTCTTTGGTCCACTCAAATACTATTAGGAGCTTATACAAGGGTTTAATAATCAGAACTAGCACTTTAAGGGATTTAGTGAGAGACCCTATTGCCAACACCGTTCAAAGACTATTCGCAGTCTTTCCAAGTGCTATTCCAAGTTGGTGTGGATGCACAAATGATCAACAAAGACTTCCAACCATTTTCTAAGCATGCCCTTGAAGATGGCACAATGGGGCACTGGAAGGTAGCAGGAGCATTGGTCTGTCCAAATGGCATGATTATGTAGGCAAACACCCCCCATTTTGTGGCAAATGCCATCTTGTACCGATCATCCGAATGGACTTGCACTTGATTATAGCCTAACAAGCCATCTAGAAAACTGTAGGCTTTCCTTCCTACCACTCTGTCTAGCATGTGCTCAGTATATGGTAACATATAGTCGTCTCTCTTTGTAGCTGCATTGAACTTTTTATAGTTTATGCACACTTGAATATTTCCATTCTTTTTCATGACTATGACTATGGGTGATACCCAGTCTGTGTGCTCTATCTTGTAAATGAATGTTGCCTTCAATAGATTATCAATCTCTTCCTTCACTATGTGTGCATGCTTAGGATTCATCATTAGGGGACATGAGAATATTATGAGTCACGATACTTGAATCTATTCCCTTTAGCTTGTCTAAGGACCATGCAAACACATTGGTGAATTCCCTTAAGAAATTTATGAGATCATTCTCCTCCTTCTCGATTAGGTCGTCCGCTATGTACACGAGTCAAAGGCTTGTCCTCTTCTCTTGCCAAGTTGATCTCCTTAGTCCTTCGTCGATGGGTTCACTTACTTTCCCTTTTCATCTGGCTCCTACTAACACTACTATTCGATTACCCTTGAACTTTGTGAAGCGCTTGGCCAGGTCCTAGGGTTTCTTCTACCTTTCAACTTCTAAAGACTTTGACTATTTCTCTCTCCTCCTTTAACATCCTATATCTTAGGTGGACTAGGAGGTCCCCCTTGGCGCATTTTTTCCTAAGTGATCAGGGCATTTCGAGGTCACTATCAAAGCTCACCTCTGACATGGAGTTATACTCGCCATCCTCATTGGAAGAGGTTGTTTCCCCTAGTGTTGTTTCCCTTAGTCATTGCAACTCTGAAGCTGACTCCACTCCAAATAATGGTGTGGTGCAAGGCTAAACCAATCTTGCTCACTCATAATCTACCACCTCTAAGCATTCTAGCCAAGCTCGATCACAATCTACCTTGGCAACTCCCTTGCTCACCCTAAACGTGTTGACCTCTCATGGTTTAGTATCTGCTCTAATTTGCTTAATCACTCTTCCATCCATGTCATATTCTATGTTCTCTAATTCCTCTTCACTTTCCTCTCACTGATGGAATAGTAGTCTTTATACTCATCATCAGAACCCTCATACTTGGACCGTGCCATTTTTTTCAAGGTTCCTATTTTGAAGTTTTTTGTCACTTGTCATGAGAATCCATGATAGGTTTAAGTCGTGCACCTTAGTCCACTGCCACTCTTTTATTTTCATAAGATCCTTGAGGGGCTTTAAATTGGTAGCTAGTTTGCTAGCTAGCTCACTTGACAGTCAAGGATTTTGTGGAGTTCCAATTTGTTAGTTTGGGACATGATAGGTGATTGGCATTGGTTGGCTGATGGAACTCTTGGCCATCATGCACAAGGGCATTGTGGATAGGTTAGAGATTATGGCTTTGTTGGCCTTACTAGGTGAATCTACAACTTGCCTATATTCATCCTCATCCTCTGAGAATGGGAGATCAATGGTTTCCAACACGTGCATCTAGTCATGCTCATCCTTAAGGCAAGGAATATACCTTATTATAGGTCCATATTCACTTCTAGCCCTTGTGTCACCCTTTACCATGGCAAATATGGCATCTAGGTCCACTAGTAATGTTTTCCAAGTGTTCATTTCTACTTGGACTGCTTCCAATCTATTTCCTAAGAATATCAGGCTATTATCCCATTCCTCTATCACTTTGGCATTCCTCATCCAAGGTCTGCCTAGCAAGATACCATAATACACTACCTTCATGACTGTGAAGCCCACAAAGAATAGGATTCCAACTATCTTTAGAGGCCAATCCTTCAGGACTCCAAAAGGTCTAACCTTCATCCCATTCGCTAAAGTGACATTGAACCTTGTGGTTTCTACCAGTGGGTTTCCCCAAGCTTACAGGACTGTGTGGCTAAGTACACTAACCCTTGCTCCTGTGTCTACTATTCCCTTTCACATAGTATTTCCTAGGACAATTATAGGTAAGACTGTGTACATCTCAGTGCCTTCCCAAAAGGCATTCACTTGTGAGGAACTAGACATTGGATTCGGTGCTAGGCTTGGTATGTGTGTCATGGCATCATGATCTAGAAAGTCTTGGAGTTTACATTTATTACTTTGTTCTACCCATTGTTTCAATACTTGCCATAGTGCGGGGTTTTGCTACCTAAGAAATTCTCCCAATGACAATATCACAAGAGTTGTTATTACTGTGGTTAGCAATTTTCTATCCATCCCTTGGCTTCATGGACTCCCTACCAATGCTCTTGGGACATTTGCCTATTCATTGCATCCTCATTCTACTGATGCAATTGTTCATGTGGTAGTGTTGCCTCTCCTGCTCTCAAGTATGTGGGAGAGATTGGTGGGCTCGTGGTTGAGAGTTTTTTAATCTCGTCCACAATGATAGGTTCAATATCTTACAAGTGAGCTTATGCTTATTTTATCCATTCCTTGACCTTATCCATAGTAGTTAGTTGTTGGTTGGGGTTAGGGTACTCTCCAACCTTTACACTTCCCTTCTCTCTCATCTTAGGAGCAAATGTTTTTGCTTCAGCATCAGTGACTTATTTCCCCTTTGTTAAACGTGGTCCCACTCTCTGTCTTGAGTGTTATTTTCACCTTGGTCATCTTTTTCCTCCTTCGTCAACTCTTCTTTCCTATAAAGGATGCATCCAAGTTGCCAGGTCCAGGTAATGAGATATTGGCTTGCTTTGTTTGAGCTTGTGTCACAACATTTATGGGGATAGGTGTGGCCTCATTGTCGAATGACTCAACACAAAAGAGTTTGAGCAACACAGATGGCACAATTGCTAAGGTAGTGGAGGGTTTTCACCTATGGCAATCGGTGAACAAGTGTATGACTCCACATTTGGGACACCCCAAGTCGGCCTTCTCTCTATTTGCTTGCTCCTTTTTAAGGCAGCAAGATGAGATTTGCATTGGATGACCACACATAAAACATGCTATGGGCTCATGGTTTTGAGCTCCTCCTAAGTGTAATATTCCCAGGCAATAAAAGTTAGTTGGTTAGTTCAAAAGTTAGTTATTCAATTAATCAGTTAGTAAGATTACTAACTAAAGAAAAAATTAACTAGCATTAATAACTAACTAAAAAATAAATAAAACCGAGTCGTAACTCGATATTTCTTATGAATTAACAAGGGCCGTAGCCACCCTTCATGAAAGTTATAACGTGAACAAGAGATATGAACTATATTAATCACTAATATTTATGTGCGTAATAAGGATGGTCTAAGAATATTAAACTTTTGGACAAAACTAGAATACTTTAGATATTTTGGAGATTATCTTAATTTATTTATTTTTAAAGAGATATGGAGATTTCTAGAACTAGATGTCATTCAAAAAGAAAAAAACAAGTGATGTGTTAGTTAGTTTGAAGATTTTATAAAAAGAAAAATAAAGAAAAGTGATTGGCGAAATCGCGCGCACCGCGATCGCAGTTTACAGGCAGTAGACAGCACTTCGAACAGAGAAAAGAAGAAGGAGTGATCTGAGAGCTTTCTAACCAAGTGTCTTGGAGTTTTAACCCCCTTTCAGAGCCAATGGAACCATCAAATTTATGATCTGAGCATCAGATCACTGATCTTTCCAAGATCCCCCTCCAGAAAGAGCTCCACTTCTCAACCACAAGCCCTCTTCTCCAATTCACTATAAATAAGAGGCATGGGGGGCACTTAGGGAGACATAAGGAGACCCCGAGAGGCTGCGAGAGAGAAGAAGAGAGAAAGAAGAATACTCCTTCAAGAGGCTGCGACAAGCTAGAGAGAGAGAGAGAGAGAGAGAGAGAGAGGAAGAGAGTTAGCTCAAATCCCTTGTCTCGATCTTTGACTAAGCCATATTCTCTTACCCTCTCTCATCTAAAATCTATCCCACCTTCCCTATCTCTCAAACCACTCGTGGACGATGGCTCCAAAGCGACGAAGTGGAAAAACCATGGAGATCAACGCAACCGGTCAAGCAACGCGTATTGCCAATGATACGGGAGTGCCCGAGGTTGTGAGAGTTGCCACTACCAATGGAACATCGGGTGTGGCTAATGTGAGCGTGAGTAAAGATGAAGTTCCTAATGTCGTCATGCTGTCAAACCAGGTTATTCATTACTAGATTATTATTTTGCAATATAAGATAATTACATAAGATATTAGCTTCCATATTCTTCACTTACACATTAAATTGATAAATCATCTAGAAAACATATTAGTACAAGCATAAAATGATTAATCACTATGATTTGTAGCTAGAATAGTTGAGATTCTAAGGCATAGAATCAGGATAGAATTAATTGCCAAAGGTTATTGTACATATGTCTCTAGGCGAATTCAATATAGTTATGATCAAATGCAATGAGGTTACGAGTTGATTAGTGATGGTTATAGAAACTAATTGTCTATTTAGGAATCCTATAGGTCATCTCGTTGAGTTATCGATACAATATATTTCCTTAAGGGATTTTGCTTATGTTGGATAAGTGAATCCAAATGGAAAACTCATGCCTTGCTTAACATGTTATAAGAGGTGTACTCAACACTTCTTTATGGGGAGAAGAATCCTCATTAGAATGTAAGGTTACCTTAGGATAAGGTCTACCTTGGCTATGTGAAGCTGTGAATTACATGTTGGGATGATTGTCATTGCATCATTTGATACACATTTGAAAGGACTGTTTGTGTTTGCTAGAATCTAGATTTTTTATTGAAATTATTGTCAACACAATAAAAGGAAGGATCGCGCTAGGCTACCCCCAAGGTGGTGGCGAGACCCTACTCCAAGGGGGTCATGATTATCGCTACGAGAGGCTTGGACCGGCTCCGTAGGCAAAAGGTTTGTTAATAGGGATAGTCTCGGGCAGTAGGAATTGTAGGTGCCAGAGGGGGATCTGGCTGTAAATCCTGCATTGTTCCAAGAATCTGACGAGCCCCTTCGTGACCAAGGATGGGATCCTGGAACCCTAAATACTAGTTATCAGGGTGAAATCTCAGTGGACAGAATATCCTTTTGGAATTCTGTGTATCTTCCGCTGGGACGGAATGATGGAAATTGTAATAAACTTCCAATATAATAAAGAAGTTTGCTCTACTGTTCGAATTGTATGCATGTTGGTGAGATAATTATGTGAAGGAACATGTGACTTAATGGACTAATTAAGGAAGTTGGTTGTATATGTTCCAAAGATGACCCATCATCAGAGGAAAGCGGGTGGGCGTAACCCCCGACGGGTCCGTCCAATGGTAGGGTGGTCCCGATTAGCTAGGAGCTTTTCTACATCAGAAATAGAAATAGGAAGACGATAAATTGACCAAGTAGTCATTAGGTAGAACTGACTTGCATTGTTTTAGGGGGTCGGGATGGGATTTTGCCTTATGGGCAGGAGGGTTGACGTACCGCACTCCCCTCCGTCTCCCATTCTCTTTGAACCAACTGCAATGGCAAGTCCGCTTCAGATCGAGTAATCCTCTAAAAAGTGGAACTCGAAATTACTGACACTAGCTGGCTGCTAGGAGACCCATCCGATTTTAGGAACCCAAATCTTCAGGTCAATCCTAGTGGGTTCGGCCAGAACTCTCCCGTTGCGAAGTAGACTCGGTAGGGCCTAAGTGACAACCCCGTGATGTTCCAAGGGAGCACGGGGCAGCATCATTTACGAGAAAACCTACTGATGGACTACTAAAAGGTGTGCTGTGGATTGAGACTAGCGGACACCTCACAGTTGGTATCAGAGCACACGTTAGTATAGATTACAACGTAAGCTTAAGAAAAATATTTTTTTAAAGCATAGCCTAGGACATGTTTTCTTCTCTTTATTAATGTATGTTTTTGAATTATGGCAGAGTAATGAATCTTGGAAGCGATTCTTGATCTTTCAAGTAATGTTTATGTCAGCTATGCATTCATCCAGTTTTGCCTGGAGAATTCAGATGATGCGGGTACTAGATTAGTTATACAACCCCTCGCCTCTATATCGTGAAAGACGGTAGATGATTAGTGGAGGATATTGCTATATCAATGCAAGCCGTCTAGCTTATCTTCAAAATAATCTGAAAAGGGTAAAATGGATGGAAGATCTTAAAGTTGTTAAGATCTATCTATTTCATGAGGCCAGTGTGACTCAACCCTGTATACTAGAGGCAAAAAGATCAAACTAAACCAATATATCTATGGGGAAGTTACGAAGATCCTTCCAGCTGATAGAGTAAAAGTCATAGGTCGCTCTAGCCGCCGCAACTACAAAAAAGATGGATTTCCTGAACTCCCTCAAAAATATAGATTCCTAGATATTTACTCTCCGAATCCAAGTTACTTCATAAAGGATGTATCAGAGTGTCATACTTAGATTGTAGTAGGGAATCTTTTCCTGAGAGAAAATAAGATGAGCCTGCAAGCCATCTGAATAATGTATTTCCTTCCATCTGATTACCTTGTACATCCATTGTTATAAAAGATTGATTGATACTTTATCAATCAGAGAAATAATGCAATTTTTATTTTTATTTTGAAACCTCTGAAATTGCAATTTAAGTTTAGCATGGGAAGAGATTTTATTTGAGAGTTGTTTCAATAAACTAAGCGAGAGATATTTTGAGTACTGAACTCTATTATTGATGCTATATAGATTTGTAAAAATTAACTGATGAATTGCTAAAAATTTCCCAGAATCTCGCACCCACAATAATTCCCAATGAAGCTCAAGAGAAAAGGAATCTTTTGAAGCAAGTCAAATCCCCAGAGTTTGACGGGAAAGGCGAAAATGTGGAAGCTGATGCAAAAATTTGGATCGAATCGATGGAAGATTATTTTACTGCTGCTGGAACTATCCCAGCCAACCAAGCCATGATAGCTAAGCTAAAATTAATTGGCGAAGCTCAACTTTGGTGGAAGCAGTGGTGCCGAGATCAAGGTGTCCCTGAAAATATCATTACTTGGGATTTGCTGAAAGAAGCTGTAAGAGGAAGGTATTTACCTCCAGCTTATCACACCCAAAAGATGAATGAGTTCTTCAATTTGAAGCAAATGGGACTGACCTTGGAAGCATACTACTCCAAGTTTGTTTCTCTTCTTAAATATGCACCCTCCATGGATATTGTTCAACAAGTGTCCAAGTTTTGCAATGGGCTAAATTATCCTCTAAACACTCGTTTAGAATCAATGCGCCCCATAGACCTCCAGGATGCTTTGATTTGAGCTACTCCTATTGTGCGGGAAGTACAATCAAAGCCTAGTAACAATAAGTTCTGGAGCTACAATAACCAGAACAAAGGAGGATTCAAAGGTCAAGCAAAAAGAACCCAAGGACAATTTTTCCAAGGACAAAAGAAGAAGGCAAAATCCAACGCAGTTGGAAATTTTGTTCCTACCCAAGGAAACATGGATGGTCTTAGGTGCTTCCACTGTAATGAGACAGGACATTTCAGGAGAGATTGTCCAAAGCTTGGTAGAAACCATCACCAAGGCCAATTTCGAGGTCAAGCCAGAGCTGCCCAAGGTCGTGGTCATGTAGCTATGGCAAGAGGAAGAACGTCAAATATTACCCTAAAAGAGACTAATAAGGAGGAAGACCCTACTATGGAAGAAGATATTGAAAGAGAAACTGTTCATGCTGCATTCCACAGGAAAGAACCAAATCGTCAATATTCGGTAATACAGACACCGGCTAGTCATCAAGGTAGATCATTTAAAGTTTTAATTGACTGTGGAAGTACACACTCATTTATTTCACCCAAGTGTGCTAAGAAGATAGGTATAGATACGGTAAATGCATCAAAGCTGCTTGTGGAATTAGCAAATGGAAAGGAAGTACTTTCTACACAACAAACTGCCAAGTAGAGTTTAACCTAGGAGAAAACCTTTCAAGTATGAGGTTCAGAGTAATGAATCTAGGAGCCTATGAATGTTTACTAGGAATGGATTGGTTGATTCCCAATGATGCTCATATCCATTGTAGAAAAGGTCAAGTCACATTTCAGGATTTGAATGGTGAAATAGCAACTACACAAGGTGAAACAGGGAAACCTAAATGTCAATTAGCAAAAGCTTCTCGAATTGTGAAAGGGTTGAAGAAAGGATTACCTGTTTACTTAATCAAGCTTAACAAGATAAATCAAGATGGTCATGCAAAAGAAGAACCATCCTGGTTAAAAGAGTACGTTGACATATTTCCTGAAGAGCTAATTGAGTTACCTCCGGAAAGAGAAGTTGATCATGAGATCAAACTTGTTCCAGGAGCCGCTCGAGTGGCAAAAAGACCTTACAAAATGTCTATTCCTAAAGCCATCGAACTAAAAGAGCAACTCAAGCAACTGCTAGAACAAGGGTATATCCGGCCAAGTAGTTCACCATGGGGAGCCTCAGTATTATTCCAAAAGAAGAAAGATGGAACTGTCCAGACTATCGAGGGCTAAACCAGGTGATAGTAAAGAATAAGTACCCAATCCCAAGGATTGATGAGCTTCTTGATCGTCTACAAGGAGCAAAGATCTTTTCTAAGATTGATCTTCGGTCAGGATATTATCAAATTAGAGTCAAGAATGAAGAGATTCCAAAGACCGCCTTCAACACAAGATACGGCCATTTCGAATTCATCGTGATGTCATTTGGGTTGACAAATTCTCCAGCTACCTTCAACAGGTTAATGCAGGACATTTTTAGACCCCATCTTGATGATTTTGTTCTTGTATTCTTTGATGAAGTCCTAACTTATTCTAAGGAGGAAGAAGATCATGAACCACATCTTCGCATTGTCCTAGAGACAATGAGAACACACAAGTTGTATGCCAAGAAGAAGAAGTGTGTGTTCTTCAAAAGGAAGATTGAATACTTGGGATTCATAGTGTCTATTGAGGGTATATCAGTAGATCCTGCCAAGGTCAAGGATGTTCAAGATTGGCCACCCCCAACCACTATCAAGGAAGTGAGAAGTTTTCTAGGTCTAGCAGGATGGTATAGGGTATTCATCAGGAACTATGCTCAAATTGCAGCACCTCTTACAAATTTACTTAAGAAGCAAGTTGCTATTAATTGGACGCCAATCGAACAGTCTAGCTTTGAGCAACTAAAGCATAGTTTGGTAACTGCTCCTATCTTAAGGCTACCTAACTTAAGTAAGGAATTTGAAGTTGTCACAGATGCCAGCTCTCTTGCATTGGGATGTGTACTAATGCAGGAAGGACATCCTATAGCTTACTCTTCAAGAAAATTGAAAATCCATGAGCAGAAATATGCTACTCACGACCTGGAGTTATTAGCTATGATTCATGCTCTCAAATTATGGAGACATTACTTGCTTGGAAATAAGTTTTCCTTAGTCCAGATCATAAAAGTCTTAAGTAGATTTTTACTCAGCCTGATCTTAATATGAGGCAACGATGTTGGATCGAGGTTCTACAGGAATATGACTTTGAAATTAAGTTCAGACCCGGTAAAGAAAATGTAGTAGCAGATGCCCTTAGCCGTAAAGCCTTCCTTAATGCTCTTATCACTGAAGAACCATCTAGGTCAGAAACTCTGGCTACAATGGTATCAATGCCGACTAACCCTATCATCGAGTTGACCAAGGATGAAGCAAATAAGGACCCAGACTATCAACAATTGTTTTGGGAAGTTCAGAATAAGGAACAAGATCCCAAACTCAAGACTAAGTATCAGGAATTCTCTATAGATGAAGATAAAGGACTTGTTTATTTCAAAATGAGACTATGCATTCCTTCAAGTCAGACTCTCAAGAGAAAGATACTTTGGGAAGCACATGATTCTCCTTTTTCAGGACACCCAGGATATGCAAAAACTCTTAATGCTATCAGAAAAAGTTATTACTGGCAAAAACTCAAGGGTGATGTACTTAAGTATGTCACTGAATGTCTAAATTGCCAAAGGGTAAAATCTGAACGTGTCAAGTTACCAGGAAAACTCCTGCCACTTGACATTCCCCAGATGAAATGGGAATTTATTAGCATGGACTTTATAGTTGGGTTACCTTCTGTACAAGGAGGATATAACTCAATAATGGTGATAGTAGACATGCTAACAAAGGTCGCTCATCTTCTCCCAACAAAAACCAATTACAAAGCTTCAGATATTGCTAGAATTTTTGTAAAATAGATTTTTAGGTTACATGGGTTACCTAAAAGGATCATCAGTGATCATGATTCTCTTTTCACATCACACTTCTGGAAGAGTCTATTTAAAGCCATTGGAACCCAACCTTGTTTCAGTACTGCTTATCATCCACAAACTGATGGGCAAACAGAACGAGTTAATCAAGTAATTGAGGATATTCTACGTGCATATTGCAGGAAGGAACCAAAAAGGTGGATTCAGTATCTATCCTTAGTGGAATTTTCCTGTAATGCCTCCTATCATCGAAGTATTCAGATGACTCCATTTCAGGCACTATATGGTCAAGATTGTCGTATGCCACTTAATTTTTCTGATCCTACTCTAAGGGTAGAAGCCTCGAGAAAAATGTTAGAAGAAATGGATTATCAAATCAAGATCATCAGATAGGATATTCAAGCTGCCAAGGATCGATAAAAGGCGTACTCTGATCTAAAAAGGCAAGAATGAATCTTCAAAGAGGGAGACATGGTCTTCATCCGTGTCCATCCAAAGAAGAGTTATTTGTCTTTAGGACAGTTTAAGAAGCTAAGTCCAAGATATTGTGGACCCTATAAGATTCTCAAGTGCCTAGGACCAAGCGCTTACAAGATACAACTCCCTGAGAATATAAAAATCCACAATGCATTTCATGTTAGCTTATTGAAAGCATACGTAGCTAACCCTAACCATATCCTTGATGATGAACAAGTTGTAATACCTAGCCAAGGAGTCCTTGAGCTACAACCTGACAGAGTAATTGATGTAAGGGAGAGAAAATTGAGGAGTAGAACCCTTAGAGAATACCTTGTCCAATGGAAGGATTATCCTGAAGAAGATGCTTCATGGATAGATGAGGATGCTCTTCATCAACAATACCCACAGTTTCTTTCGAGATGAGGACATCTCGATTTCTCTAAGGGGAGAAGGATGTAATACTCCCAGGCAATAAAAGTTAGTTGGTTAGTTCAAAAGTTAGTTATTCAATTAATAAGTTAGTAAGGTTACTGACTAAGGAAAAAATTAACTAGCATTAATAACTAACTAAAATAAATAAATAAATAAATAAAATTGAGAGTCGTAACTCGATATTTCTTATGAATTAACAAGGACCGTAGCCACCCTTCATGAAAGTTATAACGTGAACAACAGATATGAGCTATATTAATCACTAATGTTTATGTGCATAATAAGGATGGTCTAAGAATATTAAACTTTTGGACAAGACTAGAATATTTTAGATATTTTGGAGATTATCTTAAATTTTTCATTAAAAAAAGAGATATGGAGATTTCTAGAACTAGATGTCATTTAAAAAGAAAAAAAAAAGTGATGTGTTAGTTAGTTTGAAGATTTTATAAAAAGAAAGATAAAGAAAAGTGACTGGCAAAATCGTGTGCACCGCGATCGCAGTTTACAGGCAGTAGACAGCACTTCGAACAGAGAAAAGAAGAAGGAGTGATCTAAGAGCTTTCTAATCAAGTGTCTTGGAGTTTTAACCCCCTTTCGGAGCCAATGGAACCATCAAATTTATGATCTGAGCATCAGATCACTGATCTTTCTAAGATCCCCCTCCACAAAGAGCCCCACTTCTCAACCACAAGCCCTCTTCTCCAATTCACTATAAATAAGAGGCATGGGGAGCACTTAGGGAGACATAAGGAGACCCCGAGAGGCTGCGAGAGAGAAGAAGAGAGAAAGAAGAATACTTCTTCAAGAGGCTGTGAGAAGCTAGAGAGAGAGAGAGAGAGAGAGGGGGAGAGAGAGAGAGAGAGAGAGGAAGAGAGTTAGCTCAAATCCCTTGTCTCGATCTTTGACTAAGCCATATTCTCTTACCCTCTCTCATCTAAAATCTATCCCACCTTCCCTATCTCTCAAACCACTTGTGGACGATGGCTCCAAAGCGACGAAGTGGAAAAACCATGGAGATCAACGCAACCGGTCAAGCAGCAGGTATTGCCAATGATACGGGAGTGCTCGAGGTTGCGAGAGTTGCCACTACCAATGGAACATCGGGTGTGGCTAATGCGAGCGTGAGTAAAGATGAAGTTCCTAATGTCGTCATGCTGCCAAACCATGTTATTCATTACTAGATTATTATTTTGCAATATAAGATAATTACATAAGATATTAGCTTCCATATTCTTCACTTACACATTAAATTGATAACTCGTCTAGAAAACATATTAGTACAAGCATAAAATGATTAATCACTATGATTTGTAGCTAGAATAGTTGAGATTCTAAGGCATAGAATCAGGATAGAATTAATTGCCAAAGGTTATTGTACATATGTCTCTAGGCGCATTCAATATAGTTATGATCAAATGCAATGAGGTTACGAGTTGATTAGTGATGGTTATAGAAACTGATTGTCTATTTAGGAATCCTATAGGTCATCTCGTTGAGTTATTGATACAATATATTTCCTTAAGGGATTTTGCTTATGTTGGATAAGTGAATCCAAATGGAAAACTCATGCCTTGCTTAACATGTTATAAGAGGTGTACTCAACACTTCTTTATGGGGAGAAGAATCCTCATTAGAATGTAAGGTTACCTTAGGATAAGGTCTACCTTGGCTATGTGAAGCTGTGAATTACATGTTGGGATGATTGTCATTGCATCATTTGATACACATTTGAAAGGACTGTTTGTGTTTGCTAGAATCTAGATTTTTTATTGAAATTATTGTCAACACAATAAAAGGAAGGATCGCGCTAGGCTACCCCCAAGGTGATGGCGAGACCCTACTCCAAGGGGGTCATGATTATCGCTACGAGAGGCTTGGACCGGCTCCGTAGGCAAAAGGTTTGTTAATAGGGATAGTCTCGGGCAGTAGGAATTGTAGGTGCCAGAGGGGGATCTGGCTGTAAATCCTGCATTGTTCCAAGAATCTGACGAGCCCCTTCGTGACCAAGGATGGGATCCTGGAACCCTAAATACTAGTTATCAGGGTGAAATCTCAGTGGACAGAATATCCTTTTGGAATTCTGTGTATCTTCCACTGGGACGGAATGATGGAAATTGTAATAAACTTCCAATATAATAAAGAAGTTTGCTCTACTGTTCGAATTGTATGCATGTTGGTGAGATAATTATGTGAAGGAACATGTGACTTAATGGACTAATTAAGGAAGCTGGTTGTATATGTTCCAATAAATGTGTTGTAGGTAATTAAAAAACTAAAGATGACCCATCATCAGAGGAAAGCGGGTGGGCGTAACCCCCGACGGGTCCGTCCAATGGTAGGGTGGTCCCGGTTAGCTGGGAGCTTTTCTACATCGGAAATAGAAATAGGAAGACGATAAATTGACCAAGTAGTCATTAGGTAGAACCAACTTGCATTGTTTTAGGGGGCCAGGATGGGATTTTGCCTTATGGGCAGGAGGGTTGATGTACCGCACTCCCCTCCGTCTCCCATTCTCTTTGAACCAAGTGCAATGGCAAGTCCGCTTCAGATCAAGTAATCCTCTAAAAAGTGGAACTCGAAATTACTGATGCTAGTTGGCTACTAGGAGGCCCATCCAATTTTAGGAACCCAAATCTTCAGGTCAATCCTAGTGGGTTCGGCCAGAACTCTCCCGTTGCGAAGTAGACTCGGTAGGGCCTAAGTGACAACCCCATGATGTTCCAAGGGAGCACTGGGCAGCATCATTTACAAGAAAACCTACTGATGGACTACTAAAAGGTGTGCCGTGGATTGAGACTAGCGGACACCTCACACTAAGCCTCTACCCCTCCCTTTGTCTAAGGCCATGACTGGCACACGTCTATAGTCCATAAATATGGGATTATCCTCTTCATCAAAACAGACGTAAGGATTAATGTATGAATCTTCCTCCAATGGTTCCTCTACAAAGTGCACTCAAACATCACTTAGTGGGGATGGGTCACAATAGGTTTTGGTGGTCTAGGGATTCCCATTGGGTTGATGTTTACCCTTGGAGTGGCTAGCTTTAAATTGTTAGTAGGTGTGGGTAGAGCTAGAGATGCTCCTCTTTCAATGTATGGTTGCCTAACTCCTAGATAGCATGCCTGAGTATAAGATTGTTGGTAAGGTAACCGTCTTGGCAATTGACAATGCATGGTGTCATTCCTGAATCTTCTATAGCAGTTGGCACAAGGGCCAAGATTTGGGATTGGGACATTTAGATGGCAAGTGGTTCCCTCCACAATGCACACACTACATATGTGGTCGTACTACTGGCCTTCGTATTGACTCTTGCAATCTCATCAGCTCTCCGATTTTAGATCAACTATAGCTTGGGTCTAGTCAACACTCTTTTCTTTTTCTTGTTTGCTGGAGGTTGCTCGTTCACTAAGTGCTCTAGTTATCTCGGCACTTCTAAATGTGTTGCTCCCTTGCTGCATAGCCCAAGAGCTTCTCTCCTTGAGCAAGTCATCCACTCATATGGCCTCCTCAAGGACTCTTGCAAGCACATCCCTTTACAAGTTCGAGTTGCTCATTACTAGGGCCTTATAGAGTTCTTCATTTTGCAAATTCTGTTATGAATACAATAGAGATCGCTCTCTCATTGGGTGACTTAGCTATAGATATCCTCATGTAGAGACTCCTCACATGTGTGACATAGTCCCATATGTCCTCTTTGTCTCTTTGGCTGACATTCATCAGCTTAACAATGAGGTTATCGGAGTACCCTGCCTCCGGGAATCTCTTGATGAAGAGATTCTTCAATTGAGTGAAGTTATTGCATTTGGTATTATCTAGACTGATAAACCAAGTCTGTCCCTTGTCTCCCAAGCAAAGATCGAATGCTTTGCTTGTTGAGCAGGGTCCATGAGGTTGTTAGCCTTGCACACCTACTCAAATTACTCAATGAAGTTGTAGGGGTCATTTCCTGCTTGGTATTTATCGAGTTACTTTGCAACTATGGGTTTTTTTTTTGCTCCTAGCATTTGGGGTGGCTAGCAATGATGCCACCAAGGTCGCCCCACTTTGCTAAGTGCTGGTATTGTCTAGAAATATTTTCATGAGTAGCTCGCTCATTGTAAGGTTGGCCTCTAAAGCTCTCTCCTTATCGGTATTGCCTCCTATTTTGTTTCTACACCTGAGATGGCTAGGATCCAGTGAACCTCATTGAGCTCTCTCTCTTAGTGCAACCTATGAGCCCTTTGCTCTCGGCTATAACTTGCAATGCCCTACAATGCTATCCTTACCAATCTCCTCTCCTACTCAAGGTTGGCTATGATATCAGCTACTGGTCTTCCATGGTGCGCTATCCTTATTTGCTAGTTATACTGTGTGACAAGTCATCGGATGTCATCTAGGTACTCTGCCATGTTAAGGTTAAGATCAAGGTTGAGGTCATTCTCATTCAAGTTGGTGCCTACCATGGTAGTTGTCTCCTAACCCACGAGTGTGCTTTTATGATATCAACTAGACTAGCTAAAGATGTATCCCTAATCTTGGCTAGTCTTTCCTTCCCTCAATGGTATGATGGTTTTGTCTTCTCTAGGTCTTTGTTTCTGGTGACTTGGGTCACTTGTCTGATTCACGGGGTTGTACTCCTACTGGTCCGTTGATTTTAAGCTTAATCCCCCTTAATGTATTCCTTATTAATCCAAAAGTTGCAAATGTAGAACACTTATATGCTAGCAGTGCAGCTCGATGTGAGTTGTGCAAAATCACGCTTTCCAACTTTCACATGTGCTTAAATGTCTACAATACATAGTGTAACCTTTGATGAAGTCAACTACATCCAATTTGTTTCATGCCATTGCTGCTTTTTCGAGTGGGTTTTGATTACTCTTAGTAGTTGACTTTGGGTCCTTCATGGGTTGTGACAGGTGTTCAATCGAGTGGGTCAACTTAGGTCTCTATCCAAGGTAGCAGCCGATGGTTGTTATGTCAGTTGCTCATGGACTACTAGGTCAAGGTTTTTAGATACAAATAGCTCTATGGTTTCACCTACTAGTCTTGATTCCAACCTAGACTAGATAGCCTGGCAGTAGGCCTAACAAGTCCTAAAGTGGCATAAGTCAAAAATATGGTTCTAGATAACTTATCCAAGTTTCAAACTTAGCCATCCGAGTCCTCGGCCATCTGAGTGGGCTCCTAAAGGTGTGGCTATCTGAGTGGTTAGAGACTTAGACTCAAACAAGGGATACCCGAATGTGCGAGTGGCCATCTGAGGCCTAAGATTCGACCATTTTGAACCCCAAATTTAGTTCAAGTCCCAGTAATCAGACTCTCATTTGATTCGGACGTCTGAGTGGACTTAAGTGGCTTAGACATCCAAGCGTAGTAAGGATTTAGCCATCCGAGACCTACAATTCTCGCCATCCAATCGTCGGCGAATGAAAACATGCTAAATGGCACAAATATGCAATTTAATGACTTGATAATCAATATCCAATGTACCCAAGGTTCTAAAGCAATGCAACAATTAGCAATAAGGACTCAAAGTATACCTAGAAGGCCAGAATGTGTCAATGGAAAAGATTCCAAGTGTTGCTGCTACTTGTGGACCTATCACTCCCTATCTTTCTCTCAATAGCTCTCTCTCAATCTCAGAGTGTGTAAATGAGCTCTCTCTTACCCTATTTCACCTTTTGCGCTCACTCTTTCTCCCTTTACACTCTATTTTCCTTCCTAGATATTAAAAATATTTTTTCTTTATTCCCCTACTTCCTAGTTATATAGAGAGTTATATTTTTCTTCTTTTTCCTTATTTCCCAAACCTTAATGTCTCAAATTTGATCAAAATGCACTTCTCTTACTCTAACCAATGCATAAAAAGCTTCCTAAACCTAAACTAATCCACAAGAGAGATTCAATGGCCTCCAACTCCCTCGCTTCATACCTAAAACCAAGTGTCATTTTAGAGATAAACTCTTACTTCATCACTTGATTTGGAGTGCACAAGCACTCAAGCTTGAATCCGTTGGTCCTGGCAATGGAACCAAAATGTTGTCACTCTCGTGAGAAAACCACCAAGACCCGTAGATCACTTATTTCTTTAAGTGTTTCAAGCCGAGAGCTATGGCTATCTCTCACATAGCCATGCGCACTATTCTACACACCAATGTAGTGAGCTTACCTTTGAATCTAATCAAGTACCTCCTCCCACAAATTTGTTGATAGCTCCATGATTCAAGATGCACCTCAAGCAAGCTCCATCTCCAAGCTCTAACCTCCATAGCCATGCATGCAAGGAAGGGGGAAGAGAGAAGAAGAGGATGGAGAGAGGAGGAGAAGAGCTTCTCCACGGTCCCTCACTCTCTCATACACACTCTCTCCCTCTCTCACACACTCTCTCTCTCCCTCTCTCATGCACAAGAAGGAAGCAAGAGCAAGAAGCAAGAAGAGAATAAGTTTGGCCATACACAAGACTGGGCTTCTTCATTCATTTCTTGAGTTTTATATGTGCCCTTATCCCTTCCTTGGGTGGCTATTCCCTTTTTGGTCTAGCCTTTGTCCATTCCTCTACTCTCTTTTCTTCTCCTTTCTATTAGCGTAGGCCTCAAATTGTGCCTCTCATTCTTTACAACTTATACGAGAGGGAGCCGGACACTCTTTTACAAAATGAATTGCAATGTGACCAACGCTTTTCTTGCTAGCATATTAAAGTGCTCTTATTATTGTGTGCTTCCTTTTACATTTGAGACTTTTTCTTGCACTTTATGTCTTCAAATTTTTTTGAGTGCACCTTTCTCCTCCGTCTTCTTCTTGCCTTTGGACTGTCTTCCATTTTTTATTTTTTGACTTTTTTGTCTTGGTCTTTTGTGGGTGTAACAATTGCACCATGAAAAAGGATAACAGTAAAGACAAGAGACAGGAATGGACACTACTCAATATATTGGTCAAAGGAGGTCGAGTGATGAGAAGACTACAAAATATTGGCTTGGTTCTCTAACAACATGTAGGTCAGGGAAAATCTAGACACCCCATGTTGGGCCTATGATATAGATGCAAAAACCTTTGTGGCCTGATGTCTATGGACATTGAAAGACCCTATTTTAGATCAAGGGTGGATGATGGATTATTGTGTCCATGGGACTTGGGCATGGATACCTAGGATGCATTATTCCTACTAATTTTGAAAGATTGTTTGATCTTGTCTTTGTGTTTGTGCCTAAATCATATGAACAAACCTATTGTTAACCAGGTAATTTAAAAAAATTATATATATAATTAAATGCATTAGATAATCAAACAACTAAGCAATTCTATCATAAAGAAAAGCAAGTGAATGGATTCATGATGGATCCATCCTATGGTTGGATGGTCTCAATGAATTGAGAATTTTCCTTCAAAAGTGCTAGACTTAAGAGGAAAGTGCTAGACTATCTTAGGAAATATTATAGAACCCAACCTCGTGTCATCTTATGGGGTTGGAGTGAGACTTTGCATTATATAGTTTCCCCTCATTGGTTACCCTCTTTGATGGGCTATTAAATTGTGCCATCAACCAAGGGAGCATTTGATAAGCATATTACACGTGCTATCAAACAAAAATAATATAATAAGTTAGAAATAATTTATGTATGTATTTACTTAATATTTTGACTTATAAGCTCAATAAAAAAATAAGTGGATTCCATCTTTATCTCACAATTAATTCTTATCTTTATTTCACAATTAATGATTACTTGGTTGTAGCCTTTGAAGTCCTTTTGAAGATTTTGACTTTAGAGTCCTTTTGGAGTTAGTTTCTTAATCTAGTCTCGGAAACTCTTGGCAATTCTCCCTTGCCTTTCTCCCCCCAACAAAATGGTATCAATCCTTCCTAGTTTGGGAGATTGGATCTTGGTATATAGTATTATTTTTATATTTTGATAATTTTATGATTATTTATAGCAAATATTTGGTTATGTATACATGAGACAAGTGTTTGTGAATTTAGTAGTCATAGAAATTTGGGTTCAAGACTTTCGCTAGAGTATCCAAGGCATTCGATCAAATTAGTAGCTCACATAAATAAGGCATGATGTCCTCAAGAAGTGATGGGCCATTGAACCAACTTATAAAATGGAGATCTTATTTAGTCAAAAATTTGGTGATTAGTGGATGTTAAAGTAATTGCTTAGGTGGTGTCAACATTCGGTCCTTGATGGTGGCTTGTAAAGATGTTGTCTCACAATATGTTGGGTCATATTTGAGGAGACTAACAATTTTGCATTGTTCAACCATGGTGACAACCTTGTTTTCTATAGTAGTAGCTTCATAGCATACCATCTCTTGAGAAAGTGAGTGATCGATCATATTGGAGAGATAGTGTAGTCTCTTGATGATGACGGCAAGGTCCTTAAGAAGCATTACCTTAGTGAACGAAGGAAGTATTTGGTGAGCTCGCAATTGCTATTTGGGAACCTTGTAATATCCCTAGTCACACATGAACCCCCCTCGAACTTAACAAAAAAAGTTAATGTTAATAAACATTTAATTTTTATTTTTTTACCTCTCTCTCTCCTCGTCATCACGAACTGACACAGAGAAAGAGAGGGAGATGCCGCCATCATTTGGTGTGGAGGGGGGGAAGAGCCTCGACACCACCTCCCCCCCTTTCCAACCACCCACTCCACCTTCCTTGCCAAGTGGATGGCCACTGGCACCCCCTATTACTCTCTGTAGCTCGGGTCGACTGGGAAGGAAGCCATCTTTGTCTTCTTTATCTCACCCGTCATCTCCAAGAGGAAGAGAGGAGGTTCTAGAAACTTCTAGAACAACCTCTTACAAGGGAGGCATTCACATGCTCCATTTGAAAGACCTTCGTGCTCCTTCTCTCTTGCCCCCCTCGCAGTCAATTCAAACCCATTCGAGGGTAGAGTACCCTGCTCTAGCAAGCAAAGAAATTCCTACAAGTTTCTAGCAACCACCGCCCGAGAAGGAAGACCCGCGCTCTAGGATGAATTCCGTCTCAAGACCGCAACAAAGTTATTCCACAGCTCCGTATGCATCCATGGCCTCCAAGTGAAAGATCTCTCCAAACGTTGTAACTCCAACAAGAGCAACGGGATCGTGGACCAAGGGACCACAACTACGGGAAACACATCTCTTATAAATCAGGTGCACCCCATTGTATTAGGAAAAGAATTTGGAGAAAAAAACATTTACATTAATTATCACAATTTAATTGAGCATGTTTTGAGATAGTAAGCGTACTAGGAAAATTTTGTTCATTGCATTCATCTTAGGTGATCGATTAAAATTGCACTTAGAAGCCATCAATTTGCATATAAATTTCATGTTAAAATATATATGAAAAGTTCCAAGAATACGCATTAAACTGCAATTTGGCCAATTAGATTTTATGCATCCGCATCCGTTTTTGCTTGGTTGAAATAATAGGGAATCCTATTACATCTCACAAGACATAGATTGAACTTGTGATAGAATATGTATAGGGATTGTGCACTTGCATCAAACAAATTCATTATTTGCACGAAGTTATGATTGAAGCATTCACATTAGAAAAAAATTGTATTTGAGGAAAAAGAGATTTTTGCATCGGGAAGTATACGATAGTTGTGAATGCTTTTAATAGTTCCTTTAAATTGCACTTATATTATGCATTATATAGAGTGCACTTGTGAAGTTGCATTCATGAAGAAGAAAAGAAGATGAATGCATAACCCGATGAGTAGGTGAACGGATCAAAACTTAGAATATCTCAGCCTTAAGGTTATGGTAAAGTAAATTGATTAGTCAATTGAGTAACTGAAATAAGGGTTACAACATTTAAATTTAACCTAGGGTTCCACACCATACAATTAGCTTTTAATGACTGATTAAGAATCATCGAATTCTTTTCATCATAAGTGAAATTGCTAGTATCAATTGTGTTGGCCAATATCTTGTGGCCCGTGTAACTTCTGATAAAGATGCACTGATTGTATTAAATTATTCTTACTAAGTCTTAGGATTGCTATGATTTCTACTATGAAATCAAGAAGGGTATCTGGTATGGAAAAACCCTAACGTAGCATTCCTAGGAAGTTGAAAGAATTTCAAACTCTAACGAGTTGAAAGGATTTTTCTCAAGGCCCATCTTGCTTGAAGATGAAAGGAATTCAAAGTCCTTAAGTAACTTTATGAATTACGTGACAAACCCTAGTTCAAATGAATACGTAGGGTTTTATTGTAGGAAGCCAATGTCCCAAATTGCAAACAACATTGCAAGGATACTCCTTCATTCAAAAGAATGAGGAAATTAAATTAGGTTATCTTTGGAAATCTCAGACGATAACGGGGATAAGGCCAAGACTAGATGCTATCGCATCAAATCAGGATTTCCTTTGGCAGAGAGAACAAAGAATTGTCTAGTACATATTGTGCACTTCTGCTTGTGTTTGTACTTCGAAACACCTGTTTGGAAAAGGAGTCATCTTACAAAGGAATTGATAAGAAAAAAATCTTTCAAATTGGATTCAGGTTGAAACACTTGGGAAAGGCGTGTTGAGCCCCCCTAGCTAGCCGCCAACCCTATCCAAAGGGGTTTTTGATAATCACATCAGGAATGTGGATCGAACCCATCATGAGAAGTCTCTCCGTAGAAACGTTTGTTCATAAGAGGATGCTCAGGTGCCAAGGGGGGCTTTGGTTGTAAATCCCCTGCCCCTGGATCCTACTCAGATGGTCTACATGACTCGGGAAGGAATCTCGAGGCCCTATTACTAGTGCAAGGGTGAAAACTTGAGGAAAATAGGACGCATCCTTACAGATTGTGGGAATCGTCCTATGGACAAGATTTGTATCTTAGTTGAAATTTTAATATAAAGTTTACTTTCAAGGAATTTGTTTCATCTGTTTTGTGTCAGTGCATAAAATTATGTAAAGGAACATGTGACTAACGGGTTAATTAAGGAAGCTTCTTGTATGTGTTACTACTAATTGTCCTTAGGTAAGTAGGAAACTAAAGCTATCAAGGGAAGCAGGTGGGCAGAACCCTCGACGGGTCCAATAGGGTGGTCCTAGAGAGCTTGGAGGCTTCTCAATATTCAAATCTCGACGGGTCCAGTAGGGTGGTCCTAGAGAGCTTGGAGACTTCTCAATATTCAAATCTCAATGACGTATTGACCTTAGATCATGTAGGACAGAACCCTGGCTCATATCGTTTTAGGGGATCAAAATGGGACTTTACCCTATGGGTAGGGAGGTCGAGCAATGCATCCTTCTCATTTCCTATTCTCTTTGAACCAAGTACAATATGAGTCTGCCTCGGTTTAGATGCTTAACGCAAAGTAGATCATCTGAAGACTGACGTTAGAAGACTGTAGAATGACTTCACCATTAGAAACCCAGGAAGATTCAGTTCGATCCTAGCAGGGTTGGTCGATACGTTTCATTGCAGAGTAGACTCAGGAGTCGCTAATTGACAAACCTTGTGGCATTCCATAGGAGTGCCAAGCAGCATCTTTTAGATCAGACTCCCAATGGACTACTAAAACATGTTGCAACTTAGGCACGTTATAGTTGGGTATCAGAACAAACCAACAAATAACATGATCAAGATAAGAGTAAATCAGATAGAGTGAAGTAATGTTTTCACTAGAAAACATTTATTTTGTTACTCACATGAGGATTGTTTTTGCGTCTAGACCTACGAGGCGTGGAGCAGATTCCTCATATTTCATATCATGTTTGGGACTGCTATGAGCTCCTCAAGCTATCGTTGAAGAACCAACATGATGGGGATCCTGGATCGCCTCTACAACCCTTCACTACTGAAAGGCGTTGGACATGGGGTGTCAGTTACTGCTACATAGATGCCAATGGGTTTGATTATCTTCAAAACAATCTAAAGAGGCTAAAATGGTTGGAGGACTTGAAGGTTATCAATTTATTCATCTTCCATGAGGCACGTGTGAACTCAATCCTACACATCAGACATCGTCAGGTAGAACAGACTTGCTACAGAGGTGATCAAAGTCTTACCAGCAGATAGAATTAAAGTAATGGGGTGATACAAACATCATGGCTATCAAAAGTCGAGATTCCTTGAACTTCCCACCATGACTTCGCTTCCTGAGAATCCATTCCCCAAATCCTTATTACTACTCTGTCCTCCCTATAGAAGAATCCAATAAGGAATTGCTCTCCTAGCATTGATATATCTTTTGAATAGTTATCCAACCTATCTCTATCTCCCCTGAATGATTGCACTTGAGGCTTATACCTCTTTTGAAAAAATAAGAATTTTATGATTACCTGACTTGTTGCATAGTGTTGAAGTATGTGTGACTTAAATCATAATCGCTACATTGAGACAAGTTGTGAAGAGACGTGTAAATGCAAGCTTAACGTAGAAATTTTAATCAAATCAGACACAATCCCAAATGCAAAATCAAGATCATGTTCCAGCACTAAGCCCGACAGAGGCACAAGAGAAATAGTTTCTTCTCAAATAAATCAAACCACCAAAATTTGATGGGAAAGGAAAGACTGTTGAAGCTGATGCTTAAGTATGGATTGAATCAATGGAGGATTACTTCAATGTAGCAGGAATAGCACCTGCAAACCAAGCTATTATTGTCAAACTCAAGGTGAGCAACAAAGCTAGGCTCTGGTGGAAGCAGTGGTGCAAGGACCAAGCAATAGCTAAAAGAACAGTAACTTGGGATAAACTCAAAGAGGCAGTGCAAGGGAGATATATGCCACCTGCATACAAAACTCAAAAGATGAATGAGTTCTTTAAGATGAAGCAGTTTGGTCTATCTCTGGAGGCATGCTACTCAAAATTTTTCTCCTTGGTAAAGTATGCCCTGACTATGAGCATATCCCAACAGGTTTCCAAATTTTGCAATGGGTTAAATCCACCAATGAATACCCGGTTGGAATCTATGCATCCTAAGATTTACAAGACACATTGATAAGAGTAGGTCCCATTGCCCAAGAAGTTCAACCCAAATCCAAGAATAATAGATCTTGGTCTTAACCAGGGAACGACAAAAGCCCAATTTAAAAGAGTACAAGGACAAGCTCAAGGACAACGGAAGAACCAAAGGCAAATGCAGTCACAGTGACTTTGTTCCTACATAGATAAATGACCAAAACCTACGATGCTTCTACTACAAGAACCCAGGCACTTCAAAAGAGGGTGTCCCAAACTTGGTGAGGACAACTCCCAAGGATGATTCCGTGGGCAAACCAGAGCTACGTGTGGTCGGGGTCAAGCAGCAATGGGGAAGGCAAGGACTTCCAATATTACCATCAAAGAAGTAAATGAAGAGGAAGAACCAACTATGAAAGTAGAGATTGAAAAGGCGACAGTCCATGCCGCTCTCCATAAAAAGAGACCAAATTGCCAATTCTTGGTGATCCAAACCCCTTCACACTACCAAGGTAAGATTTTCAAAACCTCGATTGACTGTGGAAGTACACATTCTTTTATTCCTCATACTTGTGCAAGAAAGCTAGGAATAACCACAATAGTTGCACCCACTTTACTTGTGGAATTAGCAAATGGGCATGAAATCACTTGTACTAGACAAACTACCAAAGTGAGATTCCTACTCAATGGAAAGCCAATAATTGTAAAATTCAAAGTAATGAAATTAGGGGCTCATGAATGCTTAATTGGCATGGATTGGTTAATACCCAACGATGCCCATATTCACTGTGAAAGGGGCCAAATTTCCTTCCGAAGTTTTGAAAGGGAACTAGTCACAACTCAAGGGGAGGCTAGTAAACCCAAAATCCAATTAGCAAAGGCATCACGGATAGTTAAGGGAATACATAAGGGTTTACCAATCTACTTGATCAAGTTGAAGAAGCTAGAGCAAAGCAAGGAGTTTGAAGAAGAACCTTCATGGTTGAAGGAGTACGCAGATGTGTTTCTCGAAGACGTGACAGAGCTACTACCCCCAAGGGAGATTGATCATGTGATCAAACTCATACCAGGTGCCGCTCCAGTTGCAAAAAGACCTTACAAAATGTCTATTCTCGAAGCCATCAAATTAAAGGAGTAGCTCAAACAACTTTTAGATTAGGGGTTCATTCGGCCTAGTAGTTCGCCATGGGGAGCTCCTGTGTTGTTTCAGAAGAAGGATGGAACGCTCTGACTATGCATCAACTACACTACAAAGGTGAATCAAGTAACCATCAAGAATAAATATCCTATCCCAAGGACGGGCAAAAATCTTCTCAAAAATTGACTTAAGGTCAGGGTATTACCAAATCCACATCAAGGATGAGGATATTCCAAAGACAGTTTTCAACACCAGATATGGTCATTTTGAGTTCATAGTAATGTCTTTTGGATTAACCAATGTCCCTGCTACATTCAATGGGCTAATATCTTTAGACTATACCTTGACGAGTTTGTACTTGTTTTCTTTGATGACACCTTGGTCTACTCCAAGGAAGAAAAAGACCATGAGCTTCAACTTTGCATTGTCCGTGAAATCATGAGGATGCACAAGCTTTATGCCAAAAAGAAGAAGTGTCCCTTGCTCAAACGATAGATTGAGTATCTAGGCTTCATTGTATTAGAAGAGGGAATCTCCGTGGATCTTGCAAAGGTTAAAGATGTGCAAGAATGACCCCCACCAACCAATATTAAGGAAGTGCATAGCTTTCATGGTCTAACATGATGGTATAGAATCTCCATCAAAGATTACGCCTTAGTTGCGGCACCCCTCACGGATATACTAAAGAAGTAAGTTCCCTGCCACGTGCTTACCTACTGGCAGCATGTTTTAGTGGTCCATCGGGGAACTATCCTAGATGGCTTCACCCGGCACTCACGAGAATGCACATGGTCTATCATCTAGGTTTCCCAGAGTCCACCCCATAACGGAAGGTACCGGCAATACCCACGAGGATCAACTTGCAAGCTTGAAGTCCTAATTTGAAAATTGAGGTCTCGATGCATCAACTAGCTCCATCAGAGGTGTCCCACAACGGCTTCTCATCCAACTGGAGTGATCGTAGTTATCCTTGGTTCATGGAGTGCAACGTGTTTTTCTAGCAACTGGTTAGGATTCAACCTTAATGCAGTTGTTGCACAGTCGCCACAACTTTTCCCTAAGATAATTACTGGATCAAGGTTTTAAGACCTGACCCTACGTAATTCAATGCTCAGCTCTACCTAATTTTTTCTAATTAACGTTCCGTTCAATCTCTTGAGAGAAGCTCCCAGCTTACCGAGACCACCCATCTGTAGGACGGATCTGTCGGGGATCTCGCCCACCCGCTTTACACAAATGGTTTTCTTTAGTTTTCTAATTACCTATCATATTAAGTTATGACATATGAAAGCAGCTTTGTTAATTAACCCATTATCACAAGTTCCTTTGCATAATTTTACAGCACAACACAAATACAAAGAAAACAGTCTTTTGGCAAAACATATTTCACAAAGTCATTTACAATGCTTTTCCCCTTCTGCCTACGCACAAGACAAACCTCTGTTCATTGGAAAATCCCTTTTATTTGTGCAGAAGAAAACAAACCCTCCAAGATTTCTGTCATTTCACTAGTACTGGGGACTCTAGGATCCCATCCTGATTCGCATGAGGGTCAGGTAGTTCTTAGGAGCGATAGAGAAGTTTACGGCTAGAGTCCCCCCTGGCACTCCCACCTCCTCCTGCCTAACGGATTCCTCACCGAGTGACCTCTCACCATCGGGGCCAGTCCAAAGCTCCTCGCGACGGTACAAAACAATCCCCCTTGGAGTAGGGTTCTGCGTCCAGTCATGGGGAGGCATAGCACGATCTTTCCTCTTAGTATCCTAATTATATATTTACAATCAAATTTAAGTGCTGCAAGCACAATCAATATTCCCTGTGCAACCATCAATGCATGCACAAATAAAAAAAGAAATAGCAACAAGTGTTTTTAGCATAGGAAGCAGCCCCACCCAATTCTAGGGTTTCTCTTTTAAGGTCCCACCTTATTCTTAGGGTTTCGCTTCCTACTTGCAACGAAGTCTATTTTATCCTTATGAAAAATTTAGTATTTCCGCCCTAAAAGATAATATGGGCATTTATACCTATGGCAAGCAATTCATGCACTGTCTTGCCGTAACTCACACTTAACAGGATTTTAAATGCTTTTTCGAGTCTGTTTAGACTTTAGAATTTGTATTGATAAATTCTTATCAATGTCCAACAAGTCCTACATACTTCCGATATTTATTTAAATTCCTAATACTGATAGTTTTAGGGTTGTCGAGTATTTCATGGTTGTTTTTGCTTCAACATTCTCGATATTTTAGGTTAGGTTTCTTGTTGATTCATATGTGGGGTCAACTCATGATATTGACGCTCTCGCTAATATAATCATTAATATTAACACTGCGTGAGTTTTCAACAAGAAAATAATTTTTATTTTATTCTACTCATACTCCATGGTTTAATTGATGATGTCCAAACTTTCAACGTTATCTAGAAATATCAATTTTCATTAAGCTATGTCTTAAGTGCAATGCTAATTGTTTTTTTGAAAACTTTATTCTAAGCAATGCAAAAATCATAAGTGTAATTTTTATTTCATCTTTCATACATTGAATTATATTTTCATACACCTAATTTATGCGCATCTAGTATATATTTTCCTATGTAATTTTCTGTTGATTTAATGCATTAATTATTTCATGATATTATCTAAGTCATTTTCTATAAATTATTGTAAAACTCATATACATGTGTTTATCATTAGTAAAATGAAATAGAGATAGTCATTTTCAAGAAAAAATTATAAAATATTCCCTTCTCTAACACCATCTACCTTTTTTCTAATATTATGATCACATGAGTCATTAATAAAATAATAATAATATTACAAAATAAACCATAATTAAGATATTTTCTTAATGATATGCATATAATCTTTTTTCAAGTAAAAGAGTCTTTTCACTGAATAGTTAATTATTATATTACTTAGGCTATTTTTCTAAGCAACACTTCATATGCATTTTCTTTAAAATGTATTTATAATCATTTAAAGCCAAATGTAGCTATAAGCTTATAAAACATTATTTTTTTCCAAACCAATAACATGTTACCTCTATCAGGTTTGCAGGAATGGAGGTTTCACCAATTCCTACTGCGTTATTTTTCTCCATCGGCTGCCTTTCTTGCTTCGAATAGCCTTCTTGAATTTTTGGGACCTCGTGGAGCCATGGATGTTAGGTGAAATTGACGTGGTAGTTCAAGGAGAGTTGGTGGTCCTCTAAAAAAAAATCACCAGCATTTTGCTTAGCAATATGGTTGTATGGGAGGAAGGCATAACAGGGGGTAGAGAAAATGGAAATGAGGTAGAAGAGGGGTATTTTCCTCCTTCAAGGTTCAAGCTAGAATGGAAAAGAGAAGTAGAGAAATTTTTCCATCATCAAAAGGTCTTTCTTCTTGCTTTCTTTGTGAAGGATAGGGGGTGTATTTATAGCCATGAGGGGGAGCATGCAGTCGACTCATTCTTTTGGCTACTTTTCAAGAGCCAAGTGAGCTTGATTAAAAATGCATTTTGATTGCCTACCTATTGGATGGTGGCATGGGGATGATTTCTAAATCCCTTCTCTCCCTCCTATAAGATCAATTTTCATTTAGCTATGTCCTAAGTGCAATGCTAATTGTTTTTCTAAAAACTTTATTCTAAGCAATGCAAAAATTATAAGTGTAATTTTTATTTCATCTTTCATACATTGAATTATATTTTCATATACCTAATTTATGCGCATCTAGTATATGTTTTCTTATGTAATTTTCTATTTATTTAATGTATTGATTATTTCATGATATTATCTAAGTGATTTTCTATAAATTATTATAAAAATCATATACGTCTATTTATCATTAGCAAAATGAAATAGAGATAGTCACTTTCAATGAAAAATTATAAAGTATTCCCTTCGCTAACACATCTATCATTTTTCTGATATTATGATCACATGTGTCATTGATGAAATAACAATAAATATCACGAAATAAACCATAATTAAGATATTTTCTTAATGACATGCATATAATCCTTTTCCAAGTGAAAGAGTCTTTTCACTGAATAGTTAATTGTTATATTACTTAGGCTATTTTCCTAAGTAACAATTCATATGCATTTTCTTTAAAATGCGTTTATAATCATTTAAAGCCAAATCTAGCGATAAGCTTATAAAACATTATTTTTTCCAAACCAATAATATGTTATCTCTATCAGGTTTGCAGTAATGGGGATTTCACCAATTCCTATCGCGTCATTTTCTCCCTCAACCGTGTTTCTTGCTTCTCTTGCTTCAAATGGCCTTCTTGAATTTTTGCGACCTCGTGGAGCCATGGATGTTAGGTGAAATTGACGTGATAGTTCAAAGAGAGTTGGTGGTTCTCTAAAAAAAAATCGCCAGCATTTTGATTAGCGATATGGTTGTATGGGAGGAAGGCATAATAGGGGGTAGAGAAAATGGAAATGAGGTAGAAGATGGCTATTTTCCTCCTTCAAGGCTCAAGCTAGAATGGAAAAGAGAATTAGAGAAATTTTTCCATCATCAGGAGGTCTTCCTTCTTGCTTTCTTTGTGAAGGAGAGGGGGTGTATTTATAGCCATAAGGGGGAGCATGCAATCGACTCATTCTCTTGGCTACTTGTGAAGAGTCAAGTGAGCTTGATTAAAAATGCATTTTGATTGCCTACCTATTGGATGGTGGTATGGGGATGATTTTTAAATGCCTTCTCTCCCTCCAAGCATAAAAAACGTCATGATTTTTTACCAGTTTTTTCAAAAACATCTTTTTTTCTTCAAACCAACTTCATCTGGTGGTTTTTGACCAAGTTACCTCATGACTTATCTAGTTCATAAAGTCGTGTCATACTCTTTGATACTTAACTTACTCAATATCATGCTCATTCTTGCATGTTCTTCGTCTACTAATTAAGGCTTTTGCAATTTGTCTTGCGCTTACAAAATCAATGTGATCTTTGATGCATTAAATGGACTTGAGAACGCTAAATCAAATATGATGCGAAAAAAATTATAATCAAGCCGTCATAATATTATTTACGATGAGTCTTTGCTTTTTGTTGGCTGGGAACATTGAGGCATCTTCTCGTGTTGGATTGCGGAATTGATTTAATGCAAGACTTTATATTTAAAAAATTACATGCGATAGAGTAATTTTTAAAACATCTCAAGTGCAAATTAATTTCTTGATATAAAGTGTTATGGCGAGAATATTACATTGCCATAGTGTGGATAGCCAACTGAACAACCGAGCTTCGATGACCAACTCAAACATAGCTTAGTAATAGTGCCCAATGAAGATCCCAGACTTGAGCAAGGAGTTTGAAGTTGTTACATATGCCAGCTCACTTGCACTAGGCTATGTACTAATGCAAGAAGGTCATCCCGTGGCATATTCCTCAAGGAAGTTAAAACCCCATGAGAAAAATTATGCTACTCATGACTTGGAACTGTTGGCTATCATTCATGCCCTCAAACTCTGAAGGCACTACTTGCTCGGCAACAAATTCTCCTTGGTCACGGACCACACGAGCCTCAAATGGATCTTCACCCAGGCTGACCTCAACATGAGGCAACGCCGCTGGATCGAGGCACTACAAAAGTATGACTCTAAGATCATATATAGACCTAGCAAGGAAAATGTGGTCATTGATGCCTTAAGTCGTAAAGTGTTCCTCAAATCTCTCATTATGGAGGAACCTTCGACGGCTGGGTCACTAGCCACCATGGTGTCAATGCCATGCAACCCTATCCTTGAATTGGCTAGGGAGGACTCTAAACATGACCCACAATATCAGAAAATGATAAAAGAGATCCTAGAAAAGGACCAAAGTCCCAAACTCAAAGTTAAATACCAAGAGTACTCTATCTATGAAGGCCTAGTCTACTTCAAGACAAGACTATGTATTCCTTCGAGCCAAAGACTTAAACAACTGATACTCTGGGAAGTGCATGATTCCCCTTTCTTTAGTCATCCAGGCTATGCCAAGACCCTCAACATGGTCAGGAAGAGCTATCATTGGGAAAAACTTAAGGGAGATAATATGCCAGAGAATGTCTGTCTTGTCAATGCATCAAGGCAAAGCATGTGAAGATGCTTGGAAAGCTACAACCTCTCAACATCCCTTAGATGAAGTGAAAATTTATCAGCATGGACTTTGTTGTTGGGTTGCCTCCAGTTCCAGGTGGGTACAACTCAATTATGGTTGAAGTAGATATGCTCACCAAGGTTGTGCATCTCATCCCAATAAAGACAAATTATAAGGCTTCACATATTGCCAGATAGTTCATTAAGGAGATATTCAGACTCCATGGTCTACACAAAAGGATCATCAGTGATCGAGACTCCCTTTTCACATCTCATTTCTGGAGAGGGATATTTGAACTTATTGGGACCCAGCTCTGTTTTAGTACTGCCTATCATCCTCAAACTGATGAAAAAATAGAAAGGGTCAATCAAGTGATTGAAGATATGCTTAGAGCATATTGCTGTCACAAACCCAAGAAGTAGATCCAATATCTACCCTTGGTGGAGTTCGCCTACAATGATTCCTTCTGGAAAAGCATTCAAATGGCACATTTCCAAGAATTGTATGGACATGATTGCCGTTCCAAGCATTGTATGGGCATGATTGCCATTCTCCATTAAATTTCTCAGACCCTACTTTAACGATAGAGGCTTCCAAGAAGATGCTAGAAGAAATGGATGAACAGATTAAGGCCATTTGGCAAGACATCAAAGCCACCAAGGATAGGTAGAAGGCTTATGCGGATTTGAATAGGCAAGAGTGGCTCTTCAAGGAGGGGGATATGATTTTCATTCGTGTACAACCCAAGAAGAGTCCCTTATCCTTCGAAGAGTTTAAAAAGCTTAGTCCAAGGTATTGCGGGCCTTACAAGATCCTCAAAAGCCTAGGACCTAATGCTTACAAACTTCAACTCCCTGAAAAGTTCACAACATATTTCATGTTAGTCTACTAAAAAAAAAAGAAATATGTGCCTAATCCTAGCCACGTATTGAGTGATCAAAAAATTGTAATGCCTAGCTAAGGAGCCCTTAAACTGTAGCCAAATAAAATCCTAGATACTAGGGAGAGACAATTGAGAAGTAGAACTCTTAGGGAATATCTCATCCAGTGGAGAGACTACCTCGAAGAGGATGCCACTTGGGTTGAGGAAGGTTCTCTTAATCAGCAATTCCCCCAGTTCCTTTTGAGGTGAAAACATCTCTATTTCTCTAAGGGGGAGAGGATGTAATATCCCCATTCACACATGAACCCCCCTTGAACTTAACAACAAAATTTAATGTTAATAAACATTTTTTTAAACCTCTCTCTCTCCCCGCCATCACAAACTGAGAAAGAGAGAGAGGCGACTGCCGCCATTGTCTGGTGTGGAGGGGGGAAGAGCCTCAACACCACCACCTCCTCCCCTTTCCAACCACCCACTCCACCTTCCCTGCAAAGTGGATGGCCGCTGGCACCCCATCACCATGATCTCCACAAAAAAGGGGGTGGCCCCATACATAGCCGTAAGGAAGAGGGAGATCACAAATCACCTCCCCTCTCCTCCCTCACCTATAAAACCCCCTCCCTATTACACTTTGCAGCTTGGTCAACTGGGAAGGAAGCCATCTTCATCTTCTTCATCTCACTCGTCATCTCCAGGAGGAAGAGAGGAGCTTCTAGAAACTTCTAGAACAACCTCTTATATAAGGGAGGCTTTTACACACTCCATTTGAAAGACCTCTTGTGTGCCCCTCCCGGCAGTCAATTCAAACCCATTCGAGGAGGGTAGAGTACCTTGCTTCAGCAAGCAAAGAAATTCATGCAAGTTTCTAGTAGCCACCACCCAAGAAGGAAGACCCATGCTCTAGGACGAATTCCATCTCAAGACCGCAACAAAGTTACTCTGCAGCTCCGCACGCATCCATGGCCCCCAAGCCAAAGATCTCTCCAAATGCTATAACTCCCACCACAACCAACAAGACCGCAGACCAAGGGACCGCAACTATGGGAAACACATCTCTTATAAATCAGGTGCACCCCATTGTATTAGGAAAAAAATTGGGAGAAAAGAACGTTTACATTATTTATCCCAATTTAATTGAGCATGTGTTGAGATAGTAAGTGTAGTAGGAAAATTTTGTTCATCGCATTCATCTTAGGTGATAGATTAAAATTACACTTTAAAGCCGTTAATTTGCACATAAATTTCATGGAAATTTCATGCTGAAATATACATTAAAGGTTCCAAGAATACACATTAAACTGTAATTAAGCCAGTTAGATTTTATGCATTCGCATCCATTTTTTCTTGGTTGAAATAATAGGGAATCCTATTACATCTCACAAGACATAGATTGAACTTGTGATAGAATACATATAGGGATTATGCACTTGCATCAAACAAATTCATTATTTGCAGGAAGTTATGATTGAAGCACTCACATTAGAAAAAAATTGTATTTGAGGAAAAATAGATTTTTGCATCGGGAAGTATACGATAGTTTTGAATGATTTTAATAGTTCCTTTAAATTGCACTTATATTATGCATTAGATAGAGTGCACTTGTGAAGTTGCATTCATGAAGAAGAAAAGAAGATGAATGCATAACCCCGCGAGTAGGTGAACACATCAAAACTTAGAATATCTCAGCCTTAAAGTTATGGTAAAGTAAATTGATTAGTCAATTGAGTAACTGAAATAAGGGTTATGACAATTTTTTTGCTCAGTGTTTGAGAGGTGAAGTTAAGGATTTAAAAAAAGTCAAAGAATTGTGTTTGAATTTTGCATGATCCATGGACACTTATAGTTAGGCCAAGAACACCTTTTTTCAATGCATCTATATTTTTGTGTATAGCATTGTTTGTATGATTGCATGGAAAGTTTTGAATATGCACTTCCTCTTCAAAATTCATGTGTGGTTGAGCATGAAGTTCATCTTCAAAGAATGTTTGGATAGGACACATTGCATGGAATTGAAAATCAATTTTGTACATGAGGAAGTGTTTTGCTTGGAGTTGGCCTAGGGAGCTTTGCAAAAGGCCATTTTCTTGGATGTAGATGATCTAGACTAGTCCTACATGCCATGAGGGAGATTGAATAAGGAAATTCAAAAGTTGAGACTAAAGGGTTGAGAAGAAGAGAAGATGAAATCATTAATAAGATTGATCAAATCACAAATAGTAGATGTGTACGTACTTCTATCTTCAGGTGTAATGTTGATGGGTGGCAAAAATGTGGTTAAGCTATTATTGCATGATCAAGGAAGAGTTTTGAAAGGAACCAATTTTTAGATGCAAGAGCTCAGTTTGGTACAACTAGTCATGACATGATAGAAGGAAAGATGGTTGTTGAGTTTCTCTCTCCCTATGACCATATTTTGCTAATGTCTCTTATTGTTAATCGATTGCATTGTGCTAGGAATGGATTATCATATTAGTCAAATTCAGTTATTTGTGGAGGAGACCACTTGCATGCTTTAGGGGATAATACCATTTTGAAGAACAAAGAGTTAGCTAATTATAAGTGGGCTATCATAAGTAAGATGGTGGAAGTGTGCAGTAGTAATAAGGATGAGGCCATACAATATACTTAAGTTGGACATGTAGCATGACTCATTGGTTCATATTACTTGCGACAGAAGAGGAGTTGGCATGATAATAGTTGGGGATGGCCTACAAAGCCAAGGGACATGATGAAGGAAGCTGGTTCTAGGAGATGGTGGCCAAGTATTGTGGAGAGCCTATGGGACTATGGTGCCGAGCTAAGGGAAGGAGTTCTTCTTCTAAGGAGTCATGACAGGTAGGTGAGAGTTTATGCAATGGCATCATGTGCTTTGACTGGAAAACATACTACACTCATAAGTTCTTTGGAGTGCCATGCTCGATTTTGGGAGGTCTTCAAGTTTAAAAGGCTCATTATTGTGAGTTGGTCGACATAATCTCCATGACTTCTTTCAGTTAGCATTCATCAAGCAGCCGGATAACACCTATAAAATGGGTGACAACTGTAGTATCCAGATTGATTCTAAGGATGAGAAGAGTTGATCTCTGTAACCTTGGAAGCCATGTTTAAGAATTGCTATTCAGAAGGCAATGAGTATGCCTTAAGTAGCTAAAGGACATGTGCTATTTGAGAAGGGCAATAGTAGTTTGATACTTAGTCCTTCCCTTGGATTGAGAAGAGTCAAAGTGTGAATGAAAGGAGCATAAGAGATGATTGATGCTGATAAGGTGATCATGAGGGGTTAGCTGCGTGTTCTAGGAGCTTGGGTGGTAGCCACCAAAATGGAAAAAAGAAGAAAAGCTTAAAAGGATTTTCAATGCATTCAAAAAAGGAAAAAGTTTAAGCTTTTAAAACATGCACATGTCATGCAAGAGCCCGTATTCGTCTATATAAGGGAGGTAAACTAAGAGCAAGGAGCCCTTCTCTTTTTTTTCTTAAGTCATGGATGTGAGGAGAGGAGGGTCATACATAAGTTTTTTAAAGAGTTTATGATTCTTCAAACTTCTACAATCAAGGTGCGAAAAGATTGATATATCACAATCACTGGGATTTAAGGTATGGAGATTATGTGTATAGTTACTATCAATACATAGAAGTAATCTGTAATTATAAGTGTCTTGATTGTTTTTTTATGCATGTTATATTTCATCATTAAATGTGTGTGGTTATTTTTTCAAACTCAAGGTCTTTGTTTTATTGTTTCGTGGTCGTAGTTGCTCTATATTGTGTGCTCTCAATGTGTTTGAGGCTATAAGAGGTGTAATAGTTGTTTTTGGTGGATTGGGTATATTGGTATTTGGTTATGTATTGACGAAGATTCCAGTTCGAGATTACTAACAAAAAAAAATCTTTCATTTTATTGGCACTTCTTGTCATCTCGTTTTTGGGCTGTGTGAGAGGATTATCTTCGCTTACTACTTGTGGAACATTATCTGCACATAACCTAGATTTTGTAAATCCTGCATCTCTCCAAACCATTTAGCATGTCTGGTCATATGATTAGATGCACCTGAATTGACGTACCATACATCATCATGTGTCCCCTTTCCTATAACAACATTCATCATATGTTGCATAACAAACATACACTCATTTTTGTCTTCATTTTGTCGTGAAGAGGATGCATAGTTTCATTGTTGCAGTTTACCCTGTGGATATTATCCTTCAATGAGGTGCAATATGAACTGTTTTGCCATAATAATGATAACAAAACCATAATTGCAAGAATCTTTGTTCTGCCATCCACCTCTTCCTCTAGAGCTCCCCCTATCTCGAAAGTTTCCACGGCCTCCTGAAACCTGCGTTTTCACCGAATTGTTGATTTAACTTGTTTTGTTGGTTATCACCAGCATGCCCCATACCACAGCATCTTGAAGAGAATCTACGATGTCCCCTTCTTGAACTTGAGTAAAATTCTTGGACCTATTCACCATTTTTTTCAGATGAGTTACCTTGCATATTGATCTTTTCGGTAATCATGAGAGAGACCAACTCATAAATATTTGAAAATGGCCCCCGTACATATACCGAAGTGACAAATGATTTCCAAGCCTTCACATTATTAAGACCACCCAAAGTAGACAAAACCAAATCATCATCATTAGGCATTGCATCAATTACTGGTAAAGCATCTGCAATGCTCTCACCTTCACTCATTGACATACATTTTCTCTTTCTTCAAAGTATTCAACTCTTGCTTGAGTTGAATCTCCCGTGCCTTTGTATTTACTAAAAACATGTTTTCAAAAATTGTCCAAGCTACATGTAAAGTTTTTGCATTTTTTAATATACCCCAGCATAGTATTATCAATTATTATAGATAGCCAATACATCACCTTTTTGTCCTTTGCATTCCAAACTTTCCATGCCTTTAATTCATCTGTTCACATAGTTACTCAACTTTGGCTTCTTTTCTTCACTTGAAATGAACTCGTAAAGGACTTTTTCAATAAGAAAGTTTGTCGCATGAAAATTCCATGATGGGTACTCATTCTTGTCCAACTTCTCAATGATGGGGTTTCCATTATTCTCTGCCATTATCTCAAAGTTGATACAAAATAGCCAACTAGTCTTTTGGAACCTTTCACAATAAGTGCATATCAATGCACCAAGCAGCCTTTTCCATTGACTGCTCACAATAGCACATGTAATTTAAAACATGTTTGTAGATAAAACTTGTGTTTGCTTCCTGGCAAATATCTTGTCTTACAGATTCAAAACCTATAACCTATGCACCCACTTTTAATCAATAGAACTAAAATCATAGTAAATCCTAAAACTGTTGTCTATAACCTTGCGGCTCTAAAATGGGGATCCGAATGGCCTCAGATGGACAAAAAAGCTGTGGGAAAGCTATAAAGGGCTTATTTGTAGAATATACAGTGCTCTGCTTATACACCAAATCTCAGAGCAATCTAAGATTTTTACTCTACCCTCCCTCTAATGCTTCCAAAAGCACTATCTTAGAAAAAGAGTGGAAGAATGGGAGAGCTTCTTACCTGTCACTTGTTTGCTTGAATTCTTGCTTCTTCTCCTTCACTTCAGTCTTCAAAACAACTTCTCTTAGTGGTGCTGCTCTGATAACCACATCCCGAATCGTGTGATGGGAGGACTTGCTTGAGCTCTTGTGCCAAATACACACCATACACATAAGAAGAAGTTCACTCAAGAACATAAGAAGAGAGATGGAGGCTAAAATATTTTCTTGTTGGTTTCATCTTCTTCTTTCTTGCACAATACAATGTATATAAAGTATAGATAAGACACAATATAAAGGAAACTGACCTACTAAGTCAAACAATGCATAACTGACTATATTAATCGATTGGCGCTATAATTGTGCTAGTTGTAGATAGATGCAATAAACTAAATATAATAAGTGATAAGTGAATGTCCATATGAGGATCATAATGACTGCCAACATGGTAAGCGTAGATGTGTAGACCTGTCTAATCAGGCGATCCATCATCAATGTCCGCACGTATTGAGCTTGCCATCTCAACATCTATCTCTTTCTCACTCATACTCTTTCTTCCTCTCCCCCTCTCTCCTCCTCTCCTCCTCTCTATCTCTTTCTCACTCACTTTTATTTGAAATATCTATAGTATTTTGCCATGGTTGTTTTAGCCCTTTTTTTTCATAGTATAACATCGCTATATAGCGATACTAATAGAGATGCTTATAGTGATGCTAATTAAGTATCATCATTAATGGCCATCACTACGGTTCATCCCTTGTAGTAATATTACTAAAGTGTTATATTTAAACTCACAAAAATAATACCTTTTATGATAATAACATAGCCATTAAGACATGAGATCTAGACACCATGTTGCATGCATACATAAGATAAACTTTGTATTTTTTTGTACCCCAATACTACCACATTATTTTATGATCCTAAGGTGAATCTTTGTTAAAGTTAGCCCCAAGGGTAGTTTTCCTTAGTATTCAAGAACATCAAAGATCCCTTGCAAAATGAAGATCAAATGAGGTGGTTCACTTTTACAAAGTTCACATTCACAAAAGATAAAATGATGAAAGAACTAGAATATCTTGCTTGTGAAAATCGTTTTTCACTATCATAACTCCTCCAATTGGAATACCATAATCTTTATAAAAGATTGTGGCAACTCTCAAGAAGTTTTTGGTAACATTAAAAGTGAAATTAAAGTGGTGGTGTTGAGTATTCCAAGTTACTTATACAAAGGGATGTAATTATTTAAAGTACTTGAAAGGTAGAGCAAGAGTGGAAGCACAAGCGGAAGCAAGAGCTATGGAGGTTTAAGTAAGAGAGAGCAATATGGTATGTGGGAATTCCAAGAGTCACAATGTGTGACATACCTTTCCTTATTCTATTATCATAGTAAAAATAAATAACTAAGTGACAATGATGAGTAGCTGCCACCTGCAAAGTCTGGATGTGCAGGTGGTAAGCACAATCCTTTAACCCCCAACAACCTCTAACTTAAAGGCGAATGTGCCCAAGTGTGAAGAAAACAAGAAAAAAGTGACAAAGTACAAAGCGTACATAGAAGTACAATAGGATGAGGAATAGACATCATCTCATCCTACGGAGATCATATTCCTAAGAAAGGCATAACGATCCACTAGGAGACTTTTGAAAGGTGAGAAGGATCGAAGCTTGCATAGGAGAGCTATGGTGGGAGAGCAAGAGCAAGAGAGAGAGAGAGAGAGAGAGAGAGAGAGAGAGAGAGAGAGAGAGAGAGAGAGAGAGACTCACAATGTGGGAACTCCAACAGTCACAATGTGTGACCGGCCTTCCCTTTATTCATCTATCACTAAAAGAATAAAGAATAAAGTGACAGTGATAGGTGCCCACCACCTGCAATGTGCAAGCGCGGGTACTATCAGTGTAGTAATACACGGGCGGCTAGGCAGAGGCTCCTTTACCTCCAATAACCTCCCACTTAAAGGCGAATCTACCCCACTGAGGGGTGAAAAGAAAAATAAAAGATAGTACAAGATGTACACATGTACAACAGGATGAGGAAAGATGTCATCTCATCCCACGCCCATCAATCTCTTGAGGAAGGAAAAGCACTCCGTAGAGAGGCTTTTGGTGAGCAGATCTGCAAGATTCTGGTTAGTCAAGATCTTGACAAGGTCAACAGACTTGTCCTCAATGACCCCACATATGAAGTGATACCTCACCTCAATGTGTTTTTTCTTTGCATGGAAGACCGAATTCTTGATTAACTGAATAGCACTCATAGAATCCAAATGCAGTGTAGGGATAGCATCAATACCAAGGTCATGAACCAAACGGCCTAACCATATGGCCTCCTTGCAAGCCTTAGTGGCTGTAATATACTGGACCTCAATGGTGGAAAGATCCGTACACTTTTGCACCATGGACATCCAAGAGACATCACCTCTAGCATAGGTGAACACATAGCCAGAAATGGACTTTCTACTATCTACATGTCCTGTATAATCAGAGTCAGTGTACCCCTCGACTATTGTATCCTGGTTGCCATAGTATATGCACATATCTATAGTGCACTTTAGGTATTCCATGATACCCTTCACAACATCCCAATGCTTCTTGCGAGATGTAGCCATATAGCGTGCCAGAACACCAAGTGTAAAGGCAATATCTAGATGAGTGGCTATCATGGCATACATAAGATTGCTCCCAATGCGGATGCATAGGGAATCTTAGCCGTCTCGGCCCTCTGCTCATCTGTCTGTGGACAATCGGCCTGTGATACCTTTACATAAAAGGCAATGGATAGCCAATAGGCCACATCCTGCATGCGGAAGCGTCAAGGACTTTATGAATGTACTTCCTCTGTAACAAGTAGAGGAGGCCCTAATGCCTATCACATCTAATGCGCATATCAAGTATGTGAGAGGCCTATCCCAGATACTTCATCTCAAAGCTCTTCTTGAGCTGAGCCTTAAGAGCATCTAGCTCATCATGAGCTTTCCCTGTTAATAGCATGTCATCCGCATAGAGTACCAAAAGAAGCAAAGATCCATCATGGGCTTTCTTCGTGTACAAGCACGGATCCATAGCACTACGGTTGTAGCCGTGTGACTGCATAAAAGCATCAAACTTATGGTACCATTCCCTAGGTGCCTGCTTCAAGCCATAAAGACTTTTCTTCAACCTGCACACTAGGTACTCCCTACTAGACTCTGCAAAGCCCTTAGCCTACTCCATGTAAATCTCATAATGCAAATCCCCATGTAAAAATGTTGTCTTGACATCCATCTGATACAAGTCCAAGTCAGGTTGCGCAACTAAGGCCAAAACCAAGTGGAGGGTGGTCATCTTAACCATAGGAGAAAAAACTTCATCAAAGTCAACTCCATGCTCTTGTTTAAAACCCTTAGCAATAAATCTTGCCTTATAAGCCGGCTTGGGGTGTCTAGGGGTACTCTTCAACTTGTACACCTATTTGCATGGTAAAGCGTTCTTGCCACTAGGCAAGGAAACCAAATCCCAAGTCTCATTCTTATGCAAGGAGTCTATCTCAGATCGCATCATAAGTGAAGGGCTCTCGTGCATCTATAACCAAGTCATAATGCATCAAGGGCTGAAATCTGTCAGGGGGTGTCTATCTCTAGTAGAATGCTACATTGCAAGCTCTGCTACCTGCCCAACATTCTATCCAACACCTTGGCCATGAGTATCTACTCTACTGCTACTACTGCAAGCTATCCAACTGACTATACAGGAGCTCGTAGCTCCTCCTGAAATATAACCCTATATATCTCAACTATCTTCTCAGGCTACCTATGCATCTTTTCTTTATGGAAGACTACATCATGGTTGTGGATGACTTTCCATGCCTGCAGATCCCTTAGATGGTAACCCATCTCTTCTACATCTCCGTAGCCAAGGAATATGTATTTAATAGTCTTAGAATCCAGCTTGTTACGCTTGTCCTTGGGCATATGGCAAAATGCCTCACATCCAAAGACACGTAAATGCGCATAAGAGGGAGGCTTTCCTGTCCATACCTCCTTTGCAACTTGGAAATCAATGGCACTATAGAGCGATCTATTAATGACATGCACGGCTGTCGTAATTGCCTCAGCCCAAAAGTGCTGGGGTAGGCCTGCATTGCTAAGCATACTATGAACCCTCTCTTGGATGATCCTATTCATCCACTCAGCCGCGCCAGCCTTGGCACCTCTCACAAGCACAAGCCTTCCACGAGTAATCTTCCATGCAGAGTCTCCAAAAGATACATGATATCTTGCGTCATCAAGCTGTCCAATAGATGTACATCATGCATAACAAAATTGTTGCCAGAAGGAAATTGCAGCCCTCAAGAGACATGTCATCACCTAAGCGCACAAAACCCGAAACGAAACGGTATGAATGGAACCACTCTCGGTAAGGTGTCACATGAAAGGACGCACTTGAGTCCAAGAGCCAACATTGTGCATACATAGAGTGTATCTTTGTCATCTGTGAAGCAACCAGATGAGGCTACTGCAAGGATATAATCCCCATCACTATCCTTGGGTTACATAACATTGATCTCTCCAATTTTAACACTTGACTTAGTAGGTATTATGCTGCAATCAGAAGACTTTTCTCGCACTTTCTCTTTCCCCTTGTCATTGTGACTTTCATTGTGCAATTCATGACATTGTGGCATTATATGGCCTTTCTTCCCACAATGATGATATGTCAGATTTGCATTTCTCCCACGAGACTTACTGCACTACTTGCCACACAACTTGGAAACCAAGATTTTTGCGAATCCCATCCATGGCCATTACCACAGTCATTCTTTGCATTTCCATCATGTCGGTCTCTAACTATCAAAGCATGAGACACACGAGAGGCATCCAAATTCTTACGGTTTATCTCTTCCTATAGAAGAGAGCTCTCAACATCAAATAGCTTCAGAGTAGTGGGAAAAGCACATACGGCACTGTGGAATACATCCCAAGACTCATTAAGAGTTCCAAGCAAGGACAACGGAGTGACATCCTCTTTGAAATCAATGCCCTGTGAAACCAAGTTCTTAAGAATAGCATGAAACTGGCTTAGATGAGCTAACATGGTCACATTATCTTTTATGCGGAGATCCATAAGTTGTTTCAGCCAATACATTTGACTTGCAGGACTTTGCTTGCCATAGAGGTTCTTGATCTTACCCCAAAGCTGCCAAGCACTCTGTGCTTCCTCAACCACATTGTAATGCACGTTCAATGAGAGACAAGATGAGGGTGGACTTGCATAACTCATCAAGCTCCATCCATTCATCTCATTAGTCATAGTTTCAGGCTGCTCTCCACTCAAACTTAGTGGCTTTATCTGCAATTTTTGCACCAATATCTACCAAACTTGGCTCTTCCAATAGGCATAATTCGAACCATCAAGCTTAATGATATTGAAGATAGCACTGCTACTAGAAGAAGATGCCATATTGCAAGTTGAAATAGTGCAGACAGTCCAAAACTGCCTGTTGTAAAGTGCAGAAAATGACAAAAAAACCACCAAAACCAAGGCAAAATGGCAAGAAACGAGTATTTAATGATGTTGCCTACCAAGTACCATCAAAAATACATCAAAATAGCATAATTCAACATGAAAAATACATGGCAATCCGGAGATATATGCTTGCTGTAATTTATGACAACTGTGTACAATGAGAGCTCACAGTAGAGGCAAAAAACAATATTCCAAGTCAACCATTGACTATCAATGCAAAACCAGCATCAAGTGGGCATCAACAAGCACATAACAGTCAAACTAACATGAGCCAACACCCAAGCATGTCAGACAAAGTCCGTTAGTAAAGTCAGTACACCCCCCAATCAACAGGGCAAAATGTACATACCACTGCCAAGACCTGACGAGTACATCTACAAGTACCAAGGTATATCAACCATACATCATCCATGAGGAGATCCTAGTCTCAAGATCTAAAAGCTCAATATGCATAACTCTCACTGCTCAATGTCTGATAAGCGTACAAAGATGCTCCCATTGGCATAAAAGCTATAAGTGTCAAGCGAATAGGCTCAAACAAAGCATGTAAGAGCACCAGTGATGGAGTATCCAAGATCATACATTAGTAAGACATCTAGATCATATATGAGCGGTCAAGTATCCAATGATAGCATCCAATGTCATGAAGAAAATCCCAATCAATCTCCGATGAGCCAAAACAAGACCAAAATAAGCTCCAAAATATCCAAAGTCAAGCCCAAACAAGGCTACAGTATAGCATTTAAGTCCAAACATTGTAACTAGCATGTGCAAGTAACATAAGCATCAAGTATATACCAACGGGTCATACATAGACCATAGGTATAACCTTTCTCACAAAGCATACTAGTGTAGACCAACATCAAGTAAATACCAACCAATACGGAGCTCAAACAAGGCTCAAAATACATTCCGAAACCATCCAAAGCATTTGCCAACCTTCATTTGCATCCCAATAGTCATATGAAACACCCGGGAAGCACCCGTGTGACCAATAGGCAAAGCATAAAGTGACTAAATAAGCTTCAGCCATGGGGTGTATAGTAGTGATTTATTATGTAAAAATGAGTATTTCAGGCCACTAAATCAGCTTCAAATGATGGCCAATCAATAGGCATACATTCCCCTAACATTCGGGGACCATTCGGGCCCAATCGAACATCAAATGTCAATGCTATCCAAGCATAAACATAAACTGCTGATGTAACACTGTTTGTGACTACCTATGGACTATGCAAAATAGTCCTAGACTAAGGTAAATCAGTCCACAAATAAATACCAATGATACAGCACCAATGCCAAGCATCAAGGGGGTATTCCCAAGTGCCAAATGAAGGGTTTTCAAGCTGCCAATGAGTGCCAAGGGAGGGTTGAAGTAAAAAATGAATTTTGCAGGTCTTCAAGCTGGCCCAATTAGGGCTGATGTTGCTGGTCCACATGGCATTAATGGGGTGGAAGGGGGGCTCAAGTAGGGCCTAAAGAAGGCCTACACAAAGCCTTGTCAAGCCTAATCAAGCGCAGGAGCCAAGATATGAAATGGGGGAGCTCCAATGGTTGGTTGCCCCTTCCTATTGTACCTTGCAAACTGAAATAAACACTCAAAAGAATGCTTCAATACCTCTGAATGAATGCCCTGAGGGTGCCCAAATGGGCCGAACAGGTGCTTGGGAAGTCGAGGAGTGATCGGAGCTCGAAGGAGTTGGATATGGCTGCCAAGAGTGAGAACCAATGCTGTAGGGATTTGAATGAATGCTAAAGGAGTCATGGACCAAGCTCGAATAATCATGTGACCATGCTAATACTAGTTGAAAGGTGAGAAGGATTGAAGCTTGCACAAGAGAGCTATGGCACGAGAGCAAGAGCAAGAGAGAGAGAGGCTCACAATGTGGGAACTCCAATAGTCACAATGTGTGACCAGCCTTCCCTTTATTCATCTGTCACTAAAAGAATAAAGAATAAAGTGACGGTGATGGCCCATTGCCTGCAGTATGCAGGCTGAGGTACTGTCAGTGTAGTAATACATGGGTGGCTAGGAGGCTACTTTACCACCAACAACTTTTAGTGAGAAGATCTATAAGATTCTTGTTAGTCGATAAGCTCTATTTTCTTGTTCTCAATCACCTCTCTTATGAAGTGATAACATACCTCAATGTGCTAGATCTTCGCATGAAAGATTGGATTATGTGCCAACTAGATGGCACTCATAGAGTACAAATGCAATGTAGGAGCCATAATCATACCAAGGTTTACTGCGGGCACAACCATAGGGTCTCCTTGCAGGCCTTAGTGGCTGCAATGTACTTGACCTTGGTAGCAAACAAGGCCATGTATTTCTACACCTTGGATATCTAAGAATAGCATATCGAATAAAGGTCAAGACATAACTAGAGGTGAACTTCCTACTATTTACATGTCTTGCATAATCAAAATATGTGTAGCCCACAACTCTAGTATCTTGGCCACCATAGCAAATACACATATCTCCAATTCCCTTAAGTATCTCGTGATACCCTTCAAGACGTCCCAAGATTACCTACCATCTGTAGCCATATAATAAGCTACAAACTCCCATGGCAAATGCTATATTAGATCTAGTGGTTACCATGGTCTACATCAAGTTGCCCACTATAGATGCATACAGGATCTCGACCATGTTGGCCTTCTCATAATCTAACTGAGGATAATATGCATGACTGACCTTCACATGAGAAGGTAATGGGCAGCCAACCAATAGGCTTATTTCTCTATATATGGAATTGCTTAGGACTTTATGAATATACTCATTTTGTGATAGGTAGAGGAGCCCCTTAGAGCGATTGCATGTAATATGCATACTAAGTATATGTGAGGCATGTCCAAAGCCATCCATCTCAAAGCTCTTCTTGAGTTAAGTCTTCAAAGCATCCAACTCATCATAAGTACTCCCAATCATGGGCCTTCTTTGTGTAAAGATATAGATTCATATCACTATAGGAATAACTCTGTGAATGCATAAAGGCATCAAATGATACCATTTCTTGGGTGCCTATTTAAGTCCATAAATACTCTTCCTCAACTTACATACTAGGCGTTTCCTATCCTTTTTCTCAAAGTCCTTAGGCTTTACACATAATTATACTCATGTATGTTCCCATGTAAAAAAGCTATCTTAACATCTAGTTGATAAAGGTCCAGATCAAACTGAGCAACTAAGGCCAATACCAAGTGTAGGTAGTCATCTTGACCATAGGATAGAATATCTCATCAAAGACAACTTCCTTCTCCTACTTAAAACCTTCGTAGCCAATTTGGCCTTATATGCTAGCTTAGGGCGACCAGGGGTACTCTTCAACTTGTACATCCACTTGCATGGCAATGCATGCTTTCCATCAAGGAAGGAAACTAAGTCCCATGTATGATTTTTCTATAGCAAATCAAATTGGATGACCCTCTTCCAAGAATGAGAATCACCTTATTGCATAGCCTCTACATAGTTAAATGGCTTAGTAGAGTCTGTCATTATGATATAATTCATAAAGGGCTCATAACAATTAGGAGGACATGAAGCTCTAGTGGAGTGCCTCATGGCTGTGGGTCTTATACAGCTTCTCCTCTCTATTTAACATCATGATATTACATTATAAGTAGATCCTAGGCCACTACGTCCTTAGCAACCAACTGTAGCATGCTGTCTAATTAGGGTGGGCTATATTGTAATAGGAGACTCCTCTTGAAAGATTACTCTACGTACCTCAATCACTTGCTTTGGACTCATATGCATCTTTTCCTCATGGAAGATAATATCATGGCTATGGATAACTTTCCAAGCCTATGGATAATAGCTCATCTCACTTGTATCACTATATCCAAGAAAGATGCATTTGATGAAATTTGGATCTAACTTATTATGCTTATCTTTAGGAATATGGTAGAAAGCCTCACATCCAAAAAGTCACAAATGTGCACAATAGGGAGGTTTTCCACACTATACCTCCTTTGCAACTCTACTACCAAGAGTAATACATGGGGATCTATTAATGAGATGAACAACAATAATAATTGCCTCATCCCAAAAATGTTGTGGTAAGCCTACCTGACTAAGCATATTATAAACTCTTTCCTAAATAGTCATATTCATGTGCCTTTACAACACCATTCTAGGGTGGGGTGTATGGGTGGTCACCTAACACTTGATATCCCTCTCATCACAAAGTTGCTCAAATGTCTAGAGACATATTCACCCTTATTGTAAGATTGTAGACATTTTAGCCTATGCCCAAATTGGTTCTCAAACATAGCAAGAAAGCCTTGAAACATAGATAAAACATCCAATTTTTGCTAAATAGGATATTCACAAACCTTATGCGAACAGTCATCTATGAATGTAACAAAGTATGTCACTCTACCAAATGTTTGAGAGGGCATGGGACCATAAACATTTGAATGCATAAAAGCCAATGGCTCATACACATGTGTAGAACTAGAATTTTTATGAGAGTTACGTGTTTGCCTGCCATAAAGAAAATGATGACTTTTATTCCTTTCTGGGACATATGCCTAAGACGACAATGCCAGAGAGATACATGTGGAAGATTGATCATAGCCAAAACATGTTCAACAAACCTAGAGACAAGTAAGGAATTGAGGTTACCAACCTTGGTACCTTTAGCAAAAATAAGGCTACCATGAGTGATCTTCCATGGAGAATCACCAAAAGATACATGGCATCTCTCATCATCTAGTTGTCTAATTAAAAGAAGGCTTTTAGTCGAATTCGGGACATGACATACATCATGAAGGACAAAAGGAGCACCAATACCAAGTTGCAGTCTAACATCACAATGCCAATGATATCCAATGCAACATCACCTCCCAGTCTAATAGACTCCATAACAATATGGTAACTATGAAACCAACAATGATCCAAGGTAACATGGAATGAAGAACTCGAATCAAGAAGCCACTATTGAGAGTAAGATGACAAAATATTAGTCAAGTGAGTAGCATCGAGTGATGAAGCAACAAGTACGTAATCATCAAAACCGTACCTCCAAGGCATTTATCTCCTCTATCTTTACACTAGAGAGTGTGGACTTAGGAATACTATTGTGATTATCAAAAGATTTGGTGTTATCATATGCTCTCCCTTTGCCTTTTTCATTATGTCTATCATTGTGCATTTTATGGCACTGCAGCCTATTGTGACCATGCTACCCATAATCATGATATTTCAAAGAGGACTTATGAATGTGAAACTTACTATATGATTGCCCACAAGATTGAGACTTGCCCTTACTATGAGTCTCTACCATGGTTATTATTACCATTCCACCATTTGTGTCTCTAACTGGAAGTGGATGAGAAGTGTGGGTTGCATCAATATTCTTCCTATTCACTTCTTTTGTACAAGCAAAGAACTCTCTGTATCATTGCATTTAAAACCATCTTCAATAGGATTAGCACTCACAGAAATGTGAAACATATCCCATGAATCTAGTAGCGGCAAGTAAGAACAAAGACTTTATATTATCCTCAAATTGAATTCCCTCTAAGATAAGTTGGTTAAAAATAGAGCGAAATTCATTCAAATGAGTAGTCATAGGGGTTCCCTCCATGCAAATATCCACAAGCTTCTTCAACCAATACAACTAAGATGTAGGAATTTGATTATCATAAAGATCACATATCTTCTTCCATAAATCAGATGCACCACCATTAGTCCAAATAACATTGAAGTATATCTACTTGGACAAAGACAATATGGTAGTAGAATTGCATAACTCATCAAGCTCATCCCAGTCACATTTTTCCCAAATTTTTAGCTTTATACCCTTAGCTTTTAATAACCTAACCTTCTTTTTTTGCATCAGTACTACCTGCTATATTTTTGTCTTTCAGTACTACAACTTGTTACTATCCAACTTTTTGATGTTGAAAATAGCACTATCAGTGGATGCATTTGAAGTACCTACCATTATGTTTGCAAATGACTGCAAATTACAAGAGTATGGGCTACTATAATCATAGCAAAACAATCCTAAAAATGAGTTAGAAGTGAGGATAAGAAGTATATAGCTGTCCACAAACAATAGACATTAGAGTGCTAAAAAAAGGTGCTGCTCTCAAAGAAATTGCTCATAAATAATTTTTAATATTTCTATCCATAAAATTGTAGTAAATGACCATACATCCATCTATAAGAAAATGACCAAAGGAGTAAGCTCCCACTATTAGGAATACTTGAGCCACAAATGTCATAGCTAGAGGCAGAGGAGGACTCAAACCCCTTCTTATCCTTAGAGTACAACAGCACAAGGAGAGGGGGAACATGCCTTGCAAACATCGTTCACAAAGCTTGAAACTACCCTAGTGCCACCATTTGTAGCTGGCAACAAAGGGAAGACCATCATCAAAGAGGAAGTCATTTCTCTCATGATGAAGCTCCCTAAGAAAAACCTGCCTAGGACTTCTTGGACTTCAACATTGGCACTTTGTCTCAAGATTCTAAATGGCTCATGCTCATGGAGCATTACAAGACCCTTGAGCAACAACTAAATGAGGCCTTGGAATGTGTTGAAGTCTTGCAAATTGATTACTGTCAACTCCTAGAAGATATTGATGTCAAGGTTAAGTACCTCATGAAGCACATCCTACTACTAGCAGTTTGGAAACCCTAGTGGATTCCAAACCTTGTACTTGAGCTCAGGCATCCACTACTCCTACCACAGTCAAGAAGAAGTGTACTTTGGTGAGGAGATCCAAGGAGGAGGTGAAAATGGCCAATCAGCTCACAAAGGCAAAATGGGCAGAGCTTGACATTAAGCTATGTGCTGAAGTGGAGTAATTGAAGGAGAAATTGATGTTGTCAGAGGCATTGGCATCCAAATGCATGATGTGTATATACTCTCTCCAAGGTACTACTAGCTAGAAAGGTGAATGAATTGAGCTCTTGTCATAGCAGCTCATAGAAGGATGGAGTGTGATTTGCTCTAATAAGAGGGAAGGCTCGACACCTACTACTTGGAAATCTTGATAGCCAAACTCTATGCTCATCAAATCTCATAGCCTTCGCACTCGACCCGCATGGATCTTTGGCTTTATCATAATAGCTTCCACTACTCCCTGCTCTTGGTCTTACCTTTGGCTCCTCTTAGCCCACATCTTGCTTTCAATTTATTTCCCCCGTTCGAATCTGTCTATCGTGCATGGTTCGCTAATACTATTAGTTCCCCAACCTCGCACACATGGACCACACTTGACCCTACAGAAGATGTGCTTGCTCCAAAGATGAAGGTGTCATTGAAGAATGAATCATGTGGTTCAAGTCCTCCATGCATGCCATGTGTTAGGGGCACATGTTGGCTTGATTGGCAACCCAAAATAGCATTCATGGGAAGGCAACTAAAAGAGGTCATCAATTCTAATGGAAGTGGCGTAGTAATACAAGGTGGTGGATTAATAGAAGGATTTCAAGAGATAGCACGAGCACCATAATCTATAAAAGGATCAAGGAAGAAGTGTTGTGGTCTTCTTCTTCTTCTTCTTCTCCTCTCAAGTCGTCTTTAGTGAACTCTTCCTTGGTTATCTCTTGCTTGTCTCTCTCCTGTTGACTTCACATCTATGTGTCTTCCTCTTTACTTCCTCCTTTGACCAACAATTTTTAGTCTTGAACTTTTCTAAACCCTAATGTTTGCCTATAATCCTACAATATTGTGTAATGTTGTGGGATTAGCCAAGTTAATCTAATCCATTGTTATGTATTTCTTCTAATTAGATAATTCTCTAGATGTACTTTGTGTTCTAATGTGTTATCAAACATTGTGCACACTTGATGGAATATATGAGCATTCTCTTTTTGGGAGTAACTATTTGTCTCAATAGAGCATAATGGTAGTTAACTATATTGGTATAATTTGTTGTTAAGTCTACAATGCTAGCATATCCCTATGTTAGATTTGGGTATGATAAGACTCTGTTGTTCCGTAGATTTGGTGCAACTGGTTTGCACCTAGTGACCATAGCTAGAACTTGGACCCGATTATACTTCCAATGACTCAAATAACTAAGCTCTACAATATAAATAAAAGTGGCTCCCATTAGAAGCAAATTCAAAATTTCTAGTTGAAGCAATGGCTAATATCCAAATAGATCCAATGGAGCTCAAATCCTAGCTTCAAAGGTCACCATAAATAATTTGGGCATTAAAAAAAATACTAAACATCTACATAAGCATATGGAAGACCCAAATAGCATGTAGGCATATAATACATAAAGATTTTTAACTTATAAGCTTTTTGTCCAAACCAAAATTGTTTTATTCTGTGTGAAATAGAGAGTTGAAACCTACATAGAATCAACTCTATGAGGGCTCGAATCTATAGTTCTTGTTAGGCTCTTTATTTATAGATATAGAACACCTCAATTGAATATCATATGTAAAAGTTATGTCCAAAATATAGACGTACTATCAAGCTACCATAGTTGTCCATGACTTCTTAGCATGCACTATATCCACTCAAAGTGGATAGAATGGCTACTTCTCAAGTTACTAAGTACTCAACAAGGCTCAACTAATCCTTGGGAAGCTCTTCAAGTAGCGTGGGAATAAGTGTTGAAGGTAGAGAAGCCAATGCATATCTCAAATGGACTGAAATGGGACTACAATGAAAATTATAGGTCAAACTCTCTTTTTGGGCTGAATACAATTTTGATGAAGCTCCTTGAATGCCCATTCTAATACCAATTGATGAAAGGTAGAACTCAAGTGGAAGCACATGTGCAAGAAAGAGTGGAGCAAGAGCTATGGTAGCAAATGGAGCAAGAGAGTGAGAGAGACATCATATGTAGAAACTCCAACTATCACAATATGTGACCAGCCTTCTCTTGTTCAATAATCACTAAAAGAATAAAGAGGTAGTGATGGGAACCAATCATTTGTAGTGTTACAGTGTACATGTACAATACATATTGAGTAAATGTGGGTGGCTAGACATAGGCGCCTTTACCCCCAACAATCTCCCACTTAAAGATGAATGTGCCTTAGTGAGGTGTAAAAGAAAAAGAGAAAGTACAACATGTATATAGACCACAACAAGATGATGAAAGACAACATATCATTCTACTCCCATCAATCTCCTAAGCCAAAATGTTCCACTGAGAGACTTTTAGTGAGTAGATTTTTGAGAGATTCTCATTAGTCGAGATCTTGACAAGCTCAATGAACTTGTCCTCTACTACCTCTTTGATGAAGTGATAGTGCACCTCAATGTGCTTAGTCTTTTCATGGAAGACTAGATTACATGTCAACTAAATGGGACTCATAGAATTCGAATGTAGTGTAAGAGTAATGGTAATACCAAGGTTTGTTACTAAACAATCTAACCATAGAGCCTCCTTGCAAGACTCAATGGTTGTAATATACTCTACCTCAATTGTAGATAAGACCTGCATTTTTGTACCATGGACATCCAAGAAACAACACCTCTAGCAAAGGGAAAGATATAGCTAGAGGTGGACTTCCTACTATCTACATGTCTTGCATAATCTGAGTCAATGTAATCCATGACTCTTATATCCTTACTGCCATAGTAACTACAAGTATTTGCTGTGTCTTTTAGGTATCTCATGATACCCTTCACAGTGTCCCAATGTTGCATGTGAAGCGTAGCCATATATCATGCCACAACTCCCACTACAAATGCTATGTTAGGGAGAATGGCTATCATGGAATATATCGAACTGCTCACTGTGGATGCATATGAACCTTGGCCATCTCAACCCTCTTATCATCTAATTGCAAGTAATTGTCTTGACTAACCTTCACATGAGAAGATAAAGGACAATTGAAGGTTTGCCATCCTAGATATGGAATCACTCAAGTAGTCTGTATATGTACTCCTTATGGGACAAGTAGAGAAGTCCCTTAAATCAATTGCACATAATGTGTATATCAAGTATGTGTGAGACTAATACACAGTAGAATAATGAAAGACACAAGATCAAAGACTGAGATAATGCACAATGTGTAACCAAGAATAGAAATCCACTATGACAAGAGTACAATGGTTGAGCACTAGCCCACATACTCCATAGGCTCTCTCTCTCCACACTAAGAATCTACAAAAGTATCTAAATGGATAGACAATGAATAGTGGCCACACTCCCTTCTTTTATAGACAAAAATTAAGGACTTATCCTACCCTGAAATAGGTTTTGGCCAATTACCAAATAATAATAAAGAGAGTGATTATAAATTAGGCCATGGGCACTCGTGAACCTATGATATAACCACTTCTAACACCCTCTCTTAGAGCATAAGTGAACAAGCAAGGAACAAGAACACCAAGAATGCACCATAGATACTCGAGTATCATGCACTCTATTAGATACACCTTGGTAATAAAGCACTTTGAAGAATAAGTCCAAATGTTATAATCCCTCTTTGAAAGCAAAGTAGTCAAGCTAGCAACCTTGCACCTCCTGTAGTCACACAAGCTCCATGGATAGCTCATCATAACACAGATTCCTCCATTAGAGTATCAGCATGCCCTTCGGGTCCCCTCATGTGAGACCACATGAATATATCATGTCACTTATCCAAGCATACAATTGGAAGTGCTAGATACACAAGTCCAAGGTTTGGATTACCAAAATATGTGAACTTCATGAACACATCAAATCCACTAATAATGAAAGAGCGTTAGCATGCCCTTGCTCCACCCATGCACTAGTTCCCTATGACTAGGAGCATGTAAGGGCATGCAGTATCACTAGAGATGGGGAGCAATGTCCACCCAATTCATCGATAGGCCTCAAGTAAACCAAGATGATGTAGACATGTATGTGGTCTTGTGCTCCACCAAGCATGACAATGATATCCACCATACAAAGTAGTAACATAGATTTCATATTTTCCTTCTTTTCCATTTTGACACTATGCCACACCATTCCTTCTCTTCACCTTCACATACATGACTGCCACTTTGTCACATCGTGATGAAAGCAGAGATTCCTTCAAAGGCTAATAGCCAACACACTATGTGAAAAGCACTTGTGAGCACCATACACAAGACAAGCTCCATAAAATGTGTTAGAAGAATGAAGCATTACATCATAAGGGCATTGGCATGATCATAATGAAGTGAAATGAGAATGGAAAATTACTTGCACATTATCTCGGTAAGGAGAGAGTGGCCAAGAGAGTGTGAAGAACTTGTATATATTGTCAACTCAAACAAATCAAGTGAAGGATTGAATAATTGTGACAAATGAAAAATAGCTTATGAGCTATGAGAAATGACCAAGTTACAAACATCAAGTGGGAACAAGCATTAAGGAACCAACCATCAATGTCACTAGCCAATCAATGAAGCCCACACATAGGAAACCAAGGCAAGACGATTGCAAAACACAAAATGCATCACAACAACAATGTCGACGTAGAAACTAGGACGATTGCAAAACACAAAATGCATCATAACAACAATGTCGACGTAGAAACTAGGAAGATAAGAGCACCAAGTCCAAGACAACCTTGCCTAGGCCAATGGCTAGTCAATAGTGTAGTTGAGATGCATATTGAGCAAACACATGAATCAGGAATTTAAAAAAAAAGAAATAGTTTAAGAGGCCGAAGGCTAGCCGACATGTCATAATTGAAAAGAAAGGGGGAGAGATGCGCAACGGAGAGTGGATGGCATGGCATATGGAGGCTCAACCATTTTTCATGTTCATCTCCTTGTTTTTCTTCATTCTTCCATTCTCATAGTCTACTACAAGTGGTATCCTCAAAATGATAGATACCCTCAAATTAAGAACACTTTACATATGCTTCTACTTTAGATACATACAACCATAGGATATGACTTAGGATATGTCATATTTATCAACAATCCCCCTCAAGCTCAGAATGAGTTTGCACACATAAGACTCCAAGTGCACTCCTGAAGTACTCAAACTTATCTTTACCTAATGCTTTGGTAAAGATATCAACAACTTGGTAATTTATTTTCACATGGACCGAGTCAATCTCTCCATCAATGACTTTTTCTCTAATGAAGTGATAGTGCACTTCTATGTGTTTTGTCCTTGCATGTTAGATTGGGTTCTTTGCCAACATAATGCTGCTAACATTGTCACAATACATAATGACTCCACCATCAATCTCTATCCCCATGTCATATAAGATCAATCTCAGCCATGTTTGCTCACATGCTGCCAATGCAATGCCTCTATACTCTACTTCAGTGCTTGATAGAGCAACTGCAGGTTGTTTCTTACTACTCAAACTTAGCATGGCTGAACCAAATGAGAATGCATAGCCACTATAGATCTTCTATCCATAGAGCTACCTACCCAGTCTACATTTGAGTATCCAAACAATGTAGGCTTGATTCCTTTTTCATAAAACAAGCCATAGCCAACTGGCTTCTTCACATACCTAAGAACTCTTCTCACTACATCCAAATGTGATTTGCATGGTTTCTGCATAAACTAACTTATAAATCCAACAGCATAACTCAAGTCTGGTTTTGTAATGGTCAAGTAGATAAGACTGCCAACCATCTTTCTGAACATAGTGACATCCTCAACATAAGGTCCATCATCCATCAACTTAACATTTTGATCCAATGGTGTATCAACTAGTTTGCATCTTGTCATGCCATATTTTTCCAACATCTCCAATGCATATTGCCTTTGTATCAGCCATATACCATGAGGTGTGTCAATAACCTAAATACCCAAGACTTATCTCAACAAACCAAGGTCCTTTATATCAAATTCTTTATGTAACCCATGCTTGACTTCAGTAATCTCCTTCTCAAATGTACCTGTAATAATGAGATCATCAACATAGATGACAAAAACAACCATACTATCTTTTGTATACCTCACATATAGTGAATAATTAGCTTTGCTCTGCTGAACCCCATATTGCATAAGAATTTGCTGATTCTATCACACCATGCTCTTGGTGCTTGCTTCAGTCCATATAAAGCCTTCTTCAACCTGCATACATAATGTGGGTATTTTGGATCTACATAGCCCTCTGACTGATCCATGTACACTTCCTCTTCTAAGTTGCCATTCAAAAAAGCATTTTTCACATCCATTTGATAAAGCTTCCAACCATAGATAGAAGACAAGGCAATCATTGATCTCACTGTCTTCATTTTAGCTACTAGATTGAATGTTTTTTCAGAGTCCAAACCATAAGTTTGTGCATATCCTTTTGCAACCAGCCTTGCTTTATACATCTCAAGGGAACCATTCGAGTTACATTTGACCTTATAAACCCATTTACATCCAATGGATTTCTTGCCATGAGGTAATTTCACCAAATCCCAAGTCTTGTTTTTCCTTAGTGTATCCATATCTTCATCCATTGCTTGTCTCCACTCTTTGCTATCTAATGCTTCTTCAAAGCAAGTAGGCTCCACATGTTGTACATAAGAAATCATGTATGTGTAATGCATCTTCATGAACCCATTATAAGTCAATCTATCAACTAGATACCTTACCCTTTCTGACCTTCTCAATTGAGGCGCACTACCATGTGTCTCAACTAATCTAGCATGTGGTGGAATATACTTTCCTACACTTCTAGTTCTAGGTGTTTTAACATGCAGAATGCCATACTCATCATCTATAGATTCATCTTCTGAAATTTCAGCCAGAGGTCTCTTTCCTTTCACAACTTTTGCACTCCTTTGTGCACTTCTCAACCTACCACTCCATGGAATGTAACTACCACTGCTTTCCACATTCTCTTGAGGTCCTGAAGCATCTTCCATATGTTGATTTTCAGCCTTGTTGTTTGCTGAAATTTTCCTTCCATAGCCATCATCATTAGTGCTTTCATAGGAATCAACATCCACTGCATTTTTGGGCTTGTACCATGATTCATATTCATTGAATCTGACATCCCTGCTTATGTATACTTCTTTACTCACTGGATCATAGCATTTGTATCCCTTCTTCTCATCAGGATATCCAATGAAAATGCATTTTACAACATTTTGTTCCATCTTCTTTCTCAAAACATCCGGAACATGAACATAACAAACACATCCAAAGACTCTAAAGTATGCAATAGTGGGTGTCCTGCCATACATTTTCTCATATGGTGACATATTATGAGTCAAGGCTGTAGGTGTTCTATTCATAATGTGAACTGCAGTATGCACTGCTTTTGCCCAATATGACAATGGCATGTTCATTTGGTTCATCATTGCCCTTGCAACCCTGCAATGATCCGATTCTTCCTTTTAGCCACACCATTTTGTTGAGGTGTATACTTGCATGTTAATTTCCTTTTGATACCATGATCTCTCAAGAAGTCACAAAACTCATATGACATGTACTCTTCACCATTATCTGACCTCAAACATTTTATGTAGCATCCAAATTGCTTTTCAGCCATAGATTTAAATTTCAAAAACTTTTCAAATGCTTCACTTTTATGCTGCATAAAGTACACCCAAGTCATTCTACTAAAAATCATCAATGAAAGTGATATAGAATCTATATCTTCCGCTCATGGAAACATTCTGACATGGGTCCCAAATATCTGAGTGTACCATTTTCAAAGGATAGCTACTTATTCTCCCCCTCTTTGGAAATGGCAATCTGGACTGCTTGCCAAATTGACAAGCCTCACATACATGATCAAAATTCACATATCCAAAATGCGGTAGACCACGCACTATCTGTCTTGATTGCATTTACTTCAATCTTTGCAAATTGACATGACCAATCCTTCTATGCCATAATTCCACATCCTTATCTTGCCCATGTCCTCTCTCAACATACATAGAGTTTTGAATAATTGGAGTACCTGCATCCAAAGCAAATAATCTCCCTTTCTTTCTACCATGAGCAATCACCCTGCTAGGTCTTCCATTATGGAACTCCTCAATGAAACATCCAAACTTATTGAATCTCATCTGCAATCCTTGATTTGTCATTTGATCAACCAATGCTAAGTTCTTAGTTATTGTGGGCACATAAAGTATATCACCAAGCTTATTCTCAATCCCATCTTTAGTAACAAGTGGCACACTACCAATATGAGTAATTTATGTAAAGTATCATCACCAGTGGCAATATATTCCTCATTTTGCATCTACTTCTTGCTATCAAACCACTCAACATGACGAATCATGTGTTTTGTAGCTCTTGAATCCAAAAACCAATCATTCTCACGAGGAGAGTGAGTCATGCTCCTAAGCACATGCTCCATAGCAAATAGGTGACCTCTAGGAGATCCACCTTTAGGTCCATAACCTGTACCACCATAAGTGCCTGCATAGTGGCCATATTGGGTCCTTCCACGACCCCTAGACATGGCATTCTGTTTGTGATAACAATCCCTCTCAAAATGACCAAACTACCCACAATAATGACAAGTTCCATCTCTTTGTGAACTAGACCGTCCTCTACCTCTAGGGAAAGATCTCCCCCTGCCTCTATGCATGAAGTCAGCATGACCAAAGTTACGTCTACCACGAGAAAAACCATCATTACCATGACCAAGTGAAGAGCCTCTTGCTCTAGATGAGCTACCACGACCTCTATGGTGATAGAAAACACTGTCTCCACCTGCATTTTTGCCATTTCTAGATGCATTCAATCCCAACTTGATTTCTTCTATAAGTAGCAATCCAATAAGCTCCTCAAAGTCAGGCATAGAGCCTCCCTGAAATAGAGGTATCCAATGTAAGAAAGCAATCAACCATGGAATGAAATCTAACTGAAATTGAAAATTAACTAAGCAACAACAAAGAATTAACAAGTCTATTGCACCAAGACATCCTCATCATGTATTAATGGTTGGGGATTCAAGAATACATGACGGCCATGGCTGAGTGCTTCATAGGCTAAGAAGAAGCTAACTCCAAGAAAATGGTAAAGCCAAGATTATTGAATGATCAAAAGATGTCTTGCCTTTGGCCTCTAGTCCCTTTTATTCTAACCCTCTTTCCAAACTTAAGGGCTGTTCACACATGTACACATAGGCTAGGGCTAAATTTACAAAGGCTGGAATTAATCCAAGGTGCAAATATTAATGTTGTATTTTCCTTCATGACAAACCATCCCGTCCTGAAGATGGTTTTGTCCTCAAAACCAAGAAGTAATGGACTAAATCCAAGTCAAGGATGATAGTAATCATGCCCACTCATCTTCCAAGTGATAAGAAAGCACTGTCCATGAGAAGAAGACCTTTTGCTTGCCAAACTGTGAGAAAACTGGCTACTGTCCAAACAGGGCTGATTCACTAAAACTGCCATAACTTTTGATATATTGGTCCAAATGAGGCGTATGAGGTGTAGAAACGAAGTATACACTCCCAAGCATCACCCCATAACATCAAAATCAAATTTTGATGAAGTCAGGACAGTTTTATTGTTTGCAGAAATTTCATACAGCAAGCTGTCTCTGCACAGTCACTGCATACTGCATCATATATCATCCTGTAATAACCAAGGAAAGTTACTGACATAAGTGGATGGTTGCCAAGAAGACTCTTCAATGGGAAAATTCTTCCACTTAATGAGATACTCAATGAGAGTACGATTTCTGAGAACTTTCTCTCTCTTTCCAATAATGCTTTCAGGTTCATATATGATCAGTCCTGCCTCATCCAATGGTGGTAACTCTTCCAATACTTGTACATCGGGCCCAACATACTTCTTCAGCTGTGAAACATGGAATACATCATGTATTCTAGTGGAAGATGGTAGCTGAAGTTTATAAGCAAGGTCTCCAATTTTGTCCAAGATCAAGTATGGCCCATAAAACCTATGAGCAAGCTTATTGTTCCCACCCTTTAATGAAGCATAATGCGTCTTGGGCACTTTGAGAAATACCCAATCTCCAACCTTGAAGTCAAAATGTCTTCTTTTCTCATCTGCATAGACCTTCATTACCTCTTGTGCTTTCCTTATGCTGTCCTTGCATTGCCTCATGAGCAACTCCATTCTTTCCAACTCTTCCTTTGCTTGTGGGTTGATGTCTTCATGGAATAAAACTGATGGAAGTTGGACTTTATACCCATAAAGAGCTTCAAACGGAGACATCCCAATGCTCATGTGATGTGTGTTATTATAGCAAAATTTAGCAAGGTGGATCCAACGATCCCATGAAGCTTGTGTGTCATGACAATAATGCCTAAGGTACACTTCCACCCAACGATTGACTCTCTCTGTTTGCCCATCAGTCTGAGGGTGATAGGCCGTGCTAGGAGTGAGGAAAGTACCCATAGAGGAGAATAGACTTTTCCAGAAGTTGCCTATAAACTTCGAATCACAGTCTGATACTATTCTCATAGGCATACCATGTAGTTTGAACACACCTTCCATAAATTGCTCGGCGACTTGCCTTGCTGAATATTGGACTTTAGTTGGGATAAAGTGGGCTGATTTGGTCAATCTATCAACTACCACATAGATACTGTTCCATCCATGACTGGTAGTAGGCAATCCCGTTATGAAATCCATGGAAATATCTATCCATTTGCCTGTAGGTATGGGTAAAGGCTGAAGTAAGCCGGCTGGTAATAGAGTGGAATCCTTATTTTGCTGACACTCCAAGCACTGAGATACATACTCTTTAACATCTTTCCATAGACCTTTCCAATAGAAGCTTTGATGAACTCTATCAAACATCTTGAAAAGGCCCAAGTGACCAGCCATTGGCGATGAATGCATCTCTTGAAGCACCTTCAGCTTGAATTTATTGCTGGGAATCAAGTACACTTTACCCTTAAACCATAAGAGGCCATTATGCACTTTAAAATTAGGAAATTCAGCATCACACCCTTGCTGTAATTTCTGTAAAATTTGGGCAGCATGCTCATCAAGCACATATTCCTCTTGAATGTCTTCAATCCAATCCTTATAGATGGTAGACACAGTAGATAGACTGCATGCCCACATTCTTGATAATGCATCAACCACCACATTATCCTTGCCAGCCATGTATGATATTTCAAAATCATATGATTGCAAAGTGGCCAACCATCTCTTTTGCTTGGGAGAAAGATTGGGCTGCGAGAGAAAATATCTCAAGACCCTATGATCGCTTTTGACTTTGAAGTGTGTCCCATAGAGGTAGTGGTGCCATTTCTTGATTGCATGTAAGATAGCAAGCATCTCCTGCTCATAAACATGCATCTCTCTCTCTTTGTCATCAAATTTTCTGCTCTCAAATGCAATGACACCATGCTCCTATACCAAAACTGCCCCCAAACCTCTACCACTGGCATCTGCATAAATGGTAAAAGTCTTGGAGAAGTCAAGGCAAACTAGTATGGGTGCTGAAACAAGCAATTGCTTCAGCTCATTAAAGCTCTTGTCAGCGATCTCATCCCAAAAGAAGGCCTCCTTTTTCAGCCGATCAGTAAGAGGAGCTGCAACATGAGCATAGTTCTTCATAAACCGTCGGTAAAAGGATGACAAACCAAGGAAACCTCTTAATGAAGTGGCATTGGTTGGTGTAGGCCATTCTTTGACGCACTGAACCTTCTTAGGATCCACTTTGATTCCATCTTCTCCCACTATATGACCCAAGTACTCAACTTCCTTTGTCATAAAAGAGCATTTAGTGGCCTTGGCAAACAGTTTGTGTATCCTCAATATGTCAAAGACCTCTTTTACATGCTGCAAATGGTCTTCTTTATTCTTGCTATAGATCAAAATGTCATCAAAGAATACCAAAACTATTTTAAAGAGCAATGGCTGAAGTATCTTATTCATGAGAGACTGGAATGTGGCTGGAGCATTTGATAACCCAAAAGGCATAACCATAAACTGATAAAGACCCCTCTCCGTCCTGAAGGCTGTTTTAAATTCATCCCCTTCCTTCATGCGGATGATATCCCGATCTCAAGTCAATTTTGGAGAACACCTTGGCATCCTTCAATTCATCTAAGAGATCATCTATTCTAGGTATTGGATACTTATTCTTGATAGTGACCTTGTTGAGATCGCGGTAATCAATGCACATTCGAAAGGAGCCATCTTTCTTCTTCACAAGAAGGACTAGAGAAGCAAAAGGTGATTGGCTTGCCTTAATGAGACCCATTTCCAAAAGCTCTTTGACTTGGTGTTGTACCTCTTCTCTTTCCACTTTGGAGAGGCGATATGGTGGTTTGTTGATGGGCTTTGTATTGGGCAGCAAGTCAATGGGATGATCCACTTCTCTTTTGGGAGGAAGAGAGGTAGGTGGCTGAAAAATGTCATCATATTCTTTCAGCAATTTACAAAGACATGGGTCCATGTTGTTGGTAGGAGAAGAGGGCTGATCCTCTTCAATCTTGGAAAGAAGAATGGTGAACATACATGCCTTTTCATTTATCTCTTTCTTAACCTTCTTGGGGCTGATCATCTCCATTCTTTTCTTTTCAACTCCATGTAGTGTTACTTGTTGTCCACACCATTTAAACTCCATTTCCATGTTGTTGAGATCCATGGTAAGTCTGCCCAAAGATTTCAGCCAGTTGCAGCCAAGTATTATATCAATGGGACCCATTTCTAATGCAATTAGGCTCACCGATGTAGTGCACAATGGGGAAAGGGTGATAGGTACATTTGGACAGCATTGATTGCTCTTCTCAAAATTTCCATTTGCCACTTGGATTTTGAGTGATGTAGGCATTTCATGCGTATTCAATTTCAGCCCATTGAGTGACTTAGCATTAATGAAGCTATGTGTACTTCCCGTATCTATGAGTATATGAGCGGTCCTTCCCTTGATTTGACCTTTAAGGTGTAGGGTATTATCCCCTCTTGAACCACTCCATGCATCACTTGATATGGCACATAGCGATGGATATAAATCAGTCCATGAATCATCCAAATAATGACCACCCGGGTCAAAAGGAAACCCATCCATCGGATCATAGAACTCATCATGGACATTCTCTTCATTTTCATGCGCCTCTTCTTGAGTTGTTGTGACATCAAGCTGAGCCAAGCTTCCTTCAATAGATTCAACATCGGAATCATCCTCGATGATCATGCTAATCTTCATATTTTTGGCCTTGCATTTGGTCTTATGATCGGGTGACCATTTCTCTCCACATTTGTAGCATAGTCCTTTAGCATACATATCTTTGAGCTTGTCATTCGATACATGTTTGCCTTGAGTTGGGGCTGAAGTTTTGGCACTTATATCAGTTCTCTTTCCATCAAATCTATTTTCAGCATTAGGTCTGAAATTACTGCTTTGTCTTGACCCAAAAACAGTAGGAAAAGTGGGTATCTTGCTGTAGGTATTGCTGAAAGTATTTGATGGCTTCCCAATATGCTGAAAATCAGTTTTAGCATGCCCATAATGGCCTGATGTCCTTGGGAACTGCATAGGCTGAAAAGAATGCCCTGTTTTTGGCTAAAATCCCTTGTATTTCTGCCCATAACGTTCAGCCAATTGAATGGCAGCTTGTAGGGATGTAGGATTCATGGCTCCAACTTCGGAAGAAAGAGTAGGTTCCAAACCAAATATGTATTTATTCAACTTGGCACTATCAGAGACCCCATGAACATACATCGAAAGGTTCAAAAACTGATTTGAGTACTCTCTAACCGAGAGACCACGTTGCTCAAGTGCATACCACTTCTTCTCTAACCGCTCTTTTTCAATAGGGGAAACAAAGACTTCAATCATAGCATTTTTCAATGCATCCCAAGACAAGAAGTCATGTCCCATCCTCGCCATATATCTCCACCAAGTGGCATAGCCTTCTAGATGAAGGGCTGCAAATTTTACTTTGGCATTCTCGGGCCTTGGGTAAAGGGAAAAATACATCTCTAACTTGTCAAACCACTCCTCCAACTCCGTGGGTGAAGGGTTCTCTCCCTTGAAGTTTGAGATAATTATTTTCTCCTTGTACTCTCTCTCGTATTGAGGAGGTTGTCCATTATGGTGCTGCTGCCCACTATGGTGTTGTGGCCCAAAAGAATTGCCAAAAGGTCCTTGCCTAGGATATTCATTATTTCCATGCCCTTGTGCATAAGGAGTTTGCTGTCCATAATGCATACCATGACTTTGTGGCTGGAAATAATGTCCTTGAGGCTGAAAGTATGTGTTGCTCACATTGGGAGGTTGTCCATGGTACCCTTGAGGTTGTCCATGCATAGGTGAGTTGAAAGGTGGTTGCTGCCCATTATTTTGCTGATTCCAACCATGATTTGACATGGGACTTGGCCTATTAGGCTGCACTTGAGTAGAGAAATTATGTTGTGGCTGTCCAAAAGCATTTGGGGCTGAATTCACATGTCCATGGGCTGCCAAAAGAGTTTGGGGCTGAATTAACTTGCCCTTGCTCATAGCCACTAACATTTGCTTGAGGGTAAAATTGCTTGTAGAAAGAGTTGCACCCATGGATGTCTTCATCATGCTTTGAGTTTGTTTGCACTCTCTCTTGAGGATCCTGCCCATGTGGCTGATAGTGACCCTTTTGTTGATGGAATTGTGGCTGAAGTGAAGTGGGCTGAACAAAATCCTTAGCTTTAGATGACTCTCCAACTTCAAATTGACCTACCACCTTAGGAGTAGGTGGTTTAGGTGGTTCTTCAGCCCTACGAGGATGTGGGACATTAAGACCAGCTGTAGGCAACATTTTCTCACCAAGAAGTGCTACAAGCTTGTCAATACCCAACCTCATACCCTTGAAACCTGATTTTATATCCTTTATGTCATTTGACAATTGTTGAAAACTGTTTGAATTCATTGAGATATGAGACATCTCTATGGGTTGATTGGTAGGGGAGTGGGTGGAACTTGCATCGACCTCTTCGTTCTCATAATGCATTCGGTAAATGGCATCTTGAGAAGTGTCATGTTCACCTCTTTCCTGTTGATGTTCACCCCTTTCTTGTTGATATTCCTTCAATTCTTCATTGATAGTATCCAAAACAGGGTCTCTCTTCTTATTCCTAGCCATGGGTTGATTTCTGTCCTGAATTTCTTGCAGTAGAAAAACTTGATTATCTTCACTTCTAGAGCTCCAAATTACGAGGTCTTTGGCTCTGTTCGAAGCTTGAAGAGCCATCTATCCAACGATCTATCAAGTGCAGAAAATGGATGAGTACAGAAATTTTTGTAAGGGATTTTCTGTTGCTGTCTGAAAATTCCTGCAGGCAGTGAATACCCTGTTCTAGTCAATTAATGGCTTGTACCATCAATACCAAGCATGTACCAACTTCATAACCTTGTAGGAGAGTCTCATACATCTGCCCATACTGAAAATGACCTCTGTAACCAGTAAAATGGCTGTCTAACTCAATGTAGACCGCAATCTTTAATGAGGGTATGCATACATACTCTGTCCCAAACTTTAATGCTGAACCATAGTGTCTTTACCATAGGATGCATACATTTTACTGTAGCCATATGTCTTCATACATTTGCCATACATTCATGAGTACCATACATTTGCCAATATCTCAAGAACTCACTGCCCCATAAACTCATGCTGTAGGCTGATTTCAAGTGCCTTTGAGATTTGTACCTGCACCTAAATTTGAAAATGCGTGGGATCTGAGACCCGAGGGGTTTGCAAAGTTCCCTCTTGAGCCGGGTTGCGCTCCCCTTCAGGGTCCTCGTCGGTAGGGGAGGGTCACCTCTCTTTTGTCCTACCGACTCGCCCGGCATCCACTTTTCCTCGTGGGCATGTACATGGCAAGTGAATTCTAGCTCTAAAAATCAGTATGATATGCATGGAATAGGAAGGAAATATAATTGCCTTTCATTTGCCCTTTCATGGTATGCAAGATTGAAATTGAAAAGGCTGAAATGTAAATGAGAAATGGAGAGGTATTTACCTCAGCAGTGACTCACTGCTTACAAAGCTTTTCTCACTTACCAATTGGGTAATGATTTTCTTATGATCAAGAGGCAAAATAGGCAATCAATTTCATGTCAGGGTTAGGCAATAAAGATTGAGTAATGAAGCTCAAGAAATTACTGATTTCAATGAATGAAAGTAGATGGGTAATGCTCATTCATTATGGAAGAGTTTGAGACATTTAGAGATGGCCATTTCAGTAAATTGAAAAGGTTTAGCAAAGACAATGACTGACATAACCTATAGGCTTCATGTAATGCATTAAGCTATGAATGAAAGCTTCATTAATCCTCTTATTTCTCTTCAACAATTGGAAATGAGATCAGCAATTGGATGTAAAGAGAAATTAAGAGTGATTAGAGTACCTCATTTAATTGATTGGAGAAGAGCATTGTTGATGGAATGACCTTCAATCCATAATGCTTGACATAGGTGAGTTGAGCTTGATAATCCTTCTAAAATCAGTCCAAGAGATCTTCAATATTCAAGAATAATCCCTTCCTTGATAAGCTTCAACTTCATTAATCCCATGAAAGCTCCATGACTCCATGAATGCTCCAAATGAGGGTTGATGAAGACGATTACCTTCTCTACTTGAAGTAGGTTGCAATAGGCAATAGAGAGGGCTTCAATGTGTCCAAGAGATCCCGAAATTTGAGAGGGAATGCCAAAATTTAATGGCATAAAAGCTTCATGCTGTCCATTGAATACCTAGACCTCCATTGGCTTCAATCTCCTTCAATGTCGGTCCAATGTTGATGGATTCTTGAGGGGAAATGGTTGAGGAAGCTTTAGAGATGCTTTGCCCACAAAAGCCCCATGATTTGCTTCAAAAATTTCAGGAATCTTTGATGCTGTCCCAAACTGTTATGCATAGGGTTTGCAATCTCCATATCCATGCTCCATCAAAGCTTCAAGCTTCAAGATCAATCAATGTTGGTACTAGGATGTATGTAGAAGCCTCAGGGAGTATAATAGAGCAAAACCCCTTTGATCTTGATGAAGAAATTTGAGAAATTTTAGTGCTGTCCAAAACTGTCATAAAGCTCCATACCTAGGGTTTGAGAAAGCTCCCATCTTCAAAAAGGGTGAAAGATCAAGTAGAAGATGATGTATACTCCATAGTTGCACTCCATTTGATCATCCTATGAAGAGTATAACCTCCCATTGCATCACGTTTTGTTGATCAAGAAGGGGGGGGCTATAAAAACAGCGCAAACTGCTGCAATACGTCCTCTTACAGCACGTGATGAAAACGAGGTGGATATGAAGCATGTAGGTATTCAAATGAGTCCTCTGCGCCTTGAGATCGAGGTGAGATGAGATCCATATACCTCTTGGTTTCCACAAATCCCATCAAAATGAGTTGAATAATAAACAGAGTCTTTGTACTAGCAAAGTCGAACTGAGTAGCCCCTGCTTCATACCATACAGGCAGATCCTTCTTTAAACCTGTCCATCTGAGCAAATCTATAAAAAGGATACCAGCCACACCGGCCATTGCAAAATGTGCATGTATAAGCTCCGCTTGCACGTACCATTGTAATGCAGCAGGCTCTTTGCCAAGTTCTAGGGGATCGAAACCATAGTCCCCTGGAAGGGATCCATCGAGATGAGGAGGGGGGGGTCCAGGCTAGGCAACCAGAGGCATCTTTCCTTGCATTCAGCAGCAGATGGCGATGATGATGATGATGATGATGATAGTTCGGCCTTAGCAGACCCTGTTGTCGATGCAATGGCAGATTTGATAGTAGCAGTAGTAGTAAGGCCAGGCTTATGGCCGAGCTGCCATACTCTTGTACCCGCCAAGGTGGCTATGAAGCATATAGGTATTCAATAGGTAGCTCAAGACCCATACAACATTCTTACATAAGCCATTTGAGCACTAGAGGTCATGGAAAGAAGATCTGAGAAGAAATGTCCATGGCAGTTTGAAGGGAAGCTCGAAGGAATGAGGAAAGAGAAGAAGAAACCCTTCCTTCTCAAAAGTAACCACAGTTAAAGTGTCCTGTAACCATTAGTTTGTCCACTTACCCCAATTTTTGGCTCAAATCTTGATCACGTCTTGCTATTTTGGCTGGAGCCCTCCATTTCTTCCATTAGTAATGCCAAGAATCACCATCTTCATCCCTGTTTGTAGCAGACCTTCACATGTAACTCCGGTTTGAAGCCTTCATGTCCTGTCAAGTCCTATCACTCAAATTCCTAACTATGGTTTGCTCTCTCTAGCCTAGGAAACTGAATCTAGTACTTGAAAATGACTTCTGCAAGGATCTAAGCTACAGCTCTGATACCAATGTAAGAAAGCAATCAACCATGGAATGAAATCTAACTGAAATTGAAAATTAACTAAGCAACAACAAAGAATTAACAAGTCTATTGCACCAAGACATCCTCATCATGTATTAATGGTTGGGGATTCAAGAATACATGACGGCCATGGCTGAGTGCTTCATAGGCTAAGAAGAAGCTAACTCCAAGAAAATGGTAAAGCCAAGATTATTGAATGATCAAAAGATGTCTTCCCTTTGACCTCTAGTCCCTTTTATTCTAACCCTCTTTCCAAACTTAAGGGCTGTTCACACATGTACACATAGGCTAGGGCTAAATTTACAAAGGCTGGAATTAATCCAAGGTGCAAATATTAATGTTGTATTTTCCTTCATGACATCCAAAGATTTGAAAGTTGGTCCAAGTCCATTTAGTGTCACTAACACTAAATCATCATCATCAACATGTGCATTAATGGTTGCAAGGTCTTCTGCAATTTGCTTGATTTTTGCCACATAGTCACTGATACTGCAATTGTCTCTCCATGCACCATGTAATCTCTGCTTGAGTTGTATCTTACGAGCCTCTGTACATGTTCCATACATTTTTCTATGATTTCCCATGCCTCCTTAGAAGTACTTGCCTTTTTGATATGAGAAATCAAGGTTTCTGAAATACATATGGAGATCCAATGTAAAACCTTCATGTTCTTCCCTGTCCAATCCTTGTACTCTTTCTTTTGCTCTTCATTTGGAAGTTTAGGAACTTCTGGACATTCATCATCACCTATTATGAGGTCCATAGACCTCTACCCATAAAAAAATTCTCCATCATGTAAGACCAAACACTATAATTCTCTTTGGTCAATTTGTCTCCCACAATCTGAGTGATTTGTGCCGTGTCAGACATTATGGCTACTACAAATTCAGAAAAACAAGCAATACAAACTATCCACAAATGGTATTCAACAACATGCCCCAATTCTGAACATCAATGGTCCAATCTGAGACTAAAACACATAAAAAATAACCCAAAAATGCATGTTAAAATAGCTTCTAGCAATATGACTATCATATATGTGTCCAAAAACTATCACATGCATCCATCCATGATGCAACATGTCATACATTTAGTTCCCAACAAGAAACATCCAAATCGGATCCCAAACGATATTCGTATGACCCAAAATGCATTAAAAACGTGGGTCTAAAATTGACCATTTTTCCAGCAATTTTTATGCAGGAACATGGAATTCTGGAAGTCCATTCCACCAAATGAACCTTTCTAAGTTGTCTTAGGGAATGTACGGGATAAACTATACAATACAAGGGAACACATGTGTGAATTACTGGCATCTGGAAAGTCCGAGATAGCAGAGGAAGATACTTTTATGTCAGTTTACCAGATTCTTGAGCCTTTGGAGCTGTGCTACCAGTCACTTTGTTCAACTGGTGATAAGTCAATTGCAGATGGTAGTCTTCTTGATTTTATGCGTTAGATTTCATGCTTTGGTTTAAGCCTGATGAAGCTAGATATTTGTTAGGAGTCTGATAGGCACACAGATGTGATTGACGCCATGACCACATACTTTTGCATGGGTTCATATAAAGAATGGTCAGAAGAGAAGCGACATGAGTGGTTGTTGTTAGAATTGAGGGGGAAACACCCTCTATTTGGCATTGATCTACCAAAAACTGATGAGGTGCATGATGTCTTGGAGACATTTCACGTTATATCAGAGTTGCTGCCAAACTCCTTTGGTGCATACATTATTTCCATGGCTATGACTCTATCTGATGTTTTAGCAATGCAGCTACTTCAGTGAGAATGCAAATTTGCTCACCCATTAAGAGTTGTTCCCTTATTTGAGAAGCTTGCAGACCTGTAGTCAGCACCTGCTGCATTGTCATGCCTATTTTCCATCGATTGGTACAGAAATCACATACATGGCAAGTAGGAAGTTATGATTGGCTATTCAGATTCAGGTAAGGATGCTAAAGAAGACGAACAACAATAGTAGATTCTTGAACATGCTTTGATACCAACTGAAAAGAGAGGGGAAGAGATGTGCAATGGAGAGTGGACGACATGGGATATGGAGGCTCAACCATTTTTCATGTTCATCTTCTTCTTTTTCTTCATTCTTCCACTCTCACAGTCTACTACAAGTGGTATCCTCAAAGTGATAGATACCCTCAACTTAAGGACACTTTACATATGCTTCTACTTTAGATACATACAACCATAGGATATGACTTAGGATATGTCATATTTACCAACAATAATGCATGTAATCCAATTGGATCAATGAAAGTGTGGAGCCAAAGTGCAACGTTGAAAACAAGGTAATGATCACAAGATATATACTTCACATACATATTGAATGTGATGGACAATAGTCAACCTTGAGTTAAAAGACACAAAAAAAAAAACATCAACCAATTGCACATGTAGACATGTCAACATAAGCAAGATCAGTAAGACCAATGTGATAAATACAAGTTGAGCATGACACCGCCAAAATACACAAAGGTTATCATATGCCCAAAATGCAGCACATGGCAAGCCAAACAATGAAAAAAACATATCTCAATTATCAAATTGTAATGTTGTTTGATACCATGTTAGAAGAGCAAAACACGTAGCGGAATAATGAAAGACACAAGATCAAAGAAAAAGACAATGCATACGATGCAACCCAGGAATAGAAATCCCCTATGACAAGAGTATAATGGTTGAGCACTAGCTCAGACACTCCACAAGCCCCCTCTCTCCACATCAAGAATCTTCAAGTACATGACTGGATAGATAATGGATGCTACACTCCCTCCTTTTATAATATGACCACTTCTAACACCTTCATCTCAAAGCTCTTTTTAACTCAAGTCCTTAGAGCATCCAAGTCAACATGAGCACTCCTAGCTTTAAGCATATCATCAACATAAAGCACCAAAATAATAAGGCTACCATCAGAGGCCTTCTTCACATATAAAAACAAATCCATATCATTGCAAGAATACCCTTGCAAATGTATAAAAGCATCAAACTTATGGTACCACTTGGTGCTTGCTTAAGCCCATAAAGACTCTTCTTCAATTTGCACACTAGGTGTTCCCTGCCTTTCTCTGGAAAGACTTAAGTCTGCTGCATATAAATCTCATCATGTAGGTTCCCATGTAAGAAAGCCATATTAACATCCATATGATAAAGCTCCAAATCCAACTGAGCAACCAAGGCCAAGACCAAGTGCATAGGAGAAAAGACTTCATTGAAGTCAACACCATGCTGTGCTTAAAACCCTTTGCAAAAAATCTAGCCTTATATGCTGGCTTAGGGTGATATCTCATTAATAAATCCCCATGCATTGATCTTTGTTGTGTCAGGTTGTAGAGAAGGTATGCTCTAGGAAACCTCCATCATATGCTCATTTGGAGCTCTTTGGATGTGAGACTGTCTACCTTATTTCCAAAGATGAGCACAACAAGTTGGATCCAAAGTCTATCAAATGCATCTTTCTTGGATATGAGGATGTAGGTAAGATGGGCAAAGGTATTAGGGGTTTCCAAAGTGCATGAAAATTCCAAATTTCCTAATATAGTGTTAAATGACATCCCCGATCACCTGATTGAAAAAGCTAGACCTACACATCTCATTTTGAAGGTTTGACCTTACTAGATGATTACATGACAACTTTATTGGTTAGGGGAGGATGGTCTATTAAGACAATGTATCTGTGAAAATGAGATGCATGATGTGCTCATTGAAGCACATGGAAGAATTGCAGGAGGTCATTTCAATGGAGACACCATTATACGAAAGGTCTTGCAGTCTCAATTGTGGTGACCTATGCTATTCCATGATACTGCTAAGCTTTTTAAGCACTTTGAGTCCACAAAAGTCCCCATATGAAAGGATAAAATGGAATTGACACCAGTGATAGCATGCTAACCATTTGAAAAATGGGGTATTGACTTCATTGGACCCATTAGTCCTCTTGGTTAGGACTCCCAAGTGAAATATATCATAGTATCCATAGATTACCTTACAAAGTGGGTTGAAGCAAGGGCAATGAGGAGAAGCAATACAATGACCATTGCTAAGTTTCTTTGGGAGCAAGTCATCAGCTACTCCATTGAACTAGTTAGCGATTATGGTACACATTTCATTAACAAGGTCATTAAGCATCTATTGTCCACCTTTTTGGTTATCCATCGAAATTCATCACCATATTATCCCTAGTCCAACAGTCAACCTGAAGCAATGAACAAAATCGTGGTCAATGTATTGATACAAAGTGTCTTTCCTTCATGAGGTGATTGGGATAATAAGCTGATGGTGGCAGCCTTCTGGGCGCATCACATTGCCTATAAAACAGTTACTGGACAAATGCCATTCAAGCCAACCTACAAAAGGAAGCAATTTTGCTAGTCAAATTCTTTGTTATTTCTGAGCCTATGGATAGCTATGCAAGAAAGATGGGAAGGTCAGAAGGCTTGGATCAAACACTTAGGTAAATTGGAAAGATTATCTGAAACATGACTTATTGCCATTCATGCACTCATCTATGAAAAGGCACAAAAGAAGGCTTGATTTGACAAGCATGTCAAATAACGTGACTTTGAAGAAGGTGGCCTAGTGTTATTCTATTCGATCAAGGACCATAAGCAAAAAATGAAGTTCCATGGATTATGACCATTCATGGTCCGTCATATTAGTAGAACCAGCAATGTGGAGTTCGAAACCCTACATGGGGAGGGCATAGGCTTCTTCAACAAAAGTTGCATTAAAATATACTACCCACTTGCACACCCACTACATAAACCCCATATGTTGAAGCCACCCATAAATATACGACTAGTATCAATTACTAAAGTCGATCATGAAGATGAGGAAACCATTGCACCAGCCTACTTGTGGTTACTTGTTACAACCCAAAAAGACCATGTCTTTGATAAATTGATCAATGAAGATGCTAATAATAACATACTCATGCACAACAAGTAGCGTGCAACTCCAATTGATCCCGACCTAAACCAAAATTAACTCGTATGGGGGAAAATCATACTTCCTACTAGGAAACTTTAGAGTCATGATCACCATTGAGACTAAAAACCTTCCTATTATTTTTAATGTGCTTCCTAATGCCGAGGGAGTGGGATAGGAAGGACTGAACCTTCAAGAAACAAAGGTGACCCAATGTATCCACCTTGCTCTCACAAAATGTCACAATAATAACATATTTTAGCAAGGGCACCCAGGCCTCAGCCATGGGCCTATGCTGCCACCAAGGTTTTCATCTACCACCACCAACTTTAGTGAGAGGGGTAAACAAATGTTGCATGATGTAAGGTGCCTGTCCATCGATTGTCCATGTACGATTTTAGCGGTCTATCAAGAAACGAATATAAGCGTCACTACCCATCACTCCCATGGAATGTTTCGAGTTCTGTCGCCTAGGTTTCCCGAATCCGCCTCGCAACGGAACGTTCACGGCCGAACCCACTAGGATCGACCTAAAATTTGGGCTTCTAGTGGCCAAGGTCTCCTAACAGCATTCTAGCGTCGGATCCTGGACATCCTACTTTACGCAAAGATACCCAAGCCGAAGCAGACCCATGCCGCACTTGGTTCAAAGAGAATGGGAAACGAGAGAGATGTGCCGCTCAACCTCTCTGCCCGTAGGGCATAGTCTCATTTCGGTCCCCTAAAATGGCATGAATCGGGTTCTAACCTAATACTACCTAAAGGTCGAACGATGGTAAAATTTTGTGAGAAGCCTCCTAGTTTTCTGGGATTGCCTTGCCGTAGGATAGACCCGTGGGGGGTCCCACCCACCCGCTTCCCTTAATAGCTTTAGTTTTCTAATTAAGTTCTACCACATTTATGTGTGACACGTAATGTCAGCTTCATTAATCAAGCCTTTTAGCAAACAGGGTTCACTCGCATAACTTACAACACAGACACAAAAACAAAGCAAAGCAATCTATTGACACACAAGTTCAAACAAGTTCCTTAACTTATCTTCAAGTTAATCTTTGTCTCCCTCCCATACAGGAGAAATTATGTATCCCTTCTGTCCAACAGAAGTATCTCTTCTGCCCCCTGTAGAAGTAACTGGTCCAAATCTCATGGCACCACAAATTCAATCCTTTATCTAGAATAGGATCTCCCAACATGCCTAGACGTTGGGGGCCATGGAGGTCTTCAACTCCATTCTAGACCTAGCAAGGGGTGTCCAGAGCTCCACTTGACTCGCAAGCTGTCTAGGAGCGAAACATCATTCCTGTGGTTGGCCTTTTCACCACTCGACCTTCGGCCCATGAATCGAGCAGTGCCCTCTCGGGTTAATCCATGGTGCGATCATGGAGATGATCCACCCGTGTAATATATCCTTCCTTAATTAAATCCTTTAAGAATCCAACACAACAAAGCATTCAGCCCTAATATCATTTTCTTCGAAAACATTCCTTTATCCCCGTGGGAACTTGTCATCACAAACCGTTGCCATGCATTTAGCATAAATCACAAGCACTTGAAAAAATCATCCAAACAACAAACTAACAACTAGTTGAATGCAAAAGCATTTAGGATTTTGTTCAATCAACCAACAAAAAACCAATTGTATTCTTGCCAAACAATGCAAGAATAGTTGCGATAACATTACCATCCCATATATGTTCTTCCTTTGGGATCAAAGAGTGATTCTATGTAAAATTTACTTAACACTTGTATGCATAAGTTTTAATGTCATGATTATGCCATTCATAACCCTTGATCGATTCCTCCTTGTAATTGCTCTATCAATGAACAAGCCATATGCAACTAGGTGCAATTAACTTTCCTTAATACATGGACTTTACAAGCTTGATCTTTTGAATATGTGAGATAAAATTTATCCCTTCCGATGACCTATACTTGTGTATCATAGTATGGGGCCTAACGTATCTCATACGAGAATCAACACAAGCATATATCAATTTGGAAATACATTACTTACGACCGGTATCGCAATCGGATTGATGGTGATGCCTTCATCTGAAGCTTCGTTGTTGGTTATGGAATTGCCATCATCCACACATAATATTCTTCGCTTGGGGGCCATCGTCCACAAGTATACTCAAGAGATTAAGAAGACGGAATAGATTCAAGATAGGAGAGTGTAAGAGAAGATGGTTAAGTCGAGGATCGAGATAGAGGGAATTGTGCAAACTTTTGGGGTAACTACTCTCTCTCTCTCTCTCTCTCTCTCTCTTTCAAGCTCTCTCTCACAATCTCTTGGAGGGGTATCCTTCTCTCTACCTCTCTCTTGCAGCCTCTTGGGGTCTTCTTATGCTCTCTTGTGCCTCCCCATGCCTCATATTTATAGTGAATTAGAGAAGAGGGCTTGTGACTGAGAAGCGGAGCTCTTTGTGGAGGGGGATTTTGGAAAAATCAGTGATTTGATGCTCAGATCATAAATCTAATGGTTCCATTGGCTCCGAAAGGGGGGCAAAACTCCAAGACACTTGATTTGAAAGCTCTTAGTTCACTTCTTCTTTTCTCTGTTCGAAGTGTTATTTTCTGTCTGTAGACTGCGATTGCAGCATGCACGATTTTGCAAATCCCTCTCTGTATTTCTTCTTTTGATAAAATCTCCAAAACTAACTAAAACATTACTCGTCTTTTCTTTTAAATGACATCCAGTTCTAGAAATCTCCATATCTTTTTAGAATAATATTTAAAATATCTAAAATATACTAGTTTTGTCCAAAATCTAATATTTTTGGACCATCCAAACTATACACATTAATACTCGTTATTAATATAGCTCATAAGTCTCGTTCATGTTGTAACTTCCGTGAAGGTGGCTACAGTCCTTGTCAATCAGAGAAAAATATCAGATTACGACTCTCGATTTTTCTAAATAAAATATTTTTAATTAAATAAAAATTATTAGTTATTAATGTTAGTTAGTTTTTATCTTAGTTAGCCTTTAGTTAGTAACCTTACTAGCTCATTAATTGACTAACTAACTTTCGAACTAACCAACGAACTTTTAATTGCATGGAAATATTACATCCTCCTTCCCTTAAAGAAATCGAGATGTCCTCATCTTGAGAGAAACCGAGGGTATCATTTTGGAACCTGTGGGTTGTGGGCCCACCATGATTTCTTTGCGCTACTTTGATCACTCACAGGCATGTGGTCTTTTGAAACAACAACCTATTGTATTTGATATATCCGAGTCTTGATTACAAGAGAAAATTTATTATAGTTATATCTCATGGATATCTTCTAGGCTTTTCCTAAGCACCTGGTATATTCTGGATCACTGGAGCTTGTACAACTTCATTTCTTGTAAGCTCAAGTTCTCTTCGAGTTCGGTTGGGACAATTGATGTAGTTATGTCCAATGTTGTGGCACTCGAAGCATCGGTGTTTAGAGTGCTTTGGACATTCCCTTTTGAAATGACCTAACTCCCTGCAATAGAAACATCACGGAACTTTATCACTTGTGGTCACAAGATTCTTGGTTGTCCTTGGTAGGATTTTCTTCTTTAGACCAAATTGTCCTAGGATCTTTTTAGTAGATTGGAGTGGTCCTTTATCTCGAAAACTACGTTCCCAGATTGTCCTCTTGTTAGTTCGAGACTGAGCTCCTTGGACAATTGGCTTTGCTTGTAATACTAAATAATACTTCCAAGCTTCGACATTCTGGTAAGACCCAATCTATATTAGTTGAGAAGAAACAGCTTTAAGAGAAACTCATTGCATGTTATAACTGTCATTCCTTGCGAGTGTATCTCTAATCATTTACAAGTTCTAGGCTCAAAATAGATGCAACTCATATGATGCAAATTAACTGTAGGTATAAGAGTAGGATTTATTCGGGTATTCTCAATACCAAATGTATTACATTTTTGAAAGATATCTAGGGTTTCTAATCATCCTGAAGAGGTGTTATAGGTTCCAGGTCTTTGTCTTCATTTGATTCCTCTATATATCCGAAGAGACTGCACTTGTTTTTCTTGGAGGTTTAATGTCAGTCTGCCTGGACATACCCTAGCTCATTACAATGGAAGCATTGACGGTAGAGACATGTCCTACAGATGTGCCCTGTCTCTCCACACGTATGGCATCTCTTACCCAGATCTCGAGATTCATCTTTGCTACAATTGCCCAATTTAAGTTCTTGGACGATTGGATTTGCTCAGAGTAATGCATCTTGCAAGTCCGTTGGATGCATTGCTTCAAGACAGTGGTTCAGAGGAGTGTTTAGGCCATGGAAAAACTTGGATACTTGTTGCGCAATATCCATAGGTGGCGCGTATTTTAGTAGGGTTACAAACTTTGAGCAGTAAGCTTCCAAGGTTAATTCCAGTTGATTGAGCTTGAAAAATTAATTCATCCTCAAGGTCTGGTAGGTTGGCGGAAGGTATCGTCCGTGTACAACATCTTTCAGCTAAACCCAGGTGACAGTGGCTTCAGAAATACCTTGATCCTTGCACCATTGCTTCCACCATAACCGGAGCCTGGCCAACTAACTTCAGTTTGCCAATCATTGCTTGATTCATGGAGGCAGTTCCTGAAGCAGAGAAATAATCATCCATTGACTCAATCCATATCTTTGCCTCCACTACGATGTCTATTCCTTCTCCATCAAATTCGGGTGCCTTAATTTGCTTAAGAAGAAATTTCTTCTCTTGTGCATGTCAGCATTTGTGGGTGCAGAAGATGCCTGACAATCAAGCCACACCACTTAGATTATTATTTTTAGGGTATACCTATGAACCATGCATTAATCAATCACGCATCATTACAAAGTTTCACTTTGATATGAACTGTAAGGTGTCCGCCCATCAGCTGTCCAGGCACGATTTTAGCGGTCTATCGAGAAACGAATCTAAGCATCACTGCCCGACACTCCCATGGAAAGTTTCGAGTTTTGTTGCTTAGGGTTTCCTACATCTGCCTCCTTGCAACGGAACGTTCATGGACGAACCCACTAGGATCGACTTGAAATTTGGGCTCCTAGTGGCCAATGTCTCCTAATAGCATTCTAGCGTCAAATCCTCGACATCCTACTTTATGCAGAGATACCCAAGCCAAAGCAAACCCATGCAACACTTGGTTCAAAGAGAATGGGAAACGAGAGGGATGCGCCTCTCAACCTCTCTGCCCATAGGCCGTAGTCCCATTCCTGTCCCCTAAAACGGCATGAATCGGTTTTTAACCTAACAATACCTAAAGGTTGAACGACGGTAAAATCTTGTAAGAAGCCTCCCAGTTTTCTGGGAGCACCCTACCGTAGGATAGACGTATCAGGGGTTTCGCTCGCCCGCTTCCCTTAATAGGTTTAGTTTTCTAATTAAGTCCTACCACATTTATGTGTGACACGTAATGTCAGGTTCATTAATTAAGCCTTTTGGGGAACATGGTTCATTCGCATAACTTACAACACACAGACAGGAAAACAGAGAAAAGCAATCTATCGACACACAAGTTTAAACAAGTTTCTTAACTTATCTTCAAGTTAATCTTTGTCTCCTGCCCATACATGAGAAATTATGTATCCCTTCTGTCCAACAGAAGTATCTCTTCCGCCCTACAGAAGTAATTGGTCCAAATCTCATGGCACCACAAATTCAATCCTTTATCTAGAATAGGATCTCCCAACATGCCTAGACGTTGGGGGCCATGGAGGTCTTCAACTCCATTCTAGACCTAGCAAGGGGTGTCCAGAGCTCCACCTGACTCGCAAGCTGTCTAGGAGCGAAACATCATTCCTGTGGTTGGCCTTTTCACCACTCGACCTTCGGCCCATGAATTGAGCAGTGCCCTCTCGGGTTAATCCACAGTGCGATCATGGAGATGATCCACCCGTGCAATATATCCTTCCTTAATTAAATCCTTTAAGAATCCAACACAACAAAGCATTCAGCTCTAATATCATTTTCTTCGAAAACATTCCTTTATCCCCGTGGGAACTTGTCATCACAAACCCTTTCCATGCATTTAGCATAAATCACAAGCACTTGAAACAATCATCCAAACAACAAACTAACAACTAGTTGAATGCAAAAGCATTTAGGATGTTGTTCAATCAACCAACAAAAAACCAATTGTATTCTTGCCAAACAATGCAAGAATAGTCGTGATAACATTACCATCCCATATATGTTCTTTCCTTGGGATCAAAGAGCGATTCTATGTAAAATTTACTTAACACTTGTATGCATAAGTTTTAATGTCATGATTATGCCATTCATAACCCTTGACCGATTCCTCCTTGTAATTGCGCTATCAATGAACAAGCCATATGCAACTAGATGCAATTAACTTTCCTTAATACATGGACTTTACAAGCTTGATCTTTTGAATACGTGAGATAAAATTTATCCCTTTCGATGATTTATACTCGTGTATCATAGTATGGGGCCTAACGTATCTCATACGAGAATCAACACAAGCATATATCAATTTAGAAATACATTACTTACGACCGGTATCACAATCAGATTGATGGTGATGCCTTCATCTGAAGCTTCGTTGTTGGTTATGGAATTGCCATCATCCACACGTAACATTCTTTGCTTGGGGGCCATCGTCCACAAGTAGACTCAAGAGATTAAGAAGACGGAATATATTCGAGATAGGAGAGTGTAAGAGAAGATGGTTAAGTCGAGGATCGAGATAGAGGGAATTGTGCAGACTTTCGGGGTAACTACTCTCTCTCTCTCTCTCTCTCTCTCTCTCTCTCTCTCTCTCTCTCTCTCTCTCTCTCTCTCTCTTTTTCAAGCTCTCTCTCACAATCTCTTGGAGGGGTATCCTTCTCTCTACCTCTCTCTCACAGCCTCTCGGGGTCTCCTTATGCTCTCTTGTGCCTCCCCATGCCTCATATTTATAGTGAATTAGAGAAGAGGACTTGTGGTTGAGAAGTGGAGCTCTTTGTGGAGGGGGATCTTGGAAAAATCAGTGATTTGATGCTCAGATCATAAATCTAATGGTTCCATTGGCTCCGAAAGGGGGGTAAAACTCCAAGACACTTGATTTGAAAGCTCTTAGTTCGCTTCTTCTTCTTTTCTCTATTCGAAGTGTTGTTTTCTGTCTGTAGACTGCGATCGCGGCATGCGCGATTTCGCGAATCCCTCTCTTTAGTTTTTCTTTTGATAAAATCTCCAAAACTAACTAAAGCATCACTTGTTTTTTCTTTTAAATGACATCCAGTTCTAGAAATCTCCATATCTTTTTAGGATTATATCTAAAATATACTAGTTTTGTCCAAAATCTAATATTTTTGGACCATCCAAACTATACATATTAATACTCGTGATTAATATAGCTCATAAGTCTCATTCACGTTGTAACTTCCATGAAGGGTGGCTACAGCCCTTGTCAATTCGAGAAAAATATCGAACGGATTTACGACTCTCGATTTTTCTAAATAAAATATTTTTAATTAAATAAAAATTATTAGTTATTAATGTTAGTTAGTTTTTACCTTAGTTAGTCTTTAGTTAGTAACCTTACTAACTCATTAATTGACTAACTAACTTTCGAACTAACCAACGAACTTTTAATTGCATGGAAAAATTACACATGACTTGCAACAAGCTTAGACAACCAAACAAAAACCTGTAAGCAAGCTAACACCTGGTTAAAATGTTCACACCAAGTGTGGTTCTAACTTTAAGTATTCTTTCTACAAAACTCCAATCTCAAGGCCACCTAAGTCTCAAACCCACTATAAAAAAACCCAACAAAGAAGTTGGCACTATGGAAAATGAACACATGTAAAGTAGTGATGGGTCCCCAAGGCCTTGCTATGCACACGAGGGTATTATGAAGGCAATTGTTGGCTGCTATGGTTGCCAAAGAATCCCACCATGATCACTCTTACATCCACATAGACCAAAGGGAATTCATTCTCATGCTACTAGTTACATTGGTATTAAATTGACCATTGTACTTCCCTATAATAGCTAGTAATGCAATAAGCCACTTAATCTAGTTCCCAAATGGAATGATTCAATAATGTCACAGTCAAGGGATAGATGACCTCTGCATCATCAACCATCACTATCTACCCACAAATGGAAACCTAAGCACCAGGAGCCTGCTACCCTCACATCAACATCAATGCAAGCTACACAAATAGAGACCAATTATCTAGACCTAAAGGTAGCTTCTTCTCCATCTCAAGAATACTCGACAACCATCTCCCTTTCCAATCTAATTACCCCATAGGGAGAGTTCTCAACAATCATAACTACTTTTGAGTGTGCACCAACACTGAATGACAATTAGAAAAATCCTCCATCGAGGTCTGGTATAAGTATATAATTGGTGAGTCATGTTAAACCAAAACCTCCTACTATGTTATTTCCTACATACTTTAGACCTTCCATAGTGGAACTTGCAATAAACATGGCTATCAATACTAGTGACAGCATGATCGATACCATCCACCATCTTGACACTACATTCACCCTGTTTGCTCGCAACTATGATTGCTTGGACCTATGTTTGTTAGATGAAGTTATTGCGACGGCAATAAGAGGCCTCCCTTGCTCTTGGGAAGAGTAAAAATTCATCTTCACCAAGCACACCTCTATTGCTGAAGAACTCATTGCCACACAAATGAACAAAGAGCAAGCTATACATGGCCAATTAATCACATCTTTTAAGCATGGCCATGTAGAAGCCTCAAAAATAGAAATAGCACACCTAAAGAATCTAGCCATGTCATTACATGCATTCCTTCACAAGTGGTTTACTTTGTGTGCATAGTGGGAATAACTCGATTGCCAAATAATGACTAATGTGAAATAACAACAAGCCAACAATTCCATTGAGTATGCCTCCTTTTACATTGCACCCACTTTCTTTTGGGTGCTGGCCATTACCAGAAAGATCCTTTGGATGATCATGTGCTACTATATCCGTATTTGGATAGAGTACTATGTTAGGAAGAGCTACATATTGCTAGCCACCTAAACACGAGGGATTTTCTCACAGATATTCTCACTTATAAAACTAAGATGTCTTGAGATCTATCTGATAACTACGACTTCCACCAATCCAATTCAGGGTTGGGTTATTGATCAATGTAAGTGACCTATAGAACTTACATCTTGTACAATGTTTGAACCCTTAATATATGCCTTAGCCGAAGGAAAGAAGCGTTAAGAAACATTTTGCATAGTATCGCTCTTAGATCCTAAGGGGGAGAGTGAATATACCAATGGAAATGTTAATGCATCTACTCTTGCAATGTTTGGAAAATAATACCATTTTTTTTGTTGGTTGATACATCTTATCCTCATGGACTACCATCATGTACCCATTATGGTATTGGGATGAGACTATAGATGAGGCATGCCTACAAATCTAGAACTCGTTACCTATTGGAACTGTGGACAGCCATGTCACATCTCCTCGAGGTGTCCATAAAAACAAGAGTAGTCTCTAAGGTAGGTGATGTTGACCAACATTTCCTTAAATGCAAAATCAAACATGTGTATCCAAATTGTCCATAGCATCATAAGGCAAGAAATAACAAGGTAATAGTGTCATCCATTCATTTGAGCCTATTCATAGTGGAAATGATCAATGATGAAGATAGTATTCCCATTCTCATGTATGCTATCACTCCCACATAGAGTAAGGTTGGGGAAATGAGTCTTGTGACCCAAAAATGATGAATAGATCAAACTAAGACCAAACTTCTAATCTGTTTGAGGTGAAAATACTTAAAATGCAATACTCACAACAACAATCATAAACTCAAAGTAAAAAGACCTTGCAAGTCCTCCCACCGAGATTCAAAAAGTTTAAAAAGTTTGATTAGATAGTTGTGTTGCTAGGCATAAGGTGTGGAGGCACATCTAATAAACCCATTGAGGGACTGGCAAGGTCAAAGAAGTAAACATTGTAGCACTTCCCTTAAGCCAATTTACATTTATAAGGACATTAATGTAGAGGATGAGGAAGAATTGATTAACTCGCTAAAAGAATGTCGAGTATTTTCACTTAGAACTATTCTGATCTTAAGGTTTTCCTGCCACCACAAGTTCCCACCCACATGATCCCTCTTAAAGATCATGCTAACTTTGTCAAGCAAGGACCATATTTTATGAATCCTCGATATGCCCATGTTAGAGAAGAGATCAACAAGTTACTAACAGCTAGATTCATATTCAAACTTTAGCATATCAATTGGGTATCATTGATCATCATAGTACTTAAGAGGAATGGTAAAATTTGTGTGTGTACCAACTACAAGAAATTAAATGATGTTGCAACCAAGAGAGAGCACTATCTACTACCATACGTCAATCATATGAATGAACAAGTAGCAAATGAAGGAAGCTTACAACTTCTTAGATAGTTTTCAAGTTATAATCAAGTACAAGTCTACCCAAACGATAAACCAAAAATTACATTTGCTATCGAATGGGAGGTATTTGCTTATATTGTAATCCCTTGGGCTGATTAATACACCAATAACCTTTTAAAGGCTTACATGCACTATATTTAAGGATATGCTACAAAAGTGGCTCGAGGTGTTTGTTGATGACTTGTGTGTCCACTCTAATTGGGAAGTACATCTTGGCCACATCATGTCCAAAAGTGGAATTGCAACAACAGACACCATTGGAATTTAGAGTTATCATGAATCTCTCTCCACCAACTAACTCAAAGGGATGTAGTGCTTCCTTGGCTATGCCGAGTATTATTTGTGCTTTGCACTAAACTATGTTGCTATCACATGCTCACTCTATAAGCTACTAATTACTTAGGCTTGGACAAAGGAACGTAAAGCTTCCTATGACTCATTAAAAAAGGCTCTCACGATTGCTCCTATCTTAAGAGCCATAGATTGGACAATAGCATTCCATATATAGATCGATGCCTCAAAAATTGCTATTGGAGTAGTGTTATGCCAACCCGATGAGCATAATATGGATTTCCTTGTTTATCTTTGTTAGTATTTTTTATAGCTCACAAGGGGAAAATGAATGAGTCTACCATCAAGAGAGAGGGATTACCAATGGTTTATGCTATGAAAAAGTTTCATAATTATCTTCTTAGTATGCATTTCACTTTATTTGCTAACCACCAAGCCTTGGTATACCTTGTAAATATAAGTAATGCCACAAGACACATTGCTAGATGGCTCTTGTTATTATTGGAATTTGATTTATCTATTGTTATGTGCAAAGGGAAATACTATTTCATTATTGATCACTTATCATGAGTGAACATTGGTAAAAAGGTCACAAGAGTTAACAATAAACTCCATGCAGAATGCACTTTACACACTCTACGATCCAAGTAACTATTACTTCAACTCTCAACCCTCTATGACATTCACATGCAAAAGAGAAGCATGGGCATGGCAAGAGAGAGTGCTTTGAGAGATGAGTAGAGCTTCACTCTCTTGGTCCCTCACCCTCACTCCCTCACTCTCACCCTCGCTCACTCTCTCACTCTAGGGCCTCAAATCCGGTTGTCTCTTATTGCATGATTTTTTAATGGTGAGAATGAGCTAGAACACATGCAGTTTTTTCATGGGAGTCTATGCTATCATTACAACTTGCATGGGATTATACCTAGCTTGTGGATTTACATTATAAATCAATACAATTTTTACAATCTTTTTGTAATTCAAAGATCGAAGTGCTTTATGTTCATTACTTATCATAAATAATCCGAAGATTAATCCAAGAAATTAGGCTTCTTCTTATGCTTGCTTGCCTCGGAGGGGTGCACTTTATAGAACATGTAAGATACCACATGAGTTCAAAAGAAATGGTATTTTATCTAGTAAAATTTATAAGATTATATTTACAAAAGAGATTTTGTAATTAAAATTTGAAAATAATATGTTTAGTTAAGTAAAAGTGATTATTTTATGGCCTTATAGCATGTTAAAAAAGAGTATTTTTAAATATCCTTTGAATGCACGTTATATACATGATTTTTTATAAGTGAACCTCTCGAGTTACTTGCATATTGTATGCTACTTACTTCTTGCAGTTAACACAATCTTTGAGGATTTGCATATCCAATAGTTTGTGCCATATTTCAATGTTTACAATCACACATTTGCCTTTAGTCTATATAGCAATATTTATAGCAGGAATTCTAATATGTAAGGTAAACATATATCCAACTCTATCACCTTTTATTAATAATCAACTTACACTTATTATTGAAGTCTTCAACAAAAAAATCCTTCACATTAAATCTAACTTGTATCCCTTGCTCTAGGATTTGACTAACAAATACTAATAAACACTTTGTCTAATCATCATGCAAGAATAAGGAAACTTTTTCAGTATGTGAAATTGGATGACACAAATCATCACTCACCTCTACATAACTTAGACTTTATAAATGCTGCATCTCTCTAAACCATTTAGCATAGCTGCATTCAAATCAACATACCATGCATCATCATATACTCCCTTTTCTATAACAGTATTCATCATATGTTACATGAAAAAATTCACTCATTTTTTTCATCATTCTATCCTAAAGATGATGTATAATTTCCTTACTTCAACTTGTCACTCTATGAATGTCATCCTACTTATCAAAATAATGAACTGCAATATAACCTATTCTTTCATAGTAATGGTAAACAATTTCAAAATTGCTAGAACCTCTATTCTGTCATCCACCCTTTCCTCTAGAGCTCCCCTCTGTTCTGTCATCCACGCTTTCCTCTAGAGCTCCCCTTTCAAAATTGCTAGAACCTCTATTCTATCATCCACCCTTTCCTCTAGAGCTCCCCTCATGTTTAGAATTACCACGATCTTCTGAAATTTGTATGTTAGCAAATTATTGATTTAACCTATTTTGTTGGTTACCACTAGCATGATCCATACCATGACCTCTTGAAGAGGATCTTCCATGTCCATATTCCCTTCCTAAACTTGAGTAAAAAACTTGGATATGTTCACCATTTCTTTTAGATGATTCGCCTTGCATGTTATTCTCTTCAATAATCATGAGAGAGATCCCAACTCGTCAAAATCTAGAAATAGCTTTTATACATACATAGAAGCAACAAAAGATTTCCAAGTCTTCTTATTATTAAGGCCACCCAAAGTAGATAAAACCAAATCAACATCATCAGATATTGCTTCAATAGCTACTAAGGTATCTGCAATGCTTCTTACCTTCAAAACATACTCATTTGTAAACATATTCCCTTTGTTCAAGGTATTTTACTCTTGCTTAAGTTGAATCTTCAGCGTCTTTGTATTTACTGAAAACATATTCTCAAAGGTTGTCCAAGTTGCATCTAAAGTTTCAGCACTTTTAATATATCCCAATATAGTGTTATCAATGATTGTAGATAACTAATACATTACTTTTTTATCTTTTGCATTCTATTCTTTCCATGCCTTTAATTCTTCTACAATCTTAGGATTACTTAGCTTTGGTTTCTATCTTTTTGTCTTTTGCATTCTATTCTTTACACACCTTTAATTCTTCCACAATCTTAGGATTACTTAGCTGTTGTTCCTTTTCTTTACCTAAAATGAACTCGTAGAGGCATTTTTCAATAAGAAAGTTCATCATAGAACTTCCATGATGGATAATTATTCTTGTCTAGCTTCTCTATGATAGGATTTTCAATATTCTTAGCCATTATGACAAAATTAAGTACTAAATAGTAAGCGAAACTTCGACAACCCTTCACAAGATGTGCATAATAATAAACCACGTAATCTTTTTTCCTGATTGCTTAATAATGTGTATAATTTGCAACCTATTTGTAGATAGACTTGTGTTTTCTTCTTAACAAACACCTTAGAACTTATAGATTTGAAATCTATCACCTATGCACCGAAAAACAAATGATACAATCGAAATTACAATATGGTGTAAACTATTGTATGTAATATTACAGAGCTAAAACAAGGCCTAAAATGATCTCAAATGGCCAAAAACACGAGAAGATAGTCCTAAAAGGTTCATTTGTAGAATATGCACTATTCTACTTGCACACCAAATCTCACAGTAATTTGAGATTTTTTCTTTGCTCTGCTTCAGATGCCTCCACAGGTATTATCCAAAGAAAAAAGAACGTGTGTGAAAAACCTTATTATCAATTTCTTGATTGCTTGAATCCTTGCTCCTTCTTTTTCATTTCAGCCTTTAAAACCAACCTCTCTCAATGGTGCCTATTGGGGGCACTATATTCTCAATGTTGAGACTTTGAACAACCTCTTATCGATTCAAGAGATTCAACTAGTACATCGACAACTATTTCTCACATAATCTCTTGTATATGAATCTACATTAAATTGTAGTGAATACACAAGGTATATCTCCATGCATAAAGAATGCTCTTACACATCCCATAATCCAAGGTACACTCCTTAGGCTCCTAAACCTTTTACGGCGTTCATCATGCAAGAGAAGAGCATGGACAAGGCATGAGAGAGTACATGAGAAAAGAAGGAGACTTCACCTTTAGTCCCTCATCACACTCTCAGTCTCTTTCCTTTAATCTCAATCTCTCTCCCTCATGCTCTCTCCCATAAGACAAAAGCAAGAATGCAAGAGCCAAAAGATAGAACATACAAGAATAGCTTATTCCATTATTTTTCATCTTGTTTATATAAGTTTTTAGGGTTAGGGTTTTCCTATCCTCCTTGGATGTTCCAGCCCTCTTTTTGGCCAAGTGATCGATTACTCCTCCTTGCATGCACCTAAAGCTATTGATTTATATTTCTTTAACTCAAGTGCTATGCATTTGTCATTACAAATTGCACAAGAGGAAGCTTGGCTCTCTTTACATCTTTCAAAGTATTGATAAAGCACAAAAATTGAAAAAAATTATGGTTCTTTCAAGCTCTTTCTTTTCTTCATGTCTTCATGTTGTTAACATTTTACCCCCCCTCCTTGTTGAGTGTTAGTCCCATGGTACTCATGACATAGGAACACAATGTAGATGATGGGAATGACTGGGTCAATTAATAAAAAAATCTAGGAGGGAAAGGGATTCTTTGAAGATGTAAGAGAGTGGTGGGATTGGTGGTATTTTTTCAGTGTAGATAAAGACGAGGATGATTGCCACCGAAAGTGAAGGAGATTGTATGAAGTAGAAGTTGTAGCCCACCGATCTTGATGGTTTTAGATACACTTAGTATATATGTCATGTGGCTATGATTTGTCTTAGGGATGTGTCTACCTTTCTTGTGTAGTGTGGGATATGCATGCTATGTAAGTGGGAGCTAGGTTGAGTTCCAAGTATACTTGAAACATTGTCCCATACTTGAGGACCTAGTTGGTGTAGGATTGGTTGTAGTGCTATGCCCATCTCAACCCAACCAAACACCCAAAATCTCAATGCTCTTGACCAAGCTCTTACATGACCAAGATTGCAATAAGTCACATATCAACTCCACAACTCAAAGAAAGTGGCTGCCCCAAACCTCATCCTACAAAAAGTCTTTGTAGTGCAAGCCAAGAAAATAGAAGTGAAGACATGCCCATCAATATTGTGTGACCCATAGTAACCTCCACATACCAACTCGATGGGTTCCAAAGTCCCTTCTCAAAGCACAATGGTATTGTGATGGCTAATGCATGCTCTCGCTACCAAATGTATCTACAACTATATGCATGGCTACTCACCATACACAAATAACTCTAATGATATCCCATGAGTCAAACAAACCAATTGCTAATAATATACCTATTTTGAACCTTCATGTAGCATTCCTACTGAAGTAAAAGGTTCATCTATACCTTCTACTCAAAAGCATTCTCATACATGACCATCTAGCACAGGAGGTTTGTAACGTGCCTATGTCGCGACACGTTTTAGTAGTCCTATTAGGATTGACCTGAATCTTCTTGGGTTTCTAATGGTCAAGTCATTCTATAGCATTCTAGCATCTGTGATCTACTTTGTGTAAAGCATCTAAATCGAGGCAAACTCATATCGCACTTGGTTCAAAGAGAATGGAAAACGAGAGGGATGCATCGCTCGACCTCCCTACCCATAGGGCAAAGTCCCATTCCGGTCCCCTAAAACCATATGAGCCAGGGTTCTACCCTACATTATCTAAGGTCAATATGTCACCACGATTTGAATGTTGAGAAGTCTCCCAATTCTCTGGGACCACCTTGCTATAGGACGGACTTGTCGGGGGTTTCACCCACTCGCTTCCCTTGATAGCTTTAGTTTTCTACTTACCTAATGCTAATTAATTTTATTTTTTTAGTCCGGTGATTTGTTGAGAGACTTTGATCTATAAATCAGTCAAGCTGTCCAATCGTGATGCCTTTTTTAAACAGTTAACAGCTCTAAATGTTCTATAGGAAGTTGCCTATCTTCATTTTGCTTTCATTTAAGTCTCCTTTGCCATTTGGAATCCGTTTGACTAATATAGAAATGTTATAATTATCAGCTAAACCTCAGTTGATTTGTTTGGGAAATGGAAACATTTAGTATCTTATTGTGATAGCTGCAGTGTTGGATAATTTTGTTTCATTTAGCAGGCCTGTCTAAGAGACTTTTCTGTTTACCAAATAGCAGGACACATTGCATGCCTTTTGCGAAGCTTACACGAAAACAGATCAAAAAAATTCCTTGAAAGTAAACTTTATATTAAAATTTCAACTGAGATACAAATCCCGTCCATAGGACGATTCTTGCAATTTGTAAGGATGCATCTTATTTTCCTCCAAGTTTCCACCCTTGCACTAGTAATAGGGCCTCGAGATTCCTTCCCGAGTCACGTAGACCATTTGAGTAGGATTCGGGGGTAGGGGATTTATAGCCAAAGCCCCCCTTGGCACTCGAGCATCCTCCTACAAATAGACGTTTCTATGGAGAGACCTTTCATGATGGGTTCAGTCCACATTCCTGACATGGCTATCAAAAACCCCCTTAGATAGGGTTGGCGGCTAGCTAGGGTTGCTCAACACGCCTTTCCCAAGTGTTTCAACCTGAATCCAATTTAAAAGATCTTTTTCTTATCAATTCCTTTGTTAGATGACTCCTTTTCCAAACAGGTGTTCCTAAGTACAAACACAAATAGAAGTGCACAATATGTACTAGACAATTCTTTGTTCTCTCTCCCAAAGGAAATTCTGATTTGATGCGATAGCATCTAGTCTTGGCTTTATCCCCATTATCGTTTGAGATTTCCAGAGATAACCTAATTTAATTTTCTCATTTTTTTGAATGAAGGAGTATCCTTGCAATGTTGATTGCAATTTGGGACATTGGCTCCCTACAACGAAACCCTATGTATTCATTTGAACTAGATTTTGTCGCGTAATTCATAAAGTTACTTAAGGACTTTGAATTCTTTTTAGCTTCAGGCAAGATGGGTCTTGAGAAGAGTCCTTTCAACTCTTGAGGGTTTGAAATTCTTTCAACTTCCTAGGAACCCTACATTAGGGTTTTTCCATACCAGATACCCTTCTTGATTTCAAAGTAGAAATCATAGCAACCCTAAGACTTAGTAAGAACAATTTAATACAATCAGTGCGTCTTTATCAGAAGTTACATGGGCCATGAGATATTGGCCAACACAGTTGATACTAGCAATTTCACTCATGATAAAAAGAATTCGATGATTCTCAATCAGTGATTAAAAGCTAATTATATGGTGTGGAACCCTAAGTTAATCAACTTCAAATAATTGAGAATAACCAACAAACTAGATGATCTTGAATGTGCCAAAAATACATGTGCCAAGAAGAGGGCCACCCAAAAATTTTCACCCCCTATAGCCATTGCTATTTCTGCCTCACTAATTTTACTAGTACCATTACTATTATCATCGTTGCAGTGTCACTATTGGCATTGTTGTTAGTGTCGCTATTGATATCACCATTAGCATCGTTATATAACGATGTTAATAGCAATGCTTTCATGGTGATACTAATAACAAATATGGTTTTTTTTTGTAGACTATGAACATCACTAAAAACATCACTATAGGCCTAATGTGTTATAGTGCATTTCTTTATTATGAGTCTCATAGAAAGTATTCACCAAACCAATTATAATATTTAGTTGCATTAGAAAACAAATCGACGCACTTTCTAAATTAGAACTTTTGCTACATTTTCTGTAACATAAACTTATACATATATTGTTAAATTTATCCTTAGTCTATTGCTCTAAAAATCTTATGGAATTAAAATGGGCTAGATTTGAGGAGATAGATGGTGGCTATAAGAGGCAATGCTATCAATAGATCATGTTGGCAATTGGCTTTCTTCTAAGGACCCTTCTCACCTTCTTCAATCTAGAATTGAATGACTGTCTTTAATAAAATAAATAAACAAATAAAACCTAAAATTACTTAAGCTTTCACTTTAGCAAAAGCAATGGATTAGAAAGCTTTTTATGGCTCAAACAAGATATGAGGCCATTGTTATTGATGGCCAAGGAAGAAATAGTAAATTTTCCAAACTCAAAGAGTGGTTTGGAAATCGTGGTGGCTATGCATATAGATATGGGAAAACCAATTGAAAAATCTCAATTTTTTGAGCAAAACCACATTATTCATTCAAAACCGCTAGTAGGTGGTTTTTAGATTGACTATCATGTTTTTTCTTCTTGGATAAGAAGGGAACATTAAATTATTAGAGTATAGTTCATACCCTTATTGTATTATGAAAATAACTTTTGAGGCTACAAACCACAAGATAGAACTTTTGTCCAATAGACAATAGGAAGAGGCTTGATATGTTGATGTTAGAGACTTTTAAGGATGGATGATAACTCTTCCTTGATCTTGATGTGCATACCAATCACCTTGCTTTGATACAAATGGTGTAAATCTTCACCATACACTAGCACAAATGGATAAGAAATTCATGAATCACATAAATTGCAAGAAGAGAGAGACACAAAAATGGCAAGAAGAAGAATGCATGACATAAAATTTGGTACAATCTCCCCCATGTATGTATTTGTGGATTTTTAATTGCTTTTTGTGCTCAAATACATTGAAAATGCACTTTTTTGGGCATCTTACTTTCTTTATTTCAACACTATGCTTTTGCATAATAATTTATAGCTCTTATTGAACAAATCTATTCTAATGTCTAAAATAATAATAATCTAGTCCTTTAGCCCTTTCATAACGATTACTAGCAATCCATGCACGCTTCGCGCGCGCAGAACGCTAGGCCGCTTCACGGCAGCTTCAGAAGCGGCAAGTGAGTTCGCTCAACAATCCATTTCTCATCTTTCTCTCTCCTCTTTTTCCTCTCTCTCTCTCCCCCAAATTCCCTATGTCTAATCTCTCTCTCTCTCTCTCTCTCTCTCTCTCTCTCTCTCTCTCTCTCTCTCTCTGCCTTCTATTTTAGTTATTTTTTCTTTTCTCCTGGTTCTCTATGTTGAGATGGCAAGCTCAACACGTGAGAACATTGATGATGGACCACCTAGCTAGATGAGTTCGCACGTCTACACTTAGCATGTTGGTGGTCATTATGATACTCACATGGCCACTAACTTATCACTTATTATATTTAGTCTGTTACACCTACCAACAGTTGGCAAAGATATAACGCCAGTCGATTAGTGGAGTCGATTATGCATTGTTTGACTTAGAAGGCCACTTTCCTTTATGTTATATCTTATATATACTTTGTGTACATTGTATAGCGTGTGAAAAAAGAAGAAGAAACCAGCAAGAAAACGTTTTGGCCTCCATCTCTCTTCTTGTGTTCTTGAGTGAGCTTCCTCTTGTGTATACAGTGTGTGTTTGGCGCAGCAGCTCAAGCACATCCCCCCATCATGCGATTATAGACATAGTATCAGAGCCACGCCACTGAGAGAGGCTGATTTTGAAGGCTGAAGTGAAGGAGAAGAAGCAAGGTTCGAGCAAGTAAGCAATGGGTAAGAAGCTCTCACATTCTTCCACTCTCTCTTGGATAGTGCTTGTGGAGGCACCGGAAGTAGGGTCAAGCGAAAATCTCAGATTGTTGTGAGATTTGGTGTGTGAGCATATCACTATATATTCTACAGATTTGTCCTTTAGGGCTTTCCCGCTGTTATTTTGGGCGTCTAAGGCTGTTTCAGGCCCCGTTTTAGAGCCGCAAGGTTGCGGACAACAATGTCAGGGTATACTATGATTTCAGCTGTATTGACCGAAAGTGGGTGCATAGGTTACATATTGCGAATTTGTAATTTTTGAGGTGTTTGCAAGAAGCAAACATAAGGTTTATCTGTAAACAGGTTGCAGATTACATGTACTATTGAGCAATCAGTGAAAAAGATTGCTTGGTGTAGTGTTGTGCACGTGTTGTGAAAGATACAGTGCCAGTATTAACAATTTCCATTTGATAATGGCAAAGAACAGTGGAAATCCCATTATTGAGAAGCTCGACAAGAACAACTACCCTTCATGGAAGTTCCGTGTGACGAACTTCCTCATTGGAAAGGACCTTTATGAGTTTGTTTTAGGTGAAGAAAAGGAGCGAGAGCTGGGTATCCCTCCGACTGTAGATGAATAAAAAGCATGGAAAGAATGGAATGCAAAAGACAAAAAGGTGATGTACTGGTTATCTGCAGTCATTGATAATACGATGTTGGGACATATCAGGAAAGTAGAAACTTCACATGCAGCTTGGACAATTTTTGAGAACATGTTTTCAGTAAATACAAAGGCACGAAAGATTCAACTCAAGCAAGAGTTGAATGCCTTGAAGAAAGGGAAAATGTCTGTCAATGAGTATGTGTTGAAGGTGAGGAGCATTGCAGATGCTTTAGCAGCGATTGATGCAATGCCTGATGATAATGATTTGGTTTCATCCACTTTGAGTGGCCTTAACAATGAGAAGGCATGGAAATCATTTGTTACTTCAGTATATGTACGGAAGCCATTTCCAGATTTTGATGAGCTGATCTCTCTCATGATTACTGAAAAGATCAATATGCAGGGTGATTCATCTGAAAGAAATGGTGAACAGGTCCAAGAATTTTACTTGAGTTCAGGAAGGGGACGTGGTAGATCCTCTTCGAGAGGCCATGGTATGGGATGTGCTGGCGATAACCAACAAAACATGTTCAATCAACAATTTGGTGAAATGCTGGTTTCTGAAGGTAGAGGAAACTTTAGAGGCAGGGGGAGCTCTACAGGAAGAGGTGGATGGCAAAACAGAGGCTCTGGAAATTCTGCTATTGTTTGCCATTATTGTGGCAAAACAGGACATATTGCAGCCAATTGTGTAGGTTGGTCGCAAAAGGAAGTAGAGTTGGCCAAATGTTCACTTTAGATGCTGGAATTCCTGCAATGGATGCTACTATGTATGCTAAAGGAAAAGGAGTAGTTGCAGATGTTGAAATATGACATAAATGTATTGGGCATACAAATGTGCAAAGACTGAAATTAATGTAGTCCAGAGGATTGGTTACAGGGTTTCCTTCTTTTAGAGTTGCAAAATTGTATAAAGTTTGTGAAGCATGCCAGTTTGGTAAGCAGGTGAGACAACCCTTCTCGCATGATAGAGAAGTGAGCAGAAATATACTTGATGTAGTACATAAAAATGTTTGGGGACCTACACATGATGACTATTCAAGAAAGCTATGGGTATACTTCATGAAGGAAAAGAGTGATGTGTTTGAGCACTTCAAATCTTTTAAGGCAGCTGTTGAAACACAAATAGGATTAAAAGTGAAGTGTTTGAGATCAGATGGAGGGGAAGAGTATCTCTCTAATGAGTTCAGTGGCTTCTTGAGGACTCATGGGATAAAGAGGCAATTTACTTGCAGGTATACTACACAGCAAAATGGTGTTGTAGAAAGAAAAAGCAGGCATATTGCAGAAGTTGCATGAGCATTAATGGCTGAAAAGAATATGCCCAAACATTTTTGGTCTGAGGCTGTCCATACTGCTGTCTACATTATGAACAGAACTCCCATAGCTACAGTTTATGGGATGACTCCTAAAGAATGCTTTACTGGCAAGAAGCCTGATGTATCACACTTGAAGGTATTTGGCTGTGTTGCATACGTTCATGTGCCAGATGAGCTACGGAAGAAGCTTGATCCAAAGGCAGAAAAATGTGTTTTTATTGGATACTCTTTAGAGAAGAAAGGGTATCACTGTTATAATCCTGTCACAAGTGAGTTCAGAGTGAGCATGAATGTTATCTTTGATGAGATGGGAAGTTGGTATACACTTGCTGGTGATGTTTTGGATGATGATAATGATCAGGATAGCTATGTGCAGAAAGATAAACAAGAATCACGGAGTCTTAGTGGACCAGAAACATCATCTGGTACTACACCTACAGTGAGCCCTTAGTCTGGGAGACTAAGGAGTAGCCCCACATCTTCAAATGGATCTGTAAGTGTTACAGGGAAGGAGAAAGTAAAGAAGAAAGTGCTGGATGGTAATGATGCATCTACCCGTCATTTGGGATTTGATGGAGATTCTAGTGGTTTGGAGAGTTTGGATGATGAGCTTGGCATTCCTTCAATCAGGACACCAGGTGTATAGAGAGCTCATAGTAATGTAAAGGCACCATTGAGTGATTCGGTGGTACGCAGATCTAGCAGGGTCAGATACCTTGTTAAAAGATTTGGTTTTGAAGGTTATGCAACTCACCATTATGCTTATATGGTGAAACTAGTTGAGGATGTTGAGCCCGCTTTTTTTGAGGATGATGTCGGTCATGCTCATTGGGATGGAGCAATGGATGAGGAGATGGCTGCATTAGAAGCCAATAAGACTTGGGATTTGATACCCTTACCTAAGGGTAAGAAAGCTATTGGATGTAAGTGGGTTTACAAAGTCAAGCATAATGCAGATGGTTCAGTTAGCAGGCATAAGGCTAGGCTGGTTGCAAAAGGCTATGCTCAAACATATGGTATAGATTATGAAGAGACATTCAGCCTAGTTGCTAGGATGGCAACTGTTAGGTGTGTGATTGCCTTGGCAGCAGCCAAAGGTTGGAGTTTGCAGCAAATGGAAGTTAAGAATGCCTTCTTGCATGGTGAATTGCAAGAAGAAGTGTATATAGAGCAGCCAACAGGTTATGAGGATTTAGAGCATCCCACATATGTGTGCAGGTTAAAGAAGGCACTCTATGGGCTGAAGCAAGCACCTAAAGCATGGTCTGACAAGATTGGAGAGTATCTTGTCAATATTGGATTTTGTATTTCTGATGCTGATCACTCACTTTATGTGAGAAAGGGAGATGCAGGTTTGGTCATCATAGTCATCTATGTGGATGACTTGATTATTACAGGTGACAGTGACAATGGGATTGCTGAAGTTAAGGACTTCTTGAAGAAGAAGGATTGAGGTGATCAGATGTGATGATGGTATATGGCTGTCCCAAAGGCAGTATGGCTTGGATATGTTATCCAAGTATGGTATGCTAGCATGTAAGCCTTTTTCAGTACCATTGAAACAAAATGTGAAGTTGAGTACTGACGTTGGGGATGAGATAGAAGACCCTACTATGTTCAGGAGGATAGTGGGGAGTTTGATTTACATGACTATCACAAGGCCAAACTTGAGCTATGTTGTCGGCCTTATCAGTCAGTTTATGCAGATGCCTAGAAAGCCTCATTGGGATGCAGTTAGACGTATATTGAGGTATGTGAAGTCCACTTTACATTATGGACTTTTTTATGAGGCAGGTAAGGACGTACACGTATTTAGATACACAGATGTAGATTGGGCTGGCAATATGTCAGACAGAAGATCTACGAGTGGATTCATGTTTTCCCTTGGTAGTGCAGCAATTACATGAAGCAGCAAAAAGCAACCTACAGTTGCTTTATCGAGTACAAAGGCTGAGTATAGAGGTGCTGCTATGGCAGCATGTGAGGTGGCATGGCTGCAAAAGTTATTAGGTGATTTGGACGTGCAGGGAGATGGTCCAGTTATCATTCATTGTGACAACATGAGCAGCATACAGTTAGCTAGGAATCCAGTATTCCATGCTAGGACAAAACACATTGAGGTACACTACCACTTTGTGAGAGAGAAGGTACTTGCAGGAGAGATTGACTTGGTATATGTCAGCACACAGGATCACATGGCTGACATTTTCACAAAGGCATTGGGTGCAGAGAAGCTTCGAAAGTTCCTAAGCTTACTTGGAGTTGTAGAGATAGAATTGAGCTTGAGGGGGAGTGCTGAGATGGCAAGCTCAACACGTGCGGACATTGATGATGGATTGCCTGGCTAGATGAGTCCGCATGTCTACACTTAGCACATTGGTGGTCATGATGATACTCACATGGTCACTGACTTATCACTTATTATATTTAGTCTATTACACCTACCAATAGCTGGCAAAGATATAATGCCAGTCGATTAGTGTAGTCGATTATGCACTGTTTGACTTAGAATGCCACTTTCCTTTATGTTATATCTTACAGAGTTTTGTTTATAGGTTGTGGACATCTCATTACTTTGGTAGTATCTCTAGTCTCTTGCTTAATTTAGCAATGGTTTTGTGGCTAATTTGTAGGGTATTATAGCAATCTATCTTACCCTTTTTTGTACTTGCTTGGTCTCATTATGGCAAGTGGTTCTAGTGATAGTGCTATCTACAATATTGAGAAACTAGATGGGACCAATTACAGCTATTGAAAGACCCAGTTATGGCAGGTTTTAGTGCAAAAATTGCATGTTTGACCACTCAAAAACAAGAGTGCCAAACACGAAAGTATAGTGTGTGAAAAAAGAAGAAGAAACCAACAAGAAAACGTTTTGGCCTCCATCTCTCTTCTTGTGTTCTTGAGTGAGCTTCCTCTTGTGTATACAGTGTGTGTTTGGCGCAGCAGCTCAAGCACATTCCCCCATCACGAGATTATTAACACACACACTCTCTCTCTCTTTTCTCTACCCGCTTTTCTTCTCTCTCTCTCTCTCTCGTTTTATTCTCCCCTCTCTCTCCTCTCTTTTCCTTCTCTCTCCCTCTCCTCTTTTTTCCTTTTTTTTCTTCTTCTTCTCTCTCTCTCTTCATTCTCTTTTTAAATTTTTTCTTTTCTCTCTCTCTCTCCTTTTCTTCTCTTTACGCTTTTCTTCTCTCTCTCTTTCTTTCTTTTCCTGCTCTCTTTCTCCTCTATTTTTTATTCTCTCTCTCTTTTTACATTTTATATTTTCTCTCTCTATAATTCTCTCTATATGTTCTCTCTCTCTTCTTCTTCTTCTTCTTTTTCTTCTTTCACTTTCTTCCCCCCTCCTCAGTCTCTCTTAAAGTATGTAAATTTTATATTTTTCCTATATATAATTCTCTCTTTATATTTATATTCTCTCTCTTCTTCTCTTCTCTCTCTCTGTCCCCTTTTCTTCTTCTCCTCTTTCTCCTATTTTTTCTTTTTTTCTTCTCTCCCTCTCTCCCTTTTAAATTTTATCTTTTTCTTCTCTCCTTCTCTCTCTTTTAAATTTTATCTTCTTTCTCTCTCTTCCCCCTCTCTCCTCTCTCCCTTCTCTCTCTCAAAAAATATTTAAATTTTAAAAAGAATTTTCTCTTTTCTCTTTTTCTCCATCTCTCTTCCTCTTTTCCTCTTTCTTCTTCTTATTCTTCTTCTCTCTCTCTCTCTCCCCTCTCCTCTCCTTTTCTTCTCTCTCTTCTTTTTTCCTTTGTTTTCTTCTCTCTTTAATTTTTTTTATTTCTCTCTCTCTCTCTCCTTATTTTAATTAAAAAGAAAGTTTCTCTTTTTTCTTTTCTTTTTCTCTATAATTCTCTCTCTATGTTCAAATTCTTTCTCTATAATTCTTCTTCTTATTTTCTCTCTCATTTTCTTCTCTTTGTCTCTCTCCCCCCTCTGTCCTCTCTTTTCTTTTTTTCTTTTCTTCTCTCTCTCTCTCTCTTAAATTTTATATTTTCTCTCTCTATAATTCTCTTTCTTTTTAATTTTATCTTTTCTCTCTCTATAATTCTCTCACTGTGTTCAAATTCTTTCTCTTCTTCTTCTTATTTTCTCTCTCTCATTTTCTTCTCTCCGTCTCTCTCCCCATCTCTCCTCTCTTTTCCTTTTTTCTTTTCCTCTCTCTCTCTCTCTTAAATTTTATATTTCCTCTCTCTATAATTCTCTTTCTCTATGTTCCCCCTCTCTCTCCCTCATTCCCTCTCCTCTTCTTTTTTTTTGCTCTCTCTCTCTCTCCTTATTTTAATTAAACAAAACGTTTACATGAAGTTTAATCTAACAGAGAGAGAGAGAGAGAGAGAGAGAGAGAGAGAGAGAGAACCTAGGCCCTACGCATGAGAGAGAGAGGAGAGATAGAGAAGAAAAATGTTTAATTAAAAAAAGACTATTCTCTTTCCTCTTTCTCTCCCTTCTCTCTCTCAGTCTTCTTCTTTTTATCCTTCTTCTTCTTCTTTCTCTCTCTCTCTCTCTTATTCTATCTCCTTCTCAAAGTGTGTGAAAAACTATATTCGAAAAACTTTAAATTAAAAAAAGCTTTTAAAATGTTTAATTAAAAAAGTTTAAATTAAAAAGTTTAATCTAACTGAGAGAGAGAGAGAGAGAGAGAAAGGAACTTTTGATTTATAAAGAAGTTTGATTTAATTAAAGGAGAGAGAGAGAGAGAAAGAGAGAGGAAGAGAACCTAGGCCGTACACATGAGAGAGAGAGAGAGGGGGGAGGGGGGAAGAATTTAATTAAAAAGGGGATGGGGAAAAGAAAGAGAGAGATTATAAGTGAGAGAGAGGGGAATGGGTTTTAATTTTAAAAAGGGAGGTGAGAGGGGGGGGAGGAAGGCTTTAATGAAAAAAGGGAAGGGGAAGAGAAAATGAGATGTTGCACGTGAGAAAGAGAGGAGGGGAGGGGGTTTTGATTGAAAAAGGGAGGTTTAGAAAAGGGGATAGGTTCGGGAAGCCCTTTGGAGGTTCGAGGCTTTCCGAACCTATAGCTAAAATAATATAGTAGTAAGATATCTAAATAACACATGTGCACATATAATAGCTATGTACTAGAGGACACCCAAAAATACCATAGTTCCATGCTAATGAAGCATCCAAAAATAACTAATTCTTGCATACTAAATTGCACTCCACTCTAGATAGTTAATGCATATAAGTCTTTTGATAATCTACTCACCATGATACATAACACATTAGTTCCATGCCATCTATATACCAAACATGATGCGACCAATATTACATATGTGCACACGTGCAATGAGTCACTATCGTGCACCAAATAAACAAATGAAAATCCAAAATAAATCAATAAATAAAACAATCTTATTTTCATTACAATTATCATAACATTACAAACAACACCCACAAGGATAACATAGAACTTCTCAAGTCTATCCAACCTACAAGGGTGCAACAAGGCAACATTCCCAAGTACCTATGTGCTAAAACCACATTATCCTAACCATGCTCAAGGTAAGATGTAAAGACTAGATAAGCACAAAAAGAAGATTAGAGAAAAAATAGGTCCAATGGATCCTAGACCTAGCAAGAGGAACTAAACCCTTAGAAGATGTAGAGCATGCTAGACTATCAAATGTAGATCTTACGTGGAAGTTGCTTTACTAGCCTTGATGACATTGAGAAGAACAACTTTAACATGCTCAAGTATCTATTCATTGAGAGGTTTTTTGAAGTAGAAAATATGAATAACCTAATTATCAAACTCATGAATATGAGTCAAAATAATCCCTATTAGAGAATCCCTGCAGCTCAAAGATCCACTTAGAGGGCTATAGAAATTGTCTTCATTAATGAGATAAAAAATAAAAAACTATATAAAGCACTTGCAAGCAAATCAACCTTGAGGCATGACATATTGGGTGATGTGTATAAAGAGGCCATAAGGGTACACATCAAAGATATTCAACCATCATGCATCATCACAATCCACAGTGAAAAAGCAACCATGTGTAGTAAATGAGATTGTCTTTGACAAATAAGAAAAGGGAAAGCAAATATATCTCTCCCAAGAAATGTCGAATCTCAAGTTGGATCTTGCCAAGTTCTGAGAGGCTTTGAAAGGATAGCCTATGAGGCCTAATGTTCAGTGCATACATTATGGAGGCAACAACCTTCTAGCGCATGCAAAATGCCTCATGTGTTGAATCAAGGTGGGAGATTTGGGCATATAATGTAGCCAACTATCAATTGCTAACTAAACTACCATATTCTCAACCGGATCATCAAAACCCCTATCCAATGTATAGATGATTTCATTATGGTAGAGGAGCTTCATTAACTCTAACCCACCCTGAATGATTAGGGAAAAATTGTACCCAGGGTGGACAGACAAGGATACCAAGACCCCTTGAACAAATCATAATACTTCCACAAAGCAACACTCCAATCTACTACATGGAGGAGCCATAGGATGAAGATCCATGTTTGAACCCTTAGATTTCAGACGACAAAGAGGGCAATGCCATCCTTATATATTATTCACCAATTCTAGTGATAACATTGGGCAAATGAAGGGGCTGTGGATTTAGAGCTATATAACCTCAAGAACCAATTTTTGGTAGTGATGTGTGTGAACATAGTTAGGATCTAGGAATTATTTTTCCCTCAACCTTGAATGTATGCCCATTCACTGTAGGGTAAACTTACTCTTGTAAATCTTCTACATTAATACTTCTTAGTACACTGTGTGGTGCGAGCTCTCGATCTTTTACTTCTTTAAGCTCTTTGTGTGTATTGTTGTAGCCCTAAATCCAACTATAAGCTAATAATTATGACATTTCAAAGCGTAGAAAATCAAATGTTGTTAGAGACTGCAACGCATCTAGATCAATATCATTAGGATTAGAGATCATCATCATTAGATTGATACAATAGCTTTCTTGAATATATGAACATGTAGTTTTAAGTCAGGAGAGACTTCTATACATAATCAAATCAAAGCATATATGTATCACCATTTCGATTTTGTTCTCACAAGTGTCACCAATGTGGCTTTCCAACATTTGCATTACAATGTACAAGTTTCAAGCTAGAGAATAGTTCAATTAGTTAACACCAATTATACCTTACATGAATCAACACCCACATCATACCTTTCATTAAGTAGCAAAATGTGGCACATTTTAGGGTCTGCACACATTACATTTCCACTAGTTCTTTTAAACTCATTTGACTCCTATTATGCACGCTAATCTCTTACTCTTTCAAGTTATTCTAGCATGCAAAATAACATCGTTCAGAACCACTATATGAAATAGATTAATCTCTTCCAATTTGCATAGGGCTAAATAAAGTTTCTTTTTGTTACTTGCAATGACACCTAGATATTAGACAATGTCTAATAGTGGCAAAATGTATAGATTTCTTGGTAAAAAAATGAAAACTCATCCTTATAAATGAAAGGTAGAGCTCAAGAAGAAGTAGACAAGCGGAAGCAAGAGCTATGGTGGATGCAACAAGAGAGTAAGAGAGAGAGGCACCGTATGTGCAAACTCCAACAATCACAATGTGTGACCGACCTTTCCTTATTCTATAGTCATTGAAAGATTAAAGAATAAAGTGACATTGATGGGTATGCAATCACAGTGTGCGTAGTAAATACAAGGTGGCATAGACACAGGTGCCTTTACCCCCAACAACCTCCCGCTTAAAGGCTAGTATGCCTCTAGTGAGAGGAGAGAATAAGAAAAAGGTGACAAAGTACAAATGTAAATAAAGTACAACAAGATGAGAAACATACATAATCTCATCTTCTGTCCATCATCTTCCCAAGGAAAGCAAAATGTTTTGATGAGAGACTTTTAGTGAGTAGATCTGCAAGATTCTTATCAGTTGTTGAGATCTTGACAAGCTCAACAGACTTGTCCTCTACCACCTCCCTAATGAAGTGATAACACACCTCATTATGCTTTGTCTTTACATGGAAGACCAAATTCTTGGACAACTGAATAGTACTCATAAAATCCAAATACAGTGCAAGAGTAATAGTAATATCAAGGTATGCCACACCAAACGACCTAACCATAGGGCCTCCTTGTTGCAAGCCTTAGTAGCTACAATATACTCTATCTTAGGAGTAGATAAGGCCGTGTATTTTTGCACCCTGGACATCCAAGAAATATTACCTCCAACAAAAGTGAAGATATACCTAGAGGTGGACTTCCTCCTATTTGCATGTCTTGCATAGTTGGAGTCAGTGTAACCCATTGCTTTAGTATCCTAGCTACCATAGCAAATGCTCATATTTGCAGTGCTTTTCAGGTACCTCATGATACCCTCCACAGTGTCACGATTTGCTAGCCAGGTGTAGCCATATAGTATGCCACAACTCCCATTGTAAATGCTATGTTAGGGTGAGTCGCTATCATGGCATACATCAAACTGCCTAGTACATATGCATAAGGGATCTTGGCTATCTCGACCTTCTACTCATCTAATTGTGGACAATCTGCCTGATTAATCTTCACATGGAATGATAAAGGACAACCAATAGGCTTGACATCCTACATATGGAATCGCTCAAGCACCTTCTATATGTATGCCTACTATGACAAGTAAAGGAGTTCCTTAAAGCAATCGCACATAATGCGTATACCAAGAATATGGGAGGCTTGTCCCATGTCCTTCATCTCAAAGCTCTTTTTGAGCTGAGTCTTCAAAGCATCCAACTAATCATGAGCTCTCTAGCTATCTAAACTGTTATTACAACAAAATAAACACTTCAACGACTAAGCTGATCAAGCTCTAATAAACCCAAAAGCATTTTCGGAGCATCAATGTATCATTCGATCATTGCAAATATTCCCCATAAGCATCAATAGAGCATACACTAATCAAATGTTGATATGCAAACTAAAACTGTTATGTTTGATGCAAAATAGAGACTCAAAAATTGCACAAAATCAACTCTATGATTGCTCGCATTTGTAGCTCTCATTGTGCTCTTCGTTTCTAGATATAGAATACTTGAATTTGATACTATATACAAAAGTTATAGCCAAAATACGAAAGTATTATCAAGCTGCCATAATTGTCCATGACTTTTGCAATATGCATAGAATGGCTACTTCTTAGCTCAATAAACATTCAATAAGGTTTAGTTAAACCCTATGAAGCTCCTCAATAAGTCGGAACAAGCCAGGAGATAAAAGAACTCAAATGTATACCTCGAGGAGAAGAACCCATGGTTGCCATGAAACCTAGAGGTGAAGCTTTGAATCCAGGTTGAAGTAAAGGATGAAGAAGCGCCCGCTATGATACTAGTTGAAAGGCAGAGTCCAAGTAAGCAGAAGCAAGAGCTATGGCAAATACATAGCGAGAGAGAGAGAGAGAGAGAGAGAGAGAGAGAGAGAGAGAGAGAGAGAGAGTATGTGGAAACTCGAACAGTCACAATGTATGGCTGGTCTTCCCTTATTCAATAGTCATTGAAATAATAAAGTATAAAGTGACAATGATGGGTGCTTGCCACTTGCACTGTATAGGTGTGTGGCTAGTGTATGTGTAGTAAATATAGGGTGGTGTCAGCATAGGTGCCTTTTTTTCCAACAATATTAATTTTCATACAAATTTGAATTGTATAATAGGAGCACCCTCAAATTTATGGGCAAAGAAATCAGTCTTAGGATGGTTATACACTGAGAAACCCCCCTTACCCAACTTGAAAAATACAGAGGCATATTGCCACATGTCAAAAAATACACTTCACATTTTTCAGATTGCAAACAAATGTGGATGGGCAACGTTTCCCGCTCAAGCTCATAAACTATGCCCAAGTCCAATAAAGATATGGATATCCTAATAACGAGCATTTATGAATTTTGCTCATACTCCTGCCACCTCTTTGAGAGCCTATTGGTCCAACCACTAAGCGATAGTCACCTCTTTGCAAGTATTTGCCAGCTTTGGTGTGTAAACAATGTGTGCTTAATTTCTGAGTTCTTTGAGGTGACCGAGCAGGGAAAATGGTGGTGTGTTATTGGCCTTTCTTGAGCATTGTCATTGTGAATAAACACAGATTCTAACTAGTTTTAGGGTTGGTTGTGTTGTGCTGAGGTACAATGGGGTTAGTGGGAATGGATTAACCCCATTGGCAACTGCTCACATGGAAGCGAGAGTGGGGGAGCAAGGTTTTGGCAAAACCTCTAAGTGCTGGTAACCCAAACAAAAAAGCTAGGTTATGGCAAAACCTCTAAATGCTAGTAACCCAAACGAAAAAGTTAGGTGTTGCACACATTAGCGAGGAAACACCAAAAGCAATGGGATGGGGCTATCAGCGTAAACATCAGAAGCAATCGGATAAGGCCAGCCAAAGCGATGCTATTGAATGTAAATTTTCATGCATTTCTGCAACACCTCGTGCGATCAGAGGGAACTCTGCTCTCCTGCCATCTTCCTTTTACCGCTCCTAGAGCTCGTGTGACACAGCTCTAAACTAGTTTCAGGTTTGCTGTTCACATTAACACCACCATGATAAAACCTGTTTTCCACGCAGTGTGGCTGGGGTTGTTACCGGGAAACCTAGCGGCGTGCGAACCGTCGGTATATATCACCCGTGTCTAACGGCCACCTTTTGGGCATATGACCGGCAGAAGCCGGTGAGATCGGTAAAAGCGAAAATTTTAATTAAAAAAAGGCCGGAGTGAATAATGGGGTGGTTGAGGGCCACGCGTAAATCCGAATTTATATAAATTAGAAAGCAAATTTGGTCGAAAATTGCTTTCGGGAGAGGAACAAAAGAAAGGAGAGAAAAAGAAAGGCAGTCGTCTTCCTGAATGCTCATTTTTCTCTTCTGTCATTTTTTGGGTTCCCGAAGGTGTGTCCCTACACGCTTCTATCGTGAACGTCCGCCATAGCCTCTGATGACGTTGCTCTTGGAAAAAGATCGCGCACTCAGCAGCAGTTAGTTCACTCAATAGCAGGCACAACAAGAATCGCAAGATCTCCCTCGTTTCCATAGGTCGGAGTTGTCTCCTCTTCCTTTACCCTCCCCAACGTCCCTTTGTTCTCTCTTTGGGACACCTCCTGCATTGCTCTCTCCAGGCTTTCATCATTCCTTCCAGCTATGGCTGTTCCTCCATGAAGCCTTTCGCCACGCTTTAACAGGCTTCCGTTCGCTCCCTTTTCCTATTGTTTGTAGGCTTTTAATCATTTACACGTCGTGTCGAGCGAGCAAGCTTGTGACTTCAAAGCCGCCTGCAAACTTTAAAGAGGAGAGAAGAAGAACGAGCAGGACGAGGAGCCTCAAAGCCTCTGCAAACTTAAAAGGAGGAGGAGGAGGAGGAGGGACAACAAAGATTTCTGGAGACTTCAAAAGGGATAGAAGAAGAAGAACAAGAAGTATCAGCAGCGCTAGCAGATTATGCGGAATTTTTGAAGGCTCTGTCTGCACTTTTGCTTATCCTTCGTTTCCGGACATCTATCGCGAAATGCAGGTTGTGCCTTGTGAATCTAGAGCTGTAATTCTTAGGCTTCACGTTTTGTTTGATCTTGGTTCGATCGTGCTGTTGCCATTTCAACGGTCTGTGCTGCGGAATGCAGGATGTGGCAATATGTGATACACTTGCGTGAGGGTCGATGAAGCTTAGAATGCTGCAAAGGCTTCGCAATCCTCCATAGCCATGGAAGCTCAGTCAGAGAATATGCTGCAATACTGTAGAAGGGAAGGGAACAAAATGAAAACATGGGCCCGTGTCCTTATTGCGCTGTGGTTCTACTTAAGCGGGCTTGTGTTTGCGCTGAATGATGAAGGCGCCGTGTTGCTGGCATTTAAAAGCGGTATAACTAAGGATCCACAGGGGGTTTTGGAAACATGGGACAGCTCCGATGCCACACCTTGTAGCTGGACCGGAGTGATTTGTGATGAGGAGAACACTGTCAACAGGCTGCTGCTTCAAAACTATGAGCTCGAAGGTACCATAGCTTGGGGAAACTTGAGCAAGCTTTCTCATCTCAGGACTCTGGTCTTGTCCAATAACTCTTTCACAGGCGTGCTTCCATCAGTGGTATCTTCTTTGCAATCTTTGTGGAAGCTCAATGTCAGCAATAATGGCTTTTCTGGTCCTATTCCTTCAGGCTTAGGCACATTAGCAAGTTTGCGCATGCTGGATTTGTCGGGAAACCACTTTACAGGTGCAATACCCACACCAATCTTTGAACATTGTGGTCGTCTGAAATATATTTCTCTCTCAAGTAACAATGTTAGTGGTACCATCTCTCCTAGGCTTGGGAGTTGCCCCAGGCTTGTAGGAATTGATCTTTCTAGTAATCAGTTGCAAGGGTCAATTCCTGAACAGTTGGCCAATCTCTCTGCTCTACAATACCTCTCACTGAGCACCAACTTCCTTTCTGGCTCCATCCCCCTCGTCCTTGCAGACTGTCCATCATTGACCTCCTTAGACTTGAGCAAAAATCTTCTGACGGGCAACCTGCCAGTGGGCATCTTATATCACCCAATCCTGCAACAGATCAACATTTCTTTCAATGGTCTCTCTGGCCAGATAAGTTCCTTGCCAATGGGTTTGAGTTGCTTAAACATCCAGTATCTAGACCTTGCCAGCAACAAGTTTATTGGCTCCATCCCCAACACATTTGGTGCTTGCTCAAGTTTGCAGTATCTGAATCTTTCTGGCAATCATCTTTCAGGGACAATTCCTTCTGAGCTTGGAAGTGTCTCTTCTGCTCGTTGGATCGATCTTAGTAGTAACAGTTTGACTGGTGAGATACCTCCAGAAGTTGGAAATTTAAGCAACTTGTCTGTCTTGAGATTGGGAAATAATACTATGCATGGTCAGATTCCTTCTGATATTGGAAGGATTGGAGATCTCATTATTTTGGACCTGCAGAGGATGAATCTGGAAGGGAGTATTCCCCTTGCTTTGGCAAATTGCAGGTTTCTTTTGCAGCTGTGAGTGTTCAAAGCTTATCCAATGTTCTGCAGTCTGCCCTTTTAAAATTCAGGCTTCTTTTAGTGTCACTGCATATCATGTTGACATTTACGTGTTAGTGCGAGGAAGGAAGCATTGATGCATTTATGCTGTAAGCTCCATGTGCATTTGCAAGCCTCATTTTACTGTTCAGTTTATGTTAAGGTGATTGTATGGATTGGTGAATGCTGTTGTCTTGATTGGATTATATTGCTCTGCAGGGATCTTTCTCATAATAGACTAACAGGTGCTATCCCTAGTTCTCTCAGCAATATCACATATTTGTGGTCCCTCAGTTTGGAAGACAACCAATTGTCTGGTGCTATTCCCTCAGAGTTGGGGCGGCTTACTAATTTACAGCATCTGGATCTTTCTCAAAATGTGTTATCTGGAGCAATCCCTTCTCTCTTGGGAAATATACAAATTCTGACTTTTCTGAATCTGTCCTACAACAGATTAACAGGCTCTATTCCAAGGAATGGAGTTTTGCAAAGGTTTGGGGCAGAATCCTTTTTGGGAAATCCAGGTCTTTGTGGTTTACCCCTGAGTATCTCTTGCTCAGCCCTTACGCCTAGTCTGGCTCCGCTTGGAGCCAACTTAAAAATGAAGACACATGTGCTGAGGGCCTCTGCTATAGCTGCTATTGTAGCTGCTGCAGTCATTGCTGTTGGTGTCATTGTTATCACTGTTATGAATATCAGGGCACTAAGAAAGAGAACTGAGGCTATGGTGTATGAAAGTACGCCACCTTCTCCTGATTCAAACCCAATCCTTGGAAAGCTTGTTCTATTCAGCAAGACTACACCATCCAAATATGAAGATTGGGAGCAAGGCACCAAGGCACTGTTGGACAAAGAGTGCATGATTGGTGCTGGTGCTCTTGGAACTGTTTATAAAGCAACTTTTGATGCAGGAATCTCTATGGCAGTGAAAAGGTTAGAAACACTTGGAAGAATCAAGAATGTTGAGGAGTTTGAGGAAGAAATAGGCAGGTTAGCTAATGTAAGACATCCCAATGTTGTAACTATGCAAGGCTACTTTTGGTCCTCAACAATGCAGCTACTACTTTCTGATTTTCTTCCCAATGGTAGTTTATTTTCGCACCTGCACCAGCGCCAGGCAGGTCAGCCTCTGCTTGATTGGGGGAGGCGATTTAAAATTGCAGTTGGCACTGCTAGAGGTCTTGCTTACCTACACCATGATTGTAGGCCTCCAATTCTACACTTTGACTTGAAATCAACAAATATACTCTTGGACAATGAATTTGAACCTCATGTCTCTGATTATGGGCTCTCAAAGCTGCTGCCTGTGCTTGATACGTATGTGTCCAGCAGACAATTTTATTCAGCCTTGGGCTATGTAGCTCCAGAGCTAGCATGTCAGGGGATACGGCTTACAGAGAAATGTGATGTTTACAGTTTCGGTGTTGTCCTGTTGGAGCTTGCAACAGGGAGGCGTCCTGTGGAGAATGCAGAGTCCGACGCTGTGCTATTGTGCGATGTCGTGCGAGCAGCCCTTGAGCAAGGCCGGGGAGCCAGCTGCATTGATCCGGATCTCCGAACTGCCTCGGAGGGCGAGATAATGCAAGTCTTGAAATTGGGCCTTGTTTGCACATTTGAGACGCCATCCAAGCGCCCAAGTATGGCTGAAGCTGTACAGGTGCTGGAGTCTATAAAGCCCGGTAGTGATTTGTGAGCTGTACAATTCTTTTTTCCTTGCTGTGTGGTCCATTCTTTAGGAAGGGCAGGACCTGTAAATACTTCTGGAGCAGAGGTTCGCAGCAAGGACAATTTTTTTTTCCACGGCATTAAGTTGATACTGTACATTCTCTTTTCGCTCTTCAAAAATTTTTTTGCCCTGTGATAATTGATTCATGTATCTTGAGTCTTGACAATTCTTCTAACACGACAGAAGGAGTTGCTTCAAGTGATTGTTGTCAGTTGAGTCGCGGACCCATCATGTTTTCACGCATGTTCTCTTATTTTTTGACAAGGTGGACTCTGGAGTTACGAGTACAGACAACTTACAAGTTCAGGTTGGGCACGATGAGATGCACTTTTCCACGAACGCGTTCGGTGGTTATTTACTATAGCTATGGCACAACTTCTTGCCGGGCAGGGCATATCATCGGAGTACGCGGTGCGCGCTTTGAATATTGTCGGGGCAACCCAGTCTTCGTGCATTTAATACATTTCTTTCCAGAGGTGGTTTTGTAAAGCCACGCAGCCCCACGGTCCACAATCATTGGTTTCTCTGGAGTCTCACAGCGATTGGCACCGGTTTCAGACACAAAAAAAACACACAGAGAGAAAGTGAGAGGTGTGCTTTTATTTTGTTTTTCGGGTTTTTGCGTGGGATTTGGGGGGCGGGGGGCAACTCATTTGTCCAAAACAACAGAGGACTGAGAAGCGCGTGAGGCTTAGGCGTACTCAGTCTTAATGTCTCATTATAGCTTTATTAATAATTAAATCACCCTCTTCACTTAGTGATTGCCTAGGCCAAATCACACATGCCAACCACCTTGTATGCAATCTACCACTTGGGGCTTGGCTTAGAACATTCTAAGCAAGCCTCACTATTTATTCTATGAAGAAATTGGGCACTTCTTTGCCAGCCAAGGAGACAGTGACTGATACGTAAGAAGACTTAAAAGGCTAGGATTGAGACTAACCCTCAAGTTGTATCAGAGATTCTGGATGCGGTGGTTCAAAAGCACATGGAGAAAACAGGTTGAGGGGGTTGCGATTAACAGAAGCAACACAAAAAACCTCATCCAGGGCATATAATTTTGGGGTCTTGATCTTGTTTATATCATGTCACGTTAGAAGAGATTACCCTGTCTGAGCGTAGATTCTTGAATCTGGACTTACCCCATGGAACACATCGCTTGATATTGCAAAGGGTTGGATAAATTCCATACATAGCACCCCTGGCCATTCAGGACATTCAGGAAAAGAATGTCTTCTATGGAACACTAGAGATGCCAAACCTGATTTCAGACTTGGATATTCTGCGTGTGGGTGAATTGTGGCTTGGATTGGTTTGAATGCATGCTAGAGTATGGAGAGAAAGGGTTCGAGAGCATAGAAACTCCAACAAAAAAGAATCTATAATAAAGCATGGTTCAAATTAAACTGGTTGGTTCGTGGCACAGCTCAAGAAAGGAAAGATAGGAGATGATGAAGTTCAAGGCAAAGCAAATGGCTTAACAAGCAATGCATGCTAGAGTATGGAGAGAAAAGGTTCGAGAGCATAGAAACTTCAACAAAAAAGAATCTATAATAAAGCATGGTTCAAATTAAATTGGAAATATTTAAGTCTAAAGGCTTTAATGGTGATGCCAAAAGATATTTGTTTTGAAATGGGTTTCTAAACATAACCTACATGTTGTGCTAGTGCAAGAACACAAGCTTTCATGGATGGAGCGGTTTTGAGCATTTACATGCAAAGATTATGTTTGCATAGTGGTAGTAATTAGAAACCTCAGCTATGGTTGTCTAACCCTATTGAAAACTCACAAAAAGCAATGTCATATATAGATCTCAAGATGGGAGAATTTTGATAGTTTTTATTGATTGGCAAGGGGAGAGAATAAATTTGATCACATTTATGGGTACAATGATAGAATGTTTAGGACTATGGAGTCAATTGAGTGAAATCCAAAACGAGAAAGGCCTAAACATGATACTAGATCGATCTAATGCCTCTTTTGATGACTCCATACTTATTGGAGAAGAGTTGGACACATGGATCATAGCTTTCAAAAATCTAGGTCTTATAGACATGGTAGATCTCCTATAAGAATCCTCCACTTACCTTTAATTCTCTTGGCCATCTAGGTTATTGGGCGAGATTGGTGGCATTGCTTGCACACAAGGAGACTAGATGCCTACTATTTCCACATTAGAGGTGGACTTCAATTGTCTACTATATTAGAGCATGATCTTAGTGATACTTTGCATGAAAGAAGTGGCATTCTGACATTTGGAAGGGAGGCATAGGTGGCTGATTGCTAACTCCATTACAAGCATAGCACGTTTGAATATATGAATCTTGGCACTGCTAAAAAGCTTGCAAATAGTGAGGTGCTATATGAATATCCTTGGGAAGCATTCTCCATCATATTGCAACATCCAATGACCCTATAGGATGCTTCTATGAGAATGAAATAAAGGAGCTTGATTGGGCAAGTAATATGATGCTTGGAGATTACCTACTTCTGCAAGTTTTAGGAACCTTTACATGGCTTGGCTCTCAACTTAGCTTGGGTGTTGTTGCCATGACAATAGAGAGTCTTTGGACACATCTCAATGTTAGGGCAAGAATTCAAGCCTAACCCTCTCCCAAGGTACCCCCTTGCATTGTAGGGGGGACTAATGAAAATATTGAAAATTTCCTAGAGTAGGCGAGCTAATAAAGAAATAATATTGGAGAGCTGACTGCTTTGAATTGAGCAAGAAAGAGGGTTGTGTTAAGATGGGTGGAGTTTGTGATTGTTTGTGGAGATAAAGTGGTTGTAAAAAGGATGAGATGTGAGTGAGTTAGGTGAGATGGGAAGGGATTATGCTACAAATTGTGTTGGATGGAGTGGATTGTGCTAAACTGTGCATGTGCATGTGTGAGAGAGAGAGAGAGAGAGAGAGAGAGAGAGAGAGAGAGAGTTAACCCTAAGAGGCAATAAAGGATGCAAACTCAAAGTATCAAAAATTATTTTCAAGAAGAGATTTTTAAAGAAGACTTTAGTGTATTAATTTAGACACCACTTGTTCATAAGGTGTAATTGTAATTTAATCCCTTCTATTACTTGTAGAGGATCAATCATAATATTTTTGTAAACATTTAGAGAGAGAGAGAGAGAGAGAGAGAGAGAGAGAGAGAGAGAGAGAGAGAGAGAGAGAGAGAGAGAGAGAGAGAGAGAGAGAGAGAGAGAGAGTATTAACCCTAAGAGGCAATAAAGGATGCAAACTCAAAGTATCAAAAATTATTTTCAAGAAGAGATTTTTAAAGAAGACTTTAGTGTATTAATTTAGACACCACTTGTTCATAAGGTGTAATTGTAATTTAATCCCTTCTATTACTTGTAGAGGATCAATCATAATATTTTTGTAAACATTTAGTGAGATTTGGGCTCACTCCCATGCATGTTCTACTATATTCTAGAGTTAAATAAAAAACTCGTAATATATGTGAGGGTGGTTGACAATCTCTATTCACTTTTGCCTAAACCATCTCAATCAAAGTGCATACAAAAGGGAAAATGACTAAAAGATAAAATTTCAAATTCCATACCCACACCCACCCACACACACATACATACAAATACACATAGAGAATGTGTGTATAAGTATGTGTGAGAGAGAGGCTTGGAGAATGAAGCTTTCTTGTGCATTTCCATTCATCTCCTTCTCTTATTCTTCCTCTCCATAACAATTGTTGGGCTCTACAAGCACTCAATAATGGGACATGGACAAGATTCTTATTTATTCCAAGAATTTGATTAACTATCTCTCACTTAATCACTTGCCTTCTAACTCTAATTCATTGTGCTCTCCTCTCACGATAAGGATGCAAGAAAGAAAGTTCAATGATTGAAGAGTTTGTAGTATACACATCTCTTCAATACCTTCTGGTTGTAGGCCTTACTTGGAGGAAAACATGGTCTCACGATCCTCGTGGATACCCTTTGTAAGATAAGCCATTGATGTGACACCTTTGTGCCTCCCTCCAAGCTTAAGCAATATGTCTAAGAAGAAGAAGAAGAAGAAGAAGAAGAAGAGATGTAAGAAGATTTTTGAAGAAGAAGAAGAGAAGGATAGATGTAAGAAGATGTTTCACAATCTTGCGCGTGCGCCCACACACACACACACACACACACACACACACACACACACACACACACACACACACACACACACACACACACACACACACACACACACACACACACACACACACACACACACACACACACACACACACACACACACACACACACACACACACACACACACACACACACACACACACACACACACACACACACACACACACACACACACACACACACACACACACACACACACACACACACACACACACACACACACAAAGATAACAATATTCATGCATCCACAATAAAGTAATAAAATACTTTGCGATTGAATATTACAGATGGATACTGCCTAAGATAATACAGTCTGAAAAAAAAAAGATTTCTAAAATGAATTTCAATACTTTGACTTGTATGCTTCTTTGTTTAACTTCGAATTGATTTCACATTCTTCTTTCCATTTTAAGGTTTTGGTATTTGACTTGCATGCTTCTTTGCTTTTGACTTCATATCCTTCTTCACATTTTAAGGGTTAACAACATGTGCGCATTTCATGGTATCCATATCTATTTGAGAGCTTGCAAAAGAGTTAGAAAGTGAGAGCTTTCAAGGGGTGAGAGAGTGAGGAACCATGAAGGAGGAGCTTCTTCTCCTCATTTGCTTGTCTACATCCTCTTGATGGTGTAGATTGGAGCATAGTGGTAGCAGATCAAGAGCTTGGCACACGAAGAGCATACATTTGAATCGTGAGGCCATTTACCACTCCCTTTGATGGTAGATTACAACAAGAAGGTGAGTATAATAGGTGAGCTTACTACAAACTTTGATGGTAGATTACAATAAGAAGGTGAGTACAATAGGTGAGCTTACTACAAGAGGAGGAGCTTCTTCTCCTCATTTGCTTGTCTACATCTTCTTGATGGTGTAGATTGGAGCATAGTGGTAGCAGATTAAGAGCTTGGCACACGAAGAGCATACATTTGAATCATGAGGCAATTTACCACTCCCTTTGATGGTAGATTACAACAAGAAGGTGAGTGCAATTGATGAGCTTACTACAAACTTTGAGTCCTTTCTTGTTTCTTTGCTTTCATGGTATTGAGAGTTTTTTGCTTACATTGGATTTATTATACTTCATGAATAATCTTTGGAAACTTTTGTATGTTGTTAAGAAGAAGGACAATATGATAAAATATTGAATGTTTGAGACATACCTATCCTAGCTAGGCTAGAGGAGGTGATATTTAGTAGTCATTCAAACACCCTTCCCAACTAACATCCATGGAATACACGGAATTAGCTAGTCAAGTGGTCTCATTAAGCCTATCTCACTATGAAGTGCCATGGCCTAGGTCTCCTATAAGCAATCTAGCACTCATATAAGAAGGGTCACTTTGCAACCAATCAAGGATGAGAGCGGACTAACATTGCAATTGGTTTAAAGAGAGTGTGAAATGAGAGGGAGCTTATCATTGAACCCTCTACTATACACTAGTCACACTAGTGTTAGATAGGATTTAAGACTCTCTAGGTCTTCATAACATTCCATCCTTTCTTATATTCTTTTAGAGAGTCACCCAACTAATTGGGTCCACCTATCTATAGGATGATCCCATTTGCATTCCACACATGCCCAAGGCATTTTTAGTTCTAATTAGGTCCTGCTACAATGTGAAGATATATACAATTATAATTCTTGATTAATCTTTTACATAGGGTTCATTCACATAATTTAGAGTACTACTAAAAAAGTAGTGGAAAGGAGTCCTTTAGAAAATAATCATGGAAAGCAATTTGTGTTGCTTGTATAGATTTGCTCCTTCCGAGTAGATATTCAATGAGTAGATGCCCCAATCTCGATAGGCCATACTTCACTTTGATTACACAATATGTCTACTTTGGGATAGATATCCAACTTGTGGATATCCCAACCCTTCCATGTTATAATTCACCACTACCCTTATCTAGAATAGAGCGTTCCAATGCCCATACATTGGGGCTTGCAGGGGTCTTCTTCTCCATCATAGGATTGATTATGGGGATTACCACACAATTAGAGCCCTATTGATTTCCTTGTCTCCATAGTAGCAAATATTTCCCTATAGATGAACTCTTGTGCAAGGTGTCAATTAGTGCATAGGGAAGAAGTGGCTCCTTGTGAGGGGGTCCCAACAAAAATCGAAGGGTAGATACAATCACCAAACTAACTCTATCCAAAGTTGACAATCCATAGTGTATCAAACACAACCAAGACAAATAACCTGATTCATCTAGGAAGACATTCCTTTCATAAAAATATAATCATAAGCATGACAATAGTTCCATAAATTTACATCCATGGCAAACAACCCATTCATAATGTCCAAGACATTAGCCTAATTTGAATCCCTAGAGGAAGATGATTCTCTTTTGAGAAATATTCTTTTTAAGGAAAATTACAAACACCCACCATTTGAGGCATATTATCCTCAACACATTGTTTAAGTGAGGATTCAACTAGCAAAAACATTCATTTCTTTGTGATAAAAGCCAAAGCAACTCTTGCTCAAGCTAAGGAAGGTAGGTGATACCCTAGAAAGTAAAGGGAAAGAGATAATAAACACAATCGAAGGAGAGCTAGATTTATTTATGGAGTTATGCTGAAAATTTGGCATGTGGCTTTCATGATGTCAAAAACCTCAAATACTTGTTGAGAATTTGATTGCATGGACCCGTGTCATTCATTGGTTGGTGCTACATATGTAAGTATCCTCATGCCAAGAGTGCACTTTTTGCATGTGCACAGAATTAGAAAATCAAATTTTTACTATCCACTTTTTTGCAAAGGATGTTCTTATGATGTGTAAATGTATTGCACCCATCTCTATTTCCACTTTTGAAAAGTGTATGCCTATACTTTGGGAAAAACACAAAGCTATTGAGTATATGATGTTTTCATTACTCGATCCTCTTTTCTCTCAATCTCTTTCTTCCTATCATATGCAATGTATTGGGCTAACCCTTGATGGGATACACCTATGCATCGTAGAGGCCAACACCTTGAAAGCCATGTGAGATACTAGTGATTACTTCATAATTTCAATGGAAATCTTCTTGTTGAGCTACTTAGTGTTGATCTACTACAGTCAAGGAACCTTTTCTCCTTGTTTCTCCTGCTAAAAACATGTTGTTTTTTAGGTGCCATTTGTTGCTAGTTGGGTTGAAGTCTTGCTATTCTTTTCCATTGGTTATGGAGATGCACTCTTTCTATTCCTTACTGCTTGAAATCAAGGCTAAATCTACATTGTTTCTAACAAGCTATGGCTCACATTAGTCACTGTTAACTGAAAAATTTGCTATCCACATAAGTTGCATGTTTAGTACTATCAAACTACTGATTCAGGTGATGTTCAACAGACATGGAGATGTCATGCTGAAACATGTGTGGTTTGTTGTTGCTGGTCTAAGGTGAGTTGTTGGCTAAGAATGTAATGAAGTTGCTACTCTTTGTGTTAGAGTTACTAGTGGACTTCATCTCGATCAAATGGATTTGCTGTCATGAACCATTGAAGAACCTACTACTATAATGAACTACTATCATACTTATTATTAGTAGTTTCAATCTCAATCTAAATCATAGATATGAATCACAAATCTCACATCAAGACATGTTGTACATCAACAATAGAAGCCAAAGGAAACACATTGCTTCTTAACCTATTCTCATGACTATTGATAAAAGTATACATACTTCATTACACTTCTCATTATTATTCTCTAATCTAATGAAGATTTTTCTACTATTCTCCGATATTTCTACTAAATCCATTTGCTCCAATATTGATCTTCACTAAGAAGAGCTATTCTATGGGTGATCCTATGTTTCTAAACATAGCACTTTTAAGTATTTTGCAACAACTCTTAGTGCTCTAAAATCTACGATGTGGCCTCTAATGGAAAAGGAGGATCCACTAAGTTTAAAGGTTATGCATTTCATACATGGTAGACAAGAATCAAACTAATTCTTATGGAATATATAATATTGCAAATGGAAAGGAAAGAAACAGTGGGATGTAGCCTAAGGAGCCACATGGGAAGTGTAGGATGAAAAGGCCCAAGCCATCATCAAACTAGAGCTAGATAATACTTACATTCATCATGTGGATGGATGTAACACCATAAAAGATACTTGGGATCAACTCGACAAAATTTTTTGAGCTCAATCCAAGAGTTCAAAGTTTGGCCTACTAATTGAATTTTTCAATTTAGTAATGAAGTCTTAATATTCTCTTGCATCTTAGTTGAATCGTATGAAAGGATTGTCAACTCAACTTGTAGGAATTAAACTTAAGGTTGAAGAAACCATTGCTATTGGTGTCTTGCTTATATTTCTACATGAAGAGTATGACCACGTGGTCACTACTCTTCTCAACATGTCCTCTCTTGAGCTAGTTGAAGCCTATCTTCTAGAAGAAGAGAAAAGATTGAAGTTTAACCAAGAGATCAATACAACTCCAAAGCATGAGGCACTCTACACCAAGTTCAAGTTCAAATGGAAGAACAAGATCAATCACAATGTGCCCATTTTGTGCAACTCTTGTTACAAACTTGGCCATAAGGAGAAAGATTGCTTCAATAGAAAGATAGCTCAGAAGGTATTCCTTATGAAGATAGTTCAAGAGATGATGAAGAAGGAGAAGAAGACATGGAGAAAGTGGAACCAGAAGAAGAAAACCATCATGAAGCCCTTTCAATGACCTTCAAGAAGAAAAAGGGAGCTAAGAAGGCTCCAAGTTTTGATGTTTCAACTTATGAAGGATTGCTCTAGAAAATGTATATTGATTTTGTGCAACTCTTGTTACAAACTTGGCCATAAGGAGAAAGATTGCTTCAATAGAAAGATAGCTCAGAAGGTATTCCTTATGAAGATAGTTCAAGAGATGATGAAGAAGGAGAAGAAGACATGGAGAAAGTGGAACCAAAAGAAGAAAAACATCATGAAGCCCTTTCAATGACCTTCAAGAAGAAAAAGGGAGCTAAGAAGGCTCCAAGTTTTGATGTTTCAACTTATGAAGGATTGCTCTAGAAAATGTATATTGATTTTGGTAATTCTCTAAAGACATGTCATGAAACCCTTGGAAATTTTATTTGTATCAATCTTTGCTAAAATTACATTGCCTAAAATCCTAAGTCCCTAAACCATCCAAATCTCTACGCCACAAGTGATCAAGTAAAGAATGCCTCTAATCATCTTGAGTAGACAAGCCAATGTGCCATTGAGCTACTTAAGGGTGGACATATCCCTAGTAAGTTATGTGGTGACCAAGCTATTTCAAAAGATAGTCACGCACAAAGTTGTATACAATCATGAGTTTGAAGGGGGGTGTTAAAACTACAAACATATGATATGTATTTGGGAGAATTGGTGCACACTCCCTAGATTAATTGGTTTACCCTATGGTTTATATCCATCAATAAAGGGAGAGTCTCCCTACACCTATTGCACTATGTGAATCCACTTTAGCCACCTATCTTATCCACTTAGAAAAACCACTAGCTGAAAGCTACCTACCAAAACCACTATCCTACATCACTACCCTAAATCACTTGTGTATAAGATTATATAAAGGCACTCTATCTTCATGAACAAACAAGTCCTTTCATTGTAATAGCACTATAATTCTCTTGTACTTGTGTACTTTCTCTCTTCCTCTCATGATCTTTTTGAATATTCTAAAAGTTATGAGGCATCTTATGATAGGTTTTTCTTGCAATATTTGAGTATCAATTAGCTCTTTGACAATTCAAGGGTGCTTGATGAATATGAGCTCAAATTCCTTCCACGAGAAGGGTAGAGACCTTAGGGTCTTGGTTATATTCTTTGTCTAAAAGGCCTAGATGTAGCCTTTTGTAGCTTCAAGCAAACAAGATGAAGCCATTATTGAGGTACTTAGTGTATATGATGACATCCTTACCCATATCGATAGTCATATGGGTAGCTAATTCTAGGACAGAAGACATCTTGTATGAGGGTTTCATAGCTTCTAGCAAACAAGAAGAAGCCATTGTTGAGGTGCTTAATGTATGTGATGACATCATCACCCATATTGATAGTTGTATGGGTAGCTAATTTTGGGATGGATGACCTCTTCTATGAGGGTTTCTTGTTGGGAGGCGAATTTGATTGTGTGGGGCTGATTTGGTTGCTACAATTAGTTGAGTTGGATGGGGCTTTTAGGTGGGCTTCAGCTGTATGTCTTTAGTATAGTGGTGGAAGAAATATACTCGCTTGGAAATGGTGCCTTGGTGCCATTGGGGGGGAGGGGGAGTGGTGTTGTTTTCTCTCATAGTTCATGACATTGTTGTGGAATACCTACTACACTTGCAATAATGAGATTAGGTATTGTGGCAAACATTTTCTTTCGATATGTCAACTCAGGTTGGAGCTTGATACTTTGTCACTTGTTTCTTTAACATTTTTTGTAGTTTGGAAATAGTTGTTGGCATTGTGATTGATATGTGTTATTTGCAAAGTGATGGTATAGCCTTTGAGAGGATTGATGGATGTGATTATTTTGGTAGCCATAGACATGAATTATCTAACAATATCCTTGTTCTTGTAGCAATGATTTTGGGACGAATTTGATTTGGGTATGGTCATGATATTGGTGCTTTTGACTTGAGTGATGATAAGTGGATTCTTGTGTCCATTTAATATGTGTATTTTATTCATATTTGGGAATCCAATCCTAATTGATCTTATTTTATTTAGTCACGATACTTGCTAGTTTTATGTGATGATTTGCTTGTACTTGAAGCAGCTCGTTGAGTAGTCTTTTGCCTTTCTCCTTAATTGTTGTGTCTAGCAAGGGTGATGATGTTGGTGGCATTTCTTGATTCGAGGAAACAAGTGTTCCTGTGGTGATGATCTCCACTTTGAGTAGTGCAAGGTGAATGCACTGCGTGTCATAATCAACCATGCACTTGGCTTTTTGTTTGAATGGTTGACCTAACAATACCTATTTCCCAACCCCTTTTGCATTAGGAAGTATGTGGAAAATAACGAAAGGCTTTCAATCTTGATAGTAAACATCACTTCACATTTTTCTCACAGAGTGTAAGCTGTATCTCCACTATGTGAAAGTAAGTCTTTGACAAAGTATCATTTTGCAAGTCTCATGTGTGCTTCTATAAGGACTTTGTGTATCTCATGCTCAAAGATGCACCTTCTTAGTAAGCCTTTTTGATCTAGTCAATACAATTGCCTAGCAATCACCCAATAGGATGGCTCTTTGAGAATGTTGAGAATCAAGCTCATGATCAGTATCACCGATATGACCGACCTTATCTAGACATTTTTCATCTTAGTTGTCACTCTCCATGTGTGTTGTAATAACTGAGTCGGTCAGATTCAACCACAATTAGTGGTACGATCAGTTAGTGACCTAGTGTGTTTATCAGTTATGTGTGATTAGACTTTAGCAAGCATTATGGAATAATGAGAAGAAGAGAACAATGAGAGTTCAAGACTCTGTGTTATAGCTCCATGTCTTTGTCTCTCTCTCCCTCTGAATCTTGAACATGGTATTAGAGCCTGAAGCCTGAAGGCTTGGCGGTTGCATTGGCATCGGCATTGCAAGAGTTGGAGCCTGAAGTCAGGAGCTCCACTGTGACATGCAAAAGTTCATGTGTTGGCAGCCATTGGATCAGTTGGAAGGTATGTTTCTTATGGTTTATCAGTTTACAACCTATTGAGGCTTCCTAGAGGGGTTCTCTACCACTTTAATGAGCTCTGTTGCATGAGCATTGAGGGAAAAATTAGCAATAAATTAAAAAATGTGACCTGCACAAATTGTGCTAGTTTGTTGGTCATCTTCTCCTCTCGAAAAACTCAGACGTTGACATCCATAAACACTCAGATTTAAATGGTAATAGCAAGCTGAAATCTATCTTGGAATTTCTAGCACTAAAGCAAGGCATTGTTTGATCAAGAAATGCTTGAGATTGATGCAAACAATCATCCTGAATGCATGGCAAGTGTTGTAGCAACACTTATGTATACATTGGTATGATATTGGAGTGTTAAATGCTCAGTTTTGGAGCTTTTTTGCAGGCTGGAAATAGTGAATTGGTTGTTGTCTTGAATTTGGAAACAATACACCTACAGGGTTGAAGTATCTGTGATGCTTATTTGCTACTGACAAATGAGTGGTAGATGCTTTTTGGGATATTGTGAGCGCTGAAAGCCCAAAGATTGGATTGATTTGTTGTTGGTTATACTAGGGTATTGACTAGTTATTGTCTGTAGGAAGGATACCTATCATCTTCACTTGACATGCATGCAATATATTCTGATCGATTGGACATGTATCAACTCCTGCATAGAGTGGCAACTGTATGAGATGTTTCAAGGCTGATTTGAGGTTCGAATACTCTTGTTTAAGCAGAGAAAATACTACTGGTTATAGTAGTGGATTGGCTGTAACCTGGTGGAAGAATATTTGGCATTGCTATTTGCATACAACACACACATTGATGCTTGCTTGGTCACATATTGAATCTCCAATGTACTGGGACATGTCTATGGTGGTTTGAGGATATTTTTGAGCTGAGAATAACCTGATTGTTGTGGAGTTTATGTTGTTGGTCATAACAGACTGCTTGCTTGTCATAAACTGTGGGAAAGTCTAATGAGTGTCAATATCAATTCTATGCATCTATTGATGCTTGTATGGACATAGTTTCTTGCTGGGATGGTTTGCCACTAGCATAGATGTTGTTGGGGGTAAAGGCGCCTCCGCCTAGCCACCCGTGTATTACTACACTGACAGTCACTGCCCCTGCATACTATAGGTGGCGGGCGCTCGTCACCGTCACTTTATTCTTTATTCTTTTAGTGACAGTTTGAATAAAGGAAGGCCCGATCACACATTGTGACTGTTGGAGTTCCCATTTCTTGTCTCTCTCTTTCTTGCTCTTGCTCTCCTGCCATAGCTCTCGAGTGCAAGCTTCAATCCTTCTCACCTTCAATTGGTATCAGAGCATGGCTTCCCGACTCTTGAGCTTGGCTCATGGCATTCTCAGCTTCCCATTGAATCCCCACTCACATTGGGTCTCCTTTCCGGTAGCCATAGCTCATTCTCTTGAGCTCTCGTCACTCCCCGGCTTCCCGAGCTTCTTTCCGGCCTATTGAGGCACCATCAGGGCATTGACATTGAGGTATTGCTTCATTATTTCAGAGATTTATCTCAGTCCACATGTCTAGGTAAACAGGGTTTTCACAGGTTGGCAGCAGCCATAACTCACACCTCTTGGAGCTTCCTTCACCTGGATCTTGCTTCCAGCCTATCAAGGCTTGTTGAGGCGGCTTGGTGTAGGCCTTATTTGGCCCCCATTTGTGCCCCCTTTGGGCCCCATTCTTGACACGTGGGACAGCAGACCCCCCCAGCCAGCTCACGTTTTTTTTGCGCATGTTTCAAAATCTGACCCAAAAATCACTCTTTTTATCATATCTCGGGCATTCGGAATCCGATTCAGGCAAGGTAAGAGTCTAAGTTGGGGTTTTGGCACGCTTCGGACACGATGGTGATGTCGAATTTGCAAAATTCTGATGACAAAACATTCTGCAATAGATTTCAGGTCTGAGACAGCATGTATTTGTATGCCTATGGCTTATGTGATGCTTCTACTGATGTCTATTGATACCGGATCACTTGTGGATATTATGCCTCTTATGTGAGACGCATTTGGAGCTGATTTAGCTCAGCCATTGACTGTTTTGAACAATCCCAGATCTGTCTAAAACAGGGCAGCCACCAGTTACTTCAATTTTATGCTTACAGGTCTTGGCATTTGATGCCCGATTATGCCCGGTTGGTGCCTATACATTACAGGAATGTAAGCCTATGGTCTGCCTATGGATTTGAGGTTGGATTGAGTACTGATTTGCTCAGTTTAAAGAGGTTATATACTGCTGAAAACTTCAAGACTGAAGCTATTTATGCTACAGTTGGGTTATACCTATTGGTCACGGGGTGCTCCCGGCTACTCGGTATGATGTCATGATGTATTTGGACTATGCCACATGTCTTGTTTATGCTCTGGAATGCTGAGATTAGAGCTCGATTTGGGTTTGACTGTCACTTCTTTGTAGCTGGAATTTCATCTATGACATGGTTTATACCTAGGCTACCCAGTACGAGTTATGATGTCTTGGTGAATGCTTTATGCTTTGCTGTGGATGGCAATTGTTTGAGCTCGTCTCGACATTCATTTAAGTATTCCCTTGAGTAGTTGGACATTGACTTGGATTTTTCCGTTACGACTTGGCTTTTTCCATTACGACCTTGGATGCTATTGAGGCATTGTCTTGGTTACTTGTCTTTGGTACTTTGACTTGGTTTGCTTGAGCTGTTGAGCTCGTTTATCCACCTTTTGAGCCAGTGGGAGCATCTTGTATGCTTGACCGACATTGAGCAGGAGGTTTATGCTATTTGAGTATTTTGCAGATACTTGAGACTTTGGGATCTCTTACACTTACATGTTGCATGGTTCATGCATTGATATCTTGGAATTGATTTTGACATGAGCTTGGGCTTTGCACTCTAGTGAGCATACACCTACTGATGTTAGGTCTTGCCAGTGTTATGTATACTTTGCTCTATTGTCCAACAGGGGGTATGCCTACTTAGGGATGCTTTGGTGACATGTTTGGGTGTTTGCTCAGGGTCTTGATGACTGTTTGTTGCTAATTTATGCCCGTTTATGGTTAATAATGTCTTGGCTATCATTTCTTGACTTGGTGCAGTGATTTGGTCAGCAATTGCCTCTCACAGTACCCTGCTGTCATTTATTACAGCAAGCATATAACTCCGGATTGACATGGATTTTTCATACTGAAATATTCTGAAATGATGTACTTTCACTAGTACTTGGTGGGTAGCAGCTTTGGTTACACTTTACTCGCCATTTTCTCTCGATTTTGGTGATTTTTTGGTCATTTTCTACAGTAAACAGCAAGCAGTTTTGAACTGTCTACAGTCTTCCAGCTTGCATTATGGTGAGTTCGTCCATTGATCATGCTATTTTCAACATCACTAAGCTTGATGGTACGAATTACTCTTATTGGAAGAGCCAGATTTGGCAGGTATTGGTGCAAAAATCGCAGATCAAACCATTGAGGTGGGCAGTCGCCTGCAACTATGCCATATGAGGAATGTCTTGAGCTTGACGAGTTATACAAGTCCACTATTGTATTATCTCTCACAGAACAGGTTCATTACAATGTATTTGAGGAAGAACAGAGTGCATGGCAGTTGTAAGATAAAATTAAGAATCTTTATGACAAGAAAAGTCTAGCGAGTCAGATGTATTGGCTGAAGTAGCTTATGGATCTGCGCATGAAGGAGAATGTGACTATGTTTGCTCACTCGAGCCAGTTCCATGCTATACTCAAGAACTTGACTTCGCAGGACATCACCTTTGCAGAGGATGTCACTCCTCTTTTCTTGCTTGGTACTCTTAATGAGTCATGGGATGTATTTCACACTGCATTATGTGCCTCTGTTGCCACCTTGAAATTATCTGATGTTGAGAGTGCACTTTTGCAGGAAGAGGTTAACCATAAGAATTTGGATGCCTCTCGTGTGTCGCATGCTATGGCATTGACAGTCACTTCCACTTCACACTGCAGGTGGCGGGCGCCCGTCACCGTCACTTTATTCTTTATTCTTTTAGTGACAATTTGAATAAAGGAAGGCCCGGTCACACATTGTGACTGTTGGAGTTTCCATTTCTTGTCTCTCTCTTTCTTGCTCTTGCTCTCCCGCCATAGCTCTCGAGTGCAAGCTTCGATCCTTCTCACCTTTCAGATGTTTTGAATTGATTTGAGCTTGGTCTATGCTCAGTTGACTATGTTTTTTCATTGCTAGAATACAACTTACATCAAGCAGGTTGTTAGGAAACTGTACTTGAAGAACTACAGGAAACTATTCCTGAACTGTAGGAAGACTATTCCTGAACTGTAGAAAGACTGTTTCTGAACTGCAGAAAGTCTATTCCTGAACTGCAAGAAGACTGTTTCTAAATTGCAAAAAGTCTATTCTTGAATTGTAGGGAGTCAAGCACTTATAGTTTTGCATATAGCATTGAATATCTTAGTTGCAAATATGGCAAATGCTCAAGGCGCTGACAATATCACTCAAATTGTGGGAGAGAAGCTTGATAACAAAAACTTTTCTCTATGGAAGTTTAGGACGCAAAATTTCTTGAAAGGCAGAGCTATTGGGATTTATGTACGGGAGCTAAAATTGAGCCCAAATTTCTTGAATAGAATCCAACAGAGGAATAGTGAAGAGCTCACCCGACAATGGTTGGAAAGAGCTAGTAAAGTACTACATTGGTTTTCTTTGTGCATTCCTAATGCAATGGCTATGTAGATTACAAGTTGCCATTCCCCGAAGGATGCATGGGATGCACTCATGAAGAATAATGGTAATGCCACACATACAAGGAAGATATAATTGAAGCAATAGTTCAATAACATGTCTAGGAATGGTAGGAGCATTCAAGCATACATGATGGAAATAAAGACCATAGCTGACTGGTTGACTAATATTGGATCTCGTGTTTCAGAGGATGATATGATTGCAGTGACATTGAATTGGTTAGGCAAGGAGTATAATGAATTTGATACGTCCATTTTTGTGAGAGCAGAACCCCCTGATTGGGATCAGTTACTTGCACTGCTGCTACATGAAGAAGTAAAGCTTGACTTGAATACAGGTTCAAGCATATCTCAGGGAGAGACACAGCGTTTTACCCTAGTCAGTGAGCTAGAGGTGGTAGAGCTCATGGAGCTTTTGGGGGTCGAGGAGACACTCGAAACACACATGGACAACAGTAGAAAAATGCTCAGCATAGCTCAAATACGCAAATACAACGAGGATCCAGAGCCTTTAGAGGCAGGGGGAGATCACTTAGAGGAAGAGGTGGCTCCTAGTAGTCGCATGACTAGTCTAATAGGGATAAAGACTGTCATTATTGCAAAAGATATGGGCATATCGTGAAGGATTTCCATGAAAAGAAAGCTGATATGAAGGCAAAAGGCATGCAACATGGACATTATGCATCTTCTAGTGGTACTCAAGATGCCCAAGGAGATAGATTGTTTGCTATGCAATATGTATCAAAGAATACGCCTAAGAAAGGAAAAGATGATAAATGGTACATAGACTCAGGAGCATCCAATCATATGACTCCTCATGGTGAATGGTTTGATGAGTTAGTTGCAGGGTCTCATGGATTTGTATGTATTGGTGATGATACACAACATGATATTAGCATACAGGTGTGGTTCCATTGCTTATGCCTAATGGCAAAAAGAAGAGTCTACATGATATACTACATGTACCTTCTACTTCCAAGAATTTATTGTTGGTTGGACAGATGGTAGAACAGAATATGCAAGTCAGATTCAACAAGGATGGTTGTTTTATTGAAGAATATGGCAATGGATCTATAAATTGATTGCCAAAGGCAAGAGAGATGGCAGAATGTTTACCTTGGATGCATCTATCCTGGAATTGAAGGCAGCCATGCTTGCCCATGATAATGGAGTATTTTGGGATGATGTAGAAATCTGGCACAAACACATTGGTCTGTTAATGTATAGAATATGAAAAATATGCAGCAAAAAGAGGTGGTACTTGGCTTGCCAAAGTTCAAGTACAACACTGATCTTAGACATGTATGCTCTGCTTGTCAGTTTGGGAAACAAATGAGATTCTCGTTCATGAGACATGTCAGAAATAGTTCTCGACCTTTGCAGTTGATACATTCGAATGTATGGAGTCCTACCCATAATGCATCTTTTGGTGGTGCTAGGTATTATGTATCCTTCATTGATGATTTTAGCCAATACACCTGGCTGTACATTTTGAAGCATAAGGATGAGGTGCTTGATGTCTTTAAGGGCTTTAAGAAGCATGTTGAAAATGAACTTGGCTGTTATATCTCATGTCTGAGATTTGATGGAGGTGGAGAATATGTATCTAGAGAGTTTGATAGGTACCTTGTTAAATATGGCATAAAAAGGCAGCTCACATGCTGTTACACACCTTACTAGAACGGTGTGGCAGATAGAAAAAATCAGGTGCTTATGGAAGCTGCCATGGCAATGCTTAATGAAAAGAATTTGCCAAATGCTTATTGGGCTGAAGCAGTGGTTATTGTAGTTTATGTGCTGAATCAAACACCTGCAGCTGGGGTTCATGATTTGACTCCGTATGAGAAATTTTACGGGCACAAGTTTGACATTAGTCACCTAATAGTATTTGGCTACATTGCCTACATACATGTGCCTTGATGAAAAGAGGAAGAAGTTAGACCCAAAAGCTCTCAAAAGTGTTTTTCTTGGCTATGCATAGGACAGAAAGGCTTACAAATGCTATGATCTGTCTACTCAAGAAACCCTAATTAGCATGGATGTAGTTTTTGATGAGCTAGCCTCATGGTATGATAATCTGAATGTAGTGGTCTTTGATGAACTAGCCAGTCCTACTTATGCTGAAAATTATCCTTCAACTAGTACATCTATGAGTGGACCAGATTCGTCTAATGTTAGTCCTTGGACAAGAGGACTTCACAATCGTGCTACTGCATCCACTGACATGGACATGTCAGTGAGGTTGGATAAAGGTAAAAAAACATGTTTGATGATGTGAGTGGCCCACTTACATTTGGATATGAGCCATCTGGTAGTGATAGTCTTGACAGTGAATTGGGCATGCCATCAATTATGACGCCTGGTGCAAGGCAAAGTAGGTATGTGCCACCTCATGAGAGGCAAGCCCAGAGTGCATTGCAGTTGAGGAGGCTTAAAAGGGTCAGAAAACCAATTGATAGGCTGACATACAATGGGTATTCATCCAGACATTATGCATATATGACTAAGGTGTCAAGCTATAGAGAGCCTATGAAGTTCAATGAGGTAGTTTACATCTGAAAATTGGTGTGCTGCCATGGATGAGGAATACGTAGCATTGACTGAAAATGAGACATGGGAATTGGTCCGTTTGCATGAAGGCAAAGTACCCATTGGCTAAAAATGGGTTTATAAAGTGAAATGTAAGTTAGATGGTTCATTGGAAAGGTATAAAGCCCGACTGGTTGCAAAGGGATATGCATAGTAGTACAGCCTAGATTATGAGGAGACTTTCAGCTCGGTTGCCAAGATGGCAACAGTGAGAACAATCATTGCATTAGTGGCTTCTAAGGGCTAGAAATTATGGGAGATGGATGTCAAAAATGCATTCTTGAATGGTGACTTGCTTGAAGAGATGTATATGGAGCAGGCCTGAGGGTTATGTGCACCTTGACTATCCGACATATGTGTGTAAGCTGAAAAAGGCCTTGTATGGTTATGTTTTTCTGGTGGTTTATATTGATGATTTGATCAACATTGGAGATGATGATCATGGGATTGTTGAAATTAAAGCAATGGTACAGGCTAAATTCAAAGTCAAGGATCTTGGTGAGCTGAAGTACTTTCTCGGGATTGAGGTTGTGTCTACACCTCAAGGTATATGGCTGTTGCAAAAATAGTATGCTCATGATATGTTGCTGAAATATGGCATGATGGAGTGTAAAGCCATGGAAACACCATTGGATCAGAATGTCAAACAACTTGCAGCTGATGTTGGGACTGAGATTGAGAATGTCACTATGTATAGATAGATGATGGGCAACCTAATTTACCTTACTATTACCTGTCGCAACCTGAGTTATGTAGTGGGGCTAATTAGCTAGTTTATGCAGAAACCTCATAAGCCACACTTAGATGTAGTCAGGAGGATTATGCGGTGGTACTAGGTGAAGGGTACTGCTGATTATGGGCATGGGAAATCATTCGACTTGACAAGTTATATGGATGTTGGGTTGGTTGTGTCTATGATAGGAGGTCAACCAGTGCTTATGCTTTCATTTTGGGCAGCAGTATGATCAGCTAGAGTAGTAAGAAGCAGTTGACCGTTGCTTTATCTCTGAGTACAAAGGTAGATTATAGGGGTGCAACCTTAGCGGCATGCGAAGCAATTTGGCTTGTGAAACTACTACATGACTTGGGTATATAGTTGGATAGCAAAGTCACATTGCATTGTGACAATCTCAGTAGAGTGATGATGGCTAGCAACCCCATCTATCATGCTAGATCCAAACACATAGAAGTTTATTATCATTTTATCAGAAGACAGAAGAATAGGTAGCAGATATCTTTAACAAATCACTTGGTAAAGAGAAGTTTGTGCATTTCAGGGAGCTACTTGCAGTACATCAGTTAGCTTGAGCTTGAGGGGGAGTGTTGAGAATCAAGCTCGTGATCAGTATTACCAATATGACTGACCTTAGAATGAGAAGAAGAGAACAATGAGAGTTCACGACTCTCTGTTACAGCTCCATGTCTTTGTCTCTCTCTCTCCCTCTGAATCTTGAACAGAGAATAAGACAATGAAGCAGATCCTTCTTGATTAGGTGATCAAGCATTCGTTTTTCTAGTACTTCTATGATATTATTGGACCAATATAGGGTAAGGCATGCTTTATACAATTTTTCCTCTTGAGATATTATAAACAAGCATGCATCATGATGATGATTCACAATGTTGTTTTCCTTTCCTTACCACTGCTAAGAAGTCAAATTCAAGAAAAGATAATATCCATCTGTTGACTATGCATCCAATTGCACAAAGCTTATTTACTAAGGAGAGCTGAGCTTGGTGTGATCAACAAAGAAGGTGAATGAAATCACTAGTAAATCATAGTAAAATTTTTCATAGCAAACACCATTGCCAAACCCTCTTTCTTAGTAGTGTAGTAGTTTATTTTTGTGTCCATGAGTTGTCAATTAGTAAATCTCACTAGATAGTCCAAATTGTGTTCTCCAAGTTGGTATAGACTCACTTTCACAATAAACTTTGAGGCATCAATGGGCATGTGGAATGTTATATTCCAATTGAGGGCTTATAAAATTAGGGCTATTGTTAGAGACTTTTTTAGTGACTCATAGGCATGCAGGCATTCTTTGGTCCAATCAAAGACAATCAATAATGCGTATATTAATCTAGTAATCAATGTGCATAGTTCAACACAAATCACTATTAATATCTAGTGTTGTCAAGAAAGCATTGAGCTCTCAAGTCAATGATGATTACATTGACTTTCAATAATCTGGTAGTGATGTTATATTTGGAAACTACATGCCCTAAGATACAACCATACTTCACCTAGAACTGACACTTCAAGGAGTTCAAGGAGAGACCATATTACCGATAGCACTTAAAGATTTTTTGAAGCTTCTCTAGGTGCTCTTCCCATTCAGTGTGTGTAAGAAATCATCCACAAATACTTTCAAATATTTTAAAATTATATCATTAAATATGGTGCATATGATCCATTGAAAGGTGGTAGCGATATTGATCAAGCTGAAGGGCATGACTATGCATGCAAGCACTCTCCATTTCATAGCAAATGTTATCTTGTGCCTATTGTTTGGAAGGACTTGCACTTGATTATAGCTCAAAAATCTATCAAGGAAGTTGTAGGCTTCCTTCCCTGCAACTCTTTCTAGCACATGCTTAGTGTAGGGCAATGGATAATTATATCTTTTCACTGATGCATTGACCTTCTTGTAGTTAACACACTCTAATCTTACCATTTTTCTTTAGTGAGATCAAAATAGGCAAAACCTAGACTATACATTTGATTTCATAAATGAATCCCACATTTAGGAGCTTGTCTTTGGCAACATGCATGTGTTTAAGATAATTACATATTGTCATTGTTTAACTAATTCTAAGTCTGCCACCATGGGGATACTATGGTTGATATGCTAGAATCAATCCATTTGAGTTTTTCCATAGACTAGTGAACACATCCATGAACTCTTTTAAGATGTTCATTAGAATGGTCTCCTCATCCTCATTTAGGTCATTAGCTAAATGAATACGAATCAATGCTTTTTCCCTCACCAATCAAGTTGACTTCTTTTACCTCAATGGGTCCCTCTATCCACTCATTGGTTTGTCCTTGAAAATTTGCTCCTAGCAACACCACAATTTGATCTCCTTTCTTGAATTTTGTAAAATGTTTGGGGAGGTCTTGTGATTTTTTCTACTGCTTAGCTTTTGAATCATTGGCTCTCTTTTCTTTCCTCCAACTTTTTGCATTTGCAAGTGG